>NC_090272.1:128487200-129174700 GCF_040414725.1 Anabrus simplex | reverse complement strand
TGCAACAGGATTTACAAGCATTAAAAGCGAAGAATGAGATTTTAAAGGAGAAGGTACGTTTACTGGAATCGAAAGTACCGGTACCAGTAAACACGTTGGGTAAAAACATTTCTAAATTCAAGGGTTCAGAAAGTCAAAGTAGGAAATAACATATCGCAGGAAGAGAAAGTTTGGAAGGGAATTGCACAGGGTAGTATAATCGGTCCGTTACTTTTCTTAATATACGTAAATGATTTAGGGAATAATATAACATCAAAAGTAAGATTGTATGCAGATGACATAATTGTTTATAGGGAAATAAATACCATTGAGGATTGTTCAGAATTACAAAGGGACCTTGAGTGTATCCAACAATGGGTTGAAGAGAATAATATGAAGGTTAATGGAGGCAAATCAACTGTTACAACATTTACAAACAGGAGTTTTAAAACTAAATTTGAATATACTTTGGATGGGGTAGTTATCCCAAAAGATGGCAAGTGCAAATACTTAGGTGTGAGATTTGAAAGTAATTTGCACTGGAAGGGTCATGTGGATGACATTGTTGGGAAAGCATACAGATCATTACATGTCATAATGAGGCTACTTAAAGGACGCTACAAAGAATTAAAAGAGAAAGGTTACCTAAGTACGGTTCGTCCGTTATTGGAATTAACAAACAGTGTTTGGGATCCTCACCAAGAATACCTAATAAAGGAAACAGATAGTGTGCAGAGGAAAGCAGCAAGATTTGTAACAGGGGATTTCAGGAGAAAGAGTAGTGTATCAGAAATGTTAAAGGAACTAGGGTGGGAAACTTTAAGTAAGAGAAGAGAGAAAACTAGACTTATAGGATTATACAGAGCCTATACAGGAGAAGCAACATGGGAAGATATCCGTGAGAGGCTTCAGTTGGAAAATAATTATATCGGCAGGACTGACCACAAACATAAAATTAGAAGGAATTTTAGCAGAAACAATTGGGGTAAACTTTCATTCATGGGAAGGGTGTGAAGGAGTGGAACAGTTTACCAGGGGTAGTGTTTGATCCTTTTCCATAATCTGTACAGATATTCAAGGAGAGAATAAACAACAACAGAGAAAATAAATGAAATGTTAGAGGGCATTCGACCAGTGCAGGTTAATATAAATAAAAATGTGTGTGAATAAATTAATTCCATCCCCTGGTCTAAAGAGTTGGACAGCCAAAGTAGGGGACTGCCTGTAGGGGTGAAGTACAGTGGGGACTTCGAGGGCCCTGGGACCGCTACGGTAGCTGTGAAGGCCCTTCAGGAACTCTGAAGGGTGGTGGCAAAAGGGGCTCTGGTTAAGACGCAGCAGGTCGTTATGGTACTTAGGTTCCAGAATGGGTAAAAAATTTAAATAAATGCAATGTAAATTTTAATCTTATACCAGTTGTACAGTATCATTTGAAGTAATTCCACATACTGTATATCAGTTGACTATATATGTAAGTAGTACAGGAGATATTATAAATATAATTTTGTAAACAATATAAATTTATTAAGGATGAGCTGTGTGTATAATAGAAAAATTGTTAGCGTAAATTGTATAATATTGTATTATAGGAAAATTTTCTTCTCTTGTTAATTTAATATTTAGTGCTTGACAATAATGTATTTTAATGTACCATTTTCCACCGAGGTAGACACCTCATTTGCAAATAAAGAGATTTTGATTTGATTTGATTTTATTTTATTTGATTTGATTTGATTTGATTTGATTTGATTTGATTTGATTTGATAGAGGTGAAGTTTCCAGGGTGTGTAGAATTATTTAGTTTATTTTCCGGGTTGAAACGTGCTGTTGTTTTCTGTACATTACGTACTGTTTGCTGACGTTTCGAATACACTGCAGTATTCTTTGTCATGGCGACTGAAATACCCCTACTCGATCCGAGGTAATCAGTCTCTCAGGCAGCAATCACACTAAAGGAGTGGATCCCCGTCCGTGGAGAACGCAAGTTATACATGTTATGACTAATTGATTTCCAGCAGAAGAAAGACAGTGTTTTGTTCTATGTTGTTATGTAGTTCCATTGGTTGTAGTTTGGACGATGGTGTTGAACTGTATTAATAACATTGTGATTGTGTTGAAGGTAATTATTTGTTATTGTAAAGAATATTTGGTGACCGTGACAGGATTACAGGCAATTTCAACATCAATATAACTTAGAAGAACGGTGACTGACCGACGAGTATTACGCGGCGTGTTTACTCGCGAATTGAATAAGCTTGAAGAACTACTGAATCTTGCCGATTGCGACCACGTGGAAATTCGTAGGGGTGTGCTTCACTTGTGGAAAGATACAAGAAGTTAAAACGCGTTGATGATGAAGTCTACAATGAACTGCTGCAAATAGAAAAACAAAAAGACGTCGTGCTTGACACAGAGATCGACAATCGCAGTGAGTACGAACTGAATTTTTTTTAACGTTAGAGAGAAGGCACATTCCTTACAAGTTGCAGATCAAGCTGTTTCTTATGTCAATAGTAACTGTTCACATTCTTACAATCAGAAATTATTAAGACTACCAAAACTAGTGCTCAAAAGTTTTGATGGGAATGTGAAAGGTTGAATTGGGTTTTGGGCGCCATTTGCTAAAATACATGAAGATGGCAGCCTTAAATATGAAGACAAATTTAATTGATTCAGTGTGTGGAACCTGGTTCACCTGCTCAGAAACTTTTAGAAAACTTTCCTCCTTCCAAGGAAAACTATGAAAAGGCTATAAACTATGAAAAGGCTATAGAATTGTTGAAGTCTAGGTATTAGAAGGAATTGAATACTATGTTAGGGAACTTTTATCCTTGATGTTAAAGAAAGACAAATGTAAGATCCATAGCACAACTGTATGATAGTTTGGAAAGAGAGTTGAGTGCGCTTTATTCATTACGAGTGACAAAGGAGAAATACGCTGCAATATTATTCCCCTTTGTGGAGAGTGCCTTACCAGAGGTTATGTTTAAATCGTGGGACAGGTACGGTGTATCGAAAGAAGCGTCTACCAAGGAACCAGACTGTTGCTTGACAGAACCGTTAGCCTTCTTAAATACTGAGGTTAAAGGGGAGGAACGACTTAAGCTAAGACAGGTGATGAGAAGGTAGATCGTGTTAAGCAGAATGATACAATCAATAAGAGGAGGGAAATGCCTTCAACAGCTGCTTTAGTTTCATTAGAGGATGTTTCGGTTAGTAACGGAAACGAGAGCAACAGAGAAATGGCATGCGTGTTTTGTAGCAGAATCACACATCCTTCCCGAGGCTGTGCCGTAGCTATTGATTGTTATGTATAGGAACGCCAAAGGATGTTATAGATAAAGGGAGCTTTATTTTAGGCGTCTACGACAGGGACATGTCAGTGCTAAGTGTAAGATATTTGTGAAGTGGCCGTTTTGCAGACGGAAACATTACGCTTTAATGTGTGTGAAGACAGCCTCAGATGTACCTAAAGATGATTCAGTTTCAAATACAGTTAGCACGATAGCAGGTAGTAACGAAGGACAAGTGATATATCTGCAGACTTATGTTGCTAAGGTAATTGTTGTTAGATCTACACACAGAGTGAGGATGCTTTGTGACAGTGGATCGCAGAAAAGCTACATTAAGATGTCTTGTGTTAAGAAATTAGAGTTGGAACGAACAGGAAAGGTAACCCTAAGTCAAGAATTGTTTGGAGGTAGGAAAACGGCACCTGTTTGCTTCGATTCCTATCAAATAAATCTGTTGGGTATGAACGAGGAAAGTTGATGTGAGGTTACTGTGTTAGGCTCTGATTGTATTTGTGGTAGTGCACCCCTAGTTGATGCTGACTTGTTTAATTTACTGAAGGATAAGGGAGTTAAACTTACTGATATTAGACAGTGCAATTATAACAGTGGTAGTGACATACAGGTATTGTTAGGAGCTGATGTCTTGGCTCAAATAATCACGCCAGACTTTGTGCATGTATACAAGCATCTAGTGGCTGTGAGAACTTGTTTTGGGTGGACACTTTGTGGGCCCTTCTCAGACCACCTCACCAACTGCCTCGTGTTAGACTCTATTTGCATTGAATCAATCAACAAGAGTAGCAGTTTTATGGGAAAATGAAGCTATGAGTATAAAAGATCCTGGCGAACAGACCAAAGAGGGAGAGAGGGTACAACAGGTCAATATGTTGTACGATATGACTGTGAAGAGAGAACATACATTTGAAGGCTACATTGTTAAACTGCCTTGTATTGACGGTTGTACTTCTCTGGAATCAAATCGTGAAGTTACAAGGAAACGACTGTTGAGCACTTCAAGAATGTTACGAGGAATGTAGAAATTTCAGGATTATTATGAAGTGTTTCAAGAATGGGAAAATTAGGGGATCATTGAAGGCATTGCAAACGAGGTTTCGGATGGACCTACGCATTTACTGCCTTACCGAACTGCCCCGAAAGACAGTGGCACTACAAAGATAAGGCCAAAGTTTGATACTTCTAACAAGGACAGAAATGGCAATTCCTTAAATAAGTGCCTCGAACCTGGACCAAACCTCATTGAACTTTCTCCGTCCGTACTCACCAATTTCTGATCATACCCTATAGGTCTAGGTCCAATTGCTGATGTAGAAAAGGCCTTCCTGCAGATTATCATTGATCCTGAAGATAGATATATGTTTCGTTTTTTGGTGGGATAAGGGAAAGGTCGCCACTTTTAGACATTGCAGGGTGGTTTTTGGTGTCTGTTCCAATCTCTTCGTATTGGTATCAGTACTAAACCACCATCTGGATGGTGCCCCAACTCATTTGAAGGAAGCAGCTAATAAAATGAAACATGCATTTTATGTGGACAACTGTCTTACTGGAGTTGTTTCGAAAGAAATGATCAGGCCATTTATTTTACAGGCACAAGAGTTGATATCATCTGCAGGTTTCAATTTGTGGGGATGGGTAAATTCCTCAGATTGTAATGTTGGCACAACTGAAAATGACTTAGGACTTCGCTGGTATTGTGACGTAGATGAACTTGGATGCAACTTCAGCCAAACTACGGGTTTGGTAACCAGAAGGGTGGTACTCTCCAGTGTGCAGATAATATTTGATCCGGTTGGCTTTTCGGTCCCAGTAACCCTTGTTCCCACACTCATTCTACAGAAGACGTGGCAAAGGAAGATAGGATGGAATGATGTTTTGCCAGAAGATATTTATGAAGAATTCCATCGATGGGACCAGCAGGTATAATACCTACATTGTTGCCGGGTACCTAGAAGGATTTTCATCAATGACAACTGCTGGTTGCATGTATATGTCGGCGCCAGCAAAAGGGCGTTTAGTTGTATATTTATGAGGACAGAAGATGAAAACGAATTCAAACTGAGCCTTTTGATGGCTAAATCTAGAGTGGCACCTCTCAAGGAACAAACACTACCCCGTCTCGAACAGATGGGTGCGCTCCTTGGTGTTAGGATGTCTCGGTTGAGCCTGCGATGCCTATATCGGGATAATATACACACAGTTGTTTTGGTCCGATTCAACAGTAGTCTTATCCTGGATAGAAAACAAAGAACATTGGTCTATGATTGTAGAGAATCGGGTAAAGGAGGTTCACGAGTAAGGCTGATTCATGGAGGTACGTACAGGGCAGTCTCAAACCAGCAGACCTGCTGTCTAGAGGATGTCCACCTGCACAGCTTTGGAGATCCCGAAGTTGGTAGTATCCCTCTTGGCTTAAAAGTAAAGAGGAAGAATGGGTCTCTAACCGTCCTGAGCCAGTATTGGAAGAAGTCAACAGGGAAAGAAGGAAAACAGTTGTAACTGCCAAGATCACTGTTATGAAAACGATCTTATTGCAACTAAGCTCACGATTCTCATTATACACTAAAATCGTTAGGACTATTGCTTGGATTTTGACATTCAGAACATGTAATCATAGGGATCGTGTATCGACAAAAATTGTAGCGAAGAATTTCTCTATGCTGAGAAGAAGCTGTTCTTTCTTATCCAGGGTGAAACACTTTATGAAGCAGAAAGAAAGGAGCAATTGAAGAATCTGCAGGTGTTCACAGATAACGAAGGAATTCTTCGCATGAAATCAAGAGTTGTTTATTCTGACGACACTACAATTTTATTTCCATCAAGACGTGTAATGTTTGAAAGGATGATTGAACAGTTTCATTATTTTCATAATCATGCTGGGACACACACGCTACTAGTTTTGGTGTGCCAAAGAGTTTAGTTCTTAGAGGAAGAACGGTGGCAGTTATTCGGAGATGTGTTCTATGTCGTCGTAACTCTGCTAAAGCTTTGGAATTACCTTTCCCTCCATTACCACAGGATCGAATTAAGGTATCGAGTACTTGATCACTGCTACAGACCTAGCACGTCCTGTATTTCTACGAGGTGCAGAAAAGAAATCACTTGTGCAGTTTATCGGGGTGTGCATCTAGAGTTGATCCCTTCACTTAGTACGGTAGCTTATGTCCAAGCTCTACGCAGATTTGTGGCAAGAAGAGGAAGAATGAATACCAATTATTCTGACAATGGGAAGAATTTCACAGGATTTCGTGGGGCCTTGGAACAATTGGATTGGAATGAAATAGGTCTTCTGAAAATTACCTGGAATATGAACCTTCCCACGGCAGCCTGGCGGGGAGGATTCTGGGAAAGACTTATTCAGATTTTAAAGGATTTGCTACGCCGCAATTTGGGCAAGGCTTGTTTAAATTATGAATAAACGTGCACTCTTTCGTGCGATTGTGATAATTTGATGAACAACCGACCTCTAACTTATGTTTCTGAAGAAGATGAGCTCAAGCTACTACACCCCTCCATGTTCCTACAAAATCTAGAGGGTAATAATGTAACAGACTTAGACCAAGTTTAACCTTTCAGATTGAACGATAGATGGCGTTTCCTACAAGCTGTTCGAGAGAGCCTTATACATCACGTCAAAGAAGAATACTTGGAATTTCTTCAATCACGGAACCAAAAGCAACGGGGATCCCTCCAAGTTGGGGACATCGTGTTGGTGGAGATCGACGACAAGAAGCGAATCAACTTGTCCTTAGGAATAGTGGTGGAGCTGTTACCTGGAAGAGAAAATGTGACTCGTCTGGATAGAATTAAGACAGCATCTGGTGTCTTGTTTCGTCCAGTAAAAAGACTTTATCCTCTAGAGGTAAACTGTCTTGTGAAGAAGGATTTTACCACTGTTTCACAACACCAAACGGGAGAGGCAGCAATCAAGAAAGATGTTCCTATTAGTGACAACGGAACTGAAAAGGAGAATGACTTCAAGACTCGCTGTGGTAGAGCCGTTCGGCCACTCAAGAAACTAGACTTATAGCGGCTCGTTGGTATTATATATCCTAGACTTTCTGGCTGACGTAAGTCACCTGGCTGTCTCGTGAGAATTATTTGTTTTGTGTAACCTTTTATTTTGATTTTAAGGCTTTGTGTTATGGGATTAGCCTCTGTATCATTAGGCTTTAAGCCTACTTAAGTTATTTTTTCTTCCTGAATGTTCGTTAAGGAGCGCTGGTTTTTCGCCTCCTTTCCTTATGTTAATGGCCTGTTTCGTGTTTTCTCCCACACCACCACAGCTGCATATGCGTAACCTCTATAGTGCACGATGGGAGACTCGAGGCTTCCACCACACCCAAACGCCAGTGGTCTGCTATGGGTGGTTTTGGCTGCAAAGTGAAACAAATCGATACACACGTCTATTTTCATATATATTATATCGACTATATAGATATAAATTTAAATCTGTGTTCAGAATACCGGCGCTGCAATATGCATATATATATATTTGGCCAATATCAACCCCCATATCTCCCACACCACCACATCTACCGACATACAACCACTATAGTGCACGATAGGAGACTGGAGGCTATTACCAAACACTAGTGGTCTGTGGTGGGTATTGTGGCAGTGAGGTGACATAGTAGGCCACATTCAAACCTCCCATCTCCCTCACCACCACAGCTACAGATTATATAGATATTATATAGATATACATTTATATCTATGTTTAGAATACCGGTACTGCAATATGCATATAGTGATAGAAACTCTCTGTTTTTCTTTTTGTATCACAGGAATAACTCAGATATTCCTCTTCATTATCTTCGTTTTTGCTTGAGTACGGGGCTTGTGGAAATCGAATATTTTCAGCCCCGTGTAAATGTGCGTGTTGAAAATTGTCGTATAACCGGTGTTAGTATGGGGACTATAGAAAGTGTGTGCTATAGTATTTTAGGTAATAGTGATTTGGGAAGGTGTTCCGGGGTTTTTGAAAACCCACGGATCTATAGAAAGTGAATTGCACCCACTTGTCTCTTGAATCCCGGTAGACGCAACGAGCGGTGTTACGCTCCGGCTAAGCAATTTGGTGTAATTATTTTTGTCGTACCTTGACGGTGACTATTATAAGAGGGGAAAACGATGAAACGCGTAAGTATACAAGTATTATTCATAACTTAGTATGTACATTAATAATTATAAGAGTATGTATTTTCCATGAGTGGTTCAGAAATTGGAAACGGGTGATTATTCCCGGTCATCCTTCCCCGCCACCGTCTGTAGCTATAATTGGCTTATTGTGTTAGTACGGTTAATTATTTAATTATTTAGCACGTCCCTTGTTACACTAAAATTAATAAGCGTTGTCCTGTTAGTAGTATTTAATGTTTTATTTACTTAAGTATATCTTTCGATATTTGCCATAAAATTAACTAAGAATATAATTTTGATTCTGTAATTGGAAAAATGGTTACATCGCCCATCCTTATGTATTACTCACTGCTTATGTTAAGGTGAGGTGAGTATTAGCAATGTTATGGATGGAAATAATTTCTCAAGGTGCCTTCAGTTCGGCATATCTATCTATCCATTAATGCATTCATGGGCCACCTAGAGGGTAACGCCCTCTCTCTGGCCAGGAGAGGTGACGGGGAAGTGGAGAATTGTGGGATGAAGGGGATGGGTAAATGGGCATAAAGAAATTGGAGATGTTAAGAAATGGCTTCTGGTCTAAGGAGTACAGTAGAGATGAAACGTTATTGAAAGAGATACAATGTCTTGTACATTCAAAAACAGAGATGAGTGAAGAGTTAGACGAAGGTATTAGGGAGAGGATGGGAAGCTAGGATGTGGTAGAAAGAGGAGAAGTTAACTAGGGAAGTGAGGAGAAGGTGGAGGAGGGCAAGGATAATTTGGCGGTTGGGGGAAGTGGGACTGTAGAAGATCGTAGACTTGGTGAGTGAGGAGGAGGGACAGGCCGTAAACGACTGGTGAGTGAGGGAGGAGGGTGTAAAGGTTGTGGAGGTGAATAAGATGGTTCGACCCGATGATAGCGACCGTAGATATAGAGTCCTTGAACGTTGAGGCGGTGGATGTCGTCGGAAGTCTGAAGTTGGAGGCGCACCAGGAACGTTGGACCGTCGGCATTGTAGGTACGAGAATCTCGTCGTACAGGGAGGCCTGCCTGGCGAAGATATTGAATAATGGCTGCAAGCGCTATGCTTGGATCCACACAGCGAATAACACAGCTGTAGGTGGAAGAATGTTCAGGTGGCGGTGAACGTACCACGTTCGTAGGTGGAGCGGTGGAATGTCCCTCGGCAGACGGCTGAATAGATGTAGGCTGGCGATTTAGGTGGTCAGGAATGAGATAGGTTGGGAGGGAAGTTATCAATAGGGGAAAGGATGGGACGCAGTGGTATTAGTAATAGGAGGGATGGAAGAGGAGTGAGCAGAAGTAATGATGGTGGCAGTGGGGACAGGTAAGGTAAGAGGAATATTGAGGGATGGGTTAGCAGATACAGTGTAGGTGATGGTAGTAGTTCTGGGGAAGGATGCTGGAGGGAGTGGGGGTGAGAAATACGGAGGATGCGTACTTGCAGCAGGCGTAGCAGGGTCTTCGACATTCAAGACCTGGGCGATGACCTGTGAAGGTGTTGATGTCACTCGGTGGAGACGGCGATCAATAAACACTCCATTAGTCTGGACGTGGTTGCAGGAATACAACTTGTAGAAAGAGAGAAGCACCTCTGGTGCGAGATCGGGGCCGTCGTAAAGTCTGGTGACACCAGAGACACCATGTATGCGCAGGGTACTGTAAATGTCCTCGAACGAGATCGCTGGGTCAACGTCGTGGATTATACAATAAACATGACTGGGGAAGGCCGGCCTCCAACTTCGCGCCAGCCGATATGCTTATTAGGTCGGCGAGGTGCGAAATTACAGGTGTGGCGTCACCCCGGACGGTCAAAAATTGTTGTGATAAAAAATTGATGTGCGTGTTCGCATATGATGTGCGTCAAAAAGCGTGATTGTATTCGGCCTATTTTTTTGTTTTCATTCGCCACACTGAGGAGGTGAGGCGGACCACATAGAGGGTTGCGCCCTCGCTCTGGCCGAGAGTTGCGGAAGTGTGGGAGTTGTGTGGAAAGAGGAAGGTGGGTAAGTGGGTGCGAAATGTGACGGAGATGGAAAAGGGAGATGCGGCCTTTTTCTGAGTTTATATTTATTTTTTATTTTATTAATTGGACTGTGATTCCATAGGGTGTAGAACAGCATGACTTTATATATTTAATACACATACATACATTGTTCAACAAGTGGGGTGTTTCTATTTTTTGTTGGGCATATATATAAACCTGGGTATAAATATTGTTAGGCATGAAATGAACATTGAGCTTCATGTTTATTAACTGACATACAAAGAGAAATATAGATAATAAAATAAGCCCACTTCAATTAATACAATATAGTACTGGGTGATAAGACATACATATAAATACAGTAACATATGTTTACATCAATAAATGAAAACATATTTAGATGTTGAGAGTACCATGTGAGAGTGGAGCAGTTCCGATAGCCCCTTGGCTTAGGAGATGATGCGTAACCGGGTGTCCGATGCTGAAGACGGTTCGTACCGGACCGGGCGATCTGCAGGCGCTGTGAGTGCTTGGAAATGATGAAATGGTATGAGGATTCGGAGAAGGCGTTTTAGGGGAACCTGGAAGAATTGTGTTATGAAGAAATGTCCTTGGTCAAGGGAGCGCTGGATGAAGCGTAGGAATATAGCTGAGGTGTGGACATCAAGTTTTGGTATTGGGAATATGTTGTAGATGTGTTGTAGAGTGGGGGAAGGCGGAGGGCGATGCGGATTAATCTTCTCTCCATGGATAGGAGTGGGCGGGGGTGATGGTGGTTGGTGCTAGTTGCAGCGAGCCAGGCTGGTTGTCCATATGTGATGATTGAGCCAAGGAAGGATGTGTACGTATGGATTAGAAGTTGGGAGTTGATACCCCAGTTGGTTCCGGCAAGCCGGCGGAGCAGCTGGGATCTCAGTTGGCTCGGGTCTTGATATGAAGGTAGTGTGGGCGGAAGGTGAGGTGTTCGTCGATAATGATTCCGAGGTGTTTGAGAGGTGGTTGGAGGCGGATAGCAGTTTTGCGTATGGTGAGCTTGAGTTCTTCTGGATTCCGTCTAATGGAGAGGACGCGTTTACGGGGACGCATAAGGGTGGGCTGGGTTTTGGTGGGATTGATCCGGAGGTGCCAGCGATCACACCATTTTACAAAGGATTTAAGGATGGGTTGGAGACGCAGGTAGATGCTTTGGACGGATGGAAATAGAACGCGAATAGCTGTGTTGTCTGCGAACTGCAATAGATGAATGGGAGGTTGGGGCTGTTTAATGTCCACGACGAATGGAAGAAAAAGCAGTGGGGCAGTGGGGAGCCTTGGGGGACGCCAATACTCATGTGGAAGGAGCGGGAATGGTGTGCTTGGATGCGAATGGTTGCAGAACTGCCCGTGAGCTACGATGAAAAGAGATGGATGTAGGACTGGGGAAAACAGAAATGGTGTAACTTTTAGATGAGGGCGTCATGCCATACGGAGTCAAAAGCGAAATAAAATCGTATGTGATCAGGAGTGTAGGACGGGCTTGATTACAGTTACTGGAGATCAAATGGATGAGACGGAAGAGTTGGTGGTTGGTGGAGTTTCGGCCTAGTATTAGTCGGCCTTTTGTCTTGCTGATCACCTTTTCTCTAGGTGGTGGTCCAGCGCTACTCTTCCGTTAATCTAACTTCCGCATATTTTCAGATCACCCCTATCCGTAAGACATACTCTATTTATGTCAACATGGAATGTGGTGTTTAGAAGGTTCAGAATTATAGCACAGTAGTCAGTAAAGTAAAATGTTTTCTATAAATTAAAATATTATAATGGTTACCTTGTCCGCCATGTTGGAATTTGAGAGTCTGGCAACCATCTGGTCCGCCCGTTTACTCTTAGACTCCATGATCTGAAAAACAGAAAGAAGGAAAAAAGAATAGTAGAAAGTGTCGGAGCGTTGATGGTAAACAAATATTGTGTCAAGAAAGAGATCTAGAGAAGTGTGTAGTCGGGAATCCTGACTGTGAACCGAGCATTAGTTAATAATTTTTAGTATAGAAGCTACCAGTCTAGTGTTAATTTACCTTACTACCCCGCCAATTCGTCACAATATTTTGTAATTATAGTAACATCTAATGGGACATGGAATGAACAAATAAATCTATCAAAAATGAAAGGGATTTGCGCTCTTACTGTCAAGATGTTTTTATAGAAGAAGATTGTAAATATGATTATAAGCTGCATAATAATATTTCATTTTCGCTTGTAAAATCAGCATCGTTGCGTGGGGCTGTTTTATAGTGCATTGAAGTAAACTAGCGTCCAAAAGTTAAGCATAATCACTAAACAAGACTATACCGCCTGATAGGAATGTCAGACGGATTGCTGAACAAATGGAAGCTGAATCACACACACCATATGTCACACAACTTTTACAAAGAAACAGTATCAGAAAGGTTCTTGACAACAACTAACAAAACTTGGCAATGGCTACCACAACCAAATATGCTGTTAATAGGGTGTATGGTTACCCCTAACGTCCACACTCTTCGCAGCGACATGGCATACTCTCTATCAAATAGTCCAATAGCTTTTGTGGCAGTGATCCTATTCCTCCGAAAGGGCAATGAGAAGGTCTCGGAATGTCCTTGGTGGAGGCTCACGGATTGCAATTCGCCTCCCCAATGCATCCGAGGCATATTATGTAGGATTCAGATCCGCAGACCTCGCTGACCATTCCATGCGATGAATGTCTTCCCCAGTCAGAAATTCATCCACCAGAGCAGTGCGGTGCGGTCTGGCATTATCGTCCATTAAGAGGAAGTTTGGACCAACCGCACCTCTGAAGAGTCGAGCGTGTGGTCTCAGTACCTCATCCCTGTATCTTCGAACGTTAACAGTGTTCCTCGGACCATCCATGAAGATGTGCAGGTCCGTACGTCAATTCAGCATGATGCCGCCCCACACTATGACGCCACCACCAACATAGTGGTCCCGTTCCACGATGTTCCTGTAGTTGTATCGGCTACCCAGTTCTCTCCAGGTTAATGTGCGACGGGAATCGTTCTGCAAACTGAAGCGGGATTCATCTGTGAAGAGCACATGCCTCCATTAATTCATGGCCCGATTTCAATGTTGATGCCTCCACATTAAACGGGTCCTCTCTGTTCTGGAGTGAGCGGGGCGCATACAGCTGGACGTCGGGCGAACAACTCCGCTGTTGTGAGCCTCCGGTACATAGTTTGTCGGGAAACGGCAATCCTGAAACGGCTGCAAGCTGCGCCGTCAATTGTCTTGCAGGTGCACTCTGATTTCGTCTGGCGGTTAAGGCCAGATATCGGTCCTGCTGTGAGGTGGTTACCCTTGGTCGACCTTGTACTGGCCTAAGACTCCTGAGTCTCGAAATCGTTTCCAAAGCCTGAAAATGACACTTTATGGCACATTCAAGGATACAGTTACTTCGGTCTGTGTCTGGCCTGCTTCCAGGCGGCCGAGTATTCTAACCTGCAAAACGGGGTCCAAATGGCGTCGTTGTGCCATTATGTTGGCTCGTTCACCACAAAGCTACACTCCGCACACTATAACAGGGCAAACACGACTGAGGGAGTATGGAGCGCAGGCACTGGCTGTGTATACCTTGCGGTTACGCCGCTAGTCAAAGCAGGAACACCCCTTTCCTATACAGAGAGAACACGTAAGATTGGTAGGTGGATATGTCGTGCGATTTGCGGTCTATTTCCTGTTCCCTTGCTTACTCGTAACTTATCCTTAACTTTTGGACCCTAGTATAGATATTAAAGAACTAATGTAATAAGCATACAGATTTGCAAAATAATAATTGCTCTACCAGCATGTGCAAGTATAAATGGAGTTAGAATCCTATGTGAAGAAATATGTATACGAGCAGTTATAGTTGGATGGAAAGGTAATTAAATGTATTGCTTAAAAAGGGGGTACCGGAGAGAAATATTGAAAATAGCGTACTAATATCCGATGAAACATCTACATGAACAACACTGCGTAATCAGCTGGAAAGTATGCTAGAGGGAATAGGAATGGAAAATTTTTGTGTTTGACATGTTCAGAAAAATAAAAAAATATAATTGTTAAATTGGAATCTTCGGATTGGGAAGAAATGGAAAGGAGGATTCAAGAAGCAGCTGAAAAGACTATAATGATCGCCAAAAGGAAGAAACATCCATGATGGAATTACGATTGTTAAGTAACCTTACGGGAAAGGTCTAAAGCGTGGAATAAATAGTGTACTAATCACAGGCATTTCGAAGACTTCAAGAAACAACGGAAACACACAGCAAAAATTCTTCGGAATGCGAAGAGAATGTACAAGAAAGAACAGCTGCACAACATAGAAGAAGATTTCAAGAGAAACAACACAAGAGATATCTATAGAAGGTTTAAAAACAAATTAAAAAATTCTCTCCTGGGAATCTACGTTTTAAAAGTGAACAAGAGAAACTCATTGTTGGTGACAAGAAGAATTGCGAGTATCTGGCCAACTATTTCCAGAAACTTCTGAACTGTGAACCTCCTGACGATGGATTGCTGTTTGGAGAGCCTCAGTTCAAGTTGAAGGATTCATTACCACCAAATAGGGAAGAAATTAGGGCCATCATAAAGCATCTAGAAACAACAAACTCCTGGGGTAGGTTCAATTACTGCAGAGTTATTCAAATTTGCAGGTGAAAATATAGTGGTAAAACTAGAGGAATTATTCGCTTTTATTTGGGAAAAAGAAGAAATACCAAGTGATTGGAGGAATGTATTCATTCATCCTTTACCGGTACACAAAAAAGGGGACCAAACTAACGTGAACAGCTACAGAGGTACCTCCCTTCATCCTATAGCATACAAAATCCTATCCAAAGCATTAAAGCGGAGGCTTGAAACACATCTAGATATACAAATTGTTGAATACCAGGCCGGGTTCAGTTAAGGGCGTTCATATGCTGAGCAGAATTATATTCTAAAATCACTCATAAAATAAGATCAATGAGAAATCAGAAGAGGACAATCATAACCTTCGTTGATTTCAAACGGCATATGATTCCATAGACCGTGGAGAGTTCATGGACGTTCTGCAGGAGTTTGGAGTGGATAAGAAATCTCTGGCCATAATTCAACAAGTCAAATTTATGGGTGAGCTCGCAAATCCGTTTGAGATAAAAACGGGTTTGATGCAAGGAGACAACCTTTCTCCACTACTCTTTAATTGCATTTTAGAAAAAGTTATTAGGGAATGGAGGTTGAGAATGACTGAAAATGGAACGAAGAATGTAGTAAAGATAGGTTGTGGAAAAAATGCGATCATATTGAACTGCCTTTCCTTCGCAGACGACGTCGTTCTTATTACAGCCACTGTCAAACAGCCGAGAAACAAGTTGAAGAACTACATAATGTTGCAATCAAAACAGGGTTAAGATTCTCCTTCGAAAGAACAACATTCATAGATTCTATAAAAAAGGTGACACGGACAGACTTGTTACACTGTATGGGAATATCCAGCGTGTGCAAAAATTTAAACACCTTGGCAGAAATACTCACCCCAATGGAAATGAAAAGGAGGGATTAAAGGAGAGGGTGAGAAAGATGGAGTTGGCATTCAGACTATGTTATGACACCTGTAAGTCCAAGTCCCTCTCAATTCAGGCCAAGTTAAAACATTACTGCACAGTGGTTAGAAAGGAAAGCCTTTATGGAGCAGAAACCTTGACGAGGATGCCTGACCCAGTCCTTGAAAAAAGAGAAAGAAGATTCTTACGAAAAATTTTAAGCCCAAGAAAGTCGACGAGTGTCCCTTTCGGTTAAGATCGAATTTGGAGCTCTACAAGACAGTATAAAGAATCACGACTGTGAAGAGGAAAAGGAGACTGGCGTTTTATGGGCATACCAAAAGAATAAACCCTGAGAGATTTGCCAATAGGATACTTCTTCTGCAGGAAAAGTCTAAAAATCAACCGGGATGATTTACACAGGTGCACAATGACTTTGAAGAAATAAGTATCAAGGAGGAAGATATGAAAGAAAGTCTATCGGTCTGCGTGACAGGAGGAAGATTATGTAAGTGTGGCCTACTGGTGGCCGTATTGATAAATAATAATAATAATAATAATAATAATAATAATAATAATAATAATAATAATAATAATAATAATAATAATAATAATAATAATAATAATAATAATAATAATAATAGACGTGCAGAAAGATCTGCAGGAGTTTGAGATCTCATTTGAAGATATCCAGGAGCGTGTCCCCCTTAAGAAAAAACTCCAAGAACATCAGAGGTTCCTACCAAAGCCGAACATGAAAACTGGAAAGGCATGGACGGAAGAGCGAAAGGAGCAACACCGTATACGAATGAAGGAATACTGGCCCAACATTAAAGTTCAAGGGGAAACAGTTGAAATGACGTGGTCCTTAGTTGGTCGAAACGAAATAATAATAATAATAATAATAATAATAATAATAATAATAATAATAATAATAATAATAATAATAATAATAATAATAATAATATGTAACAATTAGAGAGAAAGTTATTGGGAAGCCGATGATTATGGCAAACTGCAAGATTAAAAGAACATTATTGAAATTGTGTGCAATAGTCCAAAAATTGTCGGTACAGGAAGAAAGAAAGAAAGAAAGAAAGAAAGAAAGAAAGAAAATTAGGTGTGGTGTGGTGGGAGCATTATCTAATATATTTTTATGGTTGTATAAGGGTAATTCTGTGAAAATGTATGATGCATTTTCTGTTACTGAGAAATATCGGCGAATATTTGCGAACAAACTGCTGCTATACCGCATCGCGACAGCAGTGCTGCAGGCGGCGATCAATCACTCCCTGCTTGTTATCATGTTATTCAGCGTGTCATCTCACCAGTACTATTTGATTTAGTCGTCGTGTAATAAAAACTTTCCAAAGGAATTTTCCTTACGTAAGTTTTTATTACCATATCAATATGGAGCTTTCTTTTTCTATATATTTAGTTGTAGTTCTTTTGGATAAGAACGTGGTATATTGTTTTGTGTTATTTGATTGAGTTTTAAATTGAATCTATCACTTTGAATATTATAAAAAACATTCAGAAATATTTCGGTATCATTATAAAGTACATATTATTAATATTTTAGTTTTATAATTTTTTGCATTTCTGATAGTGTTCGTTTGATGAAAATTCTATCCTGAAGTTTGTTTCTTTTGTATATACTCTTTGGCGTGTTTGGCTTCACTTGTGGTGAGAAGTACTAATTGTGTTGGAGGGATTTCAGGTGAGGAAAAACGTTTTTTTATACATTGACTGTGTGAATGTTATTTTACGATGCTTTTGTGAATTTCTGAGTCCCGAGCCTGAGCTTTGGCCATGTGTTATCTTGAATTTGAAACTTGAATTGGCATTCCATTTAGTTCATGCTTAGGTCTACACGATCTGTTCTGGGTAGTCTAAATTGTACTTATTTCTTTGTTTTAGTTAACGTGGAAATTCAGAATCTTTTTATTTTTGCATCGTTGACTGAGCTGAAGGAGCTTGTTAGTTTATCCGTGGATTTCCAAGAAGGAATATATATATATAACAGTTTATGTGGGAGACCGGATCGTCACGTACCGGCGAACTGTTGGCAGCTTAGGTTGCGTTGGTGTTCGTTGTGAATAAACAAGGAGTATAAGGCGAATTCTGTTTTGTTTAGTAGGTTTCTTATGTGTGTGTGTGGCAGTTACCATTCTTTCTTGTTTATTTTGGATGTTGAGGAACGTTGCTCCTTCAGTCTTGCGATCTAATGGTTGTACTTCCTGCCTTTTTTGCCTTATGCACGTTGATCATATATTTGGTACACTACTTTTTATAGGCCTTATATGTGACTTTTGATTAAGGAATGGAGTTATTGATCACTAAATATTAAATTCGTGAGAATTACAATGTATTTATTTAGTATTAAACAGAAAATGAAAGACTTAGCATGAAGTACAGTACAATTTTCAAACATGCGTTGCTGCCTTTACAGTATATATGTTATACTTTCACATTAGGGACGTATATAGTAGTCTTTGGCTGTGCATTTGCTAAAAACAGCCCTTCTGCGGGCATGACACTTTACAAATGACTTGTTTCCAGTGCAGTTAGTCTTGATTTGACGAGTACGCTTCTCTTATCTGTCAGGGATTTCTTGAATAACATCAGCTAATGTTTACCACCATAACTGCTGCATAAGTTTCAACTAGTTTCTCATCCAGCTGCAGAATGAATCCTCTACTCTTAAGTTTAGTCTCATTTAGTGCATTGTTCACCATCCACAAATTTATTACTGCCAAATCCAATAAATTGTAAAAAGCGCGAACTGGTCATTGCCTGGTTGGTGTTTGCACTGAGTACATACGGGATATTAGATCAACCACATCAATTCCATATTTAGATCTGTTATAAAAAGGTACGGAGTCTGGTTTCTTCTTTTCCCCACCCTCAGATTGACTGGGCGAGTTGGCCGTGCCCGTAGAGGCGCGCGGCTGTGAGCTTGCATTTGGGAAATAGTAGGTTCGAATCCCACTATCGGCAGCCTTGAAAATGGTTTTCCGTGATTTCCCATTTTCACACCAGGCAAATGCTTAATTAAGGCCACGGCCGCCCGCTTCCTTCCAACTCCTAGGCCTCTCCTATCCCATCATCGCCATAAGACCTATCTGTGTCGGTGCGACGTAAAGCCCCTAGCAAAAAAAACCCCCCTCAGATTGAGCATCTGGATGCATCGTAGGCCTACTCTGAACGAGAACATTTTTGTTGATATAGATGATGATTCCCATAGGGAACGTAAAATATTTATCTCAAACGAGTAAATTTATGATACCTATATAGTTCGTCCAACATTGTAAATTTTCCAGCTAACTTATTCCTGGTTTTATTAAAATTTATTGAGAACCACTTATTCAATACTTTGAAGTCTTTATGACTGATACAATCGTTATATTACCATTATTTGTTTTTTGAGACCTGGTTGTGGATTATTTTTCAATTTTGTAATCATTCCTGATTGTCAACGTTTCGCCCCAGTGTACTAATTTGGGCTCATCAGTTGGTAAATTGCACACCTACCAAGACACATGGCTAGTGAATTCCGTGGAGGCCACTGTGTAGGCTACTTGGAGCCACTGGCAGTTTTCAATTTTCAAAAATTATTGCCTGCCTGGCCATCAGATTAGATGTTGATTGCAATATGGAACCTGAAATATTTGTCCCGAATGAGAAAATTTAATATCAATACTGGCCTGTTATTTGGCATTATACATTTTTCCAGCAAACTCATTCCTGGTTGCGAGCGTTTCATTTTTGGTCATAGATTGTTAGTGTAGCATCATAAGTCTTTAGCAATGCTGTGATATATAACTTTTCTTTTGGCTCTTTTTGACGAAGACTGGTACATCCATATGAGCTCTGTTCCTATTACCGATAAGGGCATTTGAAATCGGTTTCAAGGTTTCCGCTGGAGATAAATAGGTAAAGTAACTGTCGCATGTGGTATTTCTTCCTTTGTACATGTAAGTTCCCATCAGTTTCTTTACTCCCACCATTGGGACTAATATCATCTCTTCCAAGATAAGTTAAAGCATTCACAACATATTATCGGCACACTTTATCTGGATGCATTTACACCCTAGAGCTGAATAGGTCGACCACGGCAATCTTCGAGATTCGTACTGGCAACCTTTCAAACAAACTATGAATTGCTTAAGCATCGTTGTGCGACATCTGGCGTACACTTTACGTACTAGTACTGTTGTTGTGTACACAACAAAGCCAAACCATAGAATTCATGCTAGGAACAAGATTCGCATCGAGAAATGTTATATAATGTGTATGTGACACAGTTGTTGGCTTAAGATGGTAACGGTTTAGAAACTTCATATCGATCGATCATATTCTCGATTCAATTCAGGTTTCATTTTCATTCAGTTGGCAGCACTACCGGAACTGGGACAGCTCCCTCCTTACTCCTCAACCCCGTACACAAATGCATCCAGATAAAGTGTGCTGATAATATTCAACATACTTCTGCCTTTTTCTATCTGTTTTTGAGGCCATGAACTGTGTAGTCTGCAGACATTCAGAAGGAAAGAGTTGCTCATCAATAGTTATTTCTGGCACTGGTATGTAGGTACATTATGCATTTGCAGAGAAATGATACAAAATCAAACATTTCATTCAGATCTTGTAGATTTAATATCAAATAATATCAATAATATCAAATTTCCCTGAATTTGTCGCGTGCCATCATCGCTTTTACAAACGGAACACTCCACTTTGCTGACCGTAGCCAATTCATTTCTAAGCTCTTCGCTCATATGAACAACGGACGTACAGTATACTTAACAATGCTTCCAGGTTTTCAATTTTCAAAGCCTCTGTCCCAGTGCATGCTACAATATGTTTCAGCATTTTGTCGGTGATCATCAGTCGCCAAGCACTGATGCAAGTCTCATTCACATAGTGTTTTACATGTGGAGTGGGGCCAGGGTGATTTTTTAACACATTATGATGCAAATGTCTTACTAACTGAACTGTGAGATCATTCACTACACCAACTTCCTATGTCATTCCGTCTGAATATAAAATGTTAGTATCTGTGGCAATATCTGAAAGTTGATATGTTTATTCATCAGACGTAACGTTCTAAGGCTTGCCTTCCGATTCATGGTCCAAAATTTCATTTAGGGTGTCAGTAATATCTTGCTCTTTCATTAGTTGTCTGGCTCCATGGCTAAATGGTTAGCATGCTGGCCTTTGTTCACAGGGTCCTGGGTTCGATTCCTGGCAGGGTCGGAAAATTTAACCATCATTGGTTAATTTTGCTGGCATGGGGGCTGGGTGTATGTGTTGTCCTCATCATTGCATTCTCATCACGATGCGCAGGTCGCCCACGGGAGTCAAATCAAAAGACCTGCACCTGGCGAGCTGAACATGACTTCCGACACTTCCGGCACTAAAAGCCGTACACCATTTCATTTCATTAGTTGATACTCAGCCGTAATAAACAGGCTGCTCCCTGTGGGTGGGGGACACAGATGAAGAATACACCCATGGAATCCTCTGCCTGTTGTAAGAGGCGACTAAAAGGGGCCCCAGGGGCTCTCAACTTGGGAGCGTGGTTTGGCGACCACGGGGTCTTAGGTGAGTCCTGGCATTGCTTCCATTTACTTGTGCCAGGCTCCTTTCATCTATCCTGTCCTACCTTCCTTTGTTAACTCTTGTTCATTTCCGACCCCGGCGCTATTAGTTTCGGAGGGCTAGGGAGTCTTCCATTTTCACACCCTTCGATACTCTTGCCTTTCTTCGTCTGTTACTTCATTTATCGAAGTGACGGATTCCTTCTTTTTTCTCTGTGTCCACGCCGTGTGCGTGGGGGATGCAGACGAAGAATAAACCCACGGTATCTGCTGTCTGTCGTAACAGGTGGCTAAAAGGGGCTACCAAGGGATGATAGAATTAGAACCATGAGCCTATTTGTAATTAGTACCACCACGCGAGCAACACCATGGGTAGTGCCAGTACGTTAGGTACAAAATAGGTTTGTGATTAGTAGCAACAGTGTGCGCTGCCGGCTTTTACAGTGCCTGTGATTAGTACCACTATATGAGCAACACCATGGATCTGGCTTGGCTATGATTAGTATCCACTATATGAGGAACACCACGGGATAGTACGAGTCCCTGTGGTTAGTACACTTATGTGATGAACCCCATAGGTTTGCGTTGCCTGTAAATTGCAAGTTATGAATCTCATTCCGTATTGACGGTTATCACTTTACAAAAGAAAATATTTATACAATTCTAGAACAAGACCCGCCCTTCCATCAACACCCTCCTTCCGCGAATCACAACGTCCCTCCCTCCCTGCCCTTCCCCCTCCATTACCCCTCCCAACCACATTGACACAGATACACAGTAAGCCACACACAGGCTTAGTTGTCAATGTGACTTGAGACCGACAAGGTCATCTCCATTCGAGACGACAACTTTTAGTTACAAGTAAGGCCGCGTGCACACCGAGCACGCTTCGCATAGTGTGTGGCGTGTAGCGTGAAATGCTATGCATAGCGCAAGGCGTGCTTGCTGTTCACACCGAAACTACGGCGTGCTCTCAGCTTAGCTCGGCGCAAGGAGTTTTAGGGTGGTCACAAACTAATGCCGTTATCCAAGTACACTAGAAACTGTTTACTGATGGATAGCAGTTACCTAAAATTCAAAATGATAAAAGAGAATCAAAAGTGGGTTCATGAATTATTTTCAGAGAATTCCATCGTTTGTGCAGAGATGCAAGACTTTATCACGATAAATTTTTTTATTACTTAAGAATGACGAAAAATACCCTTGACCTTCCAAACCCTGCTACTGAAATGTGGCGACTAATAGCAGAGAAGTATTGGGAGAAATTCAATTTTCCCAATTGTCTAGGAGCACCGGGCAGCAAACACGTGAAAAATAAATTTCCGACTAAATCACGCTCTTTATATAATAATTACAAGTATTTATTTATATTTATTTATTTGTTTACTTATTTATTTACTGTATTTATTTATTTATTTATTTATTTATTTATTTATAAATACAAATAATTATAAATATTTGCTATATTATTACAATTAGCATGCACAATTCATCATCGTAACAAAAGTGGAGTAAATGTGTGACAAATATAATTCATAAACAGAAATATTTACTTCCAAGCCCACTACTAGCCTGCAGTGTGATATTCTTCACGTTACCACCCTACCGTTGGCAAAATTATAATCCGATATGACAGAGTCTGGCAGATTCTATGCACTTTGTCGCAAAGTGTCCGGCTACATGGCTAAATGGTTACCGTACTGGCCTTTGGTCACAGGAGTCCCGGGTTCGATTCCCGGCAGAGTCGGGAATTGTAATCATAATTAGTAAATTTCATTGGCACGGGGGCTGGATGTATGTGTGTATTCATAATCATTTCATTCTCATCACGACGCAGGTCACCTACGGGAGTCAATTCGAAAGATCTGCACCTGGCAAGCCGAACTTCTCCTCGGACACTTCCACACTAAAATCCATACGCAATTTCATCCTGTCACAATGTTAAGCCCAGTAAAGTGTGACAATAGAAGAAATAGTTTATGCTAGCATAAACCAGTGCTTTGTTCCCAAGCCAGGTGTTCACACCGTCCGCGCTCCGGTGCGCTGAACGCCTACCTTACAGCTAAGCGAAGCGCCAGACAACGCTCACTGTTGGTTAATTGCTTAGCGTTACCTAGCTGGTTCTGATGCTTTGGAAGAATAAATTATTCATGCAGTGTTTCAAAGAGAAGAAATATGGAACCCAAGACATAAAAACTGTAAAAATGTAACTGTTTTGCAAAATAAGTGGACTTAAGTATCTTCAACAGTTTCATCGCATTCCTACAGTAAACATATACAGTAATATTACTTCTACTGTCACATTTTACTGGGCTTAACATTGTGACAGGCTGAAATTGCGCATGAATTTTAGTGTCGGAAGTGTCCGAAGAGAAGTTCGGCTTGCCAGGTGCAGGTCTTCTGAATTGATTCTCGTAGGTGACCTGCGTCGTGATGAGGATGAAATGATTATGAATACACACATCCACCCAGCCCCCGTGCCAATGGAATTTGCTAATTATGATTACAATATTCCCGACTCTGCAGGAATCGAACCCGTGACTCCTGTGGCCAAAGGCCAGTACGGTAACCATTTAGCCATGTAGCCGGACACTTTGTGACAAAGTGCATAGAATCTCCCAGACTCTCTAATATCGGTTTGTAATTTGGCCAATGGAGGGTGGTAACATTAAGAATATCACTCTGCAGGCTAGTAGTGGGCTTGGAAGTAAACATTTCTATTTATTAATTATATTTGTCACACATTTACTTCACTTTTGTTACGATAATTAATTGTGTATGCTACTTGTAACAATATTGCAGCCGGAAATTTTATTTCCATGTGTTTGCTGAACGGTGCTCCTAGACAATTCGGAAAATTGAATTTCTCCCAATACTTCTCTGCTACTTGTCGCCACATTTCAGTTGCAGGGTTTGGAAGGTCAAAGGTATTTTTTGTCGTTAAGTAATCATAAAATTTATCGCGATAAAGTCTTGCATCTCTGTACAAACGATGGAATTCTCCGAAAGTAATTCGTTCTTCATTTTTTTTTCAATTGGCTTAACGTCACACCGACAGAGATAGGTCTTGCGGCGACGACTTCATTAAATTCATGAGCCCACATTCGATTCTTCTTTCTAATTTTCAATATTAGGTAACTGTTATCCATCAGTAACCTGTTTCTAGTGTACGTCGATAACGGCATTAGTTTGTGACCACCCTAAAACGCCTCGCGCCAAACTAAGCTGAGAGCACGGCGTAGAGTTTTCGGTGTGAACATCAAGCACGCCTTGCGCTATGCATAGCATTTCACGCTACACGCGACACACTATGCGAAGCGCGCTCGGTGTGCACGCGGCCTAAGTCATATGAGTTTTCTTTTCGTACATCATTTTTAACTTGTTCTTCATCCACTCATATATTCCTTTTTTCTCATTACAGATGTTTACAAGTTTTATTCGTAGTATTGACGGTCTCACTACACTCCTCAGCATAGTGTTTTATTTAACAGTCAGCAAGATCTATTAGACGAGAGGACTTTGCACCTCAATGTGTTTTTAACTCACTAATCATGATCACTGTCACTTCACATCATTACGTTTTTTTTAAAAAATTTGTTTGTATATTATGTAATCATTGTTTTACTACTGAAGATGGCCTTGAGATTAGGCTGAAACATGTATAGACTTTGCTTCATCTAACAGATGACTTGAATTGTATTGATAGGAGGATTTTTTAAATATTTTCTTTTGTAAAGTTGCCTGTAAATGGCGCTGCAATGTGCGAAACACCATAGGTCTGTATTCCATGTGGGAATTTCATTACCTGTGATTAGTACCATAATGTGTGGAATACCGCGAGTTTACGCTACTTTTGATTAGTACTGCAACATGACAAATACCACGGTTCTACTTTCCTAGCGATAAGTACCATTATGAGGGACCGATGACTTGGATTTTGGACCCCTTTAGACTACAAGCATCATCGATTCAGTATTGTGCTATAGAAGCAGTCCTTTGGTTCAGTAATACTATTCTTTTATGTCAGTTTCTGTAAACGTGAGGCATAGTGGGTCAGTTCCACTGATTGTTTTAAATTCATATCCATTCATTCTTCGTCCTCATGTTTTGAATTCTGGTCAGTGGAGGATTTTGGATTTTAATTTATCATTCCATTTTGTATTGTTAGGGGGCCAATGGCCTAGATGTTAGGTCCCTTTAAATAACAATCATCAATAAACAGGCTTGTTACTACTATAATTTGCTAAATTTGTTAGAAAAATTGCACATTGATACTTTATTTCATCAAGCGATGAGGAAGTTTTGTGGCAATAATTGGCATATTCAAACACAATAATATAACCGATATCTCAGGTTGCTTTTCCTCCTGCATAGCAGGCGTGCATAGTTGCCCTGTTGTGACACAGATTGTGATTGTTGGGAAAGCAGGAAGAAACAAAACACACAAAATGCAAAGTTTTATGAATGGATGTATTGCTATCGCTGATAGATCATTTCTGACCCAGCCACCGTTATTGGTATATGTAGATTTTTCTCTTAATGGGTTGTCCCTAGAAATATGAAATTATGTTTGGATGTTTATTACAGTTATTGATGAAATATCGTAGAACAATATGAACAGAAGGGTTTGCAAACATTCCAGTAATGACCCAGCCTCGCTTCTAGTGTTAACAGGATCAAGTTGGGGAGCACATCTAGCAAATGTACGAACTACAGCGTTGACACTTCCTTTCTCTACAGTTGAGTATGCTTGTCCTGTGTGGGTCGACTGTCCATTCCAAGAAAGTCAACACTAAACTCGTAGCATAGTTCCACTTCAATCCGATGGCAAGTTGCAGCTGAAACTGAGAAATTCAAACGAGGTGGAAAACCTTTTTATTGTTATGAAGTAGTATAACTGCAGCTCAGATCACAGAGTAGTTCCATTAACACCAGGCCAGTACTAGCCACACTAGGTGTACTTAAGAATTGATGCTGGTGGCAACAGTCCGCACTACCTCTCTGGAATTGGCCAACAGAAGGAACTCCAGCACATGCTTCTCAATCTTGGCCTGTCTGGAAGAACCTTAACATGATAAAAACTGGAAGGCCTAGAACCAAGGGTACACTAAAAAAGGATAGAGTTATGCACAGAATGTTGACTGTGACTGTGGTGCAATACAAGACCTTCGGTATAATATTTCACTGTCCAAACTGCTCTCTGGCTCGATGGCGACTCCTGGCTAACATTAGTATTCGGCCTATCATTCTCTCTCTGATTATTCTGTCCATAATTTCTCTGATAACTCAAATTCTCACACCTCCAATTACTTTGACCTATAAAGTTTCAGCGCCTGCCTTCTCTGAATTGTCTCTGATAATTCTGATGACTCCTATCACCATTATAATTTTTACTAGTCCTCTGTTGATCATAATTATAACCCCTCTTCTGATAATTCTCTGACATGTTTATCCCGCCCTCTATTGGTCTATTTTGTGGTCGATTACAACCTACGCTACTATTCAGAGCGTAAGTTATGAATTTCATTATGGTCCGTATTGACAATTGATCACTATCAAAGGATAGAGAAGGGTCCAGCTATTCAATACCATACTATTCAGAGCCTCAAAACTGTCTAATAATACTTCCATTTCTTTTATAGTGCTGACTTTTTGCATGCAGGCAGCTTCGCTAATCCTCTCAGAAAAGTGCTTCAGCATAATCCTCATTATATCCACTTCTGACCCAATACTATTAGTCCTAGACATAGTCATGTTCCAGAGTTCTCAAGACCGCTAATCCACCTAAGTCCAACTTAAAACAAGGTGAAATCCAGGCACTAAAAGATCTACTGTCGGATTTTTTATTATGGACACTCGAGTTTAGGCTTTAATTACAAACGAACCAATAGGCCTATTAAAATTCGAGTTATACCAATATTTTCCTTAATTCTACATTAGCGTATATAAGACGCATTGTTTTCGACGTTCATTAAATATTTTTTATTTGTGGTTGTAATAAATATTGCCCGGGTTTTTGGCTTCTTCTCTACGAAGCGCTCACTTAGGAATATGTACAATGAAAACGACTTGTCTGATTTTAATAAAAAATTTGTCATAACCACATGTATTTGTAGTGTAATACTCAAGTTACAATTTTTTTCAACCACCCTGAAAGAAGTTCTTATCATTTTTCTAAAGCAATTCTTTCTCAGCTCAGGATAAACGTACACCAGCAAACTTGGGCTTGTTTTGAAGCATTCAGTCATGGTTATCAGAAACTACAACAACTGTAACCGTACAGTGTGGTACCGAATTTATGAAGAGTAATATTGAAGGGAGGTTTTGTGTACGCCGGACCGTGCGATTAACAGCAGGTCGGGTGGTGAAATCGGGCGCAGTGTTGCCGCGTTCAGTAGTAATCACGCGCGCAACGAACACAACTTTTCGTTTACTTTCAACCATTAATTTTATTTCCTCTTATAAATTCCACTTCCCATCACCTTTTCTCATGAGGGCTTTGGACCTTGAACGACAGGTTTAAAAATGGTTAACTTCCTAATTCAGAAATATCACACTGTACAATTTTGCAAGAGTTATTTATATTATTATTTACATATATTTTAATTCTATCAATTTTCTTCGTCTGAAAAATCACTGTGTTCCGAAGAATCGGTGCTGCTGTCATTCATGTTGATTATGACTGACTCGAAATAAGGGATATTTGCAGACAGTCCATCTTTTTCCCAGTAGTGGTCTTCAATTTTCTCCGCGTGTTTAATACGTTGTTTCCAGAGTTCAGGGGTCACGGTACGTAAGGCTTCTCGGAATAAAGCGTAAATTGCTTCCATACTTCTACCATTTTCTAATTTGTTAGCCATGTTTGTTTTTGATGGTTATGAATTTCATGTTTTTGGTCCGTATTGAACTGAGAATAATATACAAGTAATAATAATAACAACGTAAATGTTTCCACCTTTTCAATACCAAAATATATTCACAAAATTATAAATTACATGGTACTAGTTTCGACCCATCTAGGGGTCATCATCAGCCGTATTGGAGCAAAGATCACTTTTGGTGAAATCCTAAGAGAATGTTATTTTAAAGAATAACAAGTGAAATGAGATATTATGGTAAAAGTTAATAATACAAGGAATATACATACTAGGAGGTTTTTAACAAAGAATAAAGTCTAAATGGGGTGTTGTAAAAATTATAATCATGGAAATCAGTAAGTTCTTGTATTGAAATGACATATATAAAATTACATATGGCTTAGGAAGAGGGCTTAAGGTGGGGCTGAAGGGTGCGGGAGAAAGTGTAATTGTCTTGGAAAAATACCTTTGATTAAATTTAGGATTGAGTTTAGGTTGGCTGCATTATTGTTTCTGAGGAAAGTGATAAATAGATCGAAGAGTATGTTGGGTTTCTCTGAGATTTCATTGAGATTGTGACTGGCATTAAAGTATTGGTCTAGGTGTATGTAGTAATTTTCCATTATGTTGAGTAAAGGGCCCTTGTTTGCTAATACGAGGATGTCCATGTCTTGTTCAATATTGGTGAAATTATGGTTGTAATCCTGCATGTGTTGGCCGATGGCTGAAAACCTGTTGTATTTTATTGCGTTAGTGTGCTCGTGGTATCTGATAATGAAGTTTCTCCCGGTTTGCCCGATGTAGGTTTTTTGACAGGTGGTACATTTGATCCTATAAACTCCTGATTTTAGAAAACTGCTGGTCTTGTTGATGTGTGAAGTATTGTATAAAATGTTCATGTTCTTACTGTTGGTTTTGAAGGCTATTTTAACGCCTCGTTTCTTAAAGATGTTGGTTAACTTGTAGATATCATTGTTGAACGTGAAGGTGGAAAATGTTAGAGGTTTGGTTATTTCTTTTTTGAGGGTAGTTTTTGGGCGATGTTTGTGTTTATTGATTATCCTTTCTATAAAATGATTGCTGAAGCCGTTGAATTTTGCGATACCGCGGATTGTGTTGAGTTCGTTTTTTAGATCTTTATTGGACATAGGTATGCTGAAGGCTCGGTGAACTAGGCTGTTGTATGTGGCTCGTTTGTGGGACTGGGGGTGCACTGAATCTTGGCGAATGGTGGAGGCTGTTTGAGTGGGTTTTCTGAAAATTTTTGTAACTGAAAGAATCTGAGTTTCTAGTGATGGTTAAATCTAGAAAGTTGATTTTTTGATTTGATTCGGATTCTAGTGTGAATTTGATATGAGGATCAATATTGTTGAGTCTTAAGAGGGTGGTGGGTGCGTTAATTGATTTCTCATTCATGATTACAAAGACATCGTCGACATATCTGGCCCAAAAGAGAATGTTTTCGAATTCGTTGTCAATTTTGGTGTATTCGAGGAAGTCCAGGTATATTTCTGCTAAGATACCTGAGGCCGGTGACCCCATTGCCAAACCATTTTGTTGATAAATGACATTGTCAAAAGTGAAGAAGTTATTGTCGATGATAAGTTTTAATATTGTGATAAAGTCTTGTATCTCTAGTTTGCTTAAGTGGCTGTTTTTGTTTAAATTGTTTATAATTATCGGGATTAATTTTGATACTTGTATGCTTGGGTACATGTTTACAATATCGAAAGAGTGGATGGAGTGATCCGGTTGCAAATTGAACTTGTTTAGTTTTTCTACTAGCTCAGATGTGTTTTTAATAGACTTTTTGGATAAGAATTGATAATTTTTTCTTAAGAAACATTGGATGAATTGTGATATTTTGTATAAGGGGCTCGGTCTATAGTTGATAATTGGCCGGATGGGAATTCCGGTTTTGTGAATTTTAGGAAGAGCTTTAGCAGTGGGGAGTCCTGGGTTCATATGTATGAGTTTGGATTTTTCCTGTTCGGTAAATAAAAATGAAGTGTTTTTAAGAGTTTGTTTAAGTAGTTTTTGAATTTTTTGGGTGGGGTCTTTTTTGATTATGGAAAATGAGCTGTCTGTGAAAAAGTTTTTTGTTTTTTCAATATATACTTTTTTATCCATGATAACTGTTGCATTGCCTTTGTCAGCTTTGGTTACGATGAGTTCGTTGTCTTTAATTTTCTTCTTGAGGGCGTATATGCGCTTTTGTTCAGCAATTTTTTCTCTATTATTGAGGTTATTTGCGGGGTTGGTTAAATTGGGGAGGATATCAGTCAGTTTCCTTTTAACATCGGTTCTAACCTCATTTTGCGTGTCTTCCGGCATTTTGCTGATGGCTAGCTCTGATTCTGTGATCATAGTAGCAGCTATGTTGAGGCTGTTCAAGTTTGGCCAGTTGTGTTTCGGTCCTTTGGATAAAGTTAAGTGTTCACTTTCACTTAAGGGCGTGTTAGACAGATTCACAACAGCTGGATGAAACTGCGTACGATCGAACGTGTTACTATTGGAGTTTCTAGTTTGTTGGTTATGTAGTTGGCAGTTTTTTAGCCTGTTGAGTTTATTCTCCAAATTTGACTGTTTTTTGGCTAGTTCGTAGAATAATGTGTTCTCTACTTCTTGATAGAATAGTGTCCATTGTGCGTTTGAAAGTAGTTTAGTCGCTGCGAGGTGAGTGTCGTATAATTTCTGATTCAAAAAAGATTTCTTCCTGTACAAGAATTTAATTTCGTCTCTTAACCATATTTTGTTTGTTTTGTTTTGAGTTTTGATGGTTTGAGGTGAAGTCCGATGTTTCTTTTTATTGCTTCTTAGAAAATTAGGTGTCAAGTTAAGTGATATACATTGCTTTAGGAAATCGATGTCTTTGCGTAATTTGGCTATCTTTAATTTTAGGCCTAGATATTGAAAGGCTTTCTGTTTTGCCTGGTAAGCTACATCATTGATGGTTATGAATTTCATGTTTTTGGTCCGTATTGAACTGAGAATAATATACAAGTAATAATAATAACAACGTAAACGTTTCCACCTTTTCAATACCAAAATATATTCACAAAATTATAAATTACATGGTACTAGTTTCGACCCATCTAGGGGTCATCATCAGCCGTATTGGAGCAAAGATCACTTTTGGTGAAATCCTAAGAGAATGTTATTTTAAAGAATAACAAGTGAAATGAGATATTATGGTAAAAGTTAATAATACAAGGAATATACATACTAGGAGGTTTTTAACAAAGAATAAAGTCTAAATGGGGTGTTGTAAAAATTATAATCATGGAAATCAGTAAGTTCTTGTATTGAAATGACATATATAAAATTACATATGGCTTAGGAAGAGGGCTTAAGGTGGGGCTGAAGGGTGCGGGAGAAAGTGTAATTGTCTAGCCAAATTACGCAAAGACATCGATTTCCTAAAGCAATGTATATCACTTAACTTGACACCTAATTTTCTAAGAAGCAATAAAAAGAAACATCGGACTTCACCTCAAACCATCAAAACTCAAAACAAAACAAACAAAATATGGTTAAGAGACGAAATTAAATTCTTGTACAGGAAGAAATCTTTTTTGAATCAGAAATTATACGACACTCACCTCGCAGCGACTAAACTACTTTCAAACGCACAATGGACACTATTCTATCAAGAAGTAGAGAACAAATTATTCTACGAACTAGCCAAAAAACAGTCAAATTTGGAGAATAAACTCAACAGGCTAAAAAACTGCCAACTACATAACCAACAAACTAGAAACTCCAATAGTAACACGTTCGATCGTACGCAGTTTCATCCAGCTGTTGTGAATCTGTCTAACACGCCCTTAAGTGAAAGTGAACACTTAACTTTATCCAAAGGACCGAAACACAACTGGCCAAACTTGAACAGCCTCAACATAGCTGCTACTATGATCACAGAATCAGAGCTAGCCATCAGCAAAATGCCGGAAGACACGCAAAATGAGGTTAGAACCGATGTTAAAAGGAAACTGACTGATATCCTCCCCAATTTAACCAACCCCGCAAATAACCTGATTAGAGAAAAAATTGCTGAACAAAAGCGCATATACGCCCTCAAGAAGAAAATTAAAGACAACGAACTCATCGTAACCAAAGCTGACAAAGGCAATGCAACAGTTATCATGGATAAAAAAGTATATATTGAAAAAACAAAAAACTTTTTCACAGACAGCTCATTTTCCATAATCAAAAAAGACCCCACCCAAAAAATTCAAAAACTACTTAAACAAACTCTTAAAAACACTTCATTTTTATTTACCGAACAGGAAAAATCCAAACTCATACATATGAACCCAGGACTCCCCACTGCTAAAGCTCTTCCTAAAATTCACAAAACCGGAATTCCCATCCGGCCAATTATCAACTATAGACCGAGCCCCTTATACAAAATATCACAATTCATCCAATGTTTCTTAAGAAAAAATTATCAATTCTTATCCAAAAAGTCTATTAAAAACACATCTGAGCTAGTAGAAAAACTAAACAAGTTCAATTTGCAACCGGATCACTCCATCCACTCTTTCGATATTGTAAACATGTACCCAAGCATACAAGTATCAAAATTAATCCCGATAATTATAAACAATTTAAACAAAAACAGCCACTTAAGCAAACTAGAGATACAAGACTTTATCACAATATTAAAACTTATCATCGACAATAACTTCTTCACTTTTGACAATGTCATTTATCAACAAAATGGTTTGGCAATGGGGTCACCGGCCTCAGGTATCTTAGCAGAAATATACCTGGACTTCCTCGAATACACCAAAATTGACAACGAATTCGAAAACATTCTCTTTTGGGCCAGATATGTCGACGATGTCTTTGTAATCATGAATGAGAAATCAATTAACGCACCCACCACCCTCTTAAGACTCAACAATATTGATCCTCATATCAAATTCACACTAGAATCCGAATCAAATCAAAAAATCAACTTTCTAGATTTAACCATCACTAGAAACTCAGATTCTTTCAGTTACAAAAATTTTCAGAAAACCCACTCAAACAGCCTCCACCATTCGCCAAGATTCAGTGCACCCCCAGTCCCACAAACGAGCCACATACAACAGCCTAGTTCACCGAGCCTTCAGCATACCTATGTCCAATAAAGATCTAAAAAACGAACTCAACACAATCCGCGGTATCGCAAAATTCAACGGCTTCAGCAATCATTTTATAGAAAGGATAATCAATAAACACAAACATCGCCCAAAAACTACCCTCAAAAAAGAAATAACCAAACCTCTAACATTTTCCACCTTCACGTTCAACAATGATATCTACAAGTTAACCAACATCTTTAAGAAACGAGGCGTTAAAATAGCCTTCAAAACCAACAGTAAGAACATGAACATTTTATACAATACTTCACACATCAACAAGACCAGCAGTTTTCTAAAATCAGGAGTTTATAGGATCAAATGTACCACCTGTCAAAAAACCTACATCGGGCAAACCGGGAGAAACTTCATTATCAGATACCACGAGCACACTAACGCAATAAAATACAACAGGTTTTCAGCCATCGGCCAACACATGCAGGATTACAACCATAATTTCACCAATATTGAACAAGACATGGACATCCTCGTATTAGCAAACAAGGGCCCTTTACTCAACATAATGGAAAATTACTACATACACCTAGACCAATACTTTAATGCCAGTCACAATCTCAATGAAATCTCAGAGAAACCCAACATACTCTTCGATCTATTTATCACTTTCCTCAGAAACAATAATGCAGCCAACCTAAACTCAATCCTAAATTTAATCAAAGGTATTTTTCCAAGACAATTACACTTTCTCCCGCACCCTTCAGCCCCACCTTAAGCCCTCTTCCTAAGCCATATGTAATTTTATATATGTCATTTCAATACAAGAACTTACTGATTTCCATGATTATAATTTTTACAACACCCCATTTAGACTTTATTCTTTGTTAAAAACCTCCTAGTATGTATATTCCTTGTATTATTAACTTTTACCATAATATCTCATTTCACTTGTTATTCTTTAAAATAACATTCTCTTAGGATTTCACCAAAAGTGATCTTTGCTCCAATACGGCTGATGATGACCCCTAGATGGGTCGAAACTAGTACCATGTAATTTATAATTTTGTGAATATATTTTGGTATTGAAAAGGTGGAAACGTTTACGTTGTTATTATTATTACTTGTATATTATGTTTGTTTTTGCTATTTTCCCTTTTACGTAAGCCCAAATGAGCTCGATTGGATTAAGCTCGCAATGGGCCACTGGTAACCAAATAATCTGTACATCTGGTCGAAGTCGTTTAGTCAGTTGTTCCAGCTTCTTTACCGATGTTTGAAACTAAGGCCTGGCAAGGACAATCAGTTCTCATTTAGTTAATTTGTTATAATCGTCAACTCCCAGTGATAGTGAAGTATTCTTTGACGTTATCCAATGTATAATTTCACGTTTCAGCCATGACATGTTCGGCTTTTTAGATGAAGGATCGACCATCATATGATATGGAGCTTGATCTATAACGACAGCCGAACTTTGAGGCAATAAACTCAGGACTTTCATGAACCTTCTTCATAATGAGTCTAGTTCATCTCATTCTGGTAATCACCACTACTTTTCTTGCCATTAAAACAAAGTTCTGCACCGTCAAGAAATCGTTCTTCACTTCCGATGTGTAAAATTATGACCTGGATGACGTATTTCCATCATTCTCCTTTAGAGCGGCTCCTATTCTCTTCACTGACGACAGCGATAATCCAAGACAATTTGCCACCTTCTGGTACACAGGGAACCTCTTGTCCCCTACTTTTCGCCCCTCACATTGAAAGAAAAAATAGCACTCAAAATCATTGCAAACCGGGCGAGTTGGCCATGCGGTTACGAACGCGCAGCTGTGAGCTCGCATCCGGGAGATAGTGGGTTTGAACCCCACTGACGGCAGCCCTGAAGATGGTTTTCCGTGGTTTCCCATTTTCACACCAGGCAAATGCTGGGGCTGTACCTTAATTAAGGCCACGGCTGCTTCCTTCCCATACCTCGGCGTTTCCTCTCCCATCGTCGCCATAAGACCTATCTATGTCGGTGCGACGTAAAGAAAATAACGAAAAAAAAATCATTGCAAGTTCACCCTCTGATAACGGCGGTCTCGGAGGCATTCTTGAAGTGACGTGTTCAACATGCAGAACATAGGAAAACTGTAAATAGCTTCCGGGCAAACCAAGGTCACGGGCATTCCGTTTCACAACTGCCCGGGGCGAGTGTACTGTGTTTCTTGCGCTCGTGATTACTGCTGAACACGGCAACACTGCGCCCAATTTCACCACCCGGCCTGCTGTTAATAGCACGGTCCGGCGAACACAAAACCTCCCTTCAATATTACTCTTCATAAATTCGGTACCACACTGTACGGTTACAGTTGTTGTAGTTTCTGATAACCATCACTGCGTGCTTCAAATTAAGCCCAAGTTTGTTGCTGTACGTTTATCCTGGGCTGAGAAAGAATTGCTTTAGAAAAATGATAAGAACGTTTTTCGGGGTGGTTGAAAAAATTGTAACTTGAGTATTACACTACAAATACATGTGGTTATAACATATAAACATTTCATTAGAATCAGACAAGTCGTTTTCCTTGTATATATTCCTAAGTGAGCGCTTCGTAGAGAAGCAGCCAAAAACCCAGGCAATATTTATTACAACCACAAATAAAAAATGTTTTAATGAACGTCGAAAACAATGCGTCTTACATACGCTAATGCAGAATTAAAGAAGGAAAATATTGGTATAACTCGAATTTCCATAGGCCTATTGGTTCGTTTGTAATTAAAGCCTAAACTCGAGTGTCCATAATAAAAAATCCGACAGTAAGGGACAATTCTGATATAATCGTTCTCCCCGCTGACAAGGGTAACGCGACAGTGGTGATGGATAAGGATGATTATGACAACAAGATCTTGTCTTTGTTAGCTGATCCCATATACAGGATTAACAGTCGTGATCCCACAACTCTCTACTCAAATGCGACCCTCAAATTAGTCAAGCAATCTTCAATTCCAGAAGATACAGCGAAGAGTCTCCTTCCAGGGGATGCTATTCCTCCGAGACTATATGGGCATCCTAAAATACATAAGGAAGGTGTTATTCTTAGGCCTATTGTGAGTACGATTGGTTCCCCGACATATGCCCTTTCTAAATATTTAGGTAGTCTACTTCAACCACACCTGGATAACACCCTTCCTATATTAAGGATTCCACACATTTCATTGAGAAGTTCTATATCACTTCAGCCAGCTAATATCTTGAGCCACTACAATCTAGGCTGAGTGAAATGTTAGTTTCGGGGAAGGCCTAAAATTTAATTATCAAATATTTGTTATTAGTTGTCCTATCGATAAATACTACATAATTAAAGTTACATAGAATTAAATTTCCAATCATTTATGTCTGATACATTTTTACCGTACCGGCTATGATAACACAGATATTCATGAATTTGTAAATTTTTTTTTTGCTTTGTATCAACGCCGAGCCACGAGAAAATGGGTTAACAGAATTTAATGAAAATCAGTGTGTAGAGTCTGGGAATAAGATAACTACAGTGTAATCTATAAACAATTTTATTCACCCTGGATGAAATGGTAGTTTAGGGGAAGGTGTCTAAAATTTAATTTTTAAATACCTCTGTTACTGGTCCTATCGAAAAGTACTACACTACAAAAGTTATAAGGAATACAATTTCCGATCATTTATGTTTTATTCAGTTTTACTGTACCTATTATGATAAGTGTAGTTTTTCAGAGTTGGAAGAAAATTAAATTTAATGTCAAAAATATTTTTGGTGCGTATTGAATTTAGGTTTATATTAAGGGTTGAGGGTAATTGTTTCCACCTTTTCAATACTACAACAGTCTGAAGTCATTAATACATCACATATTTATTAGATTTCAACATAGGGATCAGTTTCGGCATCTGTATTTGCCATCATCAGCCAAAGGAAAAATTGTTACAAGGCGTTATTCAAATCTATATAACATAATTTTAAAATATATTGAACCATACTCTTAAACTATATGTTTGATGTTCCAAAATGTCATTAGCCGAATTTATTTTAATGTATGTTAGTAACTAGAATGTATAATTGGCCAAGAAAAATGGTATGTCCTTAATGTCTAAGCAGCTGTAATTTTTTTTAAAAGTGATTTTAATTAAACTAGATGCTTAATCAGCATTTTGCAACAACTACAAGGATTTGACAACGTTTTAACTATTTATATCCAAAAAATTGTACAGAATTAACAAATTATAATGTATAGCATAAGAAATACCCTAGTAATTTAAATAAAAAAGTTTTATGGCGTACACCTAACACACAAGTCTGAAATATAACAGCCTGACTAAATATTGGCGGGTAAATAGCTGGGGAGTTAGATAACTTTCTTCTTTAGCATGCCGTTCCTCTGGTTCATGAATTTTTTGATACTGCTGATACGTAGCACACTAGTTCATCGTAGTATTCCAGCTATTCAATCACTATTCTGAGGCACTGATTAGAATGAGCAGTGTGCACACTTAAGGCAGAGGCTCTCTTAGTAGTAGCATGAACTGGTCTGGAATTACAATTTAGGCCTATTCCAAATTATAGCACCACAATTCACTAAATAACTCAAAATTCAACCCTGAAAAGAACAGTTTCTTAAGAAAAGCTTCTTCCTTTTCACTTTTATTAAATCTACATTCATTTTTGGCTTGGAGGAAAAATTTGCCTCCAAGTCAGTTTTTTCCCCTGCCAGTGTAGTGAATTGAGATTTCCCCACTCATCGGGTACTCGTAGGAAACAGATAAGTACACGAGAATAGTTTTTGCCCTGGTACTCTCCACTATTCGAAACCACCCCACCCCGCCGATAAAAAACGAAAGAGTGCTCACGGTTCACAGATGTCTGCGGCCTGGTCATTCCATCTGTCAGGCATCCAGAAAGATACATTTTCTCATAAATTCTAGAGTGCTTAAGGCCCAGATATAATGTACAGAATATTCTACAAAGTTCTCGTCTACCCAGTACCATTCCGGATGTTACATTGTGTTTCACAATTCTGTCGTGGATTACAAATCATATATATGGATAATAATAAATTATATATAGGTTCTTACATTAACTAAATTCATTTAAATGTCTATATATAACAAATGTTTCATGACTAGGGGGCGGATTTATATGACCTAAAAATGTATGAAATATGTATGCACTTATGACCTAAAAACATAAAAATATGACCTGTAAAATTCAAAATATGACTTAATGAATAGCATCTATGTTACATAGAAGCACTTTTATTACGATTGCTACAGGCTGCAATTAATTTACAGTTTAAAAAATGTTTAATTCTTCGAAATCTCTAACCCAAAATCAACTAAAATGATGAATATTTCATGAACTCGTTAAGATTACACTGCATACTCCTAGGCAAGGACGGACTCTGTGGAAGACATAAACACTACAGTCAATTTTACTGTTCAATATTCAATTAATTTTTAATTTATACACAAAAACATATGTTATTTGAATGAAACTTTCATACCTGATCTAGTCTACATTATCAGAATTGTTGCAATTTATGACCGCATGCGTCTTAAGATTGTTGAATGAGAATCCCCTCCTGTTGTCGCTGAGTAAGGTCTTGTAGCGAGAAAAACTTCTTTCGACATCACATGATGTAATGGGAGCGTACTTGAATAGAGTTAAATCACTTGGAGAAAATTTCTGGAAATCTGCAGATGAAGGGTGTCCACAAAGAATGTCTGTCACTTATTCCATGCAGGTACACAAGTCCACTATTTTTTTCCAGTACATTTTCTAATTTTCTACACACCCTAGATGCTATTGTCCCTTTCGCAAGCTTCAATTCCTGTTCAATGCACTTTACAATATCCAGTGCATCGCTTAGTTCTGCATCTGAAACTTCCAGTTGCATGATTGCTCCAGATAAAGAATTTAAATCGGACTTTATGTAAGCCAGGTCCGCTTTTAATGTAGTGCTTGAAAATAAATCTTGAGTGGTTTTTATGGAGGACGATTCTGCAGGATCAAAAGTCTTCACGATCTTCTCCACGACATCTAGGTTGTTGCAATAGTACACTGCGGCATCAAGCCAAGTCCCCCATCGCGTTATAACTGGCTTGGGAGGTAGGGGTAGTGAAGGTGCTTCTTCTTGAAATTTCTGAACGCGAAGTGGAGCTTTGACAAACACTTTCTTACAGTTCGATATTAATTTATCAACTTCAGGGTAGCTACTTCTGACTTCTTCAGCTGCCCTATGCAAGGCATGTGCAAGACATGTCACATGTATCATTTTTGGGTATAGCATTTTAAGTCCCTTGGCTGCCTTCACCATATACGGAGCAGCGTCAGTTACAAGTAGAAAAATGTGCTCTCTCTTTGCCCCGTTTGGCCACAACAGATTCATTAAATTGTCGAAGAGAACTGCAATGGTGGAATGGTTTGTCTTCTCTAGCACTTCACATGTCAGGAGGAACGTATCTCCAGGCCGGTCTTCCTTCAGCGTGCCAACGATCACATTTGGAGGCCGGTCTTCCTTCAGCGTGCCAACGATCACATTTGCTACATATCTTCCATCCACATCTGTGGTGTCGTCTATTGAAACCCATATCTTACTGTCTCCCACGCCACGCCTTATTATATCCAATATCTCTTCATAACAAGGGGTCAGATAGTCCTTCCTGAGAGTAGATTCGTTGGGAACAGAATGCTTTGTATATTTTTCAAGAAACTGTCTGAAGCTTCGGCTGTTAAGTTTCTTTAAAGGGATATTAGACGGAACCATCATCTTGCAGACATCTTGTGAAAATTGTTTACACTGTGAACTTGATGTCGGGGTTTCGAATAGCAGACGTTGCTTATTTTCGAGTGCAGAATATCTAGTTACACAATTCTTATGTTTTACAGTATTACAGTGTTGTTGCACACAGAAGCATTTTTCGGCAGTAACTTTTACCTCGCACAATTTACAGAATAATTTCACTCCATCCGTACTGAATATGTTTTCACCGAACTCGCGAACAAAACTTTGCAACTTTCCACAAATTGAGACTTTCGTTTTAGGCATATTGAAAGGAACTGAATGACTGAAGCTCCCTAATGACCAAGGTCATTCAGTGTGTTGAAGGTGGAAGAGGGAAGGGGAGAGATAAGAACGACGACAAATAACTGCAGAATTACCTCTGCTTCCGTGTAAACAATAGCCCAGTTTCGAGGAATTGACCCAGCTAGCAAACAATAGCTCCTACCTGTTAGAAACATTCCATACACTACTTTATAATGATTCTTCAGTAGTATATTCCAGTCTATCCTGAAAAATAATTTCTAGAGCTTATTCTGATTTTTATAATACGAAATTAAAATGAAAATTACCAAAATATGCCGTTATAATGATATTTTGTTGAAAATATGCCATAAAAGTTAAGAAAGCCAAAATATGCATTTATATGCCCAATGAAACCTGTTTAATTTTGATTATCATGCTTGGAAACGTGTTGAAAATACAAGAGTATAAGATATAATGTTAAGGGAAAAAATATGACTGGTCATAGAAATTCGCCCCCTATTCATGACATAACCTTACAAATAATGCGATCATAAACTAATAATGATACTAAGCGGTTGTACATCACCAGTCTTAATAATGATAATCATAATCGAAAAATAATTATAATAATTCAAGCTCGATACTTGCATTATTTACCCCTGGGTGAGAGAATATTGTTTTAAAGTTATATTAGCTTATCACACTTGTGTCAGTACCCCCTCTCCCTGTAACTTGAAGCAATTTCCACAGTCCGTCACACTCATTGACTTTACCTTGGTCGTAGATTGTATCCCTTTGACGTCGTGGGATGGGCTCTCTTTCTCTTGACCGTATCGTGCCGCGTCAGGGATCGGGGTTGCCTCGCCACCAGCCTCTATCTCGATGATACTCGATGCAGTCTCCTCATGACCAGACTGAGCTGTGTCATCAGTAGCCTCTCCTCGAGGTTGACCCGCGGTAGTACCAGGCTTAAAGTGTATGCACAGCGGTTGGGTGACTGCCGTAACTCCGATGCATGGACCTTGACAGGAGGGTTGGTCTTTAGTAGGTAGACCTCATGACCCAGCTGCTTATCCACCTCGATGGGACCAACCCACTTAGGTGCAAGACCTGCGTGAAACCCTCCAATCTTATTACTGACTGGGTGGTTACGTAGCAGTACTTGTGGCCCGGTAGGAAGATCTGGGTCTCTTCGACATCTTGAGCCTTGGCCTCGGTAAGGGATCTCCTCTCGGCTAATGCTTGCATCTCCTTGATGTCTTGGTGCTGCTGCGACTGTGCTGGGGAAACAGCTTGTCATTGTGACCAGAAGTGGGTAATGGACGAATATCCCAATCCCCGGTGCCGTATAGCTGTCGACCAAGGAACAGCTCCACTGGGGTATAGCCATTGACACGGTTGATGTGTCGTCGCAGTGCAAAGAGTGACTGTGGTATCTGACTGTCTCACAGTCGATGTTCTTTGTCTATTAGGTGGACCCTTAGCATCCTTTTCAGCTCCTGGTTCAGTCATTCCGTTGGATTGGCCCTTAGGTTGTAGATAGGGGTGGTCCAGTGCTCCACATACCATTCTGTTATCATTTGCTGCCATTTCCTCGATGTGAACTGGCTCCCGTTGTCTGACAGAATGCACCGTGGATAACCATATGGGCTGAATACTTCATCTTGTAGAAGGCTGGTGATGTGTCCTGTTGTGACTTCCGGTGTCGGAAAGGCCGCAATCCATCTTGTGAAGAGGTCGGTGTTTACTAGGGGTCCTGTTTTACCCCGTGGTGTTCTAGTGTAAGGACCCATTAAGTCCAGGGCTATGACTTCCCAAGGGCGTTGCGGCTGTCTTCCTCGCTGACTGGAATATGGCTTCCTATTGCTCGCTTTGGTGCAGGCTCAGACCTTGCACCCCTTCACATAGTCCAGGATGTCTTTCCGTATGTTGACCCAGAAGAATCTTTGTCGGATAGACTGATGCCTCACTTCGCTTCGTGGATGTCCGACTTCAGTGCTGTCGTGGAAACTTCTAGAGGATGTCCATCATGTGCTGTCTGGGGATCACCACTACTGCATGCATGTCGGAGAGGTGAGATCGGCACATCAAAAGTCCTCCGTCAACCCGGAAGTTCTTGTAGCACATCTTGAATTCCCTCGGGATGAGTCGACTGTCGGTGTTCTGTGTCCTAATCCACTGTGTCATGGTCCTACAGGGCTTGTCTTGTTCTTACACTGTTTGATTACTCCCAGATCAAGTTCCTTCCTGATGGTCATGAGGACAGGTTCCTTAGGCTTACTCTGGTGTTTTCATGGGAACTCCCTCTCGACAGTTGTGTTCCTAGCTTCAGGTTTCATCGCGGAGTGCCTAGATACCGTATAATCCCAAATACCACCCACAATTTCCCCCCCAAAATATTGGTTCTAAATCTTGGGTGCGGGTCATATTCAAGCTGTTCATTCTTGTAAATATTTACTTCGTTTACATGGAGTACTGAAATGGATTTGAATACGGTTACCGTACTCAATATACCACATGTAAACTGGCATTCGGGTCTTATTGTGTTTTAGTTGCGTTTTAGAAAACAAGATCGATTTTTTCTCAATACGGTTACAGTGGCATGTAAACGCGAAATGCAAGGTCATGAAATACGGTAAATCAGAGAATATGGGTAAATATGAAAGCTGCTGCTGCGGATGCTCGATCTTCATTTGTTTCACAAGTGTTGCTGGCATGCTGGGTGCGCGAATAGCTTATCTCACGGGATATACTTTGTGAGAGTGGAGACTGTTGGTTACGGAAGTCTACCTCTCTCACATTCGAGTTCCATATCTGTCCCGTGAAAGTGCTGTCTCGATAGTAAGCGATGGATTCAAAACAGAGTCTCCGGTCATTTACTATGTGTGAGAAATTTAAAGTTGTACAATATTGATGAATCGTGTATTCGTGATTGGCGGAAGAAGGAAAAACTTCTAAAAAGTAATGGCGACCGCAGAGCGTTCCGCGGGCAGAGTGCAGTGTTTCCGGAAATTGAAGAAAGACTCCAGAAATTTGTGATAGGAAGACGTGAGTTAGGATATGGTATTTCTAGTGAAATGTGTCAATTGAAAGCACTAAAGATCTCAAAAGAACTCAAAACACAGGGTTTCACTGCAAGCCGCAGAAGGATCTGAAACATTTATCGGAGAATGGGATTGTGCATTCGTTGACGTACGTCTATTTCACGTTGTCTCCCTGGGGATATGATGAAAAATTAACGGCCTTTCAGCGCCACATTATTCATTTGAGGAAGCAAAATTCTTATTTGCTGTCGTACATTGGGAATGCTGACCAGACACCTGTCTATTTTGAAATGCCGTTGGAAAATACAGTGGATACGAAGGGTTCTAAAAGCGTAACCATCTGAACGAGTGGTAATGAAAAGCAACGATGCACGGTAATATTGTGCGTATTAGTGGATGGAACCAAACTCCCTCCATATGTGGTTCTGAAAAGGAAACTTGCCGTCCGATGTTATTGTTAGAACACGAATCCGGCTGGGTGGACAGTGCATTAGTTGAGGACTGGGTGAAGTGCGTTTTGCAGCGTCGCCCGGGAGCTTTGTTACAAAAAGGAAACATGCTTGTGTTGGACAGTTACGGAGTTACTAACGCCGTAAGAGGTATGATGAGGAAAGAAAAAGACGATCTTGCGATAATTTCCGGAGGACTCCTATTTTACAGCCGTTGGATGTGTGCATGAACCGGCCTTTCAAAACTGCAACGAAACAGTTGTACACCGAATAGATGCCTGATGGTGATCACGCGTTAACACCAACCGGACAAGTGAAGAGGCCTGAAGTGGGACTAATATGCAGCTGTATCAAGACCACGTGGCGCACACTCCCAGCGATCTAGTGTTCAAAAGCTTTAAGAAATGGGGAATTTCAAATTCAGTGGTTGGTAGTGAGGACAACTATTTGTGGAAAGAAGCCAGCAACGAAAGTTCCTAGGGTGAAACTTCAGATGACGACAGTGAGTTGTGAATGATCTGAGTATTGGACCGATTTTATTTACTATTTTTGTGATGACTTTATTAAGTGTAAGCTGTTTGAATTTGTATTTGTGGTATATTTGAAGAAAATTAAATAGGTATATAAGTTATTGATTTTTTATTTTTTTCCTTATTTTGCCATCTCAAATTTAGGGTGTGGGTCTTATTCGGTGGCGGGTGGTATTCAGGATTATACGGTATGTGCCTGGCCAGGCTTCTAGAAATATAAATTTCCTCATAAATTCTAGAGTGCTTAAGACCCATCTAAATGTAGCACAGAGTAAAATCTTGAAGAGTTCAGCTTCAGTCCATGAGGCACTGTATAATTTTAGGAAATAACACTGCTTGTCGATAGACCCAAAAATTATGAAGGAAGTCGCAAATCAAATATATAAATGTATTACAGAGCAAGTTCTTGAAGAGTAGATCGGCACTGTGCTTCCAAAAGTTTTGTAAATTACATCAATTAAATTATTAAAACACGAAAAAATCTCCTTCCGTCATTTCTTGAAAGAATGGTCTGAGAATGAAGTCTATATATCGATCAGCATTTATTGATTAACGGAAAAATATAGGCCCCATAAATCTGGGAGCACTTATTGCAAACCAAACTCCTGTCTTTACATCATGAAGTGGGCGGACATGCAGCTGGTGGGGATTTTCTGCACACCAGTAGCGATCGCTTTGACTATTTACATAGCCACTTAAGTGTAGCCATGCTACATCACTATAAAATAAAAGTTCTGGGTCAAATACACATTCTGAACTGACTGAAACAACCAGTTACAATACCGAACAGTAGTGGGACTGTCAGGTCCTCTTAAATACTGGGCAAGGGTGGGTTTGTACGGTTTTGCTTTAAACAGTTTTGTTGCTCTGTGGGCCCAGGTATAATGTACAGAATATTCTACAGAGTTCTCATTTACCCAGTATCATTCTGGATGTTACAGTGTGTGTCGCAATTCTGTAGTGGATTACAAATCATATATACAGGTGGTAATAAATTATATACAGGTTCTTACATTAACTAAACTCATCTAAATGTCTATGTACCACAAAGGTTAGTGAATTCACTTACTATTGCAAGCTTCTTTCATGGCAAATTCCAGATGTCGTGTGTTTATATTTGTACATTTCATTAATGGCGGAAGAAGGAGTTTTTTTCGTGTTTTAATAATTTAATTGATGTAATTTACAAAACTTTTGGAAGCACAGTGCCGATCTACTCTTCAAGAACTTGCTCCGTAATATATTTATATATTTGATTTGCAACTTCCTTCATAATTTTTGGGTCTATCGACAAGCAGTGTTATTTCCTAAAATTATACAGTGCCTCTTGGACTGAAGCTGAAGATTTTACTCTGTGCTACATTTAGATACGTATTTGATTCTGGACGTCTTCATACACAGTGCTGTCTCACACAACTAACTTACGGGACTTCTAGAAGCACAGTGCCGATCTAGTTTTCAGAAACTTGCTACATAGTACATTTGTGTATTTGATCGGCGACTTCTTCATAATTTTTGGATCTATTGACGGGCAGTGCTATTCCCTAAAATTATACAGTGCCTCATAAACTGCATCTGAATTCCTCAGGAATTTGCTCAGTACTATATTTGGATACGTATTTGATTCTGGACTTCTTCCCATCCAGTGCTCTCTAACGCTTATGTCTTACTAACATTCTTGATCCATGACTTCTTCATGATTGACACGCAGTGCTGATCCTTAAAATTATACGGTGCCTTATAAACTGCAGCTAATAAATACGTATTTGATTTTAGACTTTTTTTGTAACATTGTGTTATAGTGCTTCATAAACTGCATGTGATTGACTTTTTTTCAACGCACAGTACTCCCTAAAGATTTTAGTGCTTCACTATCAGCAACTTTTATACTTTGCAATTTATTTATCTGTGCATTGTTTTACAGGTACTTGTGATTGGCTGATGATGACGAAAAATACTGGTCGAAACCGGTACCAATTTTAATTAAATATAAATGTAAATTTACATTTCTTATTTTAATAGTATTGAATGGTTGAACCATTTTATAATTTCTTTTAACTTATTACTGACAGTGTTAAGTTTGCGACGTCTAGGGAGTCTTTCCATTTTCGTGCCCGTTGTATCTTCCCTTTCGTTTGTTAGAAACTTCATTTTTCCTTTACCTCTTCCTTTTTCCCCTTTGATTAGTGTTAAGAGAGGACAGTTGCCTAGTTGCACAACCTCTTTAAACAATAATCACCACGACCAGCTAGGCTAGGCTGAAACGTTTGAAGGCAAACATACTGCTCCACGGTACTAAGTGTAACTGGTATGGTTTGCTTATTTTCTATGCCATTCCTGTGATATGATGTTTGTGACAGTATTTTAGTGGTAATAGATTCATAACTTTCCTTGTGATTCTTTTCAAGTTTTTTCTGTAAAATTTTTTTTCTGTTCTGTTGTGATTGAACATTATTTTAAATCTTGCAGCTGCAGTTTCTTGAGCTGAAGGCATAGCTGCTTCAGAATGAGCTATAATAGTTACTACAAGGGAGCGTAAGTAATTTTGTTTCTGCACTATACTGCTTTATACATGTTTATTTAACAAACCTGCTAAATAGGAGTCAATGGCCACAGTATCAGGCCTTGTAAGAAAGTATCATTGTCATTAAATTATCTAGTTTTATTCTCCAGCCAGATTAAGATAGTGAATCAGTCAAGAATATTCTATCCTTTAAAAAAAAAAAAATTTTCTCTGCACATTAGTTAAAGAAGCATATTGACAGGATATTGTGTTTTTCTCTCTTCTTCATCCCCTATAGCAAGAAATTAGTCATTACTAGGGACGGTAAGTGGTTTTATTATAAGGGATTAGATATATGTATCTTACCTGTCCGGGAAAATATTCACTGAACTGAAGAGAGATCAATTTCGGGATGTTTTCTGTATACAGTGAAATGCTGCTGTAACAAATGCCAGTATAATGAAATGGAGTGCAAAGTTTACATTCAACCATTGAACATACTGTTACGTGCTCATGTGACCGTCAACCTTGTCGCAGCCCTTTCGCTATTACCTGAAAGGGGATGACTAAGCCAGCTCGGGTAACTTCCCAGCCCGCTCGAGGATATGCCGTAGCCCTTCTGCTATTGATCCTTTCACCTAGTTTCTTTATGCGCTTTCTGGAAGATACGACAGGAAGGTTCGATCTCCAGCCAAAGCCTGAATGTTCTAGTGGCCCAACATCGAGGTATAAATACAAGGCCCCTGTGAGCGAGTTGTTGTAGTGTCGGAGAGACATGTGGCTGTGTAACTGGAGGTGACAGAATGAAAGACTGTGTTAGGAGTACTGTGTGTGTGTGTACTTCTGTGGATTGAGGACTGCTGTGAATCAGCGATTGAAGTAGTTATCTTGAGTGTGAGGATAATTGGACGTTGGTTAATATTCGTTGTCATGAGTATCGTCCTGCTGTTGGATACTCTTGAGCTGTTGCTGATTGTTGTTCACTTCATGTTATTGTGTGAAGTACCGGATTATCATTGGAGTTCGACCCAACAAACAGTCGTGTGTTTTATAGCCAGTGACACTGTGTTCAAATCCAGCTTTCTACAAACAGTCGCTTTATGAGTTGATTGACTGGACTTGGGGAAGTGAAAGTGAGGCTTAAGCGTCTGCGAGTAAACGGGCGGGCTAGACCTCCTACCATGTGTACAGTAGAGAGATTTGTAAATAGACTGGTAATTAGTAGTGTGGCCATTCGTAACTGGTTAGAATGGCTTGCGTGTAATTATGTGTGTGTGCATTTATTAGGCTGAAATAAATTAGAGTATTTAAAAATAAAAATTTCATTGTTCCGCATTGATAGGTATCACAGTTAAAATTGAAATAATAAAGAGGTTCAATACCAAAGAATAAGAAATACAGTGATTACATTCTTATTTAATAATAAGTAGAAGTGGTACCGGTTTCGACTCTAGTCCAGGTCATCATCAGCTGATTAAAACATGAAAAACAATGCATAGGAAAAAGAAAATAAAAGATCAAGTTCACTCAGGATCAGTAGAAGAGGTGATATAAAAAATGACGGGGGTAGACACTGTAAAATTCAGGAGAAGTAAAATGTCACTTAAAAGAAACAGTGCGTAATTTTCTGAGCGGCAGTATGGCACATGGAGTGTTAGGCAAAATCTTATAATGTTTATGAAAAGCGGAGAACGGTTAAATGAGCTAGCTTGTATACATTGTTAGGCACAAAGTCATAACAATCGCTCAGAAAATTACGCAGTGTTTCTTTTAAGCGCCTTACATTTTACTTCTTCTGAATTTTACAGTGTCTACCCCAGTCATTTTTTTTATCGCCTCTTCTACCGATCCTGAGTGAACGTGATCTTTTATTTTCTTTTTCCTATGCATTGTTCTTCATGTTTTAATCGGCTGATGATGACCTGGACTGGGGTCGAAACCGGTACCACTTCTACTTATTATTAAATAAGAATGTAATCACTGCATTTCTTATTCTTTGGTATTGAATAGGTTGAACATCTTTATTTATTATTTCAATTTTAACTGTGATAAATTAGAGTAATCAAACAGATGGAGTTTTATTCGTAACAATATGATTTTGTATCTCTGTCATACTATTTTGTTGATTCAAATCACCTCACACATTCGTTGTTTGTATTTCTTTTGTTGAGCCGTGTGTTTATTAGTGTGCCAGTGATCAACACACCAGAAAATTACAGAATATTTTCTACTCAGGGTAAGACAAAACTGTTCAGGTAATTTTTAATAATATGTAGGCCTACTATTAATCGATTATGAACAAACCTATATAACATAATTTTTGTTATGAAAAACTTCATTTTTGATTCTAAAAAAGGGCATGATGAACGCAAAATAATATACAGTAATATTTACAATAATAAACAGTACCAAATACAGTAAAACCTCATTAATTCGAAGTCGGTGGGACGCAAAAATCAGGCTTCGAATGGTGTGATTTTGAATTAACCACCAACTCCCAATTCAGAAATGCCATGGCAAAAATCTCTTTCCAAAATGTATCCAACAAGGTGCATTTACAGTATTCAGATAATGCACTTTGAAAACTTGCTGACAAACATAACCGCATGCAACAGAAGAGAGAGATAAAAAAGTATGTTTCAAACATGAGGATAAATCTATGCTGGCTCCCCTGTGCACGTGCTGTATTTGTTGTTGGACTACTGTACTGTATGCTTTTTAGATGCCACGTACTTGGACGGAAAGTACCCGATGCTCTTAAAACATCGTGGCTTATCATACTCGCCTGTGACAAGGGGAGAAAGTCTCTTGCTTCCGCCTGCATTACAACATTCTTTGATTTCCCGCCACGGTACCTCTCGAAATTCAGAAATGCCAGCTCTTGCCGTGTCACAAAGTATTCTAAGACCCATTAATGCATGCAATCGCCTTGATTCACAGTTTATACCTTATACATCTATCTTGGACACAAGATAAAACTTGGAAAAGACAACCAACGTGCAGAAATTCCTTGCAGAATAGGTATGAGTTGGACTGCATTCCGAAAACTAAGGTTCATCCTCACCAACAAGGATGTTCCAATTAATCTGAAGACCAAGGTTTATAATACGTGCGTGCTGCCAGTTACAACTTACGGTCTGGAAACGATGACTCTGACGAAGGAAAGTGCTCGTAAGCTTCAGCGAACACAACGAGCCATGGAGCGACAGATGCTAGGGATCAGCCTTAGGAATAAGATCCGTTCAGAGGACATCAGGAGAAGAACTAATGTAACAGACATCCTAGAGATAGTAGCAAGACTAAAATGGCAATGGGTAGGACACGTAGCTCGACAAGACTACAACAGGTGGACCTCTAGGATTGTTCACTGGAGACCATGGGGACACAAGAGAGGCATTGGAAGACCCCTGAAGAGATGGCTCGACGACATAAAGCTGTTGGCTGGAACACGCTGGTTCCAAGTGGCTCAAGACCGAAGACGATGGAAGCACATGGGAGAGGCCTATATCCAGCAGTGGATTGAAATAGGCTAGAAAAGAAGAAGAAGAAGTGCCGTGGAGAAAACTATTTCCGAAAAGTATCCAACAAAGTGCATGACATTAGTCTTATTTAAATATTATGCACTTTTATAAATCACTGGCAAACATAACCTCACGCAGCGAAAAAAAATCCACACAATTCAAAGACGAAGACAAATATTGTTGACTACCCTGTGCAAAGGCTTTTTGTAATTACTTTACGGTTTGCATTTTTTAGATGCCTTTTACTTGGACGGAAAGTGCCCGATGCAGTTAAAACATCGTGGCTTATTTAACTTTCCTATGACAAGGGGAGGAAGTCTCTTGCTTCCATGTGCATTACAAGGTTCGACACAGTACAATTTCCTGCCTGGCGCTTCTCTCGTTTAGAACCTTAAGTCCGTTTGGGCTCGGTATTTAAAAAGCTACGCAGTTAGATTGACAATGATAATATTGTTTGGTCCGTACAAATTGATTATATGAGCCACGCTTTTTCGCCAACTGTCAGCATCGCCAGTGTTCGCGGATTCTGCTTCTTTGCACATTGTCTCTTACGTGATATTATGGCGTTCCTTAGAGCGCTGAATACAAAAGACGATTTCACTTGAAATGAGCAAATATGAAACCCACTGTAGACACACCAAAGAGAGTGAAAGTGAGGTTAGCTACCCCTATACTTTTTGGAAGACACGTTCTATCATGACGCGGATACATTTCTAATTTTAATTACTCTGTAAAATACTACTTTTTTAAAAACTTAAAGGCAGTTTTGAATTAAAAGTCTGAATTTTGGTATTGTGACCGACATTGTTCTTCGAATTACGAATTATCCGTATTGCACCATCCTGAGGGGTGATTTCATCCTTGCACCATATTGGGCGACCGTTTTTAATATGTGCGTCTCATTGGATGACCTAACAATTGCTCCGTCTATTTTCCCCACAATCATCCATCTCTCTTATAGATCATTAAATGGATGAATGCATAATAAATTTGATGCTAAGTGTCGTTGGCTAAGTTCGCTTTAAATATTCATCGTATAAACAGTTATCGCTTCATAGAATTTTAGCGATGTCGTAACCTTCAATTCTCCTATCAGAATATTTGATATGGTAATCCTAACATTGCCTCGCGACACCTCTCAGGGATAACTAAATTGCTTCTACGAACCATACTATTTTAACGTGAGGTCAACTGAGGCACCACATTTCCACATCAATAAATTATTATCGATACCATTCATCATCCTGAATCAATATTAGGTTTTTCAAGTTCAATCATCCGAATATAAGTGAAGAAAATAAATAAAATATTTTTTTATGGATTATTTCAAAATTACTTAAATCCTAATAATATTAGCCTATCTCCTAAAATAATAACCTCTAAATTAGAAAATCTATATTTTATTTCTTGATTCTGGAATCACAAAAGAAAATCTACTATTAATTATCATCATCAATTATCTTCTTCTCTAATCGAGAAAAATTTTTAGGTTGAAAATAAATCTAAGTCCCTAATCCTAATTAAACTTCATAAAAGAATTGTATTGTTTAAGTCCGTCAGTTCTTGTTTCTTTTATAAAAAAAATGCTTATTTTCATCATTATCACTTCAACATTCTGTCACAATTCACTTAATTCGATGTTATAACGTTAGCAATCACAAGTAAGTTCCAAATATTTCGGCCCAAAAATGGCTATTTCAAATATATATTGTTCTTAAAATGAAAAATATTGGTCTCCTCGACCATATCATTTGATTAAAATATTCAAATAACACCTTAAATAAATGTAGGTATCGTTCAAAGTCTAATTATAATCGTAGTTCATATAGAAATTGTACCAAACATGTTTTATGGTTTAGCAATAATTAATCAGGTATCACTAATTCCGTAGGAATGCATTTGGTGACCTATTTTATTTAATTGCGGTAGAGATTTTAAATTATGGGATTGTTCTATGAATTAAATTTATTCTTGACAACAAACTTCCAATAATATTCAGTACAACGTTGATATATACTATCTATGAAGACAACAAGTTTCCCTTCATTTATTTCCTACTTGGATATTTCTTTCGAAGACAGTGTATGGTAACCCAAATATACGAAATATGCGATGTATTTATCTGTACGCGTGTACCATTAACCCAATATATACCTCTCATTACCATTTTATTATTTTGCCGCAAATGGTAATCATCACCATCGGCCCATAATACGTCGTATTTACTGCCAAAACTATCCATAAATATATCTATCTTTCCATCTATCAATATTAATTACCATAATGTATCATAATTCAATCTCCTGAACATATCACGACGAATAATTATTCACAATTCCACATTAATATGCTACTCAAATCATAAATTCTCTATGTAAACATTTATCATCACCAACATGACGGCAAATCATTTCAACATCACATTACTTTACTACAATGGTACACTTTTGGGTTAGAATTCATATATTATACGCGTAAACACGCTAGCCTAAAAATGAAATGCATATATAAATCAAATAAGTTAATATGTACTCACATTTCATTGCGTCGTATCAGGAATCACATATAGGTTATTCGTAAATCAACTATCTTCTTCAAGAATATAAAATTAGGGTTACGTCACTTTAAATACGATGCTTTTCTCCCATAATGGTTAGAAATTACATTCCAAATCTCTCCTTGCTTAGCTTTAAGCATTCCTATATTATGGCTTAGATTGTAAAATCTGGAAGAAGTACCTATTCCTCTATTAAAAATAATAATTCAACATGGACAGTCTCATTGCGAAGATGGTAACGACTGTGATTTTATCACGAAGAACTAGGTAAAACAACGTACCAAATATTCACTTTAACTACCACTACTAAATTTACTGCATATCAATTTCAAGAAAATAAAATAACTCTTTGGAACTTATCTTGTGATCACTGACGTTAGATGATCGGCTTTGGCCTCGATGTTGTCATCTAGGGATTGCGTCGTACGGCTCCATCCTCTGCTACGTCACCATCAGGTTGTAGTTTCGGGACTCGGGATAGCAGAAACAGCTGGGCGGTTTCCGTCAGACAGCCGGCTCCATCTTCGGTTTAGCCTCTCATGTTGTTGCAGTCAATCATAAAAGAAAGAAACATTTCCAAATCGTGAGTTAATTTCACATCCATACTCTCAGGAATTAATATCAGGTTTGTATCTAAGATCAGGTTTTTTTTTTAGGACAGTAATTCAAGATTAATTCTTAGTAGCAATTTAACAGTTAAAATATTTCGAGTTATCTCTGTCAAATTTTCTTTTGTTCGGCTAATCAACCTATACTGCGTAATATTCAACTTGGTTCCTCGTACGGTCTCGAGCATATACTCCGACTACAGTTCGGGTATTTTCTAATTCGCTCTTCACGATATTCCTTCGTTTATATTTGATTTCCAAATATTCTCTCGCTTTGCAGGTTCTCCAGCCGGTAACTTCTACAATATCTCCCTTCTATTCACACGAAGATTGGCTTTCTTCTCGAGGATAAATTCACTTCGATTTACGTAACGGATTTTTTTTAATATATTCTTCAGCTACTACTTCTTGTTTTAACAATGTTGAAAACCTTCTATTATTTTATCACGGCCGCATGGATCCTTGATAACTTTCCCTCTCGGTCCGTGATCTAGGCATCTTTAATTCATCAAATAAATATCTTTGCCGTCACGTGCATGGCCCTCTTGAATATATACACGTTCGTAAAATGTATACACTTCGAAATCACGGCCTATTTTACTTAATATATGCATTCCTTTCTGACGTATGGCCCAATTACTTAATCTTCGCGATCATTACCGTGCATGGCAAACTTGTAATTTCGTATGACGACCTTTATTCCGATATCAGGACGATGAAAACGGTACAGTATTTTGAATTAAACAATTTAAATAACGTACAAAACCGTACCTCGAGTTTCTGGGAACAAGAGCTTCTTCGAATTAGGTGTGATTTTGAATTAACCGATGTCAAATTATCGAGGTTCTACTGTATGCATATTTAACATTAAGGTACGGATTCTTAATTTTGTGTGGCTATTGCTAGCCTGTTGTAGCCCTTATTAAGGCAGACCCTCCAACGAGGGCGGGCAGCATCTGCCATTTATAGGGAACTGCGTGTAATTAAGAGTGGAGGACAGTGTTATGTGCCGCGTATGACTTGTAGGGATGTTTGTGACGGTACAAACATTCAGGCTCCGAGCCAAGGGAATTACCCATTTAAGGTTAATATCTCCAACCGTGTCGGGAATCAAACCCAGGGCCCTCAGAATTGAAAGCCACTACACTCATCATTCGTACTGCATATACAATATAACCCAATGCAGATACATTATCTGTTATTCCATATTGCGGCACACAATTTCTGGGCTTTAGGTTTAACGAAATTTTGTCGCAAATAACTTTGTACCTCTGTGAGTTCTGTTACACTGGCATTTCACTGCATTTACATATTTCACTGTTATTATATTGTATACTAGTTGAGAATTATGGAGTTTTACTCTTATATGTTTGACCTTTTGTTCATACATTTAATTTCATGTAAAAAAAAAATGCAATTGTTATGTTATAATTGTTTAGACCCAGAGGTAGAGGATTTGGTTCTCGAGGTTCGTTTCGTGGCCGAGGGGGAGACTCTGGTTCTCGAGGGCGTGGATCGTCAAGGGGAAGATTTGGCTGGTACAAGGAGAGAATTTCTGGTTTTGAATCTCGTAACCGATATCTTTCAGGTAATGTATACACTAATACTGATATTCTTACTTTTTCTCCTTTGGCCTTTCATCTTCCTGTCTCTCCCTCTTCTGTTCTAAACCCTGTCCTTGATTGTTATTTGGCTTTATATTCTCTCTTTAGTGTTGAGTCTCTGGCATGTGCAGTCACATGTATTTGTGGTTCTAATCCTTCAGTTGTTGCAGGTTGTAGATTGCTAAGGGTAACTTCTTCTGCAAGTGAGTTTAAACTAGGTTTCTTTTGGGCCGTTTTCTCCAAATGAATTTAAACTTGGTTTATTTTAATCTGGTTTAAGTCTGGGTTTAAACATCCATTTTCCCCACATTGGTTTAAACTTTGTATCAAGTGTAAACGTAGAAATTGACATATTAACGATCCATGATTTTCCTAGTAAAAGAGTTGGTTTTGAGTACCAGTACTGCAGTATTCACTTAAATCGAGACGTACTGAAATTTGAATGTAGTGTTAGCATTCGAAAATTGGAAGAATTTATTAAATAGGAAGTAATTTTGATGTGCAAGTGTGGTTAAGAAGACCTATTCCAACAGAAGTTTACAATTTAGGAAAATCAGATTAACGGAGGTGTTTTGTTGGATTTATAATTCATAAGCTGGTTTGCTGATATCAGTTGATATCCCATGAATAGCATTGTTATCAAAAATCAAGTTCTTTCGGACCTATCAGGCTCGTATTTCATAGCAGCAATTTTACAGTTTTATTTTGATGAATGTCATTTGGCATTTTTCATGTATGCCTACCTTGGAAATAATAGGTATTCTGTATACATCTACCGTACCAGTACGTAGAAAAGTTTATCGAACAACAATCTTGGTTGAAATTGTGACTATTTTAGCCAAATGAGGTGTTAATAAAGTTTGTTTATGCGTAAAAAATGCGGTGCTGTGCAGTTATGTGTTTCTACGCACACTTTCTGTAATTGTGAAAATGAAGTGTTCCTCGAAATTAAGCTCCGTTTTTTAGTAGTACTAGTTCTTTGACCATGACACGTGTGATCGGAAGTGAGTTTTCAAGTGATCCTGAGATGAATTTTGCTGTGCCCAAAAGGTGATGGTGATTTGTGTTGTAAAAATGTGGGTGTTCAACGACATATATTTACTATAACAGTAAGTGTCATAAGAAGGAGTTTATAGGCAGGTATTTTAAAACATTCATGCCAATAAGGTATTTTCCTGTTATTGAATAACAGCGATGTGATATATCAAGGAGTAAGTAGAACCCTGTTTATTGCCTGTTAAGGCAGGCAGGACAGTAAGAGGAGCGGAATAGCAGCGAAGCTGAATAATCATAGATTAAATACACGATAATTAAAGAATAACTAAATAATTAATCAGATCAACATTCAGAGTAAACAAGAGAACGAGATATGCCCACAATGTAAACACCAATTTGAGGAGGGCAGCATTGTAGTAGAATGTGACGGGAATTGCAAGGCATGGTACCACAAGGAATGCACACATCTGACAGTGGAATTTAACGCCTGAAAGGGAAAGGAGGGAACATTGTATAGATGTGCTGATGTCGAAGTCTATTAAACATGTTTGGAGTGAACGAAACATCTCCAGAAAAATAAAGAAATAATCAAATTATTAGCAAACACAAGAAAACCCATAAGGAGCTTAAAGAAAAGATGGGTGACATGAGCAGGACATTGATTGAGAAAATGACACTAGTACTCGAAGCTCAACTGCAACAAGTGGAATATATGGCATTAACACATAAAGTAAGTGAGAGAGCTTCGTACAAGGGAGCATTGCATAAAACGTCGTAGAAGTTGAATTTCCGCATATTCAAAGAGATAGCGATGCTAATAAGGACAGATCCTCAGTCATTCAGATCATTAATGCGGAAAGTAAAACATCAGAAAATGATCTTGAAAGTAGGGCATCGAATAGCTTTGTAAACATAGAAAGGTACACTGGAAAAGTGACAGAGGGGCAGTTAGGTTATGGAAGTAAGATGCAACAGCTGAATAAGGAAAAGGAAGAGAAAGTTGAAGATGAATCATTCGAAAAGAGGAAAATGAATTGTGCTGTATTCACCGGAAGAATCAATCGGGAAATGCAAGAGGGCAGATGGGATATAAAAGGAAGATACTACAGTTGAGAAAGAAAAGGAACATTGAACGGCTATCCTCAGCAGGAAGAATAGCGTGTATGTATGTAGGGAGAATTAAACAGTCGATGGCTGAAGAGGACATCAGAACTCACTTGGAGGAAAATGGAGTTAGTGAGGTAATAGAATGTACAAACTTGCCTAACAAGGGATATAGCAAAGCATTCAAATCTGTTGTGCCTTTCTGTGGAAAAGAAAGTGAAAAGAAAAGGTAGATGACGAAAATTTCTGGCCAGAAGACATAATTCTTTGCCGCTTTTGATTTTATAGCAGTTGAAAGTCAGACGGATATGAGTTGACTAACTTGGCTCTCATTAATGTTTTGAATTTCAATCAATCAGTAAACTTTGCGAATTAAGGTGTCTGTTATGCTGTTATGGAATGTTGAAGGGTTAAATGGTGTATTACGTGTAGTTAATGAAAAATTGAAGACATGCCTGGAAAAATGGGTTAACCCACACTTATTTTTAACCCGAGTGAGCCTAACGTGAGTCCATTGGACTCATACGATTCTATTTTGTGAATTGTACTAAGTAAATATATGATTTCCTTGATTTCTTTAACAATTGAAATATGTTGTCAATAATGTTTCCTTGTGGATTCACAAACAATGGTTCTTTGTTTATTTGTTAAAAGTTAACTTCATAACTTTAACACCTGATGCGAGTCTCTTGGAATCTAAGCTCTCAGATGACAGTTACCTTTTTATTTTACGTCTGTTGGTAGATTTGCTTGTTATATTATACAAAGTGTCAATAATGGGTCACATTCAGATACTAACTTGTGTTTATCTGAATTACAAGTGCACAGTCCATGGTTTTGTTTGTGATGTTCTACAATGTCTAGACTTAGTGACAAGGAATTAATAGATTATTTGCAGTTACTATCCTCACGGATGTATTTGCAAAGTTTCTCTGGTGTGGTAATAGAATGTAATATTATGTCAACAAAACACTTGAAAATACATCACACAAAGAAATTGAATTAAACCTTCCTTGGAACAACACCACGCGCCGAACTGTTAAAAAGTCCTTCAAAAATCGTCATGGAGACAGACATACTCATAACTTTTCTCAGAATCTACCAATTTAAGTAGTTATTACCTCAAAAGAAAGCGCTTGATCCACTGAGTGTTTTTAGACCAAAACTAACTGCGTACCTCAATTAGAACGAAATATATGATTGCTTCAATAAGAACAAATGTTAAGAAATGAGACTTCAAATTGAATGTGCACTCATAACTTTCCAGTTTGAATAGTTAAGAGCTGAAATGAAAGAGCTTGATCCACTGAGTGTTCTTAGGCCAAAACAAACTCTGTACCTCAATTAGAACCAAAGATATGATTGCTTCAAAGAGACAAAAAAATTGAAAAAATCAAATAATTTGAGGAAGGTGGCTTTTAAGTGATTTATAGCGCCTGATGACAAATCTGTGCAAGAATACTTTTCAGTTTTAAAAATATGAAGGAAATCGACCGGATAGAATGGTCCTACTGACTGATTGACTGACTTACTGAACTTACTTTAGTTTTGATAAATTTTTTAAATATATAGATGAGGAACACAGTGATGTTGCAAGTGGAAGCAAAACTGAAGATGCAACTTCCCAGGGTGATACTACAGAGGTAGAAACCAATTTGAATGGCAAAAATGTCCACCTTCTACATCATAACGAGAGCTTCTAATATAATAAAGACACCAACACATAAGGTTGTTCTTCCACAACAGAAAACAATAGACAGTCCAAAGGACAGTTTTGAACTCTTCATTACAACAACCATTCTAAAGGAAATAGTAAAATTCACCAACCGGGAAGCTGAGAGAGTCTACGACCTGAAGAATAAAAATGTGTCTTAGAGAGTGTGTGATGAAGTGGAAATTAGTGCTTTCATTGGACCCCTCATAACAGTAGGCCACCTGAAATCTAATCACGAGACTGTGTCATCACTATGGAGCCCAAAATATGACCCTCCTATTTTCCGTGCTACCGTGAGCTGAGAAAGATTCAAGGAGCTGCTAGTTTTTCCGCGATTTGATGACGAATCAACCAGAAGTGCTCGTCGTGGGAAAGACAAGCTGGCACCGATTCGTGACGTCTGGGAAGCAGTCTGCAAATATCACACCAAACATTACCTTCCAGGTACTAATATCACAGTAGACGAACAATTGGTACCATTTAGAGGACATTGCCCCTTTTGCCAGTATATGGCATCCAAACTTGATGAATACCGTATTTCACGGCATAATTGTCGCCACCGCGTAATCGTCGCATCCTTTATTTTCAATACAAAAATCGGACTTTAAACCTTTAATTACATAATCGTCGCACGTCCAAATTTTGTTCATTAATCTGGTTAAAAGGTAAATGGAACTGCAACGTAAGTTGCACATGAATGCGCAATTTAAATACGTGTATGGTTTATGGGCAATTTGGCAACACAGTCACGTTTGCGACATGTTGCGCAACGTATAAATAAATAATACTGGTATATGTACGACGCATGGCTTGCCGGTAGACTATCGGCAGTTTGACAACGTGGTCGCGAGACAGTGTACTATTTATTCACCACCTACATATTATGAGTTCCCATTTGAAATACGTAAGGCTGTAAGTTATCGCTTATCGGCAACGTCGCCAGGAAATACCGGCTAGGTAGGTTGAATGGACCTCGAACCAGCCCTCAGATACAGGTAAAATTCCCTGACCCGGCCGTGAATTGAACCCGAGGCCTCCGTGTAAGAGGCAAGCACGCTACCCCTACACCATGGGGCCGGCTCCTGTGTTATTGCGCACAAAGTGAAATCCAAGACGATAACGCAGATTTCCACGGAATTATTCAGCCGAATTATTTACGATGTCTCAGTTGTCATCGCTAGACTCTTGTCTTACTACTACGTCATAAGTGTCCGGGCATGGGATGAAAACTTTTATCCAAGCAGTCAAGATAATTATTATCCAATGCTATTAAAGTTTTATTTTATAAGCTCGCCAGCAATGTAATGTAAAATCATCAATAACTGGGAAGAAATATTAACGTAATTACCGTATGTTTAAAAGAAATTGAAAAAAAATGAATGTTTGTTACTGAAGTCTCGGAATACAGTCAACTATACAGTAGATTTACACCGCGCTAGCTAGAGCTCTGGTTTGCGAGCTTTGCGCAAGCGCAGTAGTGTGTCGCAACCAACGAGCTAAACTGATAAATTGTTGCATGCTTCCTTGCTGCCTAACACTATTGGCTGCTCTGGAATGGACAGATCACAGATGCATTTATTTGTTTCAGATTTACGTGATTACTGTAGACATGTGTGCGTGAGAATTTAAGTTTTTAATTTGTGTTTTGGGTGTTTGCAGAAATAATTTGTTTTTATAGTGAACAATTACGGAAAGTCATTTATATCGCAAAACATTAATGTGTGAAGCATTTATAAGCGATTATGGGTAAATATGGAAACTATTCTGCGGGCTTCAAGCTAAGCGTAATTGCCTTCGCTGAACAGCACGGGAACAGAGCTGCAGAAAGAAAATTTTCTGTGAGTGAAAAGTTGGTGCGTGACTGGCGGAAAGTAAAAAAACAAGCTAAAAAGCACAAACCCTTCTAGACGCGCGTTTAGAGGTCCTAAAACAGGGAAGTTTCCTATAATTGACGAAGAAGTGTTTAGGTACGTCAGTGAAATACGTAACAATGGCTGCAGTGTATCATATGAAATGTTACAAATTAAGGGACAGGAGGTAGCGCGCAAACACAACATACCGGTAACTCAGTTTAAGGCGACTCGTGGGTGGATTAAGGGGTTCATGCGACGACACAATATGTCAGTGCGAAGGAGAACAACACTAAGCCAAAAGTTGCCTGCTGATTACACGGACAAGATTGTAAATTTTCACCGATTTGTCATACGTTTGCGCAAGGAAACTTCGTACTTGCTTTCTCAAATCGGTAATGCCGATCGGACTCCAATCTTTTTTGATATGCCTCGCAACAGCACTATTGCGCTAAAAGGATCACGGAGTGTATTAATGAAAACCAGCGGTAGTGAGAAGTTGCGATGCACGGCAATGCTAGCCATTACAGCTGACGGGAGAAAGTTGCCGCCTTACATCATTTTCAAGAGGAAAACGATGCCTAAGAATATACAGTTTCCCCGTGGAATTCATGTACGAGTGCAACCAAAGGGTTGGATGGACGTAGCACTCATGCTGGACTGGGTTAAAACTGCGTGGAATAGAAGACCTGGTGCACTACTAAAACAACCAGCTCTGCTTGTTTTAGATAGTTTCCGAGGTCACCTCGTGAACGAAGTGAAGCAAATTCTCACTACAAATAAGACACGACAGATAGTCATTCCTGGTGGCCTAACATCTGCTTTGCAGCCACTAGACGTATGTGTTAATAAACCCTTTAAAGACCACTTACGTCGATTTTACAACGAGTGGATGATGAGCGGCGATCAGCAATTGACGCCCGCCGGAAATATCAGGCGTCCACCCTTGGACTTGTTATGCTCGTGGGTGAAGAAGAGTTGGGATCTTATACCACCTGAACTAGTCTCCAAGAGCTTCAAAAGGACTGGGATTTCGAATGCACTAGACGGTTCTGAAGATGACGCAGTGTGGCAGGGAGACGAAGAATCTGATACTGGTATTAACAGAGGCGAGGACGGCGCATCAGATAGCGAAACCTGCGATAGCGACACCGAAGATTTGGAATAAATTGCGTACCGGTAAGTCTGCATTTTTTGCAAGTGTAATATTTTAACTTTAATACTCAAATTAATGACACATTAACTTAATACGTTCATTTTTATTTTCAGGTTGGAAAAACGTTTGCCGAATTGTTGCGAAAAATTATGAATTTTGTTTTAGACTATTTTAATTATTTTGATGTATAAACGCGAGTATTACGTGCATCTTAAATTTGTATCAAATACAATTTAGTTATAAATACATTTTTTGAGTAATACAAATACTGGTATTAAAGATTCATCGTATAATGGTCGCACCCTACAATCTTTTTCGAAAATTTTGGTATAAAAAGTGCGACGATTATGCCGTGAAATACGGTATGTAATGAAAATTTTTTTGGGTCTCAGACTCACAAACTTCCTACCCTTTGAAAGGTCTTCCATACCTGGGGAAGGAAGGTACTACTGTTGCCACAAACCTAAGTTCGACAGTGGTTCAGAATCTCACCGAGTCATACAATCACACTAATAGAAATGTTACGTGTGATAACTTCTTCACAAGTCTGGAACTTGTAAAGAAGTTACTGAACAATGGTCTTACAGTAGTAGTTACTGTTAGGAAAAACAAGACATTTATTCCTCCTGAATTTCAGCCTAATAGAACACGAGCACCTCAGTCATCCTTGTTTGGTTTCACAAAGGATTTTACTCTTGTGCCTTACGTGCCTGCATAACGTAAAGCAGTAATTCTTCTTAGTAGTATGCATCACACAAATGATGTAGTTGTTGAAGAGCAAAAGAAGTATGTTATTATTCTCTATTACAATGACACGAAATCTGGTGTAGATACTCCGGACCAGATGGTCCATGCTTATTCTTGCAAAAGAAAGACAAACCGCTGACCTGTAGCATTCTTTATGAATCTGATTTATGTTTGTGGTGTGGCTTCCTATGTAGTGTGACTAACTCTAAACCCTGAGTGGATGAAATCCATAACGAAGACAAGGCAAAAGTTCATTTTGATCGACTTAGCAGAAAGTCTTATTGAAAGTCACATAAAACTAAGGCCAAGAATTGGTTTGCAAAGAGCAACGTTAGCAGCTGTTCAAGCTACTGTTCCAGATCCAGCTGACACTTCGTCGACATCTTCACCAACAGAAGCCCCCAAGAAAAAGAGGTGCTAAAAGGTCGAACGCAAAGACAAGTATGTGTCAAGTGTAAGAAAAATGTGTGTTCGGAACACTCTGCTTATGAAAGAAAATGTTTGATATGCAAACGGGTTTAAGTAGGTACTGTATGTGACACAGTAGGATGAGTAATTTCATGTACTGTCTGTAACTTGTAGTACATATTTTCGTGTAAGCTGTCACCTACTAGAATTTTTCAAGTATGCACAGGTTGCTTCAAAACATATTTAATTACATTGTACTGTTCAACAAATGTGTATTAAAAGGATATGAAGCGTGGTGAGAGCTGTGTTTCGTAACAGTGTCCAGTGGTCTCACCTCGGGCAAATTAAGTTGTGGAAAGGGTTAGGCTTTCCAGGGTTAAATGGAAAAAATTTCAGGTTTGTGAATGATGCTGAAAAAAGACATTATCTTATCTTCATTCATTTTTGTGAACATAAGGTCCAAGCAGACAGTATCATTTATAATATTTTATTACCCAAAACAAGACATTATCAATAAACGAGAAACTTTACATTAACCTTTTAGGGTCCAATTGATTCCCCGCCTGCATCCTACACAGGTCCAATTTAACATTAGGCAAGTATGGGAAGGAATTACACACGTACCGTATAATCCTGAATACCACCTGCCACCGAATAAGACCTGTACCCTAAATTTGAGATTGCAAAATATAGGGGGGGGGGGAAATAACTTGCATACCTATTTAATTTTCGTTAAATATACCACAAATACAAATTCAAACAGCTTAAAATTAATAAAATCATCCAAAAATCTTAAATAAAATTCGTCCAATACTCAGATCATTCACAATTCACCATCGTCATCTGAAGTTTCACCATAGGAACTTCCGTCGCTAGCATCTTTCCACAAATAGTCGTCCTCACTACCGTCCACTGAATTTCAAATTTCACATTTCTTAAAGTTTCTGGACACTAGATCGTTGTGAATGCACGCCCGTGTGGTCTTGTTCCAGCTGCATATTAGTCCCACTTCAGGTCTCTTCAGTCGTCTGGTTGGTGTTAACGCGTGATTACCAGTTGCCTAGGGGCCACGGCGTGGACGTGCATGTATTGAACTTGGTAGGAATAAATGGCATCTAAGCGGTCCCTTTGATGTTAGTCAGACTTCTGGTTGGTGAAAATGCTTCCGCAGCGTTAAATAGTTCTCTAGGTTTGTTTTTTTTTTGCTAGGGGCTTTACGTCGCACCGACACAGATAGGTCTTATGGCGACGATGGGATAGGAAAGGCCTAGGAGTTGGAAGGAAGCGGCCGTGGCCTTAATTAAGGTACAGCCCCAGCATTTGCCTGGTGTGAAAATGGTTTGTTACTTGTTCCTAAAGTCAGGAGCTTCCTTCAGTTTGGTTAGATATTCTGGTGAACTGACTTGACAAATTAAAAAAATTTGCCCTTTATAAATATGGAAAATATATCACAGGTTGTATGTTATTTGGGTTCGTTGTGTATGTATGTTGGGTATTCAGCCTGAAGGCTGGTTTGATCCTCTGCAGCTTTGCCAACAATTGTCATAAATAGCCCAGGCGTCACTGAAGAGGCGTACTAGGGAAATGAGGAGTGAGGTATTTTCCCGTTGCTTTCCTCACCAAGCCAGCCGTTGCTATTACATATCAGTCTGCCAGGCCCACTGAAATGCGTGTACCATCCGACCCTATGAGCGATATTTTCACACCATTAATAACAGGGACTTGCTGCATAAGCAATGGTATTACTAGCATCACTCATACCTCAGTCACTTTCATATTGTCAAAGCCAAGGATGAGACTGAGACAGATCAGTGAAAGTAACAAATTTGATATAGCCCATACCAGAAGACATAGTGTGCTGTAAACACTACATCTTGCCAGCAAAGGCATTCGGGTTCGTTACCAACTCATATTTCATACGTAGATGGCTACGAATAGTTACTGTTTTCAGTGGTGTATGTAGCAAAATGATAATTATTTAATATGAGATTGACATCTTATTGCACTGTGTACTTAGTAAGCTTTGTTCGAGTTCATTCCATTGCTGATAAGTTCACATAATATGCAACGTTTTGAAGATGGATCCAAGAAAACTGTTGGCAATACTGGCAGCAACAGCATGTTCAGTATTCATAACGGCTGCCAGTTGTGTGCAACACATGTGTGATGCTGTGACGCTTGAGTCCCCTGTGAAATACTTTAAAGCTAACAAAAGTGGAGAAAAATTGAGTAGGAAATCTAAACAAATTGTTTTAAACATTTACAGTAGCCTACGAAATGAGAATCTGCTGTGGACTGTGGAGGACGTGGTGAAAGACCTCGCAGCTGACAGGCGTTTCTGTGTAAAGAGTTTACGCCGCTCGTGTGGAATTTAAACTCCACGGAAAATCCAAGTCTCCAGCGAGAGGTCGACCGGCGTCCAAAGGGAAGAGAGTTCGTGTGTCACAATATTCTGATTTTGTTTTAAGTGGCATTCGGAGAAAAGTGAATAGTTTTTTCTTAAGAACAAAATTCCGACAGTCAGGAATTTACTACTAAACAGGAAGAAGACAGTAACGGGAATATGAAAATAATATAGGGAATGGTAAAAAGTAAAAGATCGGATAAAGAAGCAATTACAGCTCTGGAGACAGCAGATAGGACTACAGTTTGCAATATGAAAGATATAAGGGATACAATGGGACAGTATTTTGACAAGCTCTTAAATGGCCCTAATGAGATCTCTGTTGAGGATGTAGGACAGAAAACAAATGAAGATATCCCAATTACATGGACAGAAGTACAGCAAGCTCTCCATCTAATAAGTGGTAAGTCAGCAGGAGCTGATGAAGTTACAGCTGACATGATTAAAGCTGCTGGTCCACCAGGAATATGGTGGCTGTGTAGAGTTCTCAGAACAATATGGAAGGATAACAAAATACCTGAAAAAAAAATTCAATCTTTAAGAAAGTGGGTAGAAGGAAAAGTGAAAATTACAGGGGCACTACCCTCCTAACACATGGCCTTAAAAGTATGGAGAAGATCATTGAAGCCAGAGTAAGGCATATACTAGAGCCTATCTTAGAATGGAACAACATGGCTTTAGGGCTGGGAGAAGTATGACAGATCTGATATTTGTTTGTGGATGTTGGCAGAGAAAGTCTGGGAAAGAGCAAAAGACCTAATTATTGTGTTTATGGACCTTGAAAAGGCATATCATAATGTTCCTAGATCAACTATTTGGAAAAGTCTTAGAAAACTTGGTGTACCGGAGTACCTTATTAGGAAGATCCAAATGCTATATACTGACTGCAAAAGATGTGTCACTATTGGAGATAGTCACTCTGGTTCAGTAAAATAAAAAGAGTACAACAGGGAAGTGTCTTAACACCTCTTGTATTCATAGCAGTTATGGATACCATTTTAAAGGAACTAAAAGGAAAAGGTAATAAAAATAAAGATCTTCAGTCTGTGGTGGTTACAGACGATGTGGCAATTGGGGATGAAACAGAGGAGGGAGTGCAAAATAATCTGAATGCATGGTGTAAGAAGTTTTATTATGGAATGAAATTGAACCCATCAAAAACAGTAGCATTGAAAATCAGCAGACATAATACAGAATGCAACATAAAACTACAGGACCACCAAATTGAAGTAGTACACCAATTCAGATATTTTAGCATGCGTAATGGCTGATAATAGAGCTGAGATAGAAATAACAAACAGAGTAACCAAATGCTCTAACTTTTACAGTATCGTTAAGACACCTACTATGGGATAAGAAGGTCCCACAAAGAACAAAAATGACCTTGTACAAGTCATATTTCATTCCCATCCTTACATGTACTCCGGAAACCTGCACACTAACATCAAAGGATTGTAGTAGGAATCAAGCCGGTGAAATAAAATTTCTTAGAATTGCCCTCCAAAAGACACGTCTTGATCATGTGAGAAATGATGGGATCCGATCTAACCTAGATCTAAATGATGGAGGAAAGGCTTAGGTAATCTAGACTTAGATGGTTTGGGCATGTTAAACGAACGAATAGCATAAGGTTACCATGTGCTTATTTGGAAAAGAGAATAACAGGTAGAAGACCAGCTGGAAGATCAAGAAGAAGATGAATGGACCAACTGAGGGAAGATATGGAGAGAAGAGAATGGAATTGGGAATCTGTCATGGACAACAAAATCTTTTTGAATATGCAACTTCGGAAGACGCTTGTTTTCAAACACCCTACCTGGCGTTCTGGAAGGACAAACCGATGATGATGATTTACAGGTTATAATAAATTATATACTGTTAAGTATGTGTTCTTACATTAAATAAAGTGTTATTGATATACATACAGCAGATATATCATGACATAACCTCGCATATTTTGTTACACAAGACAGATCAGACAATACACACATAATACATTATATGACCACGATTTATGCTAAATAAAGTCTGTTGATAGCTAATGTAAAGAATAATACCAATAGACGTGACCAACTTCATAGTCACACCTCACGAGTCATAATAAAATACTAACAACCTACTAATCGAGCTTGATATTTCTAATAATTACACATGGGTTTAGAGAATTGTTTCTGCGTTATTCTAGTCCATTACACTTGTATCAAAGTAAAATGAGTCTTGTTGTGAAAAATAAATAAAGTTCCGATGTTGACTTAGAAATAAAAAACCCTCGGAATTTGATAGGTAGAATGAGTATTTACAAGTTCTTACACCTGGTCATAACCATTAAAATTTATTTACACTCTCAGACACAGCCTCTAAATGTACAAGTTCTTTCTTGATGAATGAAGATAAATGTATATTCTGAATTTAAGACTCGTGAAGTAAATGGTCAACCACTATTGGAATTATTTACGTAACTCGAGAAACAACTATGCCCTAAACATAAAAAATTTGCACTAATCTCAACTCGTGCTATGTGATCATAGGAAGTTCATGTACTGTTGTAGCATTAAAATTAGCTGAGTCTTTTAACACAATAGTTTATGCAGATTTTCTGATCTTATCAGACAGCCAAACTGCATGGTACGGCTGTGGATAGTAGACTGGATATCGAGTATGATTTGGGTTCAGCTTATATAGCTGGGAACCGTAGCCTGTGAGTCACGTCACACAGATTACATCAGTTTAATGTTTTAATAACTGCCACAGTAATGTCTCGATTGTCTTAAAACTGGTACATCGTGTAGGTTTTTTTCTTTAAGTGCAGTTAAGGAGATATTAAACATATAGCATTATTGTCTACTTTTTCCATTTCATTCACTTTTCCTCTGTTATTTCTGTGTGTGTCTTTTGGGGGATTAATTTTCTCTTCTGACGATGCTCTCACAGATTTGCTACTACTGCAGATTATCCATAGTTTCTAGAGTTTGCTCACATGTACTACAGTAATACAGAAGCTGTACAGATTATTACGGGTTTCACGAAATCAAAATGCACTTTATTCTTCATTTCCCCTGCGAACATGAAAAAAAAGAGTAGTTTCGTGCGTTGGAGACTTGATGTTAGAAAACAGTTCATGAAAAAAACGGTGAAATAGAGTAATTTGCTTACAACCTTTAACAGCCATTGTAACAACTTTGATGAATGTAAATTTCTGGCATTTGTGCCAGTTTCTGTTCTATTGCCTTTGGTGATTTTTACTTCTGTTGCATGTTTTTTTTTTTTTTTCCAAAAATAAGAGGGCGGATCAAATGTAAACAGGATTTTTTAAAAATTTATTGCTTCAACCAAAAAATACACATAGGGAGATCACTTTTCTACATAGTGTCCTGTCTTTGATACACATTTTCTCGATCGGATTGGTGTTTTATGCCGTTCTGATAGAAAAAAGAAATGTATGGAGCCAGTTGCGCACAAACTCTTCTACACTCTCATTAAAATTATCGATCCGCTTTCTTCCTAAGTCTTGTTTTAGTGGTCCAAAAAAAAAGTAGATGCAGGGCGGTAAATCGGGACTGTACGGTGGCTGTTCCATTGGTTTCCGGTGAATTTCTTCCATGTTTTCCCATGTTAAAGCGGCAGTATGCGGCCTTGCATTGTCATGGAGAAGAATGGCGTTTCAGATTGGTTGCTTGTTTGATACGCAGCCTTTTCTTTATCCAAGAGGCGACAGTAATAGGCTGCATTAATTGTCCTATATTCGTGAAAAAAGTCCACCAGTAAAATGCCCGCGTAGTTCCAGAAAACTGTTGCAAGCACCTTTCCAGCAGACGGGTGTGTTTTGGCTTTGGCCGGACCTGTTTTGTCTCTTCGCCGCCACTCCATGCACCGAAGTTTCATCACAGGTCACAATACGACGCAAGAAATTCTCTCCTTCTTCCTCGGAGCAACGCAGGAGTCTGACAAACTTCCTGGCATAGTTTTTTTGTTTCCTGTTGAACAGACGTGGAACCCAGCTGGCAGACAATTTTCTGGAGTACATATCGGATGTTGGTTGAACACTTCCGTAACTTATTCCTATGTTTAAAACAATTTGCAAAATTTTTGTTCGCCGATCTTCACCAATAATGTCACGAATGCCAACAATATTGTCTGCAGTAATGCTTGTCCGCGGTCTCCTTTCGTGAGGTTCATATCCCAGAGCTTCTCTTCCTGCCACAAATTTTTTTAGCCCACTTGTACACTTGAGTCTGCAAGGTTTAGTGTCCTCTTTGCAAGAAATTTGGTAATAATGCGTTGCACAACAGAAAAGTGCACCTCTGCTCACTCACGGCATACTGAAGTGGCCGAGCTCTCCATCGTCATTTGCGCATGCAAACCCCTTCTCTGGACACCAACACCAACATCTTGGCCTCAGAATTATTACTAACAGCAGGGGTAAATTCAAGTTTATGGTAAGAACAGTGAAGAGCAGAGTAATCATGGAACAAACGATCTGCAGCAAATCAGTATTACTGTATTACTGTATTACACAGAAGACTTTTTATGCATAAGACTACAAAAATTTTAACCTAAACACGTGTTCTGTGGAACGTGCAAGTTTGATTTTTCAGTTAAACGTGAAGGAGAGTGCGAATACTGTCCGCGCTAGTGTAAAAAAAAAAAAAAGAAATTGAAATGGAGGTCATGAAATGTACTGATGCATCGAAGGACAGTGCAAGACTCGTCTCTTTTTACAACAAAAAGTGGCAGTTATATTGTTATACAGGCTTCTCTTATCTGCAGCAGACTATGGCACTACGGACAACCACGTTTGAAATTTGACATCTCCGTTTTCAGGTCTAATTAGGCATCAGCAGGTACTATTGCTGCTAGGGTGATTGTGGAACATTGGGGGAAATAAAGGACATCTTTGTTTTCCTGCATATTAGAAAGGTGTATAACAAATATGCAGGAGGTTGGTGTATGGTAATGCCTGCCTAAGAGGATTAATTAAATGTAAAATTTCTTACAATTTCATACCTATTCTCATTTCATCACTCACGTCATACAGCATAGTGCTCTTTTCCTCATGGAATCTGTAGCAAGCCTGCACGAAAATCTCTTGAAACCCTAGGACTTTTCTTATTAAAAAAAATACTGCTGCACCATGTTGATTTTACATTTTCATAGGAGTATTTTTTTTTCAATTTGCCTTAGATCACACCGACACAGATAGGTCTTATGGCGACAATGGGACTGGAAAGGCTTAGGAATGGGAAGGAAGCGCCCGTGGCATTTAATAAGGTACAGCCCCAGCATTTGCCTGGGGAGAAAATGGGAAACCACGGAAGACCATCTTCAGTGCTGCTGACCGTGGGGTTCGAACCCACCGTCTCCCGGATGCAAGCTCACAGCTGCGCACTTCTAACCACACAGCCAACTCGCCCGGTATAAGAGTATAAATTGGGAGAGAAGTTGTTACTGTGAATTTTTAGAACATGTTTCCTTTACGACTTCAAATATTATGAAATGAAATTTTACCGTATGTTTTAATTCATTCTCTTGTATTGAATTGTTTAGTTGTAAATACAGTATTAGTTTTGATGTATGATAGCTAAGTGGCATTATTGCTGCTTTCTCATGGCGGTCAGTGCAATGGGAAATCATGTTCATGTTTGTTATTTAGACTGCATGTAAGATTGAAGGTTTAATGGCTATGACCACAATATCAACACAACAAACATGTAGGTGGATGGTCTGCCTAGTCAATACAAATACTATTTAGTATTAGTAATACTAGTAATTAGTAATACTAATACTTTTTTTTTTCGTGTGGCCATTTCTTGCCGAGTGCAGCCCTTGTAAGGCAGACCCTCCGATGAGAGTGGGCTGCATCTGCCATGTGTGGGTAACTGCGTGTTTTTGTGGTGGAGGATAGTGTTATGTGTGGTGTGTGAGTTGCAGTGATGTTGGGGACAGCACAAACACCCAGCCCCCGGGCCACTGCAATTAACCAATGAAGGTTAAAATCCCCGACCCGGCCGGGAATCGAACCCAGGACACTCTGAACAGAAGGCCAGTACGCTGACCATTCAGCCAACGAGTCGGACAATACTAATAGTATTTAGTATTGACTAGGCGGACCATCCACCTACATATTTGTTGTGATCAAGTCAATATGGATCAAATACTGGCCACTATGGTCAAGATTATTAATAACAATATCAACAGTCGTGTAAAACTACAAGCTTCTTTTTTTTCAATTTACAGGCGGTGGTGGTGGCGGTGCAGTGAGGTATTCAGGGTATCGCCGTTTCAGAGGGGTGAGTATTTCTTGAATATATGTGAAAGTAGGTAATTTGATATGTAATTTTTTTTTTAAATTGAGGTTTTCATTGTCATTTAATTGGAAAAATTAATACTTTGTATTCTTACATTTTAACATTTCTAAATTTATGAAGAAGTTGTTTAAAGTATCTGTAGTCCTTGAACAGGACGTTGAATATGGTGTCATACAAACTGGCAACCTTTGCAGGTACAGTTGTTTGGATATTGGGTCTGTCTGTTAAGCCTTCAGCTCGGGGGCTAGTTGGATCCTCAAAAATTACCACCAAAGTTTAAAAAGCCGCAAAAAATTATGACTGTGTTATAACGAGTCGTGCGAGACATGATGAATGGTGTGATAGTTTGCCATTGCTTTCTTCTTTGGGCCAGAAAGTACTACTGCTGCACAACTGGCCCTCTGGGTAGTTGTTTTCATAACTTCTGGATGCACTACTGATGCTCTGAATGGTCATTACTTTGCACCACCCATACTTTCGCTCCTTTTTCACTGTCACAGCCATAAGCATGACAGACTTTGGTGGAAGCTTCATTTCGCTTTGGCCTGTGCCAAGACAGATGTAAAAATACTGCATCCGTCAAGAAATAGCAACAGGCTATTGCATTGCAGACACTAAGAGATCTTTCTGCACCAAAAAATGTGATCATTGGGGTATTGGGAAAGCAGTGAAAATTGTGTGACAAGATAAAATCATAACATAAAATTGAAACAGTATCTTGACATGACAGCAACACCAATGAACAGGTCCAATTCATGGAGGAGAATGACAGTGTACAAAGGAAATAGGTTGCTTTAGAGCACAGGAACTTTGTGTTGCCCTTAAATCAACTGAAATCAAGTCATATATACAGGCGCTTGTTTATTCCTTTTCAGTACTTTAATAAACATCAGGTGAAGATGGTTCTGTTATATTTCAGGTATATTGACCCTGTGATATTTGTTACGGGAAGTTTGATTTTTTTCCCAGCTGGCTGTCTTGAACGTACTGTTTTCGTTTTGGTCTACTGTTACTCTTATATACCATCAAGCTTGCTTGATATTGTTGTGAAGGAAATAATCTTTTCTTATTACAGTTGAGTTCAAAAACATATACTCACATTGCATTGGAAGGCTTGGGTCTGAGGTGCAGATAATCTTACATTTTCACTCCTGTAGTAAAACGCTATTCTATCTCATCTGCCGGTGCAGTCATGTCACAAGAGCAAGTATCCCTCTAGATTTATGCAGAAGACTGTAAATCTCAGTGTAACTACCTTTCTGATTTGCCAACACAGTGCACCTTATTCATTTCAAAAATAGCCTGCAGTTCTTTCAGGCGAGCTGCAGTGGATAGTGAATTTAGGTGACCACAGTAGAAAGTGGTCCATCAGCTGTCTTATTCGCATGGATCCCATTGCCTTAGCGTATGGGAGGGGTGAGGGCTGGGTTAAGAGGGGAGCTGAGGAATGTGGGTCATTGACATATGGGTACGCTCTTCTACCAACATAAAAGGAAAACTGTTTAGATACATGAAGACGAGCTTAGCTGAGGACTGAAGTGGCAGATTCATGACATAGCCAGGTTGTGAAATGCTGGCACCAGAATCGCTTTCGCGTGATTCCCAAGCCATGTTGGGATTGTGGTAAATGAACTTGTGGATGAAGCTGCTAAAGAAGAAGCATCTTTACCGCATTTAGCTATGAACGTACCTGCTATGGATATTTGTTTTCAGCTACGTTGAACCATCTTGTCAACTTGGGAATTGAAGTGGCTAGCTATCCGAACTGCCAACAAGCTGAGAGCAATTAACCCGATGAGTGCTACGTCTGCCTATAGACGGGCTGACGCGGCTGGTCCACCAGTGCTACGCCCGTCTGTAGACGGTGCGCAAGGATTTTAATTTTTTTAAGTTTTCCGGTTCACTTTCGAGTGCCAGTTTGATCAAGGTCAGTCTAGGAAGGTCTGGTCACGCTACCACAATCCTTTGCGGTGGTGGCCATATTGGGTCTTAAATATCGTTATGTGGGCGTGCCCGATGTGATGATGTGAGTTATTACTTGTATTTTGAATGAAAATGGGATACTGTGCCGCACCAAATTGTCAAAATAAGTTAACTGACGGAATTAGGGTGTTTCGCTTCCCGAGAGATAAGCAAAGGAGAGCTCACTGAGTAAAAACTGTAGGCATAGACCTGCACAATATATTCTGGTTGTAGAGGTGGTAATTATTGTTTTAGGAGGAAGTACAACTTGGGCGACCATTCTCTATTAACACTAATCAGAGAGGGAAAAGTGAAGGGATCCAACGCTTCGAAATGAAGGTAATTAAAAATAGATAGATTCAGATGTTTACGATCTCATGGCTAATGATGGCATAATATTAATTGACGTCAGAAAAGTTGGATGGCGCAGCCACGCGGTAGAATGTTGAAGCTGCAACATAGTGACTGGTGAGATTTATTTACATGGCGAAGCATTGACGTCGTGATGGAAACAGAAAGAAAATTGTCAAATTTCAGGAGGTACTGCTCTGTATACGGTTGCAAATCGTATAAAACGGATGCGAAATCTGTTCACTACTTTCCTGTACAAAAAGTTCAGAGAGAAAGATGGGTTTCCGCGCTGTCAATTGGAAAACGCGTTACGCGATATATGACAGTGTGCAGTCTGCATTCTTGTGAAGACGACTTCTTTCCACAGCGTAGGTATCGGTACTGTTTATTGTACTCATTGATACTTATTGTCTCTAATTTGTATTCACAAAGATTTAGCTACATCAAAAATACTGATAAACTTGTAGCCTAATACTTCTGTGCCGCACTTAGAATGTAATCCGCTCTTTGTAAACTTCTTCATATGTGTAACAGCAGACAGTAAATTAACTATCTACATGTGAGTAATATCTTTAACTGGTAGTAATTAAGTGCTGCATTTAATATGTAGCCTAGTGTTTTTCCATCATAAATTAACTTTTTTTGCTATTTGTTTTAAGTCACACCGACACAGATAGGTCTTATGGCGACGATGGGAAAGGAAAGGTCTAGGAATGAGAAGGAAGCGGCCGTGGCCTCAGCATTTGCCTGGTGTGAAAATGGGAAACGACGGAAAACCACCTTCAGGGCTGCCGACAGTGGGGTTCGAACCCACTATCTCCCGGATGCGAGCTCACAGCTTCACGATCCTAACCGCACGGCCAACTCGCCCGGTCATCTTAAATTAGAAGCCATAACCTAATTATTTGGTAGAATTGGACAAACCAAGTATACTTCAACCCCAAACAGCTGTGGCTGTAGAGGTTATAGTACTCTTAAATTATAATTTTCCAACTTTGGTCTACACATTCTGTAGGTAGTTATAATTTTTATACTTATTATTGTCGGTTCTAAGTTCTAAATTTTGTGCTGATGGTAAAAATGGAAGAACATTGAGTTTATGTGGGCTGTTCCAACACAAGCCTGTATAAAGCTTAGGATTTATTTGCTTTACAACATTTACTTAGTAGAATTATTATTTTCTTTCTTCCCCAAGATTACAGTTTATAAAACAGGTAACTCCCCCGTCACCTGGCTAAGGCTTTGGCATGGACCAAATCAACAAGAAATTACTCCATAACCTCTAATAGTGGAAAATTACAGTAGCTTAACTGTTAAGGTGAATCAGTGTGTCAACGGTAACATTTCTCTGACAAACCCTCTTTACATATACAGTTCCACTTCACATTTTCACCCCCTTGTTCAAGACAACATTAACTTTGTGCGGTTTTGAATCGATGTAGCATGATTGTAAACACAACGCTACAACACCAGTTTCATCTTCGGTTTCAAACTTTTTACCTACACATATCAAGTAATTATGCTTGAATATTTCTTTCCCTTCCACCAATGGACACGTGAAATCTCCGACAACTCTCAACAGTTGCGCATACGACACCAAAGACATTTTGAATACTTAATAAATCCTACAGACGCACACCCGATCACTGTCATGTTTACTTCCCGTCACTATCTCGCCGCCATATTGGAAACAGCTTACCATAAGCCCCTCCCCCGTTTCGGACGTCAATAGGCCGAAACTAGTATCAGGATTAAAACAAATTGAAGGACTAATTTTGTGATGTATTAAGTGGATTACCTCATTTGTCTACAATAATTAAAATAGTAGCATTAGACATTTTTTTGTTCCGAATTTTGGGCTGGGAAAACTTGGGAGAAAGGAGACGAGCTGCTAAACTAAGTGGTACGTTCTGAGCTGTCAGTGGAGAGATGGCGTGGAATGACATTAGTAGACGAACGAGTTTGAGTGGTGTTTTAAAAAGTAGGAAATATCACAATATGAAGATAAAGTTGGAATTCAAGAGGACAAATTGGGATGAATATTTGTTTATAGGAAGAGCAGTTAGAATTTCCAAATTCTTTGCAATTATTTAAGAAAAGAGTAGGTAAACAAACAGATAGGGAATCTGTGACCTGGGCGACTGCCCTAAATGCAGATCAGTGGTGATTGATTGAGAACAAGAGTTGGCAAGGAAGGTCGGATAGGATAAGTGAAAGTGAGGAGGCTGACAGAAGTAGGTGGAAGCAATGTTAGGACTCGGTTAAGAGCCCTGTGGTCGCCAACCCACGCTGACAAGTTACGAGCTCCTGAGACCCTTTCAGTCGCCTCTTATGACAGGCAGGGGATACCGTGGGTATTATTCTACTGTCCCACCCTGGAAATGTATTTTGGACTGTGTCCACGAGGCCCTTAGCTGAGTCTTGACATTGCTTTCACTTGTGTCAGGCTCTCACTTTTTCCATCCCATCGGACCTCCGCTGGTCAACACTTGTTCTTTTCCGACCGCGGCGGCATTAGTACGTTCGAGGCCTAGGAAATTTTTCATATCCACCCACTTTGTGGCCTTCATCTTTCTTTGGCCGACACCTTCATTTTTCGAAGTGTTGGACCCCTTCCATTTATCTTTTTCTGATTAGTGTTAATATAGGTTGGTTGCCTAGTTGTACTTCCTCTTAAAACAATAATCACCGGGCGAGTTGGCCGTGCTCGTAGAGGCGCGCGGCTGTGAGCTTGCATCCGGGAGATAGTAGGTTCGAATCCCACTATCGGCAGCCCTGAAGATGGTTTTCCGTGGTTTCCCATTTTCACACCAGGCAAATGCTGGGGCTGTACCTTAATTAAGGCCACGGCCGCTTCCTTCCAACTCCTAGGCCTTTCCCATCCCATCGTCGCCATAAGACCTATCTGTGTCGGTGCGACGTAAAGCCCTTAGCAAAAAAAAAAAAAAAAAAAACAATAATCACCACCACCACTTTGTATTATATAGCTGCATGGGTTATCAATAAACTGCTTAAGAGTTTCTAAAACATTATTCTCGCTGCATATGTGCAGAGTATTTCTGCTTTAGAACCCAAAGACATTGCCACATAAATAGTTAACAACAGTTACGATACCGTACATAATTTAATGCACTCAACTCGAGAGGCATTCAGTGCTTGTTAACATACTGAGGTAACCTTATAGAAACACAGCATCGGTAATGAAGAAAATGCTGAAGGTAATTTACTACAACTGTCTTTTAGTACTTTTAGTACAGTACGGTACTTCAAGTTCAGTACGGTATTTCATGTACTGGTAATCATAATATGACACAGGTACTGTACAGATTGAAGGACTAATTTTGTGATGTATTAAGTGGATTACCTCATCTTTCTGTCAATAATATTACGTATTTGACAGATTATATTAATAAGAAACACAGTACGACCAAGTTGTAAGGAAGTAAAAGATCCTTGTTTCTAAAAATAAAAAACAATGAAATTCAGGCTCTGTCAATTATCTTCCTATTCAAATAGCTGTGAATGTATTCATGTCATTTAAGTGTTATACAGTTATATGTGCATAAATAGTAAATGCCCACTTTAATTCTATATGAAAAATAGCTGGTATTTTGTTTTTATTGCAATGTACGGTACCAAAATCCCCTAAATTCGAATACACTTGCCTTTGGTTACGCTCGCTTAAAGACCCAATATGGCAGCTCCATAAGTAGCATTCGTGACTTGACCTCCCTACACAGACCTTGGTTTGATCCTTGACATGTTCTGCCGTCTGTTGGGCATTATGTAGAACTAATTGAACGGAGATTATAGCTTGGGAAGTAACTTACAGAGCTTTTTGTAGACGTCTGTGGAGTTCATTTGTGATGTAAACAAACATGGCGGAACAAAAATCTAGTTGCTCTTGCAGCAATGTTATTTCGGATCACAGAATCTTTCAGTTATTAACCACAGGGGAAGGTGATGATGGAGATGATCATTTTAACGAATTGTTAAGCAATTTTGAACGTGAGAGTGATAGAGTGCCGAAAATAGTGTATGTGAGAGAGAAATAGAGCCTCGTAAACGAAAGAAGAAAAACACGGTGAGTACAAAAGCTGTTTTATCACTTTTTTCGCGGCGGACGGATTACTTTTCTGCACCAGAGTTTCAAGTAACTGTGACAGGCTCTGAGATCCAAGTAATGTTTGATGACAACCCGAAAATCATTGATTTTTTTGGAAACTTTTGTGCCAGTGGATTTGGTGCAGATAGTTGAACAAATCTTCATCACAAAAGTCCAGTAGAAAACATTTAACTATCACCACATTCCAGGTTTGGAAAGTATTTTGAAAAATCAACTTATATACTTCTAAAAAGTTCCATGTATTAGTTGCCTACAGATTTTAGGAAATGATAATATTTTGGGCTCTTTACTTTATATAATGATAATGCTCGCTTGGGTACATAAGTGTAATTTTGTTTTCTCTCAAAATAATATTGAACATAAGTGTAGGATTTTCCATTTGCATTTAGATTTATAAACAACCAACATTCATAAACATTTTAAGCTAATCACCCCAGTGATAATTGAGGATTCTACAAAATTTTGTACATATGTATAAAAAAAACTCAGCACTGAGGTACGAAACAGTGAACTGGTAACTCAGCACTTAAAAGGCTAAGAAGACAACTGCCAAGTGGCTGTCCTTTTTCTGGCCTTAATTAATTAATTAATTCTTCTTCTTATTTTATGACCACATAGGATCACTTTAGTCAGTCCGTTGTTCAGGTCTCTTTGAAGGGATTGTTGGGGCATTGCGGTCCTCCCAGTACTTCTTTAGACGCTCCAATCTTCGTGCCCTTTCCTCAGTTGAAAATGTGCGTGTTGTTGGTTTGTTTTGTGCAAGGGTAAAGTGGAGGTTTGTATTCTTGAGTTTTGTATTCAATTTTATCTTATTTTTGGTGTCTTCTGTTATAAGGCCTATTTCCTTCAGATCCTCTCTTACTTCTCTGATCCATTTACATCCTGTTGTGGTATTTTTTGAGACGAGATTGTGTTGTACTAGTTGGTTCAGAAGTCTCGAGTCCTGCATCCTCATGATATGTCCAAAGAATCCCAGTCTCCTCTTACGCATAGTATCTGTAATGGGTTCTAGCTCTTTGTACACGACTTTGTTAGGTATTAACCGCCACTGTCCATCTTTCTGATATTTTTTGTTGATACAGGTTCTTCCAATCCTCCTTTCAATTTTCTGAAGTCTGTCAGTCTTTGATTGTTTATTCAGGTAAAAATGTGTTTCTGCTGCATATGTAGCTTCCGGTTTTATAACTGTGTTGTAGTGTTTTATTTTTATATTTATTGATAGACATTTCTTTTTGTAGATATCCCATGTTAATTTTTGTGCTTTAGCTAATCTATTTGTTCTGACTTGAATTGAGATTTTTTTCATGTAAGTTATGTGTTATTACTTCTCCAAGATATTTAAACTGAGTTACTATTTTGATTTTATTACCATTTATGGTGACTTCTTTTAGCTGTGTTGGTTTTTGGGGCATAATTTCTGTTTTTTCAAATGATATTTTGAGGCCAATTTTATTTGCAATGTTTTGAAGTTCTGATATCTGGGTTTTTGCTTCTTTTATGTCCACTGCTAGTAATGCTAAATCGTCAGCAAAACCCAGGCAATTTGTTCTGATTTTTTGGCCAATCTTTATTTTGGGGGGACATTTTCTAAACCATACCCTCATTGCCATTTCTAGAGCACAGTTAAATAATAGTGGTGAGAGCCCATCTCCCTGCTGTAGTCCAGTTTTAATTTCAAATGTCCCTGATGTTTCACCCCTAAACTTCACTTTTGACTTGGTATTGGTGAGAGTCAATTTTATTATGTTTATTAATTTGGGGTGTAGTCCAAGATGTCTTAAAATTTTAGACAGAGATTCTCTATGGATGCAATCATAAGCTTTCTTGAAAACTACAAATGTTATCACCATATCTCTGTTTCTTCTCCTGTTATAGTCCATTATCAACTTAAGACTCATGATCTGATCAGGACAGCTCCTCCAGGGTCTGAAACCTCCTTGATATTCTCCTAGTTCTTTCTCAAGTTGTAAACTTATCCTGTTAAGGATGATTATTGAAAATATTTTGTATGTTATGCCTAGGAGCGAGATTCCCCTGTAGTTATTAGGGTTGGTTTTGTCCCCTTTTTTGTGCAGAGGATGAATGAGGGCTGTTGTCCAGTGTTCTGGTAGCTCTTCTTTAATCCGGATAGAGACAAGTTGTTGATGGAGGGCAACTTTTTCTGAAGTTCCTGCATATTTCCAGATTTCCGCAAAGGTCTGATCTTCTCCTGGCGCTTTGTAGTTTTTTAATTTATTCAGAGCTTGGTAGACTTCCTTTATTGTGGGGGGGATTGATGTTTTTATCGGGGTGTTGGTATCCAAATGAAGGAGTTCAGTAGGTTCCTCACAATTTAAAAGCTTGTTGAAATGTTTAGCCAGAATTTCTGCATTATCTTTATTGTTATGGGCCAGCTTACCATCTTCATCCTTCATCAGTAGGGTCGGGGGTTCATATTTTTGGAGCTGCTTTCTGAAGGTTTTGTAGTAGTCCCTTGATTTAGTTTTACTGAACTGTTCTTCAGTTAACTGCAGGGTGTCCTTATGATGTTGTCTTTTTATTCTTCTTAAGACTTGGGTAGTTTCTTTTCTCTGTTTTACTAGCTTTTGATGGGATATTTCTGTCTTTTGGGACTGATGTTATAGCCATGCCTGATGTCTTTTCTCCACTGTTTCATCACATTCACTGTTCCACCATTGGTGTTTTTTACGTGGTTTAATTGGAGCTAGGTCTTCTGCAATTTGTTTAAGGTTGTGTACTAAGTCTTCAAGTTTGTCTGTGATTTTTATTTTTTCAGTTGCTTTCTGGTAATTTTTGTTGTTGATTAGCTGGGTTGGATCTATTTTTCTTTTAGTTTTAAGGGCTTGCTTTTGTTGTCTCCTCTGGGGGGTGAGTTCAATTTTAACTACGTAGTGATCTGAAGCTGTGTCTATTCCTCGGAGGACTTTGACGTTATAGATCTCTTTGTGGTGGTATTTGTCCATGCAGATGTGATCCAGTTGCCATTCTCCTTTAGTGTAGTCAGGGTGTTTCCATGTTTTGAGTTTTTGAGGTTTCCTCTTAAAACATGTAGATTTTGAGATTAAATTATGGTTTCTACACAGGTCAAGTAGTTAATTTATTTATTTATTGTCTTGTTTTATATGGCGGGACTCAGGCTGTGAAGCCTGCTATTCTGTCCGAACATACTTACACCTACACGAAGAGTTAAATATACACTAAATTATCTACAATTTAATATCTTTTTAACGTGTAATTAACCTAATAACTTAGCTATGATCTAATCCTACTATTTTATGAATAATAATAATTATTTATTAACCAAGTTTGACAGATAATATCCAATTCCCTCCATGGGAACTTGGAATTTTCCATTAGAGTTTCTTAAAGCAGAGGTGGTTTGACACGCTCCTAATTTCAGCAGGTAGGGAATTCCAAATTTGGCTGGCGGTGATTACAAATGATCTACTGTAGCCAGTTGAGCAGTGAATGGGAATGCTAAGTACTGAGGTGGATGATCTGGTAGGAATAGTAGAAGGTGATGCTAGGTAATGGAGTTGTGTGGCAAGGTATTCAGGAGTGTTAAGGTTCAGTATACGATGTAACAGGGAAAGAGCGTGTAAATTTCGTCGCTCTCTTAAGCGTAGCCGTGAAAGTCTATCAAATCCTGGAGAAATATGACTAAACCTTGGTATATCTGAAATACATCTAACACATGCATTATGTGCCTTTTGGAGTTTGATGGAAAGTAAGGCGTTCAGGTTACTATATACTGTGTCACAGTAGTCGAATATTGGCATTACCATACTTTGGATACGCAATTTTCTTACATTTTGGGGGAGTAAATTTCTGAGTTTCTTAAGGGAATGTAAGAAATAAAACACTCGCTGTCATATACCTATACCGTGATCGTTCCAACTAAGGTTTTTATCCATTATCATCCCCAAGTTTTTAACTGTGTCTGAATTGTAACTGAGTGCCTCTTAATGTTACTGAGTGGGTATGGACGTCTGTAAGTCGTGCGTGGGTTTTTTGGGTAGCTAAAAGAATACACTGCTATTTTTGGGCATTGATTTTTAATGCATGGTCATCGGCCCACTTACAGATTCTTTCTAGGTCGTCATTCATATTATTTATTGCAGTCGGTAAGTCATGAGGGTGTGCACGTGTGTATACTGACTTAGCAAATGTCATGGGATAGTCACTTAATAGCGTGTGGGGCCTCCTCTGGCCCTGCGAATTGCAGCGAGACACCGTGGAAGTGAGTCGAGAAGTTCCTGGTAGTCTTCTGGACGCACCTGACACCAGATCGTTTGCAGAGCGGCCGCCAATGCTGGTCTGTTTGTGGGTGCAGGATCCATGGCACGGAGCCTGCGTTCCAGGACATCCCAGATATGCTCGATAGGATTCATATCGGAGCTCATGGGTAGCCATGGCAGTCGTTGGACTTCCGCTGCATGTTTCTGGAACCATTCCCGGGCGACGTGGGAGTGATGTGGCGGCGCATTATCATCTCGAAACACCACAGAACCGTCTGGGCGATGGAAGGCCAAAAATGGGTGGAGATGGCCTCCGAGCAGCTCAACATACCGCGTACCATTCAAAGTCTCTTCCAGAACGACTAGGGGGCCCATTCCATACCAGGAAAATGCACCCCAGACCATAACAGAGACACAAGCTCCCTGGACCACACCTTCGAGGCAGGCGGGATCCATCGCTTCATGTGGTCTGCGCCATACACGGTGCCTTCCATCGGCATGGTGCAGTTGAAGTCGTGATTCGTTGGACCATATCACGTTTCGCCATTGTTTCTGGGTCCATCATTGGTGACTGGCGACAAATGCGCGTCGTTGTGCCCGATGACGTAGGGTTAACAGTGGCACTTGTGTGCGGCGCTGGCTCCCATACCCCATAGAACCCACGTTCCTACGGATTGTCCACTGGGAGACGTTTCTAGCACGGCCTGTGTTGAATTGAGCCGTGATTTGTTGCATGGTTGCCCGTCTGTCACTATTGACAATCTGTCTCGGATGTCGCCGGTCGCGGTCATCGAGGGTGGCTGGACGGTCGGTAGTTCATCTGTTGTGGACAGTGACACCCGCATTCAGCTATTCACAATACACCCTGGACACGGTTGATCGTGTGAAGCCGAATTCCTGCACCACTTCCAAAATCGCACATCCCATCCCTCAGGCACCGACCACCATACCCCGAATGGAAATTCTAAGTTCCCATGGAGGGAATTAGATATTTTTCCACCAATAGAACATATCAAAAATTATATAAAAAAATTAGATGTATGGCTTTTCAGGCGTTTGCTCTATTAACCAGCATTTTGTCTTAGGTCTGACACTAGACTCTTCAGAGTGGGATGTGTCAGACCCTACCCACTGATGGGGTGTATGCAGGTGAACTTATCAGAAGCCTTTTATGAGGCACAGTTTGATAACTGCGTACGGGAGATAAAACTCCACAATGGAATTTAATTGACAGTAACATTGTAGGAGTTGTAGTCTGATGGAAGAATACCTAGTAGGTGGTTGGGTCTGAAGAGAAACATGTGGTGGCTTTGTGAGGTCGTCTTTTTGCCTGCCTCTTATAAGCAAGTTCCGGAGTATCCCTACACAGAAACCAGCACTAATCCGCAATCATTGCTTCATTCCTTGCCTTGATATCTGTTCCATTACAGAAATATCCTGATGGAACCTTTCTCCGTGTTCTTCACTAACAGCTCCACGACTAGGAGGGAAAAGGTCTAGGTGGGAGGGGAGAAAATGGATTTTAAGAGACATGTTGCATCCGAGTTGATGGTATTTTTTGCAGAAGCACTGTCACCAGCTGAGTGTAGTTATCTCTTGTGTTGATTAAAAATCCATGAATAACTCCCTTGAAGGCTTCCCAAGCTTCCTTTTCTTTCCCCTCCAAAACTCGTTCAAACGCAAAATCCTTGATAAGCCGACGAATTTGTGGCCCAACAAAAATACCTTCCTTAACTTTTGCATCACTTAATGTAGGAAATTTGTCTCTTAAGTACTTAAAGGCTTGTCCTTCTTGGTTCATACCTTTGAAAAAATTTTCATCAAACCAATGTTTATATGTAGGGGTGGAAGAAGAACATCTTTAGTCTCCACAAGCGGCTCAGCAATATCATTTTTCTCACTTGAGTTACGATTTCGTGTACGCCAGTCTGCTTTAATATAATGTGATTTTCTATCCCTACTGTCCCACATGCATAAAAAGCAGCACTATTTATTGTACCCCAGTTTCATTCTTAAGAGTACAGCTATGACTTCTAGATCGCTACAGATTTTCCACTTGTGTTCAGTGCGCCGAGGAGGGCTGTCATGTTTGCATAATTCTCCTTCATGTGAACTGCATGACCAACAGGAATAGATGGAAGGTGGTTGCTGTTGTGAAGTAGTACAGCTTTCAAACTAAGCTTGGAGGCATCTTTGAAAGAACTCCATTCTGTTGGATCATGATTCAAATTCAAACTTTTCATCAAGCCATTAATGTTGCAGCAAAAAACAAGATTGTTTTTCTTCTGAAAAAAGAAAAAAAAAATATGGAAGCAGTTCCCTCTGATGTCTGTACTGCGAGACCCTGACATCACGTTGGAGAAGATTCCTTTGCTGTAGTCTTGACCCTAGAAGTTCTGCCTTATCCCATGTTAAGTGAAGGTCTCGAATGAGATCACTCAATTCCACTTGACTCAGTCTGTGCGGTTTGTCATCTTTTTCCTCAAAATCAGGGTCATGGGATGAGTAAGGCTTGTTGGGTTCTTCTAATTTTACACTGTCTTCATTTTCTATTTCCATTTCATAATTTGTGTGCGAGCATATGAAAAGGGATCACATGTCGGGTATTGAGATAAAGGTACTGTCGTGTTCCATAATATGTAACTAATATCGTATAATTGAATTGATGTCTCCGAAAGAAATTAAGGCCTTCAATTAACATTAATGTTACAACATAAGATTTCATAACTTTTCAGTAGAGCTGTTTAAAAATCTGGTTACTTTGTGACACAAATAACTACTAAACTATTTGGAAGTAATGCTGGCGTTTACATTTTCACGTTCACCAGTATTCTGACAGAATTTTTTAAACAAAAATTACCAACAGATATTATTTACGGTCTAATTTTTTCGTGGAGATATATCTATCGATCCTAAGTCTCTGAGGTTTTTTTGATTTGCAGAAGGTCACTGAAGACAACTAATTGCAACACTGCTGCACTTTACAAACATTATCACCTACCTTAATGATCGTTTATCACAGCCAGCATAAGACAGGGATATCGGTTATTCATGCTGAAGCCTGTGTTTTCAGCATTTTATATGCCTTTTCACCATTTGGTCCCGATGTCCTACCTCTCCACAGTAGCTGCAGGTGGGTCGAGACCTCTTCTTGGGGAAGAATTTTCTTGGAGTTGGTGGTTTTTTCTTCTGAGCCTTACTTGTTTTTTTAGGCGTTAGAAAGATGATGATGGTGTAATTATTGGCAGAAGAGGCGAAACAGAAGCAGGCGTTGTTGGAGCAGGGAAAGATGTTACAGCAGGACATCCTTCATATCTTCTGATTCGAAGGGTCTAATTTTTTCATGGAGATACATCTGTCCATCGATGCTAAGTCCTTGAGGTTTGATGACTTGCGGAAGGTCACTAAAGTCAGGCGGTGGATCTTCTGGAAGGATGGTGTAGGGTACTTCGTTCAAGGCTTGGAAGTGGAGGCCTTGCTCACACATGCTAGAGAGGCATCCATGGTTGCTCCACATGGGTGATACCGTGGTTCAGGTGAAGTGGGGCTGGTGATTGAGGTGAAGGTTCACTGCGGGGTGCTGGAACCAACACATTACTTTGCTCTACGTAGGCTGGACGAGCCACAGGTTGGAAAAGTGGCGATCCCAACCTAGGGGGAAAGTCATGGCTGTGAACTCAGTCATGATAATGCCAAGTGGAGACCACGTGAATAGGCTTACTGAAGGGGGAACAAACCTGGCTAGGTTCGGGCCAGGGGCGGATCACTGGTTGGATGACTGAGGGGCGTAGTCTCTGCTATGGAGAGCCTGAGTTGCGGGAGGACAATGTCTGGCTGTAGCCTCACCACGGATGGTGAGAACGACACTCAGGGCCCTAAAGGGGGCAAAAACCCTATGATTGATTGAAATATGGTTGCTTATAAAAAACCAGTTTCAAAAATTTCAACATCAAGGGAAGCCAAGGAAGCTCCACTAGAGCAGATCTGGTAGCAAGCCCAAGATGAAAAAATGGTGTCAGAAGTCCCAATTGGGCAGGCTGTCGCTGACTCAAAGTAAGAAATGGCAACAGAATCTCCAGTGGAGCAGACTGCTGCCAGATTCAATCAGCTCGATATCAAACTTCTAACACGAGTGGAGAGTGCTGAATGTCACTTCAATCTAAAAGACAGGAAAGACAGTCATTTTAGCCCTTGGTGAAAGAGACTTTGAAGAGCTCAAAAAGGGAAGCCTTAAGGCTATACTCGGACTTGGGCAGATCAATTTTCAAGCCATCAAGGGAAATACGAAACCCAATGTTGGTAAAGATGGAGCTGAAAGTCCTTTAGGCCAATCTTCAGCTTAAAAAAGCAGCTGTGGCCAATTTCGCCAGGAAGTTCAAGTCTGAGGCTATTGACGTGGCCCTTATTCAAGAACCATGGGGTAGTCAAGGGCAGTGTAGCAGGACTGGCAGAATCTGAACCTAAGCTGATGTACAATACATCGGAATCTTCTTGTGAACAGGAAATAAAATGTCTTATGTTGCGGACATAACCGTGGCCAAGATTAAACTTGGAAATTGGGAGGGGTCCAGAGAAATAACCATAGGTTCTGCATAACTCCCATATGTCTCAACTGCCCCTATCAGAAGAAGTTGAGAACATAATTTACAACGCAAAGAGGAAAGGCATACATCTAGTCTTTGGAGCATATGCAAATTCACACCACACTGCATGGGGCAGCGCGAACTGCAATGCAAGAGGTGAGTCTTTCCTAGAGTTTATTATTGGAACTGAGTTGACAATACCAAACCTAGGAAAACAGCCTACATTAATAAATAAACATTATAGGGAGGCAATAGACATTACACTAAGCACTACGCATATTGCAAACTTTATTAAAGACTGGAAGGTGCTGGAAGAACCATCATTGGCAGACCACCAGCACATCCAATTTGTAATAGATGCGAGACTATGTGCGATTGAGATGTACAGAGACCCAAAAAGAACTGGGACAGATACAGAGAAGTTCTAGGGAAGGCTGTACAAACAATTCCAACTAACGTGAGAGGACAGAAAGAATTGGATGAGGCAGTGGAACTATTAGAAGAGGCCATTATAGACTCATTCCATGAAAACTGTCCTCTCAAAGAAAAACACCAAAAAAGTAAGGTGATGGAACAACAAAGTAGCCAAAATGAAAAAAGAGGTTAGGATGTTGTATAGAATATCATCTAGAAGTGGTATGTAGGACGTACATTTTAGGAAACTCACAGAGTATAACCTAGAGGTACGGGAAGTAAAAAGAAAATCTTGAAGAATGTTCTGTGAGGAAGTGGAATAGCTCACTGAAACAGCAAGGCTCCAGAAGGTTCTGAAAGCAACCCATATAAATCAAGTGGGAACACTGTAGAAACCGGATGGGTCATTTAGTCAGACGGCGAGGGACATGCTGGAGATACTAATGGCGTGTCACTTTCCTGAGGCTGAGAAGATGACAGAAGAAGAAACGGTTGGAAAGGAGACCGGAGCTCGAAGTGCAGACTGGAACTGTGCCATCAGAGTAATAAAACTTAACCATGTCAAATGGGCAGTCGACACGTTTCATCGTATAAAGGCTATGGGGCCAGATGAGATACTTTCAATACTCGTCAATGCCCTGACCGACCTTTTCAGAGCTAGTCTAGCTTTAGGGTACATGCCGAAATCATGGTCTGAAGCTAAAGCAGTATTCATACGTAAGCTTGGACGGGAAAATTATGCCCAAGCCAAAGCATACAGACCATTATGTTTAATCTTCTTCAGAGAAAATTCTGGTTAAACATATCAGAACGGTGCAACTGATCTCAACGTTACATGAAAATCAGTTTGCATATAGACCTGGCAGATCCACTGAAGTAGCACTCCAGCAGTTGGTTTGTGTCCGGCTCCATGGCTAAATGGTTAGCGTGCTGGCCTTTGGTCAGAGAGGTCCCGGGTTTGATTCCCGGCAGGGTCGGGAATTTTAACCTTCCTTGGTTAATTTCGCAGGCATGGGGGCTGGGTGTATGTGTCGTTTTCATAATCATTTCATCCTTATCACGACGCGCAGGTCGCCTGCGGGAGTCAAATCAGAAGACCTGAACCTGGCGAGCCGAACTTGTCCTCGGACACTAAAAGCGATATGCCATTTCAGTTGGTTTGTAAACTAGAAGAATGCCTAGAATATAAAGAAATTTCACTGGCGGCATTTCTAGATATAGAAGGAGCCTTCAGCAATACAACCTTTGACTCTATGATCAAAGCATTGGAAAAGAGCAAGGTGAGTAAAACTGTCGTCAAATGGATTAAATCCGTGTTAGATGGAAGGAAGATAAAAGGAACCCTGTTCGAAGAAACGCTGATGGTTAGGGCCACCCGAGGCTGTGCTCAGGGAGGAACTCCTCCTCTCTGTGGGAACTCGTGGTGAACAGAATCATAGCTATGCTCAATGAACAAGGTTTTTATACACATGGATACACAGATGACCTAGTGATTGTGGTGCGGCATAAGGTGATGAGTGTTATCCAGGACCTCGTGCAAAGCTCACTTAACCTTGTGGAGAACTAGTGTCGGGAAGAACAACCATCGGTCAACCCGAACAAGATACTCTGGTCCCTTTTACAAGGAGGAGGAAATTGGGAAAGAGATCACTGAAGCTCTTTGGACAAGATATAATGGAAGAACAGGCACTGCACTTAAGGTATAGTGTTATATAAAAATCTAACCTGGAATCCACGTATAGAAAGGAACATAACCCGGACCAAGAACTTGCTGTATGTATGTAAATGAGCCATCGGGAAGGCATGGGGCCTAAGACCATCAGTGGTAATGTGGATATATACAATGATCATTAGACCGTTGATGGCATATGCTGCAATCATCTGGTGGCAGAAAGTAAGCCAAGGAAGTCAGTAGTAGATTGGATAGCCTACAGAGGATGGCGTGCATTGTCATAACTATGGCTATGAGAACTACGCTGACAGAAGCCTTGAATACTTTGCTAGACCTCCCATCACTATGCAGTTTCATAAAAGGACGGGCTAGAATGAGTTCATATAGAATGGCACATTCAGAGTGCTGGAATGCACAAAGACCCAATCTACGAGACTGTAAAAATAACAAGAGTAATAACAGAGGAAGTTCTACCCATGCCTTGTGATCATATGATACCAAAGTACAACATTGAAAAACCGTTTGAGAGCCAGATAATACCAAAAAAAAAAAAAAAAAAAAAAAAAAAAGAAGAAGAAGACTGGGATATCAACAAATGGAATACTGAAAAAGATGTAGTTAGGCTCAAAGACTGGGGATGGCACAGGAAGAGGGATCAACGGGAGAAAACCTGAGAGATCAATCCGGATGAGCCTATGCAAACACACTACAGTCTTTCAAGCGGAAGTGATAGCTATCACAACACGTCTTGAAGAAAATCTGAAAATGAACTCTAGGAATAAGAACATTTTCATTTTTACGGAGAGCCAAGCAGGCATTAAGGCACTAGAAGCAGTCCGGATAATATCCAGAATTGTCTGGTATTGCCATTCACTTCTCCGGAAGCTCTCAAAGTACAACATTGTCAGAATAATATGGGCACCAGGGCATGCAGGTATAGAAGGAAATGAAAAGGCAGATAAACTGGCCAGGAAAAGGGCAGAAACACATTTTATAAGGCTCAGAACCTGTATGCGGTATTTCCTATGGACAAGCCCGACACTACATAAAAAAATGGGTACAAAGGGAACAAATGGAGAACTGGAAAATTACTCCAGGATGCAGGCTTGCAAAGGAACTGATAAAAAGACCAAACAAGAAGCATATTAAACAACTGTTGAATCTCAGCAGAGAAAATGTAAGATGGGTTGTTGGACTGTTGACAGGACACTGCCATCTGATAAAACACCTGCATATAATTGGAGTAATAAGAGACAATATACCATAAGACCTGTCTGTGTCAGTGGGACGTAAAGCAGAGACAATATATGTAGGAAATGCAATGAAGCAGAGGAATCAGCTGAACACACACTCGTTCCTGCCAAGTATTCCGGTTTTTCCGTAAAATGTACGGATTTTGAGTGTGTTTTATGGTTGTACGGATAAACAACGTTATTGTGCGGATTTTGAATATCCACACTTGGTTTCGCTTTCTGCGGTCAAATCGGATTTGTTTGACTTTTGATAGTAGCTGGAAATACGAGATGCAGTGTTTGAAATTCGACCAGTAAATGTATCGATAATCACATTATAGATTAACACAGTGCTTTTGTCACCTGTTCTACCTCATCTGCTACATCATTGAGTGAGATGTTCCCAAACAAGTAGCAGGCTGTTATTTTGAAGAAAAGAAATCCGTGAAAAGTAGCAGGCTGTGAATTTATATAAAAGAACTTTGGTAACTGCGTTGTGCTTCGTAGCAGCTGAAAGACTTTGTTTGTGTGCACCCGTAACATTGGCAGTAATTCTGAAACTCGTGGAATTGTGTGATGAATTTCTAGGCGATTTAGTATTTTTAGTGGTGTTTGTAATGAGTTCAACTAAAAAACGATATCATTAGTCTTTTTGGGAGGCATATTCTGCTTAATTTCCTTGTCTTATACGATCACGGCAGGTGCTCTCAGTGTTAAGTGAAAACAGATTAGCACTGATCAAGATGTAACTTTGTCTAAGTACTTAATTTCAAGGGTGATCATAACTTATGCAGTAAAACCTCGATGCATCGTTTTTCAGGGGGCAGTGGGAAAATGACGACGGATGCGGGAAAACTATAAATGTGGGCAACATAAAAAGTAGGGGGAAAGCAAAATAATAAAATACGGGTACTGTATTGGGACATTTTTCATTATATAAATATATTATTATAAAAACAACAATAATGGTGCGTGGCCTCCGGAGGCGTGTACGTCTTTTGATTTGTAGCGTAATAGGAGATCTATGCGCATATGAAAATGCGGCCCCACCTAAGATGAATTCCAATGTTTAATTCAGCAAACAGACAACCCCCGAACCGTTGGAATTAACCATGGAAAGTTAAAAATCCTCGACCTAATTGAGAGCCCTTGAACCAAAGGCCATCACGCGCTAACCATTTAGCTCATACTATACATACCGGTATCAAAATATTGCAACCATGATATAGGCCTACAAGATGAAAAAAGCGTGACTTTTACGCAGTTTCGTTTCACATTTCCTTACACGTTTCATAATAATTTAAAACCTTTAAATTCAGTTCTCTTATTGCAAATTAAAGATATACGTGGATATTACGGCGATAACCTGCATTTAGGAAAAGATTCCGTAGACCCTTTGCGAATGATAGGTTAGATACCCAACACGGCGTGGCTCCCGCAGCTCAGCTCAGACGATGTCACAGAGGTTAGAATTTCAACGCGGCGCGTTTCACACGATGTCACAGCGGCTTGTGCGAAGCTGCTAAATTAGGAACTACTGTAGTTACAAGACTAGGCTATGAGGGAGGATTATTGGTCTGGCTTGGTTAGGTCCGGCTCGTGAGAAGACTATTGGGCAGAGGGCAACAAAGCGGTCAACAGGCCTCTAGCATCCCACACACTCCACAAGGTACGACGCGATTAATCACCCTGCGACTAAGTAAAACGTATCTGGCGCACTGCGTGAATTTCCGTTTTTTTTTTTTTCCAGCAAAGTTGGCAGCCTTGCCAGCCTGTACCAATTCAAAATGATGGCAAATTTGATTTTATGCTGACTATGTTTTAATTCTTGTAAATAAGAATACTTCTAGGGGTCGGTTAGTGGGCTGGGTTGAAGCTTTGGCACCAGGAGGCTTGTTGTGAGGTTGCGCGTGTATAACCTGCGCACAGCACTCCAGCCTACAAGGTCTTTGTTTAAGACTAGCAACTCCGAATCACTCGTACATTCTTGCGTAATAGGTTGCCGCTATTATATGCTAAGAGTATTGAGCAGTCCCTCTAAATTCAACAAACATTTGCATATATTTTTCTTGCGTACAATCGATCACTGCGGGAAAATTGTGACCAAGGACAAATAATTTTTCGATGATTGATGCGATAAAACGATAGTTCGAGAGACGATAGATGTGGGGAAATTTAACATTGGTTTATATCTAACATTTCTAGGACCGAATAAATTCAGCGATGAATGCAGGAAAATGACAGTTCCGGGAATGATGCATCTAGGTTCTACTGTATTTGACGTGTATTAGTATTGTTTATAATTTCTCCCCCACCCCCTGCCGTCCTTTTTCATTATGTCTCAAGACTGTTACGTTTGCGTGTGTTGTTAAAAATTTTCCGCTTAAGGATCTTCCAAATTTCTCTTTTTGAAAGTTGGCAGGTATGCATAGTTTTCGAATGCAAGGCGCTGGGTAGAATCAAACTCTCCACTCTAGGACTACCAGGTGAAGAGAGAGAGAAAACCCAAGAAGATCCAGTAAGAACAACCTGCAGCTTTGTGAAGGGAATGAAGGAAAAACATGGTAGCAAAAGATCTTAGACGCTAATTAGGAACTAATATTTAGAAGAAGGGTGTTTCATCAGAAACTATGGATTTCTTTGTCAACACTACACGAGGGTGCTCTTTCATATACACAAAGTGAAGTATCTGGGCTATTTGTGGAATGTTTTTCATTCCAGCACGGAACTTGGTTTTGGCAGTCGTAAATAGGAACTGTTACATTCCTGGATTCTGTGCCAACAGCGACAGGAATAGTAGAGCTAGAAATCTGATAACTTTTACGGGCGACATTAATTACATCTGCATCTTTCATTGTTCCGGAATGCTCTCTTGAAACAACCAAAATACAAATCAGGTTGAAATTTTCTGTGTCCCACTGGCAAAAATGTAATTTTACGACTGCTGTTCTTTCCTGTCATAACTCTCCTCATGAGGTGTCTCATTAAGAAGTTGTTTTTATTTTGCCCAACACAGTTATTAGCATGGAATTCTAAATGCTCCTCACCTACTGAAATTTTTTTGCAAGAAGTGACATACAAGAGATAAAGCTTCTGGAATAATGTACAAAACAAATTTGTTAAGTGGTTCACATGCTACATCAAAAGACACCTACATTGTAGCCTGTAAGAAAGAAAATGTGTCCAACTTGTTACAGATCGTATGGTAAGTGCACCTGTTGGGCAAAATCAAAACTATAATGCATTTTGCCTTTGTATGTGTTACAGCTATGTGGCCCAAGAGACAAAGGAGTTTCCAGTTTTCTTATTCCTTGTCTACAATTGTCTATGGTGTTTTTATAAGCAGTCCGCTCTGCTTGGACGTGATTAAGATGTTGTATAGCCTTCTCCATCAGATTTCTTTTTTCCTCCTCACCCGTAATTGACAGTTTCCCTCTTACAGTTCGATTGCTTTTACAAGTCATACAAAGATCCGTCTTGGGTTTCTCACCTACTATGTTACTGCAAAATGTACACTAGATGGAAGACCAAGACGAGAGTGATACAGGAATTCTCTCTAATGATTTACAGCTGTCAGATTATAATAAATGAACGTACGGTGGTGATTGACATGTTCTCCACAATTGTAATCCAGTTCCTGACATTCTACTCTCGAAGAATGAATGAGGCTTTCGGGAAGAAGACCAGTGCAATTTCTTGTACAGCCACAACCTTTATTTGTAAATTCTTTAACCTCCTCCATATATTCGGAGGCTGTTTGACTTTGGGAACATCATGTAAAACACTTACGTCCACATCAACAGCGTCCTCCTGCAACTCGTCTGTTGTGAAATTTCAAATGGTTCACTTTCCTCAAACTCACGATCCTCATCAGAATTTTCACTTTCAAACTCGAGGGGTGCACTGAAGTAATCCGAAATAACATTAGATAGTTCTGGCGGCAAGTCACTGTCCATGTATTGTTTTCAAGCTTTCACAATAACATGTGCTGCATCACTAGGCCCTGACAGTGAGAATTATTACTCCTTATTTTGGAACCTAATCTATTTTAAAGTGATTTAATAAACTTAAATACACAACTATATGAATAATAAAGAGAACACCGCATTTCCCCACAGTATGAAATACACTGAAAGACTGCATCGTTATTGGAAATGTTTGGAGCAGAGAGGATGTTTATGAAACCTATTACCTTTATTAAAAGTGCCCGTCTAGGGTTTATTTATCAAAAGATATCGGAGTCATCTTAGTTTATGCTCATACAGCTATGAGTGCGAGCGAGTAAGTGTGTGGACCCTCGCTTACGATGAGAAAAGTGGTCCCTTTTCTTAGTAACAAATAAACCTCATATTTCATCAGTGATTATTGTCAGCGGGCTTTTAAATTCACGCAGTGGGTAGATGACGGTCTAATCAATACATAGGTATCAAAAATGAAAATTTGACATTTTACTCCCTTGAGTGAGTGGGTTTTTTTTACAATTATTTCGTGAACTGTTGACCGAGAAGTGGTTCCTTTTCTTGCGCACGCACACAGTTTGTGGTGGAGTAGGAACTGGTGAACTATCTGAATGTGAAATAGGTCGGATAGCAGATCGAAGATTTGGATATTCAACGGTTCCTCTTTTCTTCATTGACTATTCTGACTTAATTGGTGGAGTCAAACAGAAATAGCAGTCATCTGTATGGTTTGTAGGCTCCCGCCAAACCATAGGCACAGCAAAACCCATAGATCTTTTTTATTTTTTCATCCATTCTTGTAGTATAACTGAACACGAGTTGCAACATATGTGGAGCCCATGACTTATCCTGGTCTTTTACCTTGATATCAAAATAATGATAGTCTTCACAAGAGGCGTCAGATTGAGTTTGTGACAAAAATGTTATTTCACCGCAAATGTAACAAAAATTATTCATAGAATTTACACATTGCTGTGGCATGTTGATTTAACAAATTTTACACGTTAAAAGAACTCCAAAACCAGAAATTCTGCACTAATTAAAACAACAACTCACAGTCACAGCTACAGTACTTACGTTTATAACCTACAAACAGCTTTAGAACGTTGTGTTTTGTCAGTTGACGGGTGCAACTTCCAAAACAAATTTTCCCCGAAACTGAAAAGTAGACTTTTTTTTTGTTAGGGGCTTTACGTCGCACCGACACAGATAGATCTTATGACGACGATGGGATAGGCAAGGCCTAGGAGTTGGAAGGAAGCGGCCGTGGCCTTAATTAAGGTACAGCCCCAGCATTTGCCTGGTGTGAAAATGGGAAACCACGGAAGACCATCTTCAGGGCTGCCGATGGTGGGATTCCAACCTGCTATCTCCCGGGTGCAAGCTCACAGCCGCGCGCCTCTACGCGCACGGCCAACTCGCCTGGTAAAAGTAGACTCTAAAAAAGTATATGCCACTGTATCTCCGAAGCAAGAGCTAATTGGTCATTTTCATGGTGACGTTTTAATTCACCAGGTGGAAATACGTAAGAAGAGCCTATTTTTCGGCCTGAAACATTTTCATTGTTGTAAATTGTAAGAAATTGGCCATCGATGTCAGTGGACTGGGCACATCAGTCGTAGGAGTGACACCTGGCTTCCTTACCAATTCTTGTATCTTGAACTTTCCTCGGGCTCAAGATTCCCTGGTGCCTCTTCGAAGCATTGTAAAGATCCGTTGAAACAAATCATGAAAGTCACAAATATCAACCTGAGACAGACTTGCCAAAGATCACTCACTTTGGCACCGAACTACCTCTACTACGTTTTAGGCAACGGATTTGCATACTCCAGATGCAACTTCGTCTTCCCTCATCTATCGAGTGAAATCTGTGTGGATGCGTTTCATGATAGCATTGGCTTGTACATTGATTGGAAGCACAAACAGCATTGAGTGCAGGTGGATTGTAGGCAGGAACAGTTGTATACTGGGAAACACGTAACTGATGATGACACACATTTAAAAGTTCTGTATATAATTTTGAGTAGGCCTAAATTGTATAGTTTTGAATCCACATTTTCAGAGTTTAGGCCTAGGGTTTATAGTAAGAATGTTAAGGAATGCTATTTACCACACTAACACAATATGAGCTGGTAATTGGTAGATAACATAACTTCATTAATGTGTGGATTGTATCACTTTCTATATCTCTATTTAATATTTATAAAGCAACATATAACCTTCTATTTTTTAAAGTTTACTTAGTGATAAAGAACAACCCACTTTTATGGACCATTCAGACTATTTGAATGCAGAAAATTGGATAAAAATGCCTAGAGACCACACTTTTAAAGTGCTGTATCTCAAGTTAAGATCCATCGAGTAAGTACATAGGAGGGTGTTTTTTGAAAATCGCTAAAATTATCTAGTTTCTTCAGTTTAAAACTTTTCTCACTGCACCTGTTCTGCAAAATTTACTTTTATGGAGAGCACATATTACTTGGGAAAGCCCAGAATAACGGCCGAAAGGATGTGTCGTGCTGACCACTCGGCCCCTCGTAATCTGCAGGCCTTCGGGCTGAGCAGCGGTCGCTGGGCAGTTTAAAGCCCTTTCTAGGGCGTTAAGTGCCATGGTTTTTTTTTTTTTTTTCATTTTCACTTGGGTGTTTTTATGAGCTTTCACTAAGAGGTATTGGTGGTGTTATGAATAAGGAACTCTCTCATAATTCTGCATTGATTAACAGATATAAGACATTTCGTTCCATCTATTCCATCCAAAGATAACTATAATCAGAGTTGGGAGGTAATTAAGTAAAAGTAATTGAATTACTTGTAACGATTACATTCTCAGTAATATCTGCTTTAATCGTAACTTTTTACAAAATGTAACTTTGACTTGTAATTTTCTTCTTGAAATAAAATTGTAATCGTTACATTCTTGTAATTGGTATACATCACACGAAAGCAGAAACATGAAAAAATAAATTGCAGTGAAGATAACTTTTTCAGTTCTACTAAAAGCAGAACCAGTATCTTCACCAGTTCTGGATGAGGTACTTTCTTACCTCTCCAGTACTTTCAAAGACATTCCAACGATGTTCTTAAAATTAAACACAGGTATTACTCAGGTGCCTCTGTAGGGCATCTTATAATGTTAGGATTAGTGATGAGAATTTTAAGAACCAGTTAATTTATTTGCAAAGTAAATGGAAACTAATTTCAAGTAATAAAATTCATTAACTAACATTTACTAAAATGAAAATGATGGCAAAATATAATTTCAGAAATTCCAGGTATCGTGTTTAGTCTCACCTAGTGATGATAGGTACTACTAAAAATAAGACACAAAATGAAGTAATATATTCCTTTTCCTTGCAAGCTTTTGTATCATTCCAGCCCCAAGTGAATAAAAACAGTGATTTCCTTTACTTTAACATTCTGTAAAGTAATTGTAATTTTAATGAATATTGCATTTTCACGACTGCATTGTAATTAAAACCGACTTTCAAACTATTAGGTCGTCTTACTTACATTTAGTACGTGTTGAAGAGATGTTAAGTACAGGAGAAAAATGGTCAACCGGACACCAGTGGGATCCAAACCCACAACCTTCCGATTTTGATTTGGCACAGAGCCACCTCCGCTGCATCGTAGGCAACAGATTTTCAACCGATGCGAAATCAGGAGGTTGTGGGTTCGGATCCCACTGGTGTCCTGTTGGACATTTTTGTTCTGTAGTTAACATCTCTTCAACACGTACTAAGTGTACGTAACACGACCTAATAGGTTGAAAGTCGGTTTTGATTAATTGTAATTACTGATTACGTTTTGAAAAAGATTTTATGGGCAGGCTGAGTGGCTCAGACATTTCAGGCGCTAGCCTTCTGATCCTGACTAGGCGGGTTCAATCGTAGCTCAGTCCGGTGGTATTTGAAGGTGCTCAAATACGTCGGTCTTGTGTCAGTAGGTTTAGTGTCACATGGGACCAAATTCCAGCTCCTTGGCATCTCCGACAACTGTTAAAGTAGTTAGTGGGACGTAAAGCAAATATAATTTTTTTTTTTTGCTAGGGGCTTTACGTCGCACCGACACAGATAGGTCTTATGGCGACGATGGGATGGGAAAGGCCTAGGAGTTGGAAGGAAGCGGCCGTGGCCTTAATTAAGGTACAGCCCCAGCATTTGCCTGGTGTGAAAATGGGAAACCACCGAAAACCATTTTCAGGGCTGCCGATAGTGCGATTCGAACCTACTATCTCCCGGATGCAAGCTCACAGCCGCGCGCCTCTACGCGCACGGCCAACTCGCCCGGTTCATTATTATTATCATTATTATTATTTAAAAAAAATAATTTGTAATCATATTTAAATACAATATTTCTCAAGTAACTGTAATCGAGCCCAGTTACTTTTTTCTTGTACTCTTCCCATTACTGTATTAATAATGTCACTTTGTCAGAATCATCCTCATACTTCTTTCTAAGAATCTCTTTAATTTCCTGTGCCTTGTTTCCTTAACACGTTCCCTGCGGCAGTGAATTTCGATGACTTAATGTTACGTCGTATCGGCCCACCAGTGACCCGATGCTGCCTTTAGTTATTATCGGTTCGGGTCACCGGTGACCTGACGAATTTGACTTTGTTTACTCCCTAGTATGAAATCCTAAACAATGCAAGTGCACTTGTTGTGTGCGTTATTGTTGAGGAGACATTCCAGCGTATTTACCTGTGCGACAGTGTTCCGATTCAACAATTGCGTGAAACAGAAATGACCCTGGAAATAATTGGGTCACCGGTGGGCCGATCAAAACTAGCAGTATGCCTCGATCCTTTACTTCAATTGGAACACTATGTTGCCATTAGTTAACAGAAATTCGTAACTAGGACATAGTTACTTACTTCGCACTTCTGGGAAGTTCGCACCGATGGATAAGAGTAACATGTTTCGGGGCACATGGTGACCCGAACCGCACGGAACGTAATATAGGCCCACCCCAGTGCTGTTCTAACCTTCTTTCTTTTCCGTGCCGCCGGTGTGTCAGAATGTGATAGCTCCATACCTAAGAAAGGACGTGAAATTGCTTGTAAATATTATATACGGCAGATAGTAAATATGTCAATAACTATTCCAATAACTCCAATAACCTCTATTGGCTTTCCTAAGAGCAATGTAGAAAGCAGATATCAGAAGGGTGGTACTCCTTAAACAACAATCTACTATCTGCGGGCAGCAACACTCTAGGCTTCATTCACCGTAACCGCGCTAAGCGATTCCCGCGTAAAAATATAGGTCAGACAACAATCGGGACTCAGGGTGACCCGAAGCGATATGAATGGAAGATGAAAAAAACTTCCTTCGGGTCACCGGTGGGCCGATCAAAACTAGCAGTATGCCTCGATCCTTTGCTTCAATTGGAACACTGTTGCCATTAGTTAACGGAAATTCGTAACTAGGACGTAGTTACTTACTTCGCAATTCTGGGAAGTTCGCACCGACGGATAAGAGTAACATGTTTCGGGGCACATGGTGACCCGAACCGCACGGAACGTGTTAAAGGAATATTTTTTTTAGCCTGTCATCTGAAGGCATTTTACCTTTCTTCTGTAAAGTTGCTTTTATCAGCTCTTGCTTCCTGTACGTCTTCTGCATCAGGTGCCATCACTTATTAAAATTTTTAAAATATTTTATTTATTTTGTAGTAATCAGATACAGATGTGAAGTATTCCATTTTACACGGAATTTATAACAATATAAAATAACAGTGAGCAAAACAAACAACAATCATTAGAAAGAGGGGACTTAATACTGAGTTCTTCAGAAAGTGTCTTCTTTATGTAAACACTTCACCTCAGTTTTCTGGGATGCAAAAGGCATTCTGCTGATAGATTATCTTCCTACTGGCCAAACAATTACGGGGCAATACTATGCAAACCTCCTAGACTAACTACAGGAAAAGATATGCGATTCAAGGCCTGGTTTGGCAAGGAAAAATGTCATGTTTCATCAGGACACCGCTCCGCCGCACACAAGTGTTATTGCCATGGCAAAACTTCATGAACTCTGGTACGAATTGTTGATACATCCACCTTATTCACCTGATTTGGCACCATCAGACTTTCATCTATTCCCCAAGTTGAAAATTTTCCTCGGTGGACGGAGATTGTCTACAAGGGAAGAACTGACAGCTGAATTGGAGAGATATTTTACAGGCCTGGAGGAATCTCATTTTCGAGATGGGATCAAGGCATTGGAACATCGCTGGACCAAATGCATTAGTCTACAGGGAGACTATGTTGAAAAATAAAAGCAGTTCCACCGAGGTAAGATACTTAATTCTAGTACATTCCGAGAACTTTTCAAACCACCTACGTAAACCTTGAAGACCTAGTAAGTGTCTGCAGTCAAACCAGAGACTACAGATCAAGCATTCTGAGAAGTTTACTTGCTGTAAGGTGGTCAGTTTCTTTTCAGCCTCCACTAGTGAACAGCATGTTGGCTCCATTCTAGAGGTTATCATAGTGAATGTTGCTTAACTTAAAACTCACGGAACCCAGTTTTTCAAAATGACTGTCATTTGCGAAGCTGATAGCTGAGAGAAACAAAGGGATTAAAAGGGGTTTCTTAATCCCTTGAGTTCCAAAAACACAAAATGAAAAAAAAATGTAATTATGTCCTTAAAGGCCTTTTGCTATTAGCTTTACGTCGCACCGACACAGATAGGTCCTAAGGCGACGATGGGATAGGAAAGGCCTAGGAGTGGGATGGAAGCGGCCCTAGCCTTAATTAAGGTACAGCCCCAGCATTTGCCTGGTGTGAAAATGGGAAACCACTGGAAACCATCTTCAGGGCTGCTGACAGTGGGTTTCGAACCCGCTATCTCCCGATTACTGGATATTGGCCGCACTTAAGCGACTGCTGCTATCGAGCTCGGTCCTTAAAGGCTTTATATACCATTCAAATAAGACACACAAGGAGTATTTTCAAAATGCAACAGTTCTAATTATCCATTTCTTTCATAGTACTCTGAAGTACCCTCAGTCCACTAGTGACTGGGAACACAATCTAGCAGTTGAACTTTTAAGTACCATCAGTCCTCTAGTCACACCATTCCATATAAGTATATCAAAACTGCTGAAGGTAAAAAATTTTTACTATCGATATTCTCAAAATGAATGGGAATCAATACTAGTGGTATAAAATTTGCAAACCATTATAAAATGAACATAATAACAAAGTAAAATTAAATAATCAATCAGTCTTACAAAAATGCCAAATGGGAATGTTCAAAATGTTCTACATATCTACTTGGCGGTATTTCACTAAGCAGTTCTTCTTGTTGACACTTTGTAGTGACTGCATTGAGAATGTGGACGTGATTAGACCTACTTCATACAGAACCCCTCATATCGCCCACAAACCTCCCCAAAATTTAGGGCAATGAATATCAGTTTCCCATTCTGACATCTTTTGGGACAGTATGTTCTGTCTTCTTTCTTTTTGCAGGCAGGAATGGAGGTGATCCAAGTGTTGTCAAAGAATTCCTCTTGTTTTTGGGGTTTTTCATTAACAAAAGTGCTTTTGCCAGCATCCTTCGAAACTGGAGGACCTTTGTCTTACCGAATTTTCACAATGAATTACGTAGGCATTTACACACGTCAGAAAAATCCCAGAAGTGCCTCATTCACCATTTCTTCGACTTCCTGGCAACATCATACAGGGTTCTAAAATGGTCGGGACCGAGCTCGATAGCTGCAGTCGCTTAAGTGCGGCCAGTATCCAGTATTTGGGAGATAGTAGGTTCGAACCCCACTGTCGGCAGTCCTAAAAATGGTTTTCCGTGGTTTCCCATTTTCACACCAGGCAAATGCTGGGGCTGTACCTTAATTAAGGCCACGTCCGCTTCCTTCCCACTCCTAGCCCTTCCCTGTCCCATCGTCGCCATACGACCTATCTGTGCGACGTAAAAGCAACTAGCAAAAAAAAAAAATGGTCAGCAAGATCAATTCCTCTCACGAACAGGTTGTAGTCATATACAACTACGTAGCATGCTGCTCTCTGTTTGGATCCATCCTTCTTAGTTCGTTGCACATACATTTGTTCTGACCCATGGTAATTGGATGCAAAATGTACAGTTTTGTTGCCTTGCCACTTGAAGTCCAAACCAGTATTAGAAAATCTGTATTCATACTCTCTTCTTATCAGGCTCTTCTCCGTTTTAGATTTTTTGAACAACCCCTGCCTGTCAGATCTTTCTGTAACCACATGCCAAGGTCTTTTATAGTTTCAGCCTTTCCAAAAGTCAAAGATAGGTAAAATAATTGTTAAAAAATACAATTTTGTTCTCGCCCCACAGATGTTTTGTCAAAGACAAAATCACCTCCTCGCCTTACCTGTGCTCCCCGAATTCTTCTTCAAGATACTCATTATCCCTTCGATACATTTGAAATGCAAGAATAAATCCCTTCTGGTCAGCTAAACACCTGAGTTTGTAACCCCACTTGATGGCCTTGGCAAGATTGTAATGTTTTAGAGAACTGTGTCATTTGAATAGCATAATAGAATCTTCCACACTTACTTCCCGAGTCCATTCATATACAGATTGAAACTTCTTGTTACTAAGGAAGGTACTTTATTTAGCCTGTCTGACTTCTTTGTTGATACTGTATGGTTATCATTCACATGCATATATATGATATGATCTCTTGAAATCTTGCCCTTGTCTTTGTATCTGCTACTAAATCCACAGTAAGGTCTCCAGCAGATGATCAAAATATTTTGTAAGACGGTAATCTGTGGTAACCCATCGTAAAATTATGACCAATAAACGCTAAGGGTTCATTGCCCTCATGTGTTTCACTCAGTCTTTTCATCACTATTGCAACCACTCACATCAGATAATACTTAATAATCTGTTATACCAGCCAGTAAATTGCTAATATCATCCACTGATTTTATGTTTACTCATGAAGTCCTGTTATACAGTTCATGTATAACAAACACAACACAAAAAACACAGCCTGCAACAATCACATCTGATCAACATTAAAAAACCATGGTTACCAAAGAGAACAAGAAGCATGGAACGCCTATAGTTCTGTCGGTACTTAGAAGTATCTACTACATTTCAAAGAATAAAAGCTAAGTCAAGAGACTCTATAGCATGCTAACTCTTTCATTGTGTACTTTACAATGTCTCACACAATAATATGAAAAATGACATTTATGGCTTCCATCAACTGAAGGGAAACGAAATGTCAGTGCTTGGATACAAGATGAATGTTTGAGTAACCGAGCTAATTTAGTGCTTCTCTCTGGTGTCATTATTACGAATCACACCACCAAAGGCACTCTTGATGTCTTCTGTAGGAAATGGACAGTACCTACAAAACACAACTCAACTGTCCTTGCCTACTGTTTCCCCCCTGTGGGTGGGGGCGGTAGAATAACACCCACGGTATCCCCTGCCTGTCGTAAGAGGCGACTAAAAGGGGCCTCAGGGGCTCTGAACTTTTGAGCGTGGGTTGGTGACCACGGGGCCCTCAGCTGAGTCCTGGCATTGCTTCCACTTACTTGTGCCAGGCTCCTCACTTTCATCTATCCTATCCGACCTCCCTTGGTCAACTCTTGTTCTTTTCCGACCCCGACGCTATTAGGTTTGCGACGGCTAGGGAGTCTTTCATTTTCATGCCCTTCGTGGCCCTTGTCTTCCTTTGGCCGATATCTTCATTTTTCGAAGTGTCGGATCCCTTCCATATTTCCTTCTGATTAGTGTTATACAGAGGATGGTTGCCTAGTTGTACTTCCTCTTGAAACAATAATCACCACCACCACCTTGCCTACTGTTTTTTTATATAGGACTAAATATGAGCTGGTACTCGAAAGTACTGGCAGGACACAAAGGGTTAACTGCCCATGTACTGGATTTCTGTATACTTAGATTTACCAAAGCGGTCATTTTTATGTATTCACTATTGCGGGTTTCTGTGGTGGTTAGGTGTGTGATGTGTTGTATGAATCTGAAGAGGAATGTATTGGGACAAACACAAACACCCAGCCCCTGACCCTGACCCTTAGGAATTAAAACACAAAATACACGTTTAAAATCTCCAGCCTGGCCAGAAATCGAACATGGAGCCTTCTGAACAGAAGGTCAGTACTTGGATCATTCAGTGAAGGAGCCAGATGATTTAATTTTAGGATAGTGATGTTACAAACACTGTAAATGAAGCACCATCGCATCACAAAAGAAAAACAATATATTTTTATTCGGTAGGACGCAATTGTTATGCCCTCATTCTTTCATATTGTATTGTGGGTTTTTGGTGGCTGTCGCAGGAGAGGGGAAGAAACGTCTCTTCTGATTCTCTTCAGTGTTATCCCTCAATATGTTCCCCAGTTTTATAGCAAGGTAAAAATGTCTGAAATAATATTTCTTGCCTGTGAAGGAACAGCTCTGTGCCCTGGCAGTCCGATTGAAGGGTCGCATGTCATATTTTCCAGGATAGATAAGAAACATTCCTAACGTAATTAACTTCCGAGTAAACAACCAACCAGTATTTCATGTCAAATGTGTTTGACTTATTGGCGATGAACTGTGTGAATGGAGATCGAGGTTTTGACGGGAAGAGTTGCTTCTTCACAGTAATGTTTCTGCTGGATTGCAACAAATAATGCAGTTAGCTATGAACTTGTTGTCCCATATGACTTGTGTTTGTTCAGATTAGTCCATTTTCTGTCTCTCATGATTTCCAGGAAACTTTTTGTGCCATTCTTACAGAGAAAACTGTTGGACTCTTTTTCTGGGATCACAACTCCGGAACATTCATATCAACCCTGTATGTTCTACGGGTGAATAGCAGTGCAGTAAAGGCGTCTAATTGTTTCTAAGAAAGTGATTCAGGATATTTCAAAACTCTGCAAGCTCTTACTTTGTGGCGCAGCATTATCAACTCATCTGTAAAATACGCTAACCTCTGGCAGGGCAGTAGTTTTCAGCGTGACGTTTTGTATGCCCCATGAATTGTGGGGTTCCCTGCTGATATTTTGCTACCTAAACATCCTGGTATGCCTTGTAGTTGGGTGTGCATCCAGGCCATTCGGTTTGCATTAACTTCTTCACCTATAGCTACGTGCAGTCTACGTCCACTTGTTGATTGCCCAGATGCAGCTCTCTGTCTTGTAGCATTCATCTTCTACTCATTTGTTTGTTATGTAACTGAATATATGGCAGGTACCTCAGACTCAGCCCCCACAGCCATCGCTTTGACCACAAACATTTGTAACTTATTTTGTATTGAAAATTTATAGTGCTTGAAATTGTCTTGGCTGGAAAAGCTAATGTCTGCCTATGGACTTACCTCTTGTTATCAGGTGTACTATGAGGCACACCCAATAGTTCTGTTGTACGTCTTGTACTTTGAGAGGTCAAAGGTTGCTGTAATATTTCCCTTTCTGGTGACTATTCTGGAGAAGGCATGCTCACATCCTCTCTGACATGGAGTTTTGAATCACTTCTTGCATCATTTCTGGATTGTAATGGCACAGTATTTCTTCAGAATTTCAATATCTGTCACTGTGGCGATAAGTCATCATAGCTGATTTAGTTGTGGTAGCAAAACATAACTAGTCTTACTATTTCTTAAAAATTTCATTTTGTGCTTTACGTAAATGTTACGTAAACATATACTTGGTTGCTGTTTGATGGATGGCATTGTAAGTGAACTCCATCTGTTATGTCTGCATACGCAGCTCATGCTGACTCGTTGTAGAGCAACAACGAGTGTGATATGAGGATAACATTTCGGTGTCATCATACACTCTTTGTTAGTATTCAGTTGAATAAAGTCCTACTTGAAAATTTTTCAACAGTACTTGGCAAATCTATTGCAGCAGAGGTCATTATGGACTCATTTGTAAAAATAAGCATAAAACATTCTGGAAGAAAAATCATAAGAGTTTCAACCCTCCTAAAATATGTGCTGAATAATCCATCCTTAATGATTAAAGGATCACAAAAGATTTTAAACATTGCGGTCCTGTTGTGAGTGTGATAGAAGAATGAAAAGTGAAAGCTGTTGTTTTGACCATGTTAATTCTGGCGTTAAAATACATTTTTAATATCATAGAAGCTAGAATGCTAGTAAGGCGTGAAATATTCTGTTTTGATATTAATAAATAGTCTGCACTTGATGCTTTATATTGAGCTTTTTTTAAGTTCCTTGGAAAAATTCACCAGTCTTTGTCTGAAGTTCTATCTGGAATTATGATTGGTGATCATTTTAGGAAACCAATGAATGTTACTCCACTTCCATCTGGTCTCAATTTTAGAAACGAATCTTTGGCTTTCCTGGAGATCCTGTCACTTAATACTAATGAAGCAACTCTTTTTTCGTTTTTTGTGTCCACTGTCAGAGAGGATTGCATTTTTTACTGAAAATGTGTGTAAATTCTTCATTCTTCCAGTTCTTACTGTATCTGCTGGGGAATAGTAATGTCATGTTAATATAAATTTTTAGTTTTGTCAAATGCAAATTGTTTGTTACAGGATGACATTGACTTCCTACCGCGTGAGCGCTTTCATCGATCTCCTGATATGCCACGCAAGCGTATGAGGAGTGAACATGCCTACTTGCAGGTAGAGTACTGATGTTAATTGGTATATGATGAGTATGTTATACACAAGAGAGGGGGATTAGTTAGTTTTGAGCTATTCTCGAAGTATTTTCCATTCATGTTGATATTCGGAAGTAAGATTTTAAAGAAAATTAAAGGAATGTATGAAGTACTCATTCTTTGAATGTTAATTTGTTTTCTTGACAGGTACTGTTTTGGTTATCTGTCTATTGCTGATCTTGTTAACATGATAGGTAATCATGATATCTCAATACTTTGTTATTCAATTTAGAAAATACACGTCAAAGATCCTGTCAACTTTGATTATAATATTGTGAAACTATCTTCTTGTTCAGTACTGATAAAGCCTATGGAATGCGTAACACTTCAATTGTTCTAGCCTGCGACACATTCATGGAGGTGAAATGTCTCGTATAAAATGAAACTAACATGAACTCTCATTCAGAAAGGATTTCAAGGCCCTAGTATGAAATCCATTTGGGTCAGGATCGCCTCCGACACAAACAACGTTATTTGAAAGAGCCTTAAAAGTTGAATTCTGTTTTTAGGGTTGTAACAATGTCGTTATAATTAGTTATTTATTAATAGGATAACCTACTTGAATTTTGGAATACTTGGCCTTCATTATCATGTTTTTAAATGTTTTGTTTCAAGGTGTATCTGTGGGAACATTGTTGATTGGGCACAAAGAGAATGAAAGCTTTATGGTCCTATTTGTACTGGTGAGATGGTGACCCCGGTCTAGAGAACCAGGAATAACGGCCGAGAGGATTTGTCATAGACTATCCATCACCTCGTAATCTGCAGGCCTTCAGGCTGAGCAGCGGGTGATTCGTAGGTGAAGGTTCATTAGGCTGTAGTTTTGTTTGGTTTAGGAGTGTTTGTAAGATTATAGTTATATATTTTTGTGATGTTTAGCCATATTGTTGATTGTTTTCATTCTTTCCCGGATTTTTCGTTTTCCTGTGTTGTATATTTTTTTCCGTGGTCCCTCCAGAAACGAACAGTCAAGGTTTCACTGTACATACATACATGCATACATCTTCATTATAGATTGTTGATGACTACGTTTGTTGTTTAAAGAGGCCTAACACCTAGATCATTGGCCCATTATAACCTGTTATGCCTTTCAGTTTTCAGTCTGCAATCCCCTGTGAATTTTCTGAGTGCCACCACAATCCTCTATTTGTAACTAGCTCCGTGGCATCGTTTAATTCTATAACTCTTATCTCAAAATCATTAGAACCCGAGTCTAACCATTGTTGTCTTGATCTCAATCTGCTTCTCTTATTCTCCATGGCAGAATTTTCCGAGTACCCTCCCACCATTGTTCTCACCTTCGTACCAGTGATCATTCTTGCTAATTTCATGTTACTTATGATAAAGATCTGCTTCCACCGAGCTTTCACTCTCGTAAAGCAAAGTTGGTCTGAAAACAGACCGGTGTAAAGATAGCTTACACTGGGAGCTGACTTTTTTCATACAGAATAGTATTGATTGAGATTGTGAGCTCAATATATTAGCTTTGCCATACTTTGATTCAGTCTCAATATCATGGTGTGAAAATACACATCCTAAATACTTGAAATTTTCTACTAGTTGCAGGTTTGTATTCCCACCCTGATAGTGATTCCTCTTAGGTTTCATACCTACTGACATCACTTCTGTCTTGCAAAGGCTAATTTTCATACTTGATTCATTGCACCATTATCAAGTTCAAAATATTTGACTGCAGGCTTTCAGTACAATCTGCCATTAATGATGAAACCAAAGATGTCCTTGAAGGAGAAATAAGGGTGGAATGAAATTTTATCTGATTTTCTGTTAAGACCTAATGGGTTATTTGATCCTGTTTGATGAGAAACAACAGGTGAATCTTAACTATTATAGCTACAATAAATGGTAGAACGAAATGAAAAGTAAAAAATCGGGTAAGGGTAGCATTATGAACAGCGAATCCCCTTCAAACTCATTGAACTAAATCAATACCTAAGTAAGGAACAGCTGATAAAAGATTTGTAATTACTGTTGCCCCCCAAAAAGATAGGCTGAACTGTTTACTGCATTTGCACCTAGCTGAATCCCTCCCTGTCGCTTTATAGTTTTCAGTAGATGATCCATGTAAATTATCAACTACAGAGGTGAAAGATTACAGCCGTGTCGAACTGCTGTAAATACCTTGAACGAAAAACTTAATCTATCATCAGTCTCACCCCAGCCCAAGTGTGAACATGAAAGCTTTTGATTGATTTTAATAAATAATCTACGCTAATCCCATTGTCCCCCGTCTGTACTCTATTTATACCTTCTCTAGATCTATGAAACGTAACTGTCCATTCACCTAGTAGCATTTTTTAAATACCTGGCGCATACTATAATCTGATCCTGACAGCCCCTCTGAGGTCTGAAACCATGGAGGATTTCATCCAACTAGCACTCTCAACCATTCATTACATCCTCTTCCCAAAATGCCAGTGAGCACCTTGCCTGGTGTACTGATCAATGAAATTGATTTTTTTTGCAATCTTTCCTCTTTCATTACTTACAGATGGAGCCAATTACTGCTTCGTTCAATCAGAAGGTACCTTACTAACATTCATTGCTAATTTTCTCTCTCTCTCTCTCTCTCTCTCTCTCTCTCTCTCTCACACATACACATACACACACACACACACAAATTGTTCGTGTGGTTAGGGGTGCGCAGCTGTGAGCTTGTATTCGGGAGATGTAACCGAGAGAAGTGATTGTACCATTGGACAAACAGTGAAAGTCTGGAATAAAGAACTAAAATATGACTTGGAGGTATTACAAGTGTTAGGGAAATCTGGAACTCACGACACAAAACCGGTTTTGAAAGGTTATAAACAACATGTCCGCAGCCCTGAAGATGGTATTCTGTGGTTTGCCATTTTCACACCCCGCAATTGCTGGGCTCAACCTTAATTATGCCCAAGACCAGGGCCGCTTTCTTCCCACTCCTACCCCTTTCCTATCCCCTAGTAGTCACTATAAGACCTGAGTGTGTCGGTGCGACGTAAACCCATTTGTAAAAATTGTCTTATTACTCATGAAACCATTTCATCCCTGCCTTCCCACCATATTTCATCATTTCAGGCCTAATTTCATCTATTCCTGCCACTTCATGGCAATGGAGTTTATTTACCATCCGTTCCACTTGCCCAGGCATAATTTCGCTAAACTCATTGTCCTCCTTCCCATGAACTTGGTTGTTTGCGATGTCACCGGAAAAATGTCCTTTTACTTCCAGGAGATTTTCTAAATATTCTTTTCACCTGTCCAGTGATTACATGATCTGTTACAAATTCACCTGATTAACTGTATAATTCCGAATACCACCCGCCACCGAATAGGACCCGCACCCTAAATTAGAGCCGCCTAAATACGAAAAGAAAAAAAATCAACTTGCATACCTATTCAGTTTTCTGCAAATATACCACAAATGTAAATTCAAACAGCTTACAATTAATAAAATCCTCACAAAATCGTAAATAACATCGGTCCAATGCTCAGATCATTCACAATTCCCCATCGTCATCTGACTTTTCACCATAGGAATTTTCGTTGCTGGCATCTTTCCACAAATAGTCGTCTCCTCACTACCATCCACTGAATTTGAAATTCCACATTTCTTAAAAGCTTTTGGATGCTAGACCGTCGGGAATGCGTGCCCATGCGGTCTTGATCCAGCTGCATGTAAATCCCACTTTAGGCCTCTTCACTCATCCGGTTGGTGTTAACGCAGGGTCACCATCTGACATCCATTCGTTGTAAAACTGTTTCGTTGCAGTTTTGAAAGGCCGGTTCACGCACACATCCAACGGCTGTAGAATAGAAGTGGGTCCTCCGGGAGTTATTGCAAGATCGTTTTTTCATTTCCTCATGTCTTTTATTCGGTTGTATGTCCTATGTAACTGTCCAACACAAGCTTGTTTCGTTTTTGTAACAAAGCTCCTGGGCGACGTTGCCAAACGCACTGCACCCAGTCCTCAACTAATGCACTGTCTATCCAGCTGGACTCACGTGTTCTAACAATAACACCGGACGGCAAGTTTCCTTTCAGAAGTGTTTTCATTTTCAGAACCACATATGGAGAGAGTTTGGTTCAATTCCTAATACACAAAACATTCTATGCATTGTTGCTTTTCGTTACTACCTGTTCTAATGGTTACACTTTTAGAACCCTTCGTATCCACTGTATTTTCCAACGGCATTTCAAAATAGACACGTGTCTGGTCAGCATTCCCAATTTGCGACAGCAAATAAGAATTTTGTTTCCTCAAATGAATAATGTGATGCTCAAAGGCCGTTAATTTTTCTTCTTATGCTCCAGGGAGACGTTCTGAAATAGACCTACATCTCCGAATGTATAATCTCTTCCTCCAATAAAAGTTTCGGTTCCATCCGCGGCTTTCAGTAAAACCCTGTGTTTTGAGTTCTTTTGAGATTTCTATTCAGTTGACACATTTCACTAGAAACATCATATCCTAACTCACGTTTTTCTATCACAAATTTGTGGAGTCGTTCAATTTCCGTAAACACTGCACTCCGCCCGCGGAACGCTCGGCGATCGCCGTTTCTTTTTAGAAGTTTTTCCTTCTTCCGCCAATCACCAATACACGATTCATCAATACCGTACTTTCTGCCAACGGAACGATTTCCGTATATTTCAGCTCCGCCTACAGCTTTAAGTTTCTCATGCACAGTAATTGACCGCAGACGCCGTTTTGAATCCATCGCTTACTATCGAGACAGTGCTTTCACGGGACAGATACGGAACTCGAATGTGAGCGAGGTGGACTCCCGTAACCAACAGTCCCAACTTGCAAAAGTACGATATCCCGCGAGATCAGCTATTCGTGCACCCAGCATGCCAGCAACACTTGTGAAACGAATGATGATTGAGTATCCGCAGCAGCGGCTTTCATATTTACCGCATATTTACCCGTATTCTTTGTACCGTATTTCATTACCTTACATGTCACTGTAACCGTATTGAGAAAAAATCGATCTTGCTTTCTAGAACGCAACTAAAACACAATACGACCTGAATGCCTGTTCTATATTGAGTACAGTAACCATATTCAAATCTGTTTCAATACTCCATGTAAACGTAGTAAATATTACTAGAATGAAGGGCTTGAATACAACCTGCACCCAAGATTTAGAACCATTATTTTAGGGGCAATAGTGCGTGCGGTATTCGGGATTATACGGTACCCAAAACACACCCATATCCTATCTGGCTGTATGGCTAAATGGTTAGTGTTCTATAGTCCGTTTTGGTTGAAAGCGTCCTGCGCGAGAAATGGTTGCGCATGCAGTGGTGGGAGCTATCGTCCCCCCACTCCTACAGCAGGTCCAGTCGCCAGGCTAGCGCTGAAGTGAAAACGTCTCTCAAGCGGCGCGTGTTGTTACGTGCGGGCTAAGTTGAAATTACTGAAGTGACGAGCATGGCTTCTAGGTCCTCTTCTAAATCTGGGAGACCACTGCGAGGCTAGGCACGTGAAAGTGTTTATACAATGAGTGAACATATGAAACATATCATCCAGATCTCAATCACACTGAGTCGGTTTGGGGAGATATCAAAGGAGAGGTCCGTGATAAGAATATATCTCACCGGGCGAGTTGGCCGTGTGCGTAGAGGCGCGCGGCTGTGAGCTTCCATCCGGGAGATAGTAGGTTCGAATCCCACTATCGGCAGCCCTGAAGATGGTTTTCCGTGGTTTCCCATTTTCACACCAGGCAAATTCTGGGGCTGTACCTTAATTAAGGCCACGGCCGCTTCCTTCCAACTCCTAGGCCTTTCCTATCCCATCGTCGCCATAAGACCTATCTGTGTCGGTGCGACGTAAAGCCCCTAGCAAAAAAAATCTCAATTAATAGTAATACAGCATAATTAGTTTTTTAGCATAAAAATGTGTGCCATAGCATCTCTAATGCCTTCACTGTTCATAAATGACGCGCTCCTATTCCCAATATAAATAAAAATGCTTATTCTGTACGAAATATTTCTCTGTCTTATAGATCACTCGTGACTTGACAGCAGACACACTCGACAAAAAGGAAGCTCTTTGCGGATATTGCTTGCACAGTATTCGCAAGACAAACGGAAAAAAATGTTGCGACTACGTAAAAGACACTGAGCAGGAATACTGGGAGCGTGACAACACCATGCATAAGGAATTAGAATTAGACCAGTCCGACATCAACCTCGGTGAAACTTCAGATGACACTGATTCAGACGAGAGTGAAGATTATTCTGAATAATTTGTAAATAAGATCCCCGAACTCCGAATATTAAACAAAAGTGATCATAGTACACGTAAGAAGTCCGATAATATTTTTGCTCTGATTTTATGAGACAGATTTATATTGTCTATTGTTCCGGAGCATTTTATTGCTGTTTTCGTTGTTTTTGTTGCTGCTGTTGCTGTAGGAGACCTGTTCTCTGTCATAACAATAGCAGGTTATTCAAGAGTATTATATATTATTATATTTCTTCTGATGGACAAGAAAAGTAGACATTGTTAATGTTATTATGAAAGTAGCTTAAGTATTTCTACTAATGCTTCTTCTCTGCATTTTTCCGACTAATTTGCATTAATTAATCTCTTTTATACGTATTTCACTAGAAATCACGTTAAGTAGATTATATCTCCAGGCTGTCAGTGGAAACAACTTCCTCCTATTCGTTAGGCGATTGATGAACTGATAGCGCGTACCGATGCGCCTTTCCTTGGTATACAGTACAGTACAGTTTCAAACGAACTTCCTTTATTCGCAGTATTACCAGTTGCAAGTTACTGTCTTATGTTCAATTGATTTTCTACCAAATGGTTCAAACCTTTCAATTTTATATAACAGATTTCATATTCGTAAGAATGTATAATAAGAATGTATAAGAATAAATTAAAGGCTACAGAGTGCCAAAATATTGACCTCCACTTTTACTATACACTGAGCTTTATTTCACGTTGTGTCGAAAGCATCATCCAATATGAATTCTTTTAGGCATGACCCTCTGATTTCTTGACGTCACCAACATTTACGACGAAAGTTACGAAGTATTTCCGTACTGGAATAGAACTGAAATTTTAGAATGTTATGCTCAAAGGCCTGTGTAGTTAATTGACAAGGTTTTAAGGTAGACAATCGAAATATAAGACTCGATTTGTACAATGTACGGTACTATTTTATTTTCACTAGTTTATCATATTAAGTAATTCCTACACCTTTGAGTTAGTGTGATGTATGTACACCAATGAGCCATTGCATAATGACCACCCCGACCCGGGAACGTATCGCGCCTAAGCTTTCCACACTATTTCAGTCAGTTCCCAGGGCTACGTCCGCTGCCTGAACTCGACTGTGTCAGCTGGAGGAAAGGTTCAAGTTCTTCCCCCACCATCAGCGCGAACGCTCCCATAGTTCCTCGCACACGAGGCCAGGCCACACCTCCGGTCGTCCAGAAAGACGCTTACTACGAAGATGGACTATAGCACTTGGTCCAGGGGATCTCGGGTTCAATTCCCTGTTGGGTTGGAGATTTCAACCTTAATGTGCCATCTTCATCATTAGATATCGTCTTGGGAGGGCGCCATCCTCATAGACATGCAGGGTCGCCTATCAGGGTGCAATGATTTAAATCAGTTGATTTTTATAATACCTAATAAATCTATGATTTAAATTAGTTGATTTTGGGATAAATATCTATGATTAAAATCAGTTGGCTTACTGAAGTGAAGCAAGTGAAGTGCAAGCAAACAATTTTGCAAACACATGCGCACTGTTTTTTGGGATAGGCTGGGTTTGTTGCTTGTGGATTTTTTGCACCGGTGTGACACATTAAATACCGAGACTTATTGTGAGACCTTACTTAACTCCGTCATGCATTCGGAAACAAACGGTGTGGCATGCCTTCAAGGGGGATTCTTTTGCGCCGTGACAGTGCGCGACCTGATACGGCTAATCGAACCCAAGACCTCATCGCTTCATTTACTTGGGAACAATTTGATCATCCTTAGTCTAGCCCTGATCTAGTGTGTAGTGAATACCTCTTGTTCCTGTACTTGAAACAAAAGCCACTAGAAAAGTTTTGTAATGTGAGTGAACGCTTTAGACTTTTTCAAAATAATTTCCACCACAAGCAATATACTTCTCCATACGTCGAAACCAGTCACTGAACCAACTCTGCCACTTTTCTTCAGTTACATTTTCACACTCTTGATTCCATGCTGTCAGAAGCTCCTCGTCGGATGCAAAACGCCGCCCTTTCAGCTTCATCTTCACTTCTGGAAAGAGTGCGAAGTCACATGGGAAAGATCAGGACTGTGAGGAGGGTGATCAAGCACAGTCAACCCTGATCTGGCAAGAAAATCCATTGTTACATTAGCACGATGTGCTGGAGCATTGTCGTGATGCAAGAGCCAAGTGTTGAGCCGTGACCTTTGTCGCGAACTTACAAGTGAGGTATTACACGACAGTAGTTGCACGATCAGGGAAATTAAATTAAGTAAAGCGCTTACCAAGATTTTCCCAAGAGAAGATCGTAGCAAGGCATGAAAACCACTAGGCTTACAGAGGTCGAGTAGATTGGACGAGAAATGATTCTTACTGACTAAAATAAAAATTCATGTTCAAGTTACACATAACTTTAATGACAGAAAATTAATTAATTGTGATAAAAAGATCAAGTTAAAATTCAGTTAGGCAAAAATTAAAAAGGAATTAAATTAATCTTAACATTTTCAAGTTCATTAAAATTAATCAGGGAAAGAAAATGAAAAAGTAATACAATCTGAGCCCACAAACCAGTTCCCTGGAGAAATCCTCAGTGAGGATAAATTAGGAAAAACAATCTTAAAGAAATGAAAGAAAGAAGGGCGTTCTTAATTGAACACCATACCCAAAACCGGGTTTTCACACAATATCGTTTTCGAGAGTGAAAAATGTTTCTTAATTACCACTTCAACTGTAGGACAAGATCAGTAGCATGTGAAATCCGCAGAACACAAGTTCAACATGAACAAACTTTAGGAAAAGGGGTAATTAAATGAAATATGAATGTCATCAACAGGTACAATTAGTTGCCAAGTCAAATATAATCCATAATTAAATATTAATAGTTTACAACTGCCAAGCATACGGAGAAATGGAGATGCATTATTGGATCACAACTATTCCCAAGAGCAAAATCCAACCGGGTCACATGACGAACCCTAACAAAATGGCTTCCCACCCAGAAAGGATAAATACACAGCAGAATTAGCCATAAGAAAGAATTTTTGGCTCATAATCACTTCCCTGACGGGGAGATTCAGATTTAAAAAATTTAACACGAACCATTACTCTACAAATATTTACATAAAAGCCCCAACAAATTGGTAGTTAATCCACAATTTAAAATGACGAAGATTACTGCCTTGTTATAGGCTAAATTCAATTTCTTGTGCACTAAAATGAACTGGATAGTAGAATATTATAGATTTACGCCTTTCAATTGAGCGGGACGAATTTATGTAATCCACTCGGGAACCTGGAATTATCTGATTTGCTCCTCACATCGTTTGATCTCCTGGGTAAACAAGAACTGGATGCTTACTTACAGATTTTTTTAAAGTTGGTAGAAAAAGGAATGGAATGGCGATAAGGTCATCGCCCCTCGACGACATGATCACCCAGGATCAAACAAAATCATCTTTTCTTCTTTCTCACTTAATACAAGTAAAAATCCATCAGCAGTAGCAGAAGTAGCTCTGTCCTGTATCACTCTCTCAAAAAACAACAAACGTCGCCCATTGTCTTTCGTGCATGGAGAAAAGGTTGAATTCAGTTCCGTGGTTGTTACTAGGTGGCAGTACAATCTCCACAGCATGCCTACTGAATGCTAGCGCCACAGTGGCGGACCGTGCCCTTATGATCTTGCAGCATAAAATGCTTACAGTTCAATTTCGATGCCTGCTTAATAATCATGGTAATTAGTTTTGTTTTGATTAGTGTCTTAAGTACACTACAATACATATCCGAAATCTGTTACACCTGGGATCGAGCTGCTTGTGAGCCTGGATGACCTGAGGCAGACAAGTCTCACTGTACCACTTTGCAGTAACAGTCCTTTGTGTTTCTAGCACAACCTGAGTCAGGTTGCCCCGTTTAGTGAAGAATACTGCAATCATCCTTTTCTTCACTGACCTTGACCCTCGCACAGTCACAGGAGTACCCTCACCTTCAAACGGCCACACCCTGTTCTGGGATTTTGTTGGGACATCGTAATAATAAAGCCAAGTTTCGTCACCTGTAATGATGCTATTGACGTTACTCGAAGTCCCATTTTCAAACTTTTTAAGCTTTTTTCAGCGCCAATTCTCTCGATGTGCCCTTTGTTCCTCTGAAAGTGAATGGGGCACCCAAAAGGAACAAACCTTTCTAACATGGAGATGGTCGTGTAGAATTGAATGAATAGCTTGTGCAGGGATGTGGAGGGTCTCTTCTACCTGCCGATATGTCGACTGCCTCTCTTGCTGCAACATTTTCCTCACAGCTTCAATGTTTTCCTCAGTCTCTGATTCAGACGGTCGCTCAGAACGAGGATCGTCTTCAACCCCAAAATTTCCCCTCTGAAACTCTTTGTACCAGCGGAAAATTGTTGTCCGATGTGGACTGTCTTTCCCCAGCACAGGAGTCATTTCCTCCAGGCACTTGTGAACAGTTAATCCACAAGCAAAATTGTAGTGGATAATCGCATGATATTCACCTTTAGACCCCACTGACATCTTAACTCGCTTTCAATCCCACTGCTTGGTAACAACTGGTGTGAAGGTTGCACCTTGCTCTCTTCTAGACCAGTTTTCTCTCCTCTTTTCATCCCTCATCATAACAGGGGTGTCCAGCCAACCGTTTTTGTGTATTGCAAAACTTTCCTAGTGCCCTTTGTAATAGCATTTAGGAGATCAGTGCCACGGTGTTGATGACCTAAAAATGACCGTGCTGCAGTGGCTGGCACATCTGGCAGCAGATTTCTATGACGATGGAGTTCAGAAGCTGCTTTCGTAATATGAGATGTGCCTTAAAATGGTTGGAACTTCTGTTGAGAAATAGTTTAATGTACACGCTACACGTAAAAAAAAAAAAGCATAGTTAAAAAATTTACTTTCTTTTTTTTTCTGAACAGTTCTTCCGTAAAAACATGCCTTGTACTATGCCATCTCCATTTGTTCACAAGTTTGCAATGGATAGTAAAAGCTGCTTCTCTATAATGTCATATTATTATTTTAGTATTCAGGTTCCATCTCATCATCATCATCATCATTTCCCCTTATCCAGCTGTAGCCGGGTAGGGGCAAATATGGTTCCTCTCCACTTTCTTCGGTCTTTCCACCACTCCTCCTCCAACACTGTGCCCCAGTCCAGGTTTCTTTCTATAATGTTGCGTTGGATGGTATCCTTCCATCTCAATCGTGGTCGTCCACGGCCTCTCCTTCCTTGGATTTGCATTTCCATCACCTTTTCTGGCATTCTTTCGTCGCTCATTCGCTTTATGTGCCCAAACCATCTTAATCGGCTCTTCTCTATTCTATCATTCATTTTTTCCACTCCAATTTCTTCCCGGATTTTCTCATTCCTTATTTTGTCTCTTCTATTCTTCTGTATCATACTCCTAAAGAATTTCATTTCGGCTGCCTGTATTCGACTCTCATCCTTCTTTGTCATTGTCCAAGTTTCTGCTCCGTAAGTTGTTAAGGGTACGTAATACATCTTGTACACAGTATCCTTTGCTTCCATTGGCACATCTTTGTCCCATAACATATTTCTTACACTATGGTAGAAACAACTTCCAGCTTGAATCCTTTTACTAATCTCAGCATCCAGTCGAGCATTCTCCATTAATTCACTCCCCAGGTATTTAAACGTTTCCACTACTTCCAGGGCCTTGTTTGCAAGTCTAATCTGACCTTTCCCATCTTTCTCCCCTCTAGTCATAACAAGAGTTTTACTCTTTTCGACACTTATTTTCAATCCACATTCTTCAATCTTCCCATTCACCACATTCAACTGTTCTTGAACCTTCCTGTCGTCTTCTCCCCAAATCACAATATCATCTGCAAATAACATCATGTTCATTTCTCTTCCTCCATATGCTGCTTTTGCTGTTCTCATGATGTCATCCATTACTATTGTAAACAGGATTGGTGATAGAACACTTCCCTGTCTCAGCCCACTAGTTATTTTGAACCAACTTGTCCTGCCAACTTGTGTTTGCACGCAACTACAACATTCCTTATACAATGCCATGATCATTTTTATTAATCCCTGTCCAATTCCTTTTTGCACCAGACTGTCCCAAACTTTCATCCTAGGGACACTGTCATATGCCTTTTCAATATCAATGAATGTCATCACATCATTCCCGTACTCCCAATGCTTTTCCATTAGTTGTCTCATAATGAAAATGGGTTCTATTGTTGACCTTCCACTTCTGAAACCAAACTGATTTTCCTGTATCTGCTTCTCAATCCTCAACCTTATTCTACTTTCCAGTATCCTTTCCATTATCTTAGCAACATGGGATATTAGAATAATTCCCCTGTAGTTCTTCAAAACTTTCTTATCACCTTTCTTGAAAATTGGGATGATTATTCCTTTTTGCCAATCCTCAGGGACCTCCTTATTCTCCCAGACATTCCTGAGAACCCGATATGTCCACTGCAGGCCTACAGCTCCAGCTGCCTTTATCATCTCCACTGAAATTTCATCTATTCCAGCAGTTTTTCCATTCTTCATCTTTCTTACTGCCATTTCAATTTCATTCATTGTAATTTCTTTATCTATTTCTTCGTCAACTAATTGCCTTTCCTGGTCATCCATTGAATGACTGTCATCCGATCTTATGTTCAGCAGCTTCTGAAAATACTCTCTCCATCTATTTCTTATTTCTTCTGGCTTTGTTAAAATTATGCCACCTTCATCCTTCACAAATCTGGTGTTTACTTGATCTCTCTTTTTGTTTCTTAAGATACCATACAGTAATTTCTTGCTGCCCTGCGTATCATCTCTCAATGTCTGTGTGAATAAGGCCCAGCTTTTCCTCTTTTCTTCCTCCACTACTTTCTTGGCCAAATTCTTTGCCTCCACATATTTTCTTCTACTTTTTTCAGTTTTCCATGCTTTCCAAGGCATTTTCTTTTCCTTCACTTTAATTTACCCTATCATTCCACCAGTGTGTTTCTTTGTCTTTCACATTTCCTGATGTTCTACCACACACCTTTTCTGCACATCCAACCAGTGCTTCCTTAAATCTTCTCCATTCCTCTTCAACATTCCCCACCTCTGTCCTGGGTACCAAGGGTATTATTTCCCTTTGAAATTCTTCTTGTATGCTTTTCTCCTTCAACTTCCATACTTTAATTCTTTTCTCTCTTCTTAATTGGGGTTTTTCAATCTTTCCAACTTTCAATTTTCCTATCACAACTCTATGATCTCCACCAAAGGCTTCTTCAGGCATGGCTGTTACATCTACAAGGTTCTTCCGGTGTTCTTTCTCTATGATTATATAATCAATCATGGTCTTTGTTCGTCTTTCTCCCCAGCCATACCTTGTAATCTTCTGACTGTTCTTCTTCCTAAACCAGGTTCCATCTATGATGCCGTAATCGCCACACTTCATTTGTACACATCCAACCCCAGATCACAACAGAAATAAGGGGTTTCATAGTTGCGGTGAGGTACTCTGAATTCAATGCTTCTCCTTCAATCAGTTTCTTCCAAAAAGATAGATCTTATTCTCATCGCTCTAAATCACGCCCAGTCATCACTAGTCTTAGATCTATGATTTTTAACCGATTTACACAATTTTCATGTTTCCTTTTGCTGAGAAAAGACTTTTTTCTAGGGATCTTGATTTTAGGCAATTTCAAATAAATTTCTTTGAACAGTTCTTGCAAAAACTTAATTTTCAGAATGTTGTAGAACATCCTGATTACTTTTGAAAATTTTCTGCAATCTCTCAGCGATAACCTGCACATCTCTCTTACATCCCTTGAACTTGGGTTTTCTACCAATTCTTGGAGATGACTTGCCTGGTTTGGTAGATTCGTACCTCTGGCATACCTTCAGAACTCTGGACACTGTAGCACCATTAGCAATCTTTCTGACGATCTCCTTGTATGTGTATCCTTCAGGAAGAGTGATTGCCCTGTTTCGTTTAGCAAGTGATCAGTCCTCCTTAAACCCTTTTTGAGATATTTTAAACTAAAATTCACTGATGAATGTTATGTGGATGGAAGCATAATACAGAATGTCAAAATACCTTCTGAGCACTGCTGAAATTGCTGCCAGATGTCGACAACGTATGCCTACTAAATATATACAAGAATACGAACATACCAACAATTTCAATTGTGGGGCAAGTGTACATTACATGAATGAACCAGTAACAGCTTGTATAAACTTCAGCATATATTTTCCTGTTGTACTGTGGTAATTCTTTGTAAATACTGTGGGCTAAAGGTCAAATCCATTATTTATCAATCACATTTGACTTATCGGTTAATAATGGGGTTTTAAATTTTGTTCAGCTGCTAAGAAACACATGAAGTGATAACTCTGTGCTAATGCAAACTGTTTCCAGGATTATGGCTGCCGTTGTAAATAAAGCTATATCGATAGCTACAGGCGCTTAAGTGCGGGCAGTATCCGGTATTCGGGATATAGTAGGTTCGAACCCCACTGTCGACAGCCCTGAAGATGTATTTCTCCGTGGTTTCCCATTTTCACACCAGGCAAATGCTGGGGCTGTGCCTTGGCCACGGCTGGTTCCTTCCCACTCCTAGACCGTTCCTCTTCCATCGTCACCGTGAGACCTATCTGTGTCGGCGCGATGTAAAAAAACTTGTAAAAAATAAAGCTTTACATGTGATTGAAGGTGAAGAACTAGTTTAGAAACGGGCTTGGTGTAAACAAAGTCTCTAGTCTGTGTTTTCATATAAAAGACTGTCACGAGACAGAAAAACTAGTTCTGTAATAATAATGATACATAGAAGTCCGCTATAGGGAGTACGGCATGTAACGAGAACTCCGCTATAACGACAATATTTTGCTGTCCCTTCAAAATTCCTATCTTAAACTGTGTATTAACCTTCGGTTACAGCGAGAGTCCTATCACTGACGCATCCGTTATTACGAGAGATTAGCGCGCACGATTTCTTCCGTTACCGATATTTATGCACCCCAGAGATTATATTGCGTGCGATCGATTATCTGCGGTATCATTTCCTCGCTATTTCCACCAGTGAGTTCTCTTGTCGACATTCAAAGGCAATGTCGAAGTCGATTAGTAATACCCGTACCGGGCGAGTTGGCCGTGCGCGTAGAGGCGCGCGGCTGTGAGCTTGCATCCGGGAGATAGTAGGTTCGAATCCCACTGTCGGCAGCCCTGAAAATGGTTTTCCGTGGTTTCCCATTTTTACACCAGGCAAATGCTGGGGCTGTACCTTAATTAAGGCCACGGCCGCTTCCTTCCAAATCCTAGGCCTTTCCTATCCCATCGTCGCCATAAGATCTATCTGTGTCAGTGCGACGTAAAGCCCCTAGCAAAAAAAAAAAAAAAAAAAAAAAGAAAGGTAATTCCCGTCGACTGCTGTTCCTTGACAAAAATTTGAAATGAAAGATGACGTATTTCATAATAAATGCGTAAATAACTTGTCCGTTAAAATTAAATGCTGACTAAACGATTGCTTAAGTTTAACGCAAAATACTGCAATTATGTAAGAATGGGATAGGCCTATACCTCGAGATATGGTAGAGTGCATAATTGATTTCAGAGATTAGTTTATATTAGTGTATATTTTGTTATATTTTGTCGCTTCTGGTTAAGTTACGGAAAGGCTATTATCGTGTAAATTTATAGCGAGAACATTATAATTTCTTTACTGGTGCTTGAAGCGTGTTTTCATCGTACGTATACTACAGTTAAGTTGGGATAGGTGACGCTGTTTGAATAAGAAAACCGAAATATTTGCCACAAAATGCGATCAATCATATTCGGTATGGTATACAGTAGTTTTCTCACCATGTGCATTTGCGAGCTCTCTCTTAGACATTCGAATGCGATGTTGGAGTCGATTAGTAATAACCGTTGACTGCTGTTCTGTAATGAAAATTCGAAGTGAAATAGGATAACACGTTTTCGTAATAAATGCATAAATAATGTGGCCGATAGCAGTTATCAACTTGTTAAAAATAAGGGCTGAAGTAAACGTTCGCTTAATTTTAATGTTATATACTGAAATTAAGTAAGAATGTGATACTCCTCAAGATATGGCAGAGTACATCGCTGATTTCAGAGGATAGTTCATATTTTCTCGCGCCTAGGCTATTCACATGTACATTTCTCTACATGCATTTCGAATATGTTTTTATGATACATATGCGGTTAGGTTAGCTGACGCCGTTTGAAGAAGAAAACTGAAGTGTTTGCCACATAAGCCTCTGGAGTGATATTGTATTTCTCCGAATCCAAAACTTTTTTTGGTCTGAATCTAATGCGAAAACTCAGGGGTTGTCTTGCATTCGCGGCCTGACAGTAACGAATACCACTGGCAACTACCGCGGTAACCACGCTGCTTGTTTTCACTCCCGCTCGCACACAAAAAACTTGTTGAAAATAAACGACCGCCTCTTTATTATATATTGCTAGCCGCAACAACCGGTTGTACAGTGCCTGTGTGTAACCTCACTGGATCTTGGGAAATACTTCGTGAAGAAAGAATTACGTTCTATTAGCCTGTACAAAAATGTTTCTCAAATCTGCAGAGTGGCATCAAAACGTGCGAGCCTTCGAATTCTTAGAAAGGCCACTGCTGCTCAGTGGCAGAGTTATAGCACGTCTACTGTACCTGACGCTTAGTAAACTTAAGTTTTATAGACAGCATGAACATTTTTGAGATTTGTAGTCGTATTGTAAAGATGTACAATATTATAGGTTAGGATCCACCTTTCAATACTCCGTAATAAGATGGTAAAAAGTAGTTACAACCTGTTTAATGGGACCGGTTTCAACACATTTTAAGTGTCATCATCAGCCAATTTGCGAAGATCTTAAAACAACTAGCACATTGAATACAGGCAAAAAATTAACATTGTATCATAACGTAGCAATTCAGTAAATGTTCAAAACACAATAATCACAGTCAAGAGAGTAAACAGAACATCACTATCTTGCGCCGAAAACAAATATAGCTGAAGTTCATAAGCAGGTCAAATATTCGCTTATGTAAAGTCGTTGCTAGGCAGGTCTTGTAGGCATTTGTTTCTCCGGCCGAAGAGCAAAAGGTGACGTGAATGAAGTCCTAGGAAAACAGTGTAGGATTTAATTTCGTCAAATTTCAAAGTGGATATATAGGTTTTATAAAATAATTTAAAACGTTAAAAAAGAATAAAGCCAAATAAAAAATATATTTAAAAAATAGGAAGATACGTGCAACAGGTATTGCCGGCAAATTATCAACGGGTTCTCGTCGATATTATGATGCTAGTTTTAAGTTAATGGTTATTAAACACTCGGAAATCATGCAGCCGCAAGAAAATACGGTATAGGACTAACTAAAGCCAATATTTGATATTAGCGTGAAGAGAAAGCTTAAAAAAATGCATACTTTACAAAAAATTCGTTCAGTGGTCCGCAACAAGGACGCTTTAAAGAAGTCGAGGATGGAATTGTGAGGTATGTGCACGAAAAGCTCAAGGGCAGAATTGCCATACTGTGGTGCACTAAACTCGTTCTTTGACCTTCAGCGTCCGCGATTAGGCCTATACATCGCCAGCCGCTGAATTTAGTTGAACCCGGCAAGCGAGGCGTTCGTGTAACGGTAGCCAGTTATGTCTGACACGGAGTAAAAGTAACAGTTTTATAGACAGCAAGAATATTTTCCTGATGGATTGTCGTATTGTAGAGACGCATGGAATAGGTATCGCTAGCAAATTTTCAACAGGTTCTCTTCAGTATTATAATGCTGATGCCAATTTTAAAATAGTGGTCATTAATCCCGCAGAAATAAAGAATAATTGTGCAGCCACATAAAGACCCGGAACAACGTAAGCCAATGTTCGGCGTCTAAAAAAGCATACTGTACAACAAAGGCATTCATATGATTTTACAAAGCATTTTTGGAGCCTGATTTAAATTTTTTGAAGGAAAAAAATGGGGTTTGTCTTGGATTCGGAGAAGTACGGTACTATAATTTTTTCAGAATGAAATTAAATACACACTTCCACGAAAAATAACAAACAAGTAATCCATCGTGTGGATATCATCCGCTGAAACTCAAGTTTTGAACAAACTGATAGCCATTTCATACACAATCGGGTATAATGACAATCCGCTATAGGGAGTGCCTCAACCTCCTGAGCCACTCAGCCCAACAAAAATTTGTTTAAGGATGTGTATGTTGGGTATTCAGTCCGAAGGCTGGTTTGATCCTCTACAGCTCCACCATCAGCTGTCATAGGTAGCCTAGATGTCACTGAAGAGTCATACTAGGGAAATGAGGAGTGAGTTTTCCGTTGCTTTCCTCTCTGAGCCATAAGTTGCTATTACATTTCAGTCTTGCAAGCCCACTGAAATGCATGCACCAACCAACCCTATGAGCAATATTTTCACACCATTCATAACAGGGACTGGCTGCAAAAGGAATGGTATTAATAGAATCACTCATACCTCGGTCACTTCCATTGTTGTCAAAGCCAAGGATCTGACTGAGACTAGGGTTGGGCACTATGTCCCTGTTTCGGCACAAGGTGCCGGTGCACAGTTCTGTTCCGTTGTTCCAGAACACCAAGTGTCAATTGTTCCGAAACATTCTCAAGCGAGCCGGAGACACTGACTTGCTGTCCCATCAGAAGCGCCACTATGCACTGCCCTTCGCCTACTAGCTGAACTGTGCAGTGGGCGCACGGGACGCGGGACTGTAACATCGCAGTGTAGAGAGAACTTCGAGAGGCAACATTACATGCTCCGCGCCAATGGGAACTGGGAGTGTGCCTGTACGGAACGTGCTGTGTGGTGTGTGCCTGTGTGTAGTTATGGCCATGGTCCAGCATAAAGCTGCAGGGAACGTGAACGAACAGTCGGAACACTGAAATTCGCGCCCAATAATCACGTTAAAGGCTGCTATTAGGTTAAGATTTTTCCGGTCAATATAAAATACACATAACACGGTTACAATGGCAGTGCAGGTGTTTAAAAGTAACCAATTCAAGAATATTTTCACCAGTTGAATGTATTGGCCTGTATTGTGAGTAATTAGTGAGTAATTAATATCTCGAAAATTTCCCTCAACACTTTCTCGGGGATTGACGTTAAACATTAATTTGGACTTTAAGGAAACTTTTAAGCCCAAGAAAAATCTGGGTCGTCGCTTTGGAATTAAAAATATAACTGGATGAATACATTGTTGTACTTTCCTGCTGTTAGGCCGGGCGCACATTGAGAAGCAGTTGGCCGCAGAGCAGGGAAGAGCAGAGCAGAACAGCACGAAGCTTATGAAATTGCGAAGTGGACGTGAGCGCACATTGCCACGCAGTGTCTCGTCGGTTTTCAGAAATAACATGTTTTCTTTAGACTCTGTGATACTGGGGCATCCAGTATAAAGAGGCTCTTTTTTCTTTTTCTTCAAGCATTCGCGATTTTTCTCATTTTGTTAGTCATCTTCACAAGTTCCCTTGTGCTGATGGCAACGCGGTTATTCAGCTTAAGACAATCGCAATAAAAACAAACACCTTCGCCAGTTTACAAGACTGAACAATATTTCTATGTTACCGATGTTCGGCGTTCATATGGACTAAGCAAAGAATTTAATTCATGATTATTTTTTATATTTTTTACGTCGCACCGACACAGATAGGTCTTATGACGATGGAATAGGAAAGGGCTAAGAATGGGAAGGAAGCGACCGAGGCCTTAATTAAGGTACAGCCCCCCCCCCCCAGCATTAGCCTGGTGTGAAAATGGGAAATCACGGAAAACTATCTTCACGGTTGCCGACAGTGGGGTTCGAACCCCCTATCTCCCGAATGCAAGCTCATAGCAAGGCGATCCTAACCGCACGACCAACTTGCATGGTAAATTCATTAATAGGATCATAGTGGGGGAGAGGGAAAAATATGTATTTACAATTTCCGTATTTATCTCTTCACATAAATGTGATGATGGATGGCGGCGATGATGCTCTCCATAATCAGCATTTGATCTTTGTCTTAAATTCTATATGTTGCGAGAACTTGGGTCATGGATTGTTTCATAGATATATGAGGATTACATTCTTTTGTTTGCTGTTTAACGTCGCACTAACATATCAAAGGTTTTCGGCGACGGAAGAAGGGTGGAAGATTGGGAAGGTAGCAGGCGTGGCCTTAATTAAGGTACAGCCCCAGCATTTGCCTAGTGTGAAAATAGGAAACCACGGAAAACCATCTTCAGGGCTGCCGACTGGGGTTCGAGCTCACTATCTCCCGATCCCGAATGCAAACTCACAGATGCGCGACCCTAACCGCACGGCCACTTGCTCGGTGGATTACATTTTAGGCCTTTCTCTAAACTACCTTGTCACGCAGCGTGAATAAAATGATTTATAGCCTAGACTGTAGTGCCTTATTTCCCGAATTTACATACCGATTTTCATTAAATTCTGTTCAGCTATTTACTCACGAACATACATACATACGTTCATATATACGTACATACTATGATTCACGTAGTACCTACAAAACATGGTGAGACTGAATGGCTGTGGTAATTTTCTCCTCCATTTCTTAACTAACTGCGTGACACGTGCGCAGGAAACTGTGTTTCGAAGACATCGCGTGGTAGGCGGAAGTACGTGCAGAACCGGCCTGCCCTGTCTGTCAACTTGCGATGGTGCAATGATTTGTGTGGATTACAAAAATCTGCTCTGCGCTGCACTGCTTTAGCTGCTTCGCCTGCGTCCCAATGCTCTCTGCACTTCGAATTCCTTCTCTCTCAACTTCAATTTACTTTCTTCAATATCTCGAAAATTTTCCTCAACACTTTCTCGGGGATTGATGTTAAAAATTAATTTGGACTTTAAGGAAACTTTTAAGTCCAAGAAAGATACGGGTCATCGCTTTAGAATTAAAGATATAACTGGATGAAAAAATGTTGACACTCCAACACAGGGCGGCACACAGCCGGTATCGACAGGCAGACACAGCCAAGGCCAACTAATCTATCTAGTGCGGTCTTGGCACAGCACGTTCGGTTCAGGCACATTCCAGCTGAAGCGGAGCTTGTTCTGTTGCCTCTCGAAGTTCTCTCTAGGACACAGTTACAGTCCTGTGTCCCGTGTCTCGGCACTCCGCACCGAAACACTCCGCCTCAAGTTCCTAATGTTGCGGAACAAGTGAAAGTTCAGGTCTGCCCAACCCTAACTGAGACAGGTCAATGAAAATAACAAATTTAAAGTAACAAATTTATTGTAGTCCATGCCAGAAGACATAGTGCACTGTAAACGCTACATCCTGCCAGCAAAGGCATAGTTTAAGAATATGTTGTAATAAAAACAAAGAATTTAGATCGATCTTTCATTATTCATCTCAGTAGGTACTTAATAAATATGAAGATAATATCACATGTGTAAAAAATGTAAAATTGTTGAAAAATCTGATTTAAATAAATTGATTTTAATTTAAATAAAAAAATCATTGTTTTTTTGCACCCTGTCGCCTATACACAGTCTACTAGAAAAAGACCTGCATCATCCCTCTCTGGAGGCTATATGCCATTAATTTTTTCCTTTTAATTACCTCAGTTTCTTAATTTTTCGCCTGTCAAATGGAAGTGGGACTCTGTTACTCCATATTGGTCCAACCCAAAGCAAATTAACTTGCCCGTGTAAACTGCTTGCACCCACGGTTGCCAAAATACGCTATCATTCGTTCATCATATGACTGATGTTCTTCATGTAAGAAGTGTTATTTTTTAAAATTGTTTCTCAATGTACGGCCACAATTTCCACAGTTTGTCGCTCGCATTCAGAGAAGTGTTATCTGCACTATGGATGAATGTTTTCATTTGAATGAATCTCTCCATTCTCATGGATTCATACACTAAACTGTTGCTTACATCCATCACCTTCATCCCAATAGTTCCGTTGACTAGGCAACCGTAGCCCGACAGTATTAGAACAGCAATAAACGACTTTATTTCTTTTGAAGTGACACACAGATCAAGACAATTCTTAAATTGTCTTGATCTGTGTGTCACTATGTTCTTCACAGAGTCTATCCATCATGATCTGTCTCTCCCTCATCCTCTCTTCCCTGTAACCTGCCTTTCTAATGCTTTTCTTGGCTGTCTCATTCTTTCATCTGCTTGATGGGTTCGTATCACCTCAATCTGTTCTGTTCCAATTTGTAATTTAGTTTTTGCACATTTAGCTCTTTTTATATGACTTCATATCTCACTCTGTCCCTCTCTGTCTTCTGTATCATACTTCTCAGAAACTTCATTTCATCCGCTTGTACTCTACTCTCATCTCTCTGGAGTAATTTCCAGGTTTCTGCTGCATAGGTCAATAATATCCCTTGTACAGTACTTCTTTAGCCTTCGTTGGTACATCTTTATTCTTTTTTAATCTCTGTACCTGGTACTAAAAGGTGCTCCCTAGTTGTATCCTACTAATTTCCATATCAGCTCGATACTGCAGTCACTTAAGTGCGGCCAGTATCCAGTATTCAGAAGATAGTGGGTTCGAACCCCTCTGTTGGCAGCCCTGAAGATGGTTTTCTGTGGTTTCCCATTTTCACAGCAGGCAAATGCTGGGGCTGTTCCTTAATTAAGGCCACGGCTGCTTCCTTCCCAGTCCTGTCCCATCATCGCCATAAGACCTATCTGTTTATGAACATTAAAATAAGAATAATAGTTTACGCCACCTTTCCAATACTTATCTTTCCTTATATTTAAGATACTAACATTACAACAGGTGTTGTAAGATGGAACATGTTTCGCTTAACTGTCGTAAGCATCATCAGCTGAAATAAGTCCCCGAACCTAGTGTCCTTAAAATATATGGCACCCTAAGAATCAACATTTACATTTAGAAAATCAAATAAGCTTAAAACTAGTGTGGGAAAAAAAAAGAAAAAATGTTCATGGCTAAGAGAAAAAAACACAATCGTGTTGACCAGAGGTTAAAATAAAAAGTACAATACAGAGCTGATAGTGAAATAATTAAAATCATATAGGATATCGTTGCTACTAGTCATTCAATCAGAATGTTCATACATAAAACAAGTGTGAAAACATAAGTGTTCATCACGGCTGAGTGAAAAATACACGCAATCATGTTGCCAGAGATTAAAAACATAAGGTATAACACAGAGCTGGCAGTGTAATAATCAAACTCATTGCTACCAGTCAGTTAATAAGAATGTTCATACATAACAAAAAAATGATTATCTTCTTTTGAATGAAGAAATAATTAAATCTCACTCTTGTATAGACACGTGAGTCGGGCAAGAGAAATAACATATTGTAGCAGACATGGAGTAGTAACACTTCAAACAGGATTGATCACACCTGAAGCCGCTTATAAGGTAGAGGCGAATATCCACTTCATCCAAAACAATGGTTAAAGCCGAATAATAGGTGTCTTCATTTTTACTGGGAGTTCAAGACCAAAACGGAAAAAAATGAGATGCAAAGTTCATGAGCTGAAGTCTGAAATATGGAAAAAGGAAGATGATGTACTCGGGCCTTGAAAATAGGGTGCTCAAAATGAGAGTCTAACATCACTTACCTCTTATGTTGGATGAGCGTTGACTGGAGATATTAGCTGTTCGAGGGGGTCTGTTAAACATATGCCCATTGCTGCGTGTGTTGTATTTGTGTGCTTGCTCAGGCAGAGAGCAAGTCGGGACAGCAGGGGTAGGTGCAACGATGAGAATGCTGGAAGTTGGCGACGGTGTTGTATTATGGGGAGGGGGTAAGGTGGAATTTGTTACGACGACCGGAGGGTTATTTAAAGGTTTATAATTGAAGATTTTTGTGAAATTGTTATGACTTATATTAAAATTAGTGAGTAGCTTGGGGACGTGTTCAATTAATGGGCTGTTGTTCTCAGGGACATCATTCAAATTATTATTATTATTATTATTATTATTATTATTATTATTATTATTATTATTATTATTATTAAAATGTTGATCCAAGAAAATGTACGTATTTTCCAATCCAGTCCTTAAGCTGCTTTTACACTGACTGACAGAGCAAATGCAACACCAAGAAGGAGTGGTCAGAACTTTATGCCAATTGCAGGGTAGACTGACGTCACTGAGGTATGCTCAGGATGTGAAATGCGCTGCTGTGCTGCGCACGTAGCGAACGATAAATGGGACACGGCGTTGGCGAATGGCCCACTTTGTACCCTGATTTCGCAGCCGACAGTCATTGTAGAACGTGTTGTGTGCCACAGGACACGTGTATAGCTAAGAATGCCAGGCCGCCGTCAACGGAGGCATTTCCAGCAGACAGACGACTTTACGAGGGGTATGGTGATCGGGCTGAGAAGGGCAGGTTGGTCGCTTCGTCAAATCGCAGCCGATACCCATAGGGATGTGTCCACGGTGCAGCGCCTGTGGCGAAGATAGTTGGCGCAGGGACATGTGGCACGTGCGAGGGGTCCAGGCGCAGCCCAAGTGACGTCAGCACGCGAGGATCGGCGCATCCGCCGCCAAGCGGTGGCAGCCCCGCACGCCACGTCAACCGCCATTCTTCAGCATGTGCAAGACACCCTGGCTGTTCCAAAATCGACCAGAACAATTTCCCGTCGATTGGTTGAAGGAGGCCTGCACTCCCGGCATCCGCTCGGAAGACTACCATTGACTCCACAGCATAGAGGTGCACGTCTGGCATGGTGCCGGGCTAGAGCGACTTGGATGAGGGAATGGCGGAACGTCGTGTTCTCCGATGAGTCACGCTTCTGTTCTGTCAGTGATAGTCACCGCAGACGAGTGTGGCGTCGGCGTGGAGAAAGGTCAAATCCGGCAGTAACTGTGGAGCGCCCTACTGCTAGACAACGCGGCATCATGGTTTGGGACGCTATTGCGTATGATTCCACGTCACCCCTAGTGCGTATTCAAGGCACGTTAAATGCCCACCGCTACGTGTAGCATGTGCTGCGGCCGGTGGCACTCCCATACCTTCAGGGGCTGCCCAATGCTCTGTTTCAGCAGGATAATGCCCGCCCACACACTGCTCGCATCTCCCAACAGGCTCTACGAGGTGTACAGATACTTCCGTGGCCAGCGTACTCTCCGGATCTCTGACCAATCAAACACGTGTGGGATCTCATTGTACGCCGTTTGTAAACTCTGCCCCAGCCTCGTACGGACGGCCAACTGTGGCAAATGGTTGACAGAGAATGGAGAACCATCCCTCAGGACACCATCCGCACTCTTATTGACTCTGTACCTCGACGTGTTTCTGCGTGCATCGCCGCTCGTGGTGGTCCTACATCCTACTGAGTCCATGCCGTGTGCGTTGTGTAACCTGCATATCGGTTTGAAATAAACATCAATTATTTGTCCGTGCCGTCTCTGTTTTTTCCCCAACTTTCATCCCTTTCGAACCACTCCTTCTTGGTGTTGCATTTGCTCTGTCAGTCAATGTATTTACATATTGTGTAATGTGGAGGTCCTGATCAATTGTAGAATAATTGTGGCCGGAATCCCTCATGTGGTTTCTCATGACAGAGTATTTTTTATGTTTTAAGGCATTATAATGTTCCAAGTATCTAGTTCTAAAACTGCGGCCAGTTTGTCTGATATAAGAAAATTCACACTAGGGCCATTCGAGTCTGTAAACACCAGAGTTTCAAAATTTGTCCCGAGAAGTATTTACCAAGTTGGAATTAAAGAATATATTCCGATTATTGTTGTGAGTTTGGTAGGCGATTCTGGTGTTATGCTTCTTAAATGGGTTAGTAATGCTGTATATTGCGGGGTTAGTGAAGGTGGCAGTGTTCATTCTTTTGGGCTTATCTGGAATTAAATTTGTAATATTTTTTGATTTTATTTTACCAATAATCTTATTGATCAGGTTAGGTTTATAGCCGTAAAGTTTTGCAAGTTCGTTTATGTATTCAAACTCTTTTATCCGGTTAGAAGGGGATAGTGGAACATTTAATGCTCGAACTAAACTGTAGAAAGTTGCTTGTTTATGAGATTGAGGGTGTAAAGGCTCATCCTTTATTGTCAAAGGAGCAGCGAAGCGCTTTCTGTAAATTTGGAAAAAAAAGTTATCACTGGTTCTGGTCAAGGTTAAGTCCAAGAAGTTCAAAGACTTGTTGATTTCGTCTTTCTTAGTGAATCTGATATTGTGTTCAACGTCATTAAGGGTCTTCAAAATGTTATCACTATTGTTGCGATGTGTCTCGATGATGGCAAATGTGTCATTGACGTATCTTAGCCAAAGCTGAAGACGATTGATTTTATTGATTATCTTGTTAGTCTCAGGTGATCCATAAAATTGTTAGCAACGATTCCAGATATCGGGTTGCCCATTGCTAGTCCTTTCTGTTGGTAAACGTTGTTATTGAATGTAAATAATAATGTTTACTACAAATTGTAGCAAGTTGGTCAGTTCATCTATTTCACATTTGCTTCATTGCTAGTCCTTTTTGTTGGTAAACGTTGTTATTGAATGTAAATAATTTATTGTTTACTACAGATTTTAGCAAGTTGGTCAGTTCATCTATTTCACATTTGCTTATAGTGTTATGTTTCTAAAGGTTAGTTTCTATTAAATTGGTATACTAGTACACATATTGGTGATTTCATACGAAACCATTACATGATTGTCATGTAACTTAAATTTAGAAAGTTTGACAAAAATCAACTGGATTTTTGACATAGGCTTCATTATTGAACTTATAATGGCTATTTAAAAATGGTGTAAAAATCTAGAAACCTTCTAGGTGGGACTATTTCGAAAGTTTATAATAGGGCGCATTGGCACCTCTTTTTTGTATATTTTGGCCATCTGGTTAGGATCGCAAAGCTGTGAGCTTGCATTCCAGAAATAATGGGTTTGAACCTCACTGTCGGCCACCCTGAAAATGGTTTTCCATGGTTTCCCTTTTCATAACTGGCAAATTGTATGGCTGTATCTTAAGGCCATGGCCACTTCCGTGTCAGTAGATTTACTGGCATGTAAAAGAACTCCTGTGGGACAAAATTCTGGCATATCCGTGTCTCCGAAAACTATCAACAATAGTTAGTGGGACGTTAAAAAACCATAACATTATTATTATTATTATTATTATTATTATTATTATTATTATTATTATTATTATTATTATTATTATTAATTGATCTACATTTAGGACTGTTGCCCAGGTGGCAGATTCCCTATCAGTTGCTTCCCTGAGTCTTTTCTTAAATGTTTTCAAAGAACTTGGAAATTTATCGAATATTATATTCCCTGTGTTGGGTACTTTTGATGAATGCAGTCAGAATGACGGCCAGATTGCAGAAGGGGGAAACAACTGCAGCCTTTCATAAAAAGCAAATGAACATGAAATGGAAAGACAAAAGGGATATTACCTTACTTGGCACAACCCATGATGACAGCACGAACGATGACCGATGTTCAGACAAGGAAAGGAATAATCCATAAACCATCCCTTGTTCTAGATTACAAGAATATGGGAGGAGTGGATAAAAATGATGGCCAAGTTCCCAGCTACAAACTTGCCGAAGAACGCCTAAAGAAATATTACCAGATGATGTACCGTTACCTGATGGATAATTACAAATTAACGTTACCAGATGAACTTCTAGACTTCTTAAAACCTTTGTAGACTTCTTAAAACCTGTGTGCAGGTAGTTATTTGACTTTATAAGACTAAAACTTGAACTAAGAGTAATATACTCAAGTAAAGAATTCTGAAGTTTATCCGTGCGTAAGTTGCTGAACTTCATTAGGGGCGATAACTTAATTTTGGGATGTAAAGGTGTGCAAGTTGGCAGAGTTGATTCGAGCCATACCGAGAACAACTGAAGTTGTAACCTTGAAAGACGTACACCTCAAATTTAATTTTTATATTAACTCCCATAAATGTACATACATCTTTATAGACTAATGCCTTTCAGCATTCAGTCTGCAAGGCTCTGTGAATTTACTAACCACCACCACAATCCTCTGTTTGCAAATAGTACTGTGTTCTCATTTAGTTCTATACCTCTTATCTTCAAATTCTTAGAAACTCAGCCTAACCATCGTCGCCTTGGTCTCCGTCTATTTCTCTTACCCTCCATAACAGAGTCCAATATTCTCCTAGGTAACCTATCCTTCTCCATTCGCCTCACATGACCTCACCCCTGAAGTTGGTTTATGCGTACAGCTTCATCAAGTTCATTCCTAACTTATCATTTCTCTCCTCATTCCAAGTACAGTCCTTTCATTGTTCCCACCTGTTCGTACCAGCAATCGTTCTTGCTACTTTCATGTCTGATTTTTCTAACTTATGCAGAAGATATCCTGGGTCCTGCCAGCTTTCACTCCCATAAAGCAGAGTTGGACTGAAAACAGCAATGTATATGTAGTTTTGTCCAGGAGTTGACTTCTCTCTTACAGAATACTAATGATCGAAACTGTCCACTCGCTGCATTAGCTTTACTACACCTTGATTCAATCTCATTACACTACCATCCTGGGAGAATACACATCCTAAATACTTGAAATTATCTATCTGTTCCAGCTTTGTATCCCCAATCTAACATTCAATTTTGTTGGACTTCTTACCTACTGACATCACTGTAATCTTGGAACGACTCATTATCATACCATACTCGTTGAACTTATTTGTAAGTTCCAATATATTAATCCTTTAACGCTCACACTAATTTATGTTTAGTTTACGTACATGAACAATGGCTAAATATGTGGACACTTCCATAAAGTCGAATATGCTTGACAGAAGCCATTGATATTGAGCCTTACTGAATTTGGTAGTGACTGCAGACGTTCAGTGGCTTAATATTTGGCCACTTTCTGTTTTGTGTGTCATTTCCTGCACTGTGCTGCCATTTGGGATGAAAGTGGCTAAATATTTAAACACTGAGTTCCTGCATACCTAGCAGTATCACATATTGTGTATATTCTCAGTTTGTTGCTATATATTGAGTGTTTGTGGAGTGATTGCTACGTTATATCTTGATCTTCATAATTTCATATAAGTATAATGATTTTTAACTATTGTCAATAATCATGTGAAGCTAATAGCTAACCATGCACATATTTATCCACGAGCCTATTGTCAGTACATATGAACAGTGGCTAAATATTATGCCACCAGATTCTGAAGTTCGTTTGAAAGGGTTTTATGAAAAAAAAAATATCAAATTAAATGATATCCAGACAACAGTTACCCCTACTATAAATAATGCTCTTCTAATAAAAAATAAAATTTGATCACTCAGGAAAAATTCAGGTGGCTAAATATTCAGCCACTGACCTATAAAGGGTTAAAATGCAGGCTTTTGGCACAATCTGCTATTAAGACCATGTCATTAGCACAAGCCAAACTGCTTACTACATTTTCACCTAACTCAATCCCTCCCTACTGCTTAATACCTTTCAGCAGATGATCTATGTAAACTATGAACAACGAAGGTGAAAGATTACAACTGTATCTAATCCCTGTAAATACCTTGGACCAAGAACTCTTTCTACCTTCAATTCTCACTGCAGCCTTATTGTCAACATAAAAGCCTCTGATTGATTTTAACAATCTACCTTAATCCCCTAGTCCGTCAGTACGCCGAATATATTTTCTGTCAGTACACTGTCATGCCTTCGAGATCTACGCAAAATAAATGTCTATTCTGCTTATAGCATTTTTCAGTTACCTGATGCATCCTAAAAATCTGATCTTGACAGTCCTTCTGTGGTCTGAAACCACAGTGATTTTCATCCAGCTTTCTCTCAACCACTGATCACACCTTTCCTTTCAAAATCCTAGTGAGTGCCTTGCCTAGTGTTCTGATCAATGAGATACCTTGATAGTTGTTGCAATCCTTCCTTTTCTCTTGTTTATAGGTAGGTGCAATTACTGCTTTTGTCCAATCAGTAGGTACCTTACTAGCACTCCATACTAATCTTACTACCCTATGAAGGAATTTCACCCCTTGCCTTCTCACTATATATCACCATTTCAGGTCTAACTTCATCTATTCCTTCCTCCTGGGGGTGGGGGAGGCAGACGAAGAATTCACCCACGGTATCCCCTGCCTGTCTTAAGGCGACTAAAAGGGGCGACCAAGGGATGATCCAATTAGAACCACTGAAACTACTTGCAATTACTACCATCACGCAGGGAACACAGTGGGTTGCATTTACTTGCGCGTAGTACCACTATGTTAGGTACGCAATAGGTTTGTAATTAGTGGCGACAGAGTATGAATCAGGATGTGGGTCCTACAGTACCTGTGATTCGTACCCCTATATGAGCGACACCATGGGATTAGCGACACCATGGTTCTGCCTTACTGTATGCTCAGTTCCCACTATGTGAGGAATTCCACGCGATAGTACGAGTCCCTGTGGTTAGTCCACTTATGTGAGGAACGCCATAGGTTTGCATTGCCTTTATAGGTTTGCGTTGCCTGTAAATAGCGCCGCGATGTGCGAAACACCATAGGTCTGTTTTACATGTGCGCATTACACTACCTGTGAATAGTACCATAATGTGTGGAATACCGCGAGTCTCCACTACTTTTGATTAGTACCGCAGCATTACACATAGCATGATTCTACTTTCCTGGCGATAAATACCATTATGAGGGGCTGACGACCTGGATTTTGGACCCGTTTCGACTATAAGCATAATCGATTCAGCATCGTGCTATAGAAGCAGCCCCTTGGTCAGTATTACTATTGTTTAGTGCCAGCTTCTGTGCATGTGAGGCACTGTGGGTCAGATCCACTGATCGTTTTAAATTCATATCCGTCCATCCATTCATTCTTCGTCCTCATGCTTTGAATTCTAGTCAGTGGAGGATTTTGGACTTTAGTTGTCATTTCATTTCGTCTTATTTCGTACCATTAGGGGCCGATGACCTAGATGTTAGGCCCCTTTAAACAAGCATCAATCATCTATTCAAGTTGTTTTATGACAATGGAGTTTATTTACCATCCTTTCTACTTTCTCAAGCGTGAATTCACCAACATAATTTTCCTCCTAATGATTTCAGTTGTTTGTGATGTCACCACGAAGGTTTTTAAAATATTTCTTCCACCTGTCTGAGTGATTCTCTGGGATTTATTATGAGTTCACCTGATATACAGGAAACATATGCATTTCCTTTTTCCCCCTGCCTTTCTAAGATTATTACTGTCTAGAAAGATTTTCCCTGCTGCTTGACCTTGCCTTTCCAGGCTATTGGCAATATCTTCCCCATAAATGTAATGTGTAAATATATATTTAAAAAAAAAAAAATGGTGTACACGATGTTCAACTGGAAAACACTCTAGAGGGAATTTTCTGAATTGCCATGCCAGAATTATTTCAGAAATCCTTAGGGTGGCAATCTGGAGTATATTTATTTATTTATTTATTTATTTATTTATTTATTTATTTGTTTATTTGTTTATTTATTTATTTATTTTCAGGGGAAGTCTTAAACCTGATGGATTTTGAAAGATCTTATGTAGTGATTGAGTAACTAGGCCCCACATTATGCCCTAACTGTGCACAGATTATTAGTTTCAGACACTGTTCTTAGTGTAACAAATATTATGAAATCTGCTGAAAATATGCAGAATTACATTTGAGAAAACGGTAAAGAAGAATGAAAGTAAACAAAATCTTATTTGCCAAAATTACTAGATGTGAGGGATTTGCTTAAAGCTCTTATCTGTAGTAACTGGCTTTTAAACGCAAATGCCTGAGTTCAGTAACATTTAATAGTTCTGATGAACTTTTTGCTAAATTTCATTTGTTTTTAGTTAGCAATGTAGCTGATCTTTCTTAGATATGAAACTTGTAAATTTTCTGTGCAATGGATTGCGTTGAAAAGAGGAGTCCATTGGAAGATTTGTTAGAGGAGATACAATGCTACTGAGAAAAAAAAGAAATAAATAAAATTCAGGCAAGTCAGTAATTTACAGATTACCAGTTAACATATTCAGCATGACATCAGTTTCATGAATGCTTTATAGTGGTGAACCACCATATAAGTGAAAATTGTTGTTGCTAACAAGTGTGTTTCATGTTTTACTTATTGCCTAATTTGAAACTTTTCTTGAAATAAATATGTTCTTTAGATCATATCATCCTACCAAGTAAGATACCTTTCATTTTTGTACTTCTGTAGTATTGATTTTTTTCTATCTAAGATTGATTTTTTTCTATCTAAGAATATTCATATTGATGTATGAAGTACTTGTCCTCACTTGTGTAAAACCAGGACTCTAAACTAATTTGTTATAATGATGGATTGTCCCTTGTCCTCTCCTCTTAAGTTGTTTGGTTTTTGTTCTTGTGATATTATACATAGTTCCTTGTAGAATTAAGGACTAACCTTGCCAGCATACAAAGGGAAGTCTCTAGTTGCCAAGGAATTGTTTTATTGGACAAAAATGTATGTGTTCAGTGTGACTTTGTTTTGTTTTTGTTGCCCTATTAGGGTTTTTGTAGTATTATATGATTATAACTGTGCTCTTATGCTTAATACAACTCTTGAAGCAGTCCTTTGAAACAAATACTGTGGTTACTAGTTTTATGTGCAGGAATATAGAGCGATAGCTTGTGCATACATTCTTGTTTTATATGTGTGTGACGTTTGACAGTTTTGTAAATATACTGGATACATTTCTTCCTGTTTGTTTTTATGTCTGTAGATTTCAGGCTTCTTCAGAGTTGTTGATGGCAGTATTATTTTTGAACATTTTGCTCATCAGATGCATTTGTACTGTTATAAGTATAGCAATTTTTGTATAAAACATGATGGGTCTGAAAAGGATCTTCAGGAAGGTACATGGTTCAGAAAGTGAACACTTGAAAGGAATGAAATGAATTTTGAACATAGAAAGAAGTGAAGATAGAAAGTTTATGTAAATGTATCAACAAATGAAAATTTGAGTGGCATTTATGTGTGGTGATAGAATTTGTATTTCAATGTAACTAGTGAAAAATAAGAGAAGGAAGTCATGTAATATAGAATTTCAGTGAAAGTTATGGGAATAAATTTCCTGTGGAATTGATCTATTCAAAAACTATGGAAATGCATTTATTATAAAGTCATGCAAATAATTGATAATGGTTGGTATATGTAAAAGGTGAGAGAAAGAAAGGAACAAATAAAACAGGAGTGAAAGAAAGTCAAGAAATGCTGTGTGAAATATTTGACCAAATCTGTATCACACCTTTGTATTCATTCCTTTAATGGAAAATATTGTGGAAACGAGAAGCCATAGGGATATGCATGAAACTTTAAGGACTATAATAAGGATAAGCATATTTTCCTGAAGATAATAAAATAAATGCAGCTCTATTTGGTGCTGTTAATGCAATTTTCAATTTCTCAGAAAACATTGCAACTGATGGTTGCATCTTCTTCCTCATCCCCTACATATTAGCTTATTGTAATTGTTGTTTGTTTTTTTGACATTGTCTTTGTCTTAAGTAGGCTGCGAGAAGCTGTGGCTTATAAGATTGAGAGCAAAATGAAGAATGGAGATAGCTCCAAATCTCCCTAATGATGATTGAAGAGGAAGTGGAGAAGGTAATCACAGGTTTTTAATTGCATGTACTGAGTTGTGAACAGCCAAGATGGACATAATCAGGTGATGGTCTTGTTGATTTAGCATTGTGGATTAGTACATTAGACTGTCAGCAAGAAACTATCTGGATCCTGTCAATAATAATAATAATAATAATAATAATAATAATAATAATAATAATAATAATAATATGAATATGAATACTTAAAAATTCTACGGTGGTTGAACAGTTGTATGGCAGTTAGCAAATTCGTAGGCATTTGGAACTATGCTATATTTATGTAGTAATTAGTGTAAGTTGGTTACATATTTATTCATAATACTTAGGTATAGAGTAAAGATTTTTAAAACAGTATAAACTTGGGCTTACTTAAAATTTTAAATGGTGATAGCAGTTGTTTTTCTAAGTGAGAAGACAATTAGATGATCAGCCCCTTTTGGAAACTTCACTAGATATTGCAGAAATTAGATGTGTACTGTAGGTGGTAAAAGTAAACATCATTTCAATTGATAAAATATTTGAGTTTTTAACTGTAATTATTTTTGGTTAGCTTGAAATTATATCTAAAATAAATGAAACTGGTGGTGAACAAATGCTTTGTAAGATCTGGTGTAGTTGTCAGAGTATGAATGTTGTTGGAGCATTATTATTGGAGGATTCACTGAAAATAGTTCACAGTACTAGTTTTCATACTAATTTAAATATCTCCTGGTGGGTACATTTTGTATGAAGAAATAGGAAATGTGAAATGCTACAGATTCTAAATCTTGATTGGATTATCAATATTTTGGATATAAGAAAGATAGGATGAGAAATTTGAGTTCTGAGTGCTTTTATTATCTTTTTTGTAAGATGTAGACTGTAAGAACACAGTGTGATACTGAACATACTTGTCTATTGGCCAGGTCACCAAAATCTGACATTTGTAAGGACACAATATTTATACGGGAAATCTCATGCAGTAAATGATCAGTGGAAATGATTAATATATTAAACTAGGAATGTTTAAATAATTGCAATAATTTATTAGAATGGCAAAATAACCAACCTTCATATGCGTTTGTTACACAATTATAATTTCATGTATGCTATCAAGTTCAAGTTTTTGCATGATCGCTTTTGTCTGCTTGTACTTGTACCTCGATAATTTTAAATTCAACAAGAGGAAATTAGCAACCTAGTTTTGTTATTCATAGATAATTCTAAACATTTCTGGCTTTACATCCTTCATAGGTAATGGAGGGAAAATAACATGGTTACCTTCCAACTCCATTAAATTCATATTACCAACATATTTGAATAAATTTCAGTCCTTCAAATTTTGATGTGCAAGCTAGACTATAATGGCGTCTTCCACCAGATCATCATCTGCCTGTTTTTCCCTTGTAGTTCTTTCTTTAGTTTTGTAAACTCTTCATTAATGATAGAGGGTTGGAAGTGGTTCACTATTGTCTCCATCAAGGATACTACTGTAGTTGTCATACTTGTCGTTTCAAAATTAGCAGGTATTTTACATCACACCAACTTTACCCTGTGAGAAAACACAATGTTCAGTATGGCAGATGTAATTTTTATTGAAGGGATGCTGGATAATGTCAGTCTTTTGAAGAGCACCAGTAATGTCCGTGAACAAGAATAAAAGTTTTCTCTTTGTTTGTTTCTCTCTCTTTTTTTTTTCTTCCCCAACACAGACAGGTCTTATGGCAACGATGGGATAGGAAGGGGCTTGGGCTGGGAATGAAGTGACCATGGCCTAATGTAAGTATGCGGTCCCAGCATTTGCTTGGTGTAAAAATGGGGAACTGTAGATAATTATCTTAAGGGCTACTATCACTGGGGTTTGAACCCACTACATTTCTACTGAGACAATGTGTCTGGATTGCTGCTATTTCCTGAGAGTGAGCAATCAGTTCCATGTTTTCTATAAAGGCGAGACAGTCTTCTGCTAGCCCTTCCATTTAGTAACTCTTGTAGACACCACTCTGCATTCTGGACACCTAAGTTGACCCGTTCCTTGTGCCCTTCTCTCACTTTCAAGGAAGAAGTCTAAGAGGAGTTGGAAAAGTTTTGTCACCTCTTCTGACCTGTTTTGATCTTTAAGCTTTTCAAGATCTCACCCCTGAATTTATCCTTGGAGGGTGAATCAGTCTGGGCATGTAGAATTAGTCTTCGTTCCTCAGGGATTTTGCAATTTTTTCAATTGGCTTTACATCACACCAATACAGGTAGGTCTTACGGCGACGATGGGATAGGGAAGGGCTAGCAGTGGGAAGGAAGCGGCCATGGCCTTAATTAAGGTACAGCCCCAGCATTTGTCTGGTGTGAAAATGGGAAACCACGGAAAACCATCTTCTGGGCTGCCAACAGTGGGGTTCGAATCCACTCTTTCCCAAATGCAAACTCACAAGGATTTTACGTAATGTTATTTGTCCATGGATTCCTGGGATTTCCTAAAATCAACAGTTCAACCTTGCAGCTTCTAATCTTGGAGTAGGCTAGTACTGTTTTGAGGTTTAGGATCTGCTCAGCTCAGGACTGGGTCTGCCTCATGCTTCCCAGTATTACCTTGTTGACTGTCCAGTTGATTCAAGAGGAGATAGTTCTTCATGTCTTTAAGATCTTCTTTCTTGTGAAAATAACGAATGAAAGCTTAGTTCCAGCCAGGCAGCAATTTTTCCATTTCCCATATGTCTTGACGATCTTGGTGATTTTGCTCATTGCTTTGCAATCAACACACTTCTAGAGTTTGGCTACAGTGAAGTCCTCTCCATCTGTTCTGTCCTTGTGAAGCTGAATGATTTTACTAACCTCTTTTACTGAGTGAGTCTGGGTTTAGTAAAAGAAAAACATACAATTGATCCACGTTAGTCAATACACAAACACATCTTACAAAGAACTTTAAAAGAGACATCACACAATAGGTATTGATAGAGGTGGACCAAATGAGTGTATATTTTTCAGTATGGAACAACCCAACTATGCGATTCTGGGATTGGTAAACTGTTTATAGGATAATATCTTTTGAGATTGGTGCCGTTCACTGGTAGTCAGTCTCCACCGGGTGGATCACAACTGAACAGGATCTTAGAGTACTCAGCTAGGAGGTGGCAGTTGTCCTTGTTGGTATGAACCAGTTTGCCCTGCAAGTCTTTGAAGTGAAGGCTTGGAGGAGTGTTTTTACTGAGTTTCTGCTGGAAAGTTCTGTGAAAGTCTCTGGAGCTATTTTTAGTGAAGCTGTCTTCGATTTGGTTCAGTTGTGTGTGAAGGCTGTTTGTTTCCGCAGATTACCTTGGTCATTCGCTTTCTCTGGTCCAAGTGTTCCCAGCTTTCCGTGGTCTTCCTGGAGTTCTATGTCAGCCATGCTGTTTGTCTTTGGGTTATTGTGTAGTAACAGTCTTCAGTCCACCACGCATGCTTTCTTCTTGTGGAGGGCGCGAGTGCACTGATCATTGTAACCAAGGCCCGTATTATGCGGTCCCAGTTATTCCGATCTGTGTTGTTCTACCTCTGACTTAGCTTCTTGGTTGTTTTTAACCCAATCTCTGCTTGGAAGTTGTTCTGTATTGAATCTAATTGTCCTGGGGACTTACAGCCTGCGGGTGTTTCTGGGCAAGAGGCGATTTGTTGATGAAATGGTACTCTTGCTTGTCATCAGATGGCCCATGATGCTCTATTATATACAGGGAAGGATTTCATGTTTTCATACCATCACAGATGATTATTCCAGATATTTGGCCGTGGGGTGTACAGTCCACAGAGATGATCAGTAAAAGGCTAATGTAGTATATCACGATGATCTGATGGTAGCGTCAACAGAGCTGTAGAGTTTGTGAGCTCACTGTAGGCTACTTCATCGTACATGACTTAAAAAAATGAACTGTTTATTCAAAATTTATTGTTCACTTTTCCTTTTTTCATGTAACCTATGCCTGTAACTCTTGTGCCCTGAGAATGAATTGGGGTTCCCCTTTGTATGAGCATATTTTTGTATTAGTTTTTCAGTTGGTCATTGTTGTTGATTTCTCAAATAAGCAGTCGTTTGTAATTCCTGGAAAGAAACAGGTGGCAAATCAAATTTGGTGTATTTCTATTCTTGCTTCATGCAGTGTGTTCCTTTGATTTTTGTCTTATTGTCTTTTCTCATGGAGCATTTACATAGCTCGCTGAAATTTCTCATTTTATCCATTGGGCACCTGTGTTGAGTAGTTCCAGTAACATCAGTTATGTTATCGAAAGGATATAATTCTCGAAAAAACACTGACATTTGATGTCAGCAGTACTAATTGACAGTACAGATTTACCAAAACTCTTCTTTTACGGTTTTCGTACACACCAAGGTGGCAGAATTTAGTCCTGCAGGAGTTCTTTTACGTCCCAGCAAATCTACCGACACAAGGCTGACGTTTTCGAGCACCTTCAAATACCATCGGACTGAGCCAGGATCGAGCCTGCTATGTTGTGGTCAGTAGGCTAGCGCCTCAAGCATCTGACCCACTCAAGCCCGGCATTTTGTTATGTAATAAACTCAAACTGATTTTCATATTTGCAGATGTTTAACATTTCATGTTCTTAGGAAACAGTGTTTTAGCTTTTTTCAGTTGTCTACCTATGTGATTTAAGGTGTTGTCATACTTAGATGTCTGTATATTTTCAGAAGATTAATGTTTCACTTTTTCTTCAAGCAATTTTGTGTCTGTGGTTTGGATACAACGTAAAACTGAAATGCTATGATTGATATCAACAGTTCTGTGAAAATGCAAGCTTGCCCGGTCGTGTAGTATATTTGCTATTTTAAATTAGATCATGAATTGATGTTTATCATTTTGCCCTTATCTGAATTCCATATTTGGAGTAATTTTCCGGGTTCATTTTAGAATTGGAACATCTTCAGATTGTGATCCGATAAACCATACTGATGCATCACTTGGGCACACATCACCAGATTGATGGTTTACTCTTTATCCTTCTTTGTAGCTGTTCACTGAAAGTTACTCGTGTGGTTAGGATTGCTCAACAGTGAGCTTGCATTCGGGAAATAGTGGGTTCGAACCCCACTGTCAGCAATCCTGAAGATATTTACCATGCTTCCCATTTTTACACTAGGTAAATGCTGGTGCTGTACCTTAATGAAGGCTGTGACTGCTTCCTTCCCACTCTTAGCCCTTTCCTCTCCCATCGTTGCCATAAGACCTACCTGTATTGGTGCGATGTAAAGCAAATTGAAAAAAAAAAGTAGCAGTTCAGTTTTTCTGTAAATAAACACTGCACAGATTTTGGTGATACTCATGTTGTGTTGGATTTCTCTTTGTGAATATCGTAAAATTCTGTGATATCTTTCTATTGTAATTTATGTCATAGTTTTGTGGTCTCGTAAGTATGGTTCTTACATCTTGTCATATTTGAACCTATATGCCACATTGGTTTGCTGGGGATTCCAGTTACGGAACCAATCAGGCCTGCTATCAAAAGTTATCGGTTACATACGTGAGTTATGAACATGATACAAACTAAGTTACTTTATTGGCAAAATAGCTATATTGCATTGTATGGCAAACAGTTACTGATCTATTTACTTGTGGACTTGAACGTAGTGTAGTAATATAATTTAGATTTGTGGTGTTCAGGACTCCAATAACCAGGCATATATTGCTGTGTTAGTTTTTAAATAAAGGTAAAACTCTGTTAATTTATTTTGCTCACGTTTCAACTATTTTTAAAAACTAGAGGTAATAGGCTTCATTTATTGTACATAGTTCAAGATTCAAATTTGGTTTTAATACTGCAAATTTCACTTCATGATGTTAAGCTCTTTCTATGCAAGCTCTAGGAATTGAAGATAACTACTGAAGATATGGGACAAAATTTAAGAAAGGATCTCATCGCACAGGATTCGACTTGTGGAAGAACGTTATAGTATCCAATACACATGATTTGACTTGTGGAGGAACATTATTCTATCCAACACTCATGATTTGACTTGTGGAAGAACATTTTGTCATATTTCTCCTGAAAATATTCTAGATATGATTTTATTTTGTGGAATGACAATATGGATATCACTTTATGTTGTGGAAGAACATTTATTTGTGAATTGTGCTCTGGAAGAAAGCTCTGGATACATCTTGTCTTTAATATGGACATGTTACAGAAATATTTTTAAAATGCTGATGAAATTCGCATGACTCCTGTTTTGGGAAGAACATAATGGATTATCACTGAATCACATAAAATTAATAATGCCCAAGACCATCCTATATGTGTTGCTACATTGTATCTGTTATTGTGCTCTGCTCTCTGAATTCGTGTGATAACTATTTCTGATTTTAATTCATCTTGTTGAATGTATTGAATGTAGTTCGACTAACAGTGTGAGAATGTTGGCTCATATAGATTTTAATTATACAGTTTGAATTTAATGTATTTTATGATACTGTATTGAATTCATGGGTTTTGCCATGCTGAATGTGGTCTCATTTTTGCCATTTTTATTACTGAAACTTTTATGTTGCATTCACCAGTGTTCTTTGGGTGATATGAAAGCACGTACAGTTCTGTAAGACCTGATCTCTAAGCTAAATATGACCAGACCAATTGTAATTTCCCAGCAATTCCGGAAAGCACTGCCATGACTTATTTTCAAGCCTGTTGTGAAACTGCTGGTCTTGCAGCTAACAAATATAACAGTTCACATCACGCACACGAAAGTACTTTGATCTACTGTATTAGGTACATTATTTTCACTTTTGTCCAATAAGTTATTCTTTGAATAGTCCTTGGAACTTCCAAATTTGTAAACAAAGCATTAATATGCATATTTAGCATAATAGTGCTTAAATATTTTCTGCTTGATGGAATTTTTCACATGATGCATGTTTCTGTATGTTCTTCATCAAGAGATATTCAAGCTTTATTCAGTATCAACTGAAATAATTTGAGTTGTTTTGTGAAAGTTGTTGAAAGTTTTTCACTTGCTGAATGTTCAGTTATTTCTTTCATCATCGAACTGAGAATAACTGCAGTTTATCGTTATTTAGTGGTAGTTTATCGTTATTTAGTGCTAGTGTTTAATGTACTTGTAATTTAGAATTAAGTTTAAGTTAAGTTCCACAAACAAATTTTAGGACTAAAAGATATCTCCACACCTAAGTAACTGAATTGTGATATATTAACCATTTTACTCTCAAACATGCCCAGTTTGGACGCTTGGACATAATGCTTCCCCATGGCTTCTCCATTTAGAAAGGCACATTAACTATTATTTGACATATGTAAAGGTATCAATGTACAGCTGATGATGATTGGTTAGGGTTGAAACTGGTTCTGTAGTTAATAATAAAATTGTATTGATAAGGTGGAACCTTTTGTTATCTATATATTGGCGATGTCGGAGTCGATTAGGAGTACTCGTCGATTGGTGTTCTGTAAATGCAATTCGAAATGAAAGAGAACATGTTTCTGTAATAAGTGAGTAAATACTGTGGCCGATAGTAGTAGTTAACTCTTTAGAAATAAACTTATTCTATGTACTGAAATTAAGTAAAAACGTGATACACCTCAAAATACGGTGATAGTGAATGGCTGATTTCAGAGGTTAGTTCATTCAGTTAAACCTCGTTAGGATGTTTCTGAAGAGGTCAAGGAAACAGGATGTGTTAGGTGAGAAAACATCCTATTGAAGACACTAATAAAAACTGTACAACAGTTACATGGAAACACTTGATTTTTTTCCCTCGATATGCGTGCCTTTTACGTCGTGTACGTTGGTGGTTTGAAAAGTTCTCGGAATGTACTAGAATTAAGTATCTTGACCTCGATGGAACTGCTTTTATTTTTCAACATTGTCTCCCTGTAGACTAATGCATTTGGTCCAGCGATGTTCCAGTGCCTTGATCCCATCTCGAAAATGAGATTCCCCCAGGCCTGCAAAATACCTCTCCAATTCGGCTCTCAGTTCTTCCCTTGTAGAAAATCTCCATCCACCGAGGAAAATTTTCAGCTTGGGGAATAGATGAAAGTCTGATGGTGCCAAATAAGGTGGATGTGGCAACAATTCGTACCCCAGTTCATGCAGTTTTGCCATGGCAATAACACTTGTGTGCGGCGGAGCGTTGTCCTGATGAAAGATGACCTTTTTCCTTGCCAAGCCAGGCCTTGTTTCGCGAATATTTTCCTGTAGTTGGTCTAGGAGGTTTGCATAGTATTGCCCTGTAATTGTTTAGCCAGTAGGAAGATAATCTATCAGCAGAATGCCTTTTGCATCCCAGAAAACTGAGGCCATGACCTTTCCGGCCGAATGCACCGCCTTTGCTTTCTTTGGTGGTGGTGAATCAGCATGTTTCCACTGCTTTGACTGCTGGTTTGTCTCTGAGGTATAGTAGTGGACCCAAGTTTCATCTGTAGTCACAAACCGGTGAAAAAAGTCTTGTTGGTTGCACTGAAAACGGGCCAGACTTTGTTCGGACATTTCCAATGTGGTGTGTTTATTGTCCAGTGTCAAGAGCCGCCGTACCCGTCTTGCGGATAATTTTTTCATACCCAATTCTTCGGTTAAAACATAATATACCCGTTCAGAAGACATCCGTACAGCTTCAGCAATCTCCCGCACTTTCAGTCGATGATCCTCCATGACCATTTTATGCACTTTTGCGATAAATTCTGGGGTTGTAACACTTTTTGGCCGTCCACTACGCGGATCATCATCCAAGCTCTCCCGACCAAATTTAAACTCGCTGGTCCACTTGGCAACAGTTGAAAATGAAGGAGCAGGCTCCCCAAGTGTGTTCTGAAAGTCGGCATAAATTTCCTTTGCTTTCATACCTTTCTTTACAAAGTATTTAATCACTGCTCGAATCTCAGTTTTTTCCATTGTCACAAATCACTACACAGGAACAAAAACAAAGAGTCGTCACTACCACACTCCTGCAGCTAGAGCACTGATGCGCCACATGTTCACTCACAAAGGATGTGTGATTATTGAGCGGGAACCTGGTTGCTCTAGCACTGACATTTAGCGGTGTTTCCGAGAACTTTTCAAACCGTCCTCGTATGTTTGAGTACAGTGAAACATATGCCATCTGCCATTTCTAAAGATGAGATGAGAGTATGAAAAGGCTGCTCTAACCCCCTTTGCTCACTGATGGTCTGGTTGCTAGGTAGAGTGCTTGGTAGCGTTTTGCGTCGCTCGAATCACGTCGCCTGCGAGTCATATGAGTGAAATAAACATAGGACAGTCATATCGCGTGTAGATATTGGCGATTCAAGCGGTAACCATGGTACTAATGTTGCGTGAACACCACTGGACTTTTAATTTTGAAAACATATATACTATATTATGTATATTAGGTTAGAGGTGTACATGAAGCACGATAGTGGTACGACTGCAGTACCAGAGGCTACATCCAGTACTGCTGAATTGAATTTCCCTTCGGCGCTTGAGTTTTAAGACCTTGTTTCTGGTCATAAGATAGATATAAATATTTTGAATTTGGAATAGATGGTGCTCCAGTGTAAAATTATAGGTCACTTTGCGATTCGGGGTACACCACCGCACACGGTTTTATTATGGCTGCTTCCATACTTCTAAATCTTCTTGCTCTCGGGATTATCTCCAAGGTGCCGCTCCATGAAAATATCAAAGGTACGTTTTCCTTAAGTCTTTGTCTTTCACCTAAAATTATTAAATAATAAAAATCTTCAGCCTGTTTCCATTCATTCGACTGGGTCAGGAATGGAATGAATGAAGCCCCAATCTAGTGGCTAGGATAGGAATTGTGCCGGCTCCCAAAGCCTGTCACACTCGTTTGGGGCCGATATTAATGGCTGACAGATGAAATGAAATGAGATTGGGGAGTTTTGCTGGAATGAACAATGAAAGGGAAAATCGGAGTACCCCGTGAAAAACCCGTCCCATCTTCGCTTTGTCCAGCACAAATCTGACACGGAGTGACCCGGATTTAACACGTTGAGTGCCGATCCGATTGTAGCACACTATTCCACTGGTGCCAGGCTTGTTTTTGAATTGCATTCCGCTGGTGCCAAAGCAATTGTACGCGTTGTAGTCTGTTTATATAATCTTCGGATATATTTATATGATGTACTGAGTAAATTTTATCTCACCATACCATGGTCATGTGTGACGCCATATGGTGTCATCAATTTTTAGGAAAGATAAAATATAGCGTGACGCCATATGGTGTCACAGAATTTTTTGACATGGAATGTGCATTACGAATTTCAAATACGAGATATTTATTTGCTAATTCAAATTAACGCAATATTTATGAAAACCTAGTAAAATGCAAAACAAGTACTTATATTACATTACATATTGTTGATAACTGTTTTCTGATAACTCTAAACATTGAAAATATGCGTCTCGGCATGCCAGAGTTCTTGTTACTCGTAATTTTTCAAACCTTATTGGCATCGTTGTTCAAACATCGTCCTTTGTACACTTGTTTCATGTGCTGTTTTCATATTTACGTTTTGCACATCTGATCAGGAAGTTAAGGGGAACGCATTAACCTTACGCTACCTGGCTGCTGGCGCAGCTCGACGCAGCCCGGTTGGTTCACGTCCGCTGCTTCGCTCCTCCCTACCTCTCCGCCACACCCCGATACTCCCGCGGCACTTCTAATTTTATGACTATTTATTTGTTCAATTTTGACGTTTAAACTTGCGCTGGGTACATGCAGTTTTCACCTTAGCATTCTACTGTCTCCCACAAATATTCTTACCAAATTTCAACCGAATCCGTGTGTAACACATGTATGTGTCCCCTCGTAAGATTATTACCAATATCTTCCATTTTTTTATATTTTTGCACAACTATATAAACTGAGTGATAATACGTACGTAAACCAGGAATAAACAATGCCTGGCGCGCTTTCACCTGTGACAACGACCACAGGCCACTCAGTGGCTTCGGAAGAATACTGTGGCGCCATATGGTGGCATACAGTAAAAATACATAGCTGGAATAGACCCTGAAGTTCGCCCTTCATGTAGTACCAATTTTACGCGCATAGATGTCACAGCTGATTATCTACGGCTCATCGCCTGAAACTGAACTGTGCCGCCATATGGCGTCACGCCAACTCTGATTTCAAGAACGGTGTGCCGCCATATGGCGTCACGCCATCTCAAATTTGAAGACCACCGTGACGCCATATGGTGGCACGTGGCACCCAATGTGTTAAACCTTGGAACTCAGCAGTGGGAGGCCGGAGCGCTGCCGCCTGAGCCACAGAGGCTTATTGAATAATAATAATAATTATTATAATAAAGAATTATTTTCCCGTCCCGCTTTCTAATTTAACGGTTTTCGGACACGCAGAGCCACCGGAAATTTGTCTCGCATAAGTTCTTTTACGTGCCAGTAATTTACTGACATGAGGCTGACTTATTTGAGCCCCTTCAAATTCCACCGTACTGAGCTAAGATCGAACCTTCCAAGACAGGCTTAGAAGGCCAGTGCTCTACCGTCCGAGCTACTCAGCCCGGCTAAAATTTAAATAGGTAATATTTACTAATCAGAATGTCACTAACTTGTAAAATTATTTCTTAATTAGAATTTATTATTTCATTCACTCATTTCAGTAAGGGCAAAATCTTCAACTGAAAAATGCTCCAAGCAGACACTGATATTGTGAGTCACACGTTTATTTCTTAGGTCCTGTCTACGAAGCGCATGCAATCACCTTTTACGCAAGGGCTCCTCCTTAGGGAATTGATGGTATGAATACGATTGACCTTGATTTTGGAACATTGATATACTCTAATAGTCAGACAAAACAGTTTTCTTGTTTTTCCTGCCATTGAGATATATTAAAACTTTGACTTCATCATTTAACTAGGCAACTTCTATTAAAAACACGGAGGAACAAATTATGATCGACAAACGCATACCGCATACCACTCGTGAGACATCTATCGGTAGTATTTCAGTACATCCGTATTGATAATATTCCCTCTAAATTATTTATTTATTTATTTATTTATTTATTTATTTATTTATTTATTTATTTATTTATTTATTTATTTATTTATTTATTTATTTATTTATTTTATATTGCGGGACTCAGGCTATGAAGCCTGCTATTCTGTCCGACGATACATACACCTACATGAAGAGTTAAATGTACACTAAATTATCTACAGTTTAATATCTTAAGCTATCAATTAAATGTTTTAATTAACCTAATAACTTAGCTACGATCAAATTGTACTATGTTATGAATAATTATTATTATTATTTATTAACCAGGTTTGACAGAGTTTCTTAAAGCGGAGGTGGTTTGACATGCTCCTAATTTCAGCAGGTAGGGAATTCCAAATTTGGCTGGCGGTGATTACAAATGATTATTGTGCCAGTTGAGCGGTGAATGGGAATGCTTAGTACTGAGGTGGATGATCATCTGGTAGGAATAGTAGATGGTGATGCTAGGTAATGGAGTTGTGTGGCAAGGTATTCAGGAGTGTTAAGGTTCAGTATACGATGTAACAGGGAAAGAGTGTGTAAATTTCGTCGCTCTCTTAAGCGTAGTCATGAAAGCCTACCAAATGCGGGAGAAATTTGGCTAGACCTTGGTATATCTGAAATAAATCGAACACATGCCTTATGTGCCTTTTCGAGGTTGATGGAAAGTGAGGCGTTCAGGTTACTGTATACTACGTCACACTAGTCGAATATTGGCATTACCATACTTTGGATAAGCAGTTTTCTTACATTTTGGGGGAGTAAATCTCTGAGTTTTTTAAGGGAATGTAAGGAATAAAACACTCGCTGACATATACCTGTTACATGATCGTTCCAAGTAACGTTTTTATCCATTATCATCCCTAAGTTTTTAACTGTGTCTTTGAATTGTAACTGAGTGCCTCTTAATGTTACTGAGTGGGTATGGACGTCTGTAAGTCGTGCGTGGGTTTTTTGGGTAGCTTAAAGAATACACTGTGATTTTCGGGCATTGATTTTTAATGCATGGTCATCGGTCCACCTACATATTCTTCCTAGGTCGTCATTAATATTATTTATTGCAGTTGGTAAGTCACGAGGATGTGCATGTGTATATATCTGTATGTCGTCTGCGTACACATGATATTGACAATGTTTTATTACTTGTGTTAGTCCTGAAATGAAGATCGAAAATAGGAGTGGCGCTGGCACTGACCCCTGTTGTATTCCAGTCTCTACAGGTTGCCATGAAGAGAAATTTTCACCTGTAGATACACACTGCCGACGATCTGAGAAATAGGAATACGTCCAGGATAGCGTGCTTTGTGAGAAATTAAGAGCACGTCATTTTGCTATTAGCATGTCCGTGTCAACGCAGTCAAAGGCCTTACTAAGGTCTAGAAGAGTTAAAACAGTAACTTCTCCCTTATCCATAGCTACTGCTGTGTCGTTTGTAACTTTATGCAGTGCAGTAGTTGTGCTATGATTGCTTCTAAAACCAGACTGGTATTTGTCAAGAAGCATATTGTTATTTAAATATGCGGTTATTTGTCTATGAACTATTTTCTCCAAAATTTTGGACAGAAATGGTAAAGTGCAAATGGATCGAAAGTCTTTGGGTTCCACGGGATTGTTGGTCTTGGGGAGTGGGCAAACAATTGCATATTTCCAAAGGGAAGGGAATACGCCGGTTATCAGTGAGGTATTAATGATGTGGGTTAGAGTTGGTAGGATTACGTCTAGAGTTTTTAACAGTAACTGTGGAACAATCTCGTCACATCCTGTCGTAGTTGTCTTTATTGTTCGTGCCATTTGTTACACTTCTGCAGGAGTTACGAGGGAAAAATATAACTGTTCTCCTCCATTGTTAATATTGCCATTTTGTAGAATTTTGTTAATCGGCTCTTCTTTTGTTGTCTCGTCAATGTTTTTTGCTAGTTGTTTTACGTCGCACCGACACAGATAGGTCTTACGGTGACGATGGGACAGGAAAGGGCTAGGAGTAGGAAGGAAGCGGCCGTGGCCTTAATTAAGGTACAGCCCCAGCATTTGCCTGGGGTGAAAATGGGAAACCACGGAAAACCATTTTCAGGGCTGCCGACAGTGGGGTTCGAACCTACTATCTCCCGAATACTGGATACTGGCCGCACTTAAGCGACTGCAGCTATCGAGCTCGGTCTCGTCAATGTTAACGGGTCTTGTAGTAAAGTATTGGTTTAAATCATCCAGTGATAGTTTAATGTCAGCAGTATGTATTTTATTTCCACCTATGCCCATTTTTTAAACGGTTTTCCAGATTGTTGTCGTGTTTCGGGTTAGCAAAATGTTCTGCGAGTGTCTTATTTTAGCATTCCTTACGGCTGTATGGTCCTGTTACGAAGGGCATTGTACAGGTCAAAATCGTTTGGTATTTGGCTAGTTTTAAATTTTCCCAAAGCTTCGTCTCTCTGTTTCATTGTCTCGTATTTCCTGAGTCATCCATGGAGCTGCAGGGCGTGTTACGCGAGCAGTGTGTGTTTAAGAACTCCACTTTATCATCTATATTATCTAAAATATGGACATTATGCCAAGGTATGTTTGCAGCGTCCTCTAATAGGGCTTCGTTATTTATACTTTTTAGGTCTCGGAATGTAATTAATTTAGGTCTGTACTTGGGGCATTTAAGTGAATAAGCTAAATAAAGTTGTGATTGGATAGTCCGCAAGCAGACATTTGCCCGTGGGTCAGTACCTTGTCAGGGTTATTCGTCACAATTAAGTCCAGTAATGTATGTGACGTGGCTGTGTGATGTGTTGTGTTAAGTGGCAAAATCGTCATGTTACAAATTTAAATTTGATTGGTGGTTTAGTCTGTCATTTTGTTGTTAAGGATGTCAGTATTCAGGTCTCCCAGTAATAAAACATGCTCATACCTGGGTAAGAGGTCAAGTAAGATGTCTTCAAGGTCGGTTATGTATCCAATCTTTGGTGAGCGATACACAACACTCAGTAAGCACTTTACACCTAAAACCTCAATTTCAATGAACATGAACTCAGGCCTTGCACATTATTCACTAATTTTTTGTAGATTATTTTATATTTTAGGTCGTTCCTAATATACATAGCTACTCCGCCGCCGGCTTTACCTGTGCGATCATTTCGGATCAAGGTATAATTTTCGAGGTGGACAAGAGAATCTGACAACCAAGGTTTCATCCAGGTTTCCCCGTTTATGACTATGTGAGGGTTGACATTAGCAATTATGTTACAGAGTTCGTGGAAGTGAGGAATTAGACTTTGAACGTTAGCATGTACTTCCTGTAAGGAATTTGGAAAGTTGTTAAAAGCATTTGTAAGGGGATTAGTATTAGGTGGCTGTGTAGGTATGGGAGTGGAGATTCCGCTCAGCTGACCACCAGTAACCTTGCCGAAAATAGAAGCATGTTCAGCACTCTCACTTTGAGTTGCCAACCTGTACGCTATCTTGCCTAGTTATTAAATGTAAATCTAATGAAGATATAATCTAAAAGTAATAGTTTGAATAGTAATTATAGTCTAGTAATTAAAAGTCTAGTGTCTGAGTTAGTTAAAACTGTAAAATTTGTATTGCCATGTTAGTTTCGGTCTGTTGGTTTAATTAATCCTCTCTAATTCTGCTTAGCTCGACACACAATTTTACACACTATTGTGTTTCACAACAATTGTACCGTCTATTGTCCAACAATTGGACACAGAAAATGTAGTGATCGCTTCTAGCAACAGTTTCATCCTGATTGATGTGAGGTTTTCTCCAATTGTTTTTCCCGTTCCTTTCAGTTTCTTTTTAGATTTGAATAGTTCGTTCCATTTGCGGTATGACACGAACTTCACTATTATCGGACGCGGCTTATCTCTACTCATCTTCCCTACCCTGTGACTTTTGTCTACGTCCTCGTGCGTTAAATGTACTCCAATACTGTCAGCTAGCTCGATGACAATTTTGTGCGTGTCCTCGCCACTCGGTTCCCGCACCCCGAACACACGCAGTGATTGCCGCCGCTGATATTGTTCGAGAGCATCTGTCTTAGTTTCGAGCTGTTCCCTGAGGTCTGATATTGTCTTGTCTCTGGCTTTGAGCGCTTCCCTCATTTCCTCGATTACTTTCATATTAAAATCTATCATAGCTTTAAGTTGGTCTATAACGGCCCTGGCTACCTGGTCTTGTATGATGTTTGCTAGCGTGGCGAGTGTTTCCTTGTCTCTCAGATCTTCCTGTAGGGCCCGCTTCACTGGGCTGTCTGTTGTTGCTACCTTTCCTTTCCCTGGCATGGCTGTTTACAAGAAGGATTATGTCCGTAATTACTTGTGATACACTTTGAACTGGTTGTTCGTAGCACGGTAGTTTTACTTATCACTTAGTTGAAAGTTCCACACGTAAATGCCGATCTTACACCTTCAAATCACTGATAAGCCTGGAGACTGAAACACACGCTACTAAGCACTGGACGCCATCTTGTATCTGACTGCCCTGGGAGAAACCAGCATGGCAGGGTTAATCCATTTAGTGTGTAAAATTTTGTGTAAACTGTATGAGTCAGGAGAAGTGCCATCCAATTTTCGGCAGAATTTTATTATACCTATTCGCAAGAAAGCCGGTGCTAACAAGTATGAAAACTACCGCACCATTAGTTTAGTAACTCATGCCTGCAAAATTTTAACACATATTATTTAAAGAAAAATGGAGTGACATGTTTGAAGCTGAGTTGGGAGAAGATCAGTTTGGCTTCACCAGAAATGTATGAACACATGAAGCAATCCTGACTTTACGTCTCATCTTAGAGGATCGAATTAAGAAGGACAAACCCACGTACATGGCGTTTGTAGATCCAGAAAAGGCATTCGATAATGTTGATTGGGCCAAGTTATTTCAGATTCTGAAGGTGATCAGGATCAGTTACTGAGAACAAAGAATTATCTACAATCTACAGCCTAGACTGGTCAGGACGTTTTTGTGGGGGCCGAATAAAAATAATGCCATAAAGCGGGAACATACTAAAAAATGAAAAAAAACAATTTCGCTGTTAAATTTAAGGTTAGGTTTGTGCGTAAAAATAATTACGATGAAAACAAAGAAACAAGTGTTTAAAATTTTAATTAATGAAATTAAGAAATAATACATTTGAAGAACACCAGCATAGTAAAACATCAAGGATAAACGTTCTGAGAAACATGAATTATATACGTTGCAGCTGTCTCTTACAATATTGTTTAAAGTTGTAACAGGAAAGTCCAATATCTTGGCGATTTGCACACGTTTTATGTGTAGTTTAGCATCCGCTTTCTCAATAGACTTTAATATTTTCATCATCTGTATATTGTCTAGCTTTCTTCTTATCCATAACTGAATGTCCTGTAAACTACTATGCTTAAGTATTGTAGGCCTAATTTGTGTACGTTGTTACACAATACACTTACGATGGTAAAATTAAGCTCATATCAACTGTATACATAAGTACAGTAGTTAAATGAAATAAGTTTCATAATGATAAATCCGTATTGAACTGTAATTACAATAGAGTAAATTAATGTATTATTTGGGTCCACCTTTTCAATACAAAATGTAAATAGTTTAAATTACATTAATGATTAAGTACTAGTTTTGACCTAGTACTAGGTCATCGTCAGTCTAAAGCAAAATTAAAACACAAAATATCGAAGAAATTAAGCAATGTAAAGACACGTACGGTCTCGTAAAAGTACATACCATGTGAGATATTGTGCAGCTCTATGTTAAAAAAATAACTCTCTGAAAGAGATTCATAATAAGTCCAGTGCATACCTATTAAGATGATGTTATAGAATGGAATCCTTGAATTGCTGGAATATGCTGGCTCCTTTAACCTCTTAACACGAAAGCCCGAGTATACTCGGGGTTTTGTATATTTATATAAAATAAAATCTCGAGTATACTCGGCAATGTCGCTCTTTGGTCGGTACCTAATTTAAAAGCCCGAATATACTCGTTTCTTGTTGTTTCTCAATATTTCCGCCAGATGTTTATGAAATTATTACTTTAGGGTCGTATTTTTGCCAACAGATGTCTCTGACTCAACCGTAGTGGATGTCGGTGACTCAGGCAGTTCGTTTTTGCGGCTTTCCAGCAATGTAGCATTGTGTGTTGATCCTTGTTTTAGGGCATTTCACACAGCCACAAACATTTGAACAGTATTGAGTGTCATGTTGTATTACTTGCCATCTGTTTAGTGCTGTTATTTATTTTAGAACCCGTAAAAATATCACGAGTATACTCGGGATTTTAAAGCAGGAACTTTTCGGTGTATCACTATCAACTTTTTAATGCTACACGCCGCACTGGTCTTTAATCGTAAATAAACGATGCGACTTCGGCTCAGTGGTTCTTCAATTGGATACCAGTATCTTATAGGAGCCACCATATTCTAATTTCCTTATCCAGCAACTCAAGAATTCTTTCTTTAACATCTTTTTAGTGCGCACTGGACTTTTTAATGCTATACAGCGCACTGGACTTTATTCACAAATAAACGACATAAGTTCGGCTCATTGGTTCTTCAATCGGATACCTGGATCTTAAAGGAGCCAGCATATTCCAGCAATTCAAGGATCCCTGTCTATAACATCTTCTTAATATGCACAGGACTTATTATGAATCTCTTTCAGAGAGTTATCTTTTAACATAGTGTTGCACAATATCTCACATGGTATGTACTTATACTAGACCGTACGTGTCTTTACATTGCTTAATTTCTTCGATATTTTGTGTTTTAATTTTGCTTTAGGCTGACGATGACCTAGTACTAGGTCGAAACTAGTCTCTAATCATTTATGTACCGGGCGAATTGGCCGTGTGCGCAGAGGCGCGCGGCTGTGAACTTGCATCCGGGAGATCGTGGGTTCGAGCCCCACGGTCGGCAGCCCTGAAGATGGTTTTCCGTGGTTTCCCATTTTCACACCAGGCAAATGCTGGGGCTGTACCTTAAGGCCACAGCCGCTTCCTTCCAACTCCTAGGCCTTTCCTGTCCCATCGTCGCCATAAGACATGTCTGTGTCAGTGCGACGTAAAGCAACTAGCAAAAAAATCATATAATTTAAACTATTTACATTTTGTATTGAAAAGGTGGACCCAAATAATACATTAATTTACTCTATTGTAAGTACAGTAGGCCTAATTTACATATGTTGTTACAAGAGTCACTCAGGCCTCTTTCAGACAGCGCTGGAGTAAAACGTGCCCGTGTGTATGGGAGGCTGTACAGTACCTGCTTCTGCTGACGTACACATACAGCAGGCCGAACGGCGCAAAACTAACCGCGCTTTCCAGTGAATCCTTTTCAACACACTTTTCATTGTGGGTAATAAATATGGGCCTTCATAGTCTTTGTTTACCTTCTACACTTAAAAAATACAAAAATAGTTGAAGCCTGCTGTGTCCTTCAAAGGAAGGAGATGGGTACGATTTTGAGGATACTCTCTTGATAGCGATCTAAAATGATACCATCCTTTCCCAAACACGAGATCAGTGGTATTTCTGACATTAAAGGTATTAAGTTCTCAATGTCTCTTTCAGGTTCCATAACAACCGCTGCAAATCACACAGAGAACAACAAAAGCACACGATTGACTTTTACGTTGAAAATGAGAAATATCAAATGAGTGAGAGTGGGCCTACTTTTGTTTATCATCTAAATCCATTTCTACTTACATGTACACTCGGGTTCTGATACAGGTCGCAGTACTATCGTCGCGAGCACCATCGATCCGCTGTGTAAAATCACATGCATAAAAACTGATGTAAAGTAACAAATAACTGTGGGCGTGGGACCACGATTCACCACGGACTGCCTGCTCAAAACCTTTCTCTGCGCGCTGTTACTTCCCTCCTCCGCATTATCTGAAAGATTCTGTTTGAACAGTCTGGCTCCGTGGCCAAATGGTTAACGTGCTGGCCTGTGATCACAGGGGTCCCGGGTTCAATTCCCGGCAGGGTTGAGAACTTTAACCATAATTGGTTAATTCCGCTGACACAGAGAGGCTGGACGTGTGTATCGTTTTCATAATTTCATCTTCATCATGATGCGTAGGTCGCCTACGGTGTCAAATCAAAAGTTGCATCTGGCGAGCCGAACTTTTCCTCGGACACTCCCAGCACTAAAAGCCACACGCCATTTAATTTCATTTTTCTGTTTGAACCATCAGTTCCCTCTTTAGGCCTAGGTGGACTGGCGGCTAAGCACGGAAGCAGGTTGAACCCGCGAGGTTTGAAAGAGGCCTCATGAACGTAAAATTAAGCACCAACACGTCAGACGCAAAGAGAATAAGACTGATTGGCTTGGTACTGACCCTCCCTGGAGCTGTAGGCCGACATGCAACCGTGCTCCGGGGGCCGTTAATTTCGTTACCAAATCCTTACCCAAGCCAGTTGTCGCTGGTCTGTCGTGCGCGCAACGTTGCCGTGAACTCTAATTTAAATTTCTTATGGTGGGAGTTACGAACGCACTAAAGAGTGATGTACATGTGCTATCCGGGTTTCTTTAGCATGTATATAATAGGACACGCCCTGGCACTTAGGAATAATGGCATAATAACCAGGGAAACGCACTAGAGAGGGACATCTTAACCAGTTTCGACTGTGTATAAAAATCTGTCTGCAGTGATAAGAATCAAGAGCTTTAAAAACGAAGCAGCAATCCAGAAATGAGTGATGCAGGGCTGCAGTTTTGTCTTCCCACTTCTTCAATGTTTACATAGAACAGGCAGTAATGGAAATCATAGAGAAATTTGGAAAGGGACTCACAACCCAAGGAGAGGAAATCAAAACCCTTAGATTTGCCAATGATATTGTTGTTTTGTCTGGGTTTGCGGAGGATCTAGGGAAATCACCGAAGGATATGGACAAGCAAATGTGGAGCAAGTCAGAGAAAAACAAATGCTTGGCACCCTTAAAATTGAATACACTGCCTAAATACTTAGTCCTGTCGAACAATGGAGCGAATTGAGTGTACTTGAAATTTGATTTGCCAGAAAGAGAGTTTATATGAATTTTCTTCGTATCTCGAATAGTTAGCAAGATAAAAATGTTTTGCTGTGTATTGCTGCATGCTTTGTCCTTGGTCTCCTTTTCTTGGTTTCTTTCACGTAAAAGCTACTTGATGGACCATGCTAAAAGTTGGCAAGCATACAACTGGAACCGTTGGTTAACATATAGACTGTGACAGTTTATCTTGTGGTGGCCCTGCAGGGAAATAAAATATGAAGCAATACGGGACTGCAGAGGATCTAGAGAAATCACCAAAGGATATGGATGGAATCGGCGGGCTGTATTTTGTTTTCCCACCTTTTCAATGTTTACATAGATCAGGCAGTAAAGGAAATCAGAGAGAAATTTTGAAAGGGAATCACAATCCAAGGAGAGGAAATCAAGACCCTGAGATCGGCCGATGTTGTTTTGTCTGGGACAGCGAAGGATCTAGAGAAATCGCTGAATGATGTGGACAGTCTTGGGTAAGGAGAACAAGATGAAAATAAATAAGTCTAAACTAAAATTAATGGAGTATGGTCGAACGAAGTCGGGTTATGCAGGTAATATTAGATTAGGAAATGAAGTCTAAAAAAATCACATTAAGTCCAAAATAGAATTAATGGAGCATGGTAGAACGAAGTTGGATTATGCAGGCAATATTAGATAGGAATTGTACTCTTAAAGGAAGTAGATGAATTGTTACTTGGGTAGTAAAATAACTAACGATGGCAGATGTACGGAGGACGTAATGCAGACTAGCACAAGCTGGGAAGGCCTTTCTTAAGAAATTTGCTGACTTTGAACATTGATATAATAGTTAGAAAGACTTCTGTCTGGAGCGTGGCAATTTATGGAAGTGAAAACATATACGATAAATAGCTCAGAAAGATAGAGAATGGAAGCTTTCGGAGTGTGGTGTTGCAGAAGAATGCTGAAGGTGAGATGGGCAGTTCGAATCACAAATGGAGAGATGTGTTTGAGTCATCAGTCCATAGACTGGTTCGATGCAGCATTTCACGCCAGCCTATCCTGTGCTAACCTTTTGATTTCTACATAACTCCTGCATCCTACATCTGCTCTAATCTGCTTGTCATGTTCATACCTAGCTCTACCCCTACGATTCTTGCCGCCAACACTTCCTTTAAAGACCAATTGATCAAGTCCTTGGTGTCTTATGATGTGTCCTATCATTCTATCTCTTCTTATGAAATTTACCAAAATTGATCTCCTCTCACCAATTTGATTCAGTGTATCTTCATTCGTGAATCGATGTATCCATCTCACCTTTAGCATTCTTCTGTAACAAATTTCAAAAGCTTCTATTCATTCTTTTTGAGCTAGTTATCTTTCATGTTTCACTTCCATACAATGCCACACTCCAGACAAAGGTCTTCAGAAAAATATTTCTAATTCCTATATCACTGTCCGAAGTAAGCAAATTTTTTTTCGTAAGAAAGCCGCTTGTGCTAGTCGGCATTTTATGTCCTCCGTACTTCTGCCATCATTCGTTATTTTAATACCCAAGTAACAATATTCATCTATTTCCGTGAAGACTTCATTACCTAATCTAATATTACCTGCATCACCTGCCTTCGTTCGACTGCACTTCATTACTTTTGTTTTGAACTTATTTATTTTCATCTTATACTCCTTATACAAGTCTCTGTCCATACAATTCAGTAATTTCTCTAGATCTTCTGCAGTCTTGGATAAAATAACAATATCATCAGCAAATCTCAGGGTTTTGACTTCCTCTCCATGGATTGTTATTCCCTTTCCAAATTCCCCTTTTATTTCCTTTTTCGTCTGTTCTGTGTAAACATTAAAAAGGCGAAGGGGGGGGGGGGGGACGACATAAACTGCAGCCTTGCCCTCGCTCCTTTCCGGATTGCTGCTTCTTTTTCAAGGGTCTCGATTCTTGTCACTGCGGACTGATTTTAATACAGATTGTAGATAATTCTTCGTTCTCGGTATCTGATCCCGATCACTTTCAGAATCTCAAATAGCTTGGTCCAATCAACATTATCGAATACCTTTTCTAGATCTATGAACACCAGGTTTGGGGCTTGTCTTTCTTAATTCGATCCTCTAAGAACAGATGTAAAGTCAGGATTGCTTCACTTGTTCCTACATGTCTTCTGAAGCCAAACTGATATTTTCCCAACTCAGTATCAACTTTTTTTTCTATTCTTCTGTAAATAATACATGTTAAAATTTTGCAGGCATGAGATACCAGCTAATGGTGCGATAGTTTTCACACTTGTCCGCACCAGCTTTCTTGGAAATAGGTATACTAGCGTTCTGCCGAAAATCCGATGGCACTTTACCTGTCTCACATCTTACTTACACTCTAGATGGAATAACTTTTCCATGCTGGTTCTCCTAAGGCAACCCGTAGTTCAGAGGAAATATCATCAATTCCAGATGCCTTGTTCCTATTTAGGTCTTCCACAGCTCTGTCGAACTCTGACCTCAAAATTGGGTCTCTCATGTCATGGGCATCGACTGCCTCTTCGTGTTTCAGAACCAAATCATATAAGTCTTCATCTTGATACAACTGTTGGATTTGTTCCTGCCATCTTTCTGCTTTGTCTTCTTTCCCTACAAGTGGTTTTTCATCTGAGCTCTTAATATTCATACTCCTAGATTTCCTTTCTGCAATGGTTTCCTTAATTTTCCTGTATGCAGCATCTACCTTTCCTAGGACCATACAACCTTCAACAATCTTGCACTTCTCCTGCAGCCAGTCTTCCTTAACTATCTTGCACTTTTCTATCCACTTCATACTTTAATCGGCTGTATTCTTTTCTGCCCTGTCCATTTCTTGTATTTTTGTCGTTCATCAATCTGAGTTATCCATCGATTCTTAGTTGATCTTTCCTTCCTTCCTTCCTTCCTTCCTTCCTTCCTTCCTTCCTTCCTTCCTTCCTTCCTTCCTTCCTTCCTTCCTTCCTTCCTTCCTAATATTTCTTCAGCAGGCCTACTGACCTCATTTTTCACGACTGTCCCTTCTTCCTCTATTGTGTTTCACCCTGCCTTTTCATTTAGTCCTTGTGCATCATGTTCCTTGAAACAATCCCTCGCACTCTTTTCTTTCAACTTGCCTAGATCCCATCTCCTTGCACTTCTTCCTTTCTTCAATTTCTTCAACTTCAGATGCCATTTCATGACCAACACGTTGTGGTCAGAGTCCACATCTGCTCCTGGGAATGCCTTGCAATCCAACACCTGGTTTTTGAATGCTTAATCATAATGAAGTCTATTTTATACCTTCCAGTGCCTCCTGGTCTCATCCACGTATACAGCAGTCGTTTGTGGTGTTTGAACCAAGTTTTAGCAAGGACTAAATTATGATTAGTGCAGAATTCAACCAGCCTATTTCCTCTATCATTCCTTTGTCCCAATCCGAATTCCCCTACTGTCTTACCTTCTGTTCTTTGGCCTACCACTGCATTCTGGTCTCCCATCATAATTTGATTCTCGTCACCTTTTACATATTGTATTAAATCTTAGTAGGCATATAGACTTGCACTATTATGGCGGGCATTGGTTTGGTGTCTATCTTTACAACAATAATCCTCTCACTATGCTGTTTGTAGTAGCTTATGTGCTGTCCTATTTTCTTATTCATTATTAAGCCAACTCCTGCATTTCCCCTCTTTGATTTATGTAACCGTTACCCACAGTTACACGACACATGGTAAAGAAATAATTATAAAAGTTAAATTACATGGAATTTATACACCTTTAAGATAAATCGAGGCACCAAATGAAACTCCATCGAGAAATAAACAAATGAACATCAGGTTGATCAACTTGACAACTACAAAGGAAGGATGGGGAGCATGCGTGGGAACCCTACCAGGGCCATAGGGGATGTGCGTTGAGGCTGAAGGAAAGAGATACATTAATATAATGCAAGTTCCAGAATGTAACGATTAAAGGTAGTAGGAACCACATTATAAATTTACAATATTAAGTGAAAGTTAACGGTGCTTTGAGATAATTGCACTACATAATGGAACAAGAGGGTGACCAGAAATGATAAAACTTGGTGCAGAGGCTAGTTTAACTTACTCCCACACCAAAAAACACTTCCAGTGTGCAGCAGAGGAAAAACTAGCGTACATCAAGTGACACAAAGTTATGGGAGGCAAACCCTGAGGGAAATTAAATTTATCTATTAATTACACTGTTCACCAAACCGAAAGAAAATGTTAATTTCCTCCAAAGTCAAATAATCGGGCCCAGCTGAAAAGCTAAGACATCTTAATAATTGAGTGGCGAGTCAGGGCAAATATGGTAAACTCCTTTGTGAAAAGAAAAGCTAGCATTGAATTTAAATTAAGTTGAAATGAAACCAACAGTGCTCACCCCAAGGCAGGCCATCCCGGGTGAGAGGATCGCTGAAGTGCGTCTGCTCGCTAGACCTGCAAGAAGCAAAAAGACGTCAAAGGTTTACCTCTCTCTCTCTCTCTCTCTCTCTCTCTCTCTCTCTCGGAAGGTGAAGCTGGCCACGGTCCGATCACCAGGTAACCAATCAGGCCACAGAAGCTTACCTTTCGCCACCCAGATTCACCAATCGATACCCCTGTTATTTTCTTCAACGGAAATATTTATCGAGAACCTTCCATCTTACGAAACTAGTACAGAACTAGACCATGCTTCTAGGATCGACAGGGACGGACACCCGCTGTCCGAAAGTCGAGGTCACGAAAGTTTCACAGTGTTACAAAGTATCCCCCAACAATAACGATAACAACCCTTAACAGTTTAGTAATATTAATAATAGTTACATTTTCAAACGACTGTCTTCTGTAAGTCCACCAGTCCAAATACAACACACTTTTTTTTTTCTTTCTACAAAACCTGCCACAATTTTGTGTTTTTAATTCTATAGTCCCCTGACCAAATCCTGTTCATCTTGCCGACGTACTTTGTTTATACCAACTACATCTAACTTTAGTGTATCCATCTCCCTTTTCAGATTATCTGGCCTACCACAATGATTCTGACTTCTAACATTCCACGCTCCGACTCGCAGAATGTCAGTATCCATCTTCCTGATGATCGCCCCCTCTCGTGTTGTCTCCACCCAGAGATCCTAATGGGGGACTATTTTACCTGCAGAATATTTTACTCGGGAGGAAGTCATCATCAGTACATCATTCATACAGAGAGAGCTGCATGTCCTCGGGAGTTAGTTACAGGTGTAGTTTCTTTTGCTTTCAGCTGTGTAGCAGTGTCACCATAGCTAAGCCATGTTGAGTATTATTACAAGGCCTTATCAGTCAATCATCTAGATTGCTGCCCTTGTAACTTCCAAAAGGCTGCTACTCCCCTTTCGATGAACATTTCGGTAGTCTGGTCTCTCAACAGATACCCATCCGATATGGTTCCACCTGTGGCTCGGTTATCTGCTTCTTTGGGATGCGCAAGCCTTTCTACGGTGGCAAGGTCACGTGGTTCGCGGGGGAGGAAAATGGAGGGATACTGAATCGAATTTGTGAGAGGAGAACGATTTGGCAAAATTTGACCAGAAGAAGAGACAGAATGATAGGATACATCTTAAGGCATCCAAGTCTTGTTCATTTAGTTCTTGAGGGAAGTGTAGGCGATAAAAACGGCTGGGGTAGACCAAGGAGAAGGTTAGTACAGCACAGGACAGGGGGACATGGAGGGCTGCAGCTTGAAACAGTGCAGTTGTGTTGTCTTCAATATCCTCCTTACAGAAGACCTCCATTTTCAGAACAAAACCTGAAGCTTCACCACAATGAACAGGTTTAAAAAAATATATACACAGAACTGTACATCTCCTCAGAAACCTCAGATTCCCTCATCAATTTTAAAGTTTTCATTTGGTGCATATGAAAACAAATGAGCAAATTTTATGCGAGGGGTCATGGTGAAGAGTGTTTAGTAGGATGTAGGTTGCATTGTCATTGACGTACAAATTACACAAAATTGCTACGAAGTGATTCCTGTTCATCATCAAAGATGGAAATTGAGTAGATATAAATGACTAGCCCAAGAACCTCATAGTTTGGATATCTTCAGAAGCCACATGTGAATAACTATAGAAAAGAATATAGTTCACGAAGGTGGACAGCTTGCCAGGAATTCCACAAACTGTGTTTCTTTATTTTGTTGGTTTGCTTTAGTTTATCTATAATGGATGATAAGTACTTGTTTGATTCTATTTCTATATGTTTATAGGTTGCAGAAAAATATTTCAAAACAGTCAGTAGCTGTTGATGCTGTCGTATATATTACCATCAAGAATTCATGAATATGTGTTTGTGTATATTCGTTTATATGATTTTGTGGTTGTTTGTTTTTACATTACTACAGGTTAAAACTTTTCAGAATTACTTTTCATTTGAACTTTTAGTGTGTTTTTCTTTAAAAGAGTAATCTATAAACTTTATATATATATATATATATATATTTTTTTTCAAGGCTGAAGATGGTCCACTAGGGCCAAGACGTGTGCCTTTAATGTGTTTTTTTTTCTTACCATTTCTTGTTTTGACCCAGGTGGACTAATTACATAGTTTCCTTTACATGTAACCTCCCTCAGTTGCGTAATGTGAGCCATTTTCTACTCCCTCAGCTGTTCATATTTGTATGCTCCTACAATGTTCATACTGATTTACAAGGGTTATAAATTAAAAGAAGTGGCAACACTGATATTACCAAGTATTTAATGCGGTCATCAGCAAAATTTCACTACATCCCTTCAGTATATTCACACCGGTAAAGTTCCTATCCTTCTGCCAAATGTTTGCTAGCCGTATCATGCCAGCATTGAGGTGGTCTCTGTTGGTCACAGCGACAGAGTGCACTACTGTATAGAGCACTGATGGAACATCAGGGAGCCTTATACCTCTGAGAGCTTCTTTCAGCTGAGGGAACAAATCAGTCACGACGACTCATGTGAGGGTAATATGGAGGTTGTTCCAAGGCTCTCAACGCCACCACCGCAACATGGTTGTCACTACTTTTGCCACATGGCAATGCACATGGTCATACAAGATGCAAGATTCCGCAAGAAATGGTCAGGTCGGGAGTGATCCTGCTACCCTAAGCGACAGTAGACAGTACTACCTGCGACTGTCTGGCCGAGGGTTGGGCGGCCGACACCAAACCCGACAGACTAGGGGAAGGCCAACAACTACGGGTGGAGTAGTTTTCCCCTAGAAGGTTTGATGAGACGTTTGTGTAGGAAATGACACATAAATTCATCAGCTGCTGCCTTGCAGTGAGGTAGGGGACTGCCAAAGGCTAAGGGAGAATACTCCTGACAGAAAATCCCCAGCAGTGTTAGGTTTAGCAAGTCAACTGAAGGGTTATATCGATTGCTTTCAACTACAAAAGGAACCTCGGAACGCAAAAATACCGGATAGACACACCTTCTCAAACATCTGCAACCTATGATGACCGTAAGGCTGATGTTCAAGTACGATGTTCTGAGAAGAAGCCCAAAAGAAAGAGTCCTAAACACAGAATTGGAACATTAAATATCCTGACCTTAACTGGCAGAAGCAAGGAGCTGATAGATATGATGGAAAGGAGGAACCTCTGTATTCTTCGCCTGAGTGAGGCAAAGTGGAAGGGAAGAGGAAGAAGAAAGTTAAGAAAAGGATACAAACTACATTGGAATGGAAATAAAACAGAAGCCAAAAATGGTATAGGTTTTATATTAAGAGAGGACATTGATGTCATCAGTGAGGTAATATATGTTAATGAAAGAATTATTAAGTTGAACTTCTCTCTTAACAAGAGTGTGCTGACAGTAGTCCAGGTGTATGCCCCACAGACTGGCTGTAACAAAGAGGAAAAAAGAACAGTTCCGAACTGATTTAGAAGAAGCCATAGAAAGAGAGGAAAATATCATAGTAATGGGAGATCTAAATGCTCAAGTTGGATCAGACAGGCTTGGATATGAAAATGTACTAGGTCCATATGGTTATGGAGACAGGAACCCAGAAGAGAAAGTCTTCTAGATCTATGTGTAAGAAATGGCTTGAGAATAAACAACAGTTGGTTTCAGAAGCAGCTAAGTCATAAACTAACAAGATACAGTTGGAATGGAGATACTAAAACTCTGTTAGATTATTTTATATCAGACAATGAAGCAGAAAAGACCATATGTGATGTCAGAGTTATACCAAGTGAAAGCCTGGACAGTGACTACAGACTTCTCCTCGCAACAATAAAGCACATTGAAATTTATAGAACTCAGAAATACAGGAAACCAAAAATCAAGATATGGGAGCTAAAGAAGGCAGAGAAACAACTTGAATACACAAAAAAAAGTGACCAATAAATTACCATCAGATGCATTACAACAAGGCAACATCGAGTGGACTAGATTCAAAGAAAGCATTGTCGGAGCTGCATTAGAAGTTTGTGGTAAAACTAATAGCAAAATGAAGGCAAAAGAAACTCCTTGGTTAAATGATCGGGTGAAGATTGCTGTCAAAGTGAAAAATGAAACCAGGAAAGCCAGAAACAAAGAAATGCCAAAAGGAAGTCAAAGAAATGAATCTAGAGTAAACGAACTGCAGCAGAAATACAGAGATCAGAAACTACGAGTAAAGAAAATTGTGGCCGAAGAAAAACAGAAAGCTTGGGCTGATTTTACTGATAAACTAGAGCAAGACAGCAAAGCTAATTCTAAACTACTTTACCGAACAATACGAAATATAAGAAGAGACAATGAATCCATAAGAGCAATAGAGGAACCAGATGGTAACATAGTTAGGGAAGAGACAGAAATAAGGAAGATTACGAAATCCTATTTTGATAATTTATACAACAGTACTGGGAAAGACTCCAATGATGTAACCACGCAGATCAGCTTAAGCTGCAATGATGAGCCTGACCATATACTCTAATACACCAATACCGGACAGCTCTATCTCAACAGCATTGAGCAGAGTGCGAACAGCGACGGTAGTGACATCTAGCATGCAGGTGTGACGCCCAGGAACTGCAAACTTGTCTATGCTACAGTTGAGAGGAAAGCATCTACACCCATTGGAAATATTTTTGTTAAAATAATTGAACAATCATAATAATTAAATTAGTTGGATTGGTGGTCAAGCCTATGCAAATAATACACTGAAATAATTTTCTTACGCCGAGCTAAGTGGCTCAGACCGTTGAGGCGCTGGCCTTCTGATCCGAATTTGGCGGGTTCGATCCCGGCTCAGTCCGCTGGTATTTGAAGGTGCTCGAATACGTCAGCTTTGTGGAGGTAGATTTACTGCCACGTAAAAGGATTCCTGCGGGATGGAATTCCGGCACGTCGGCGTATCGCAAAACCGTAAAAGTAGTTAGTGGGGCGTAAAGAACATTATTATTATTATTATTATTATTATTATTATTATTATTATTATTATTATTATTAATTGCTTACAGTAAAAATAGCTGACTGGATTCGAAACTCATGGCCTTCAATTTTCAATTTCAAGACTGCCGCGATAACCATTACGCTACAAGCCCACAAGTTTTCAAATGTGAAATTCATGGTGCTGCGTATTTAACAACGTGGACCCTTAAGTGTGAGTGTACTAGAGTTCCATATTTGTAAATGTTATTGGTTTTACTCAAAAAAAAAATCAAAGTAGTTATTTCATTCCCTCCTCTCAGACGAGGAGAGGGCGGGCCGACAGCTACACTAGTACCTCTTTGGCCGTAGAAAGAGGAGGATTTTGAAGAAAAACCGAAAAGACAGAGGAGGGATGTCTTGTACATACCGTGAGAGGACAAAAAGTAGTGGATTGGCGCAGGGGCACCGCAACAAGAAGCCAGGTCTCAGGGGGGACCCGCAAAGCACCCCGCATGAGCGGACCCCAACAAACATCAGAGGACAGGGACGAAATTTTATTGACGTATCTCGGATGCACATATTGGAGAATAATGATTATTTACATACAGTGAACAGGCATTACAGAAAGTGATAATAGTTACAGATATTGAGCTAGTATGATAGGGGGGTGTGGAGTAAAGTAGGTTTGGGACAGAAGGTAGTTAATGGGAATGATTATATGGGTGATGGAGGTAGCAAGTATTCGGAGAAGGTCCAAGATCGTGAGGGGCGGTAGGAATAAATAAATAAATAAATAAATAAATAAATAAATGTATTACACGTATTGAGATGGTAGTATGGGTGAGGGCGGAAGGAAGCTTGGGTAAGGAGGAGGGTAGTGTTGTAAGAGAAGGTAGTATAGGGTGGTGGTCATATTGATGACGGAAGTGGCAAATAAACGAAGAAGGTCCAAGATCTGGAAAGGGGGCAATAGGAAATGTGGCTGGGGAGCTGGACGATTGAAAGTGGCCGGCGGGAGGGTGGGTAGCGGGACAGAGGATGAACTAGGAGAAAAGTGACGAGGGGAGGGATGGGCAGTTCGAGGTGGGGAGCGAGAAGGCTCCACGCGATATGTTCGCCTACGGAAACGAACTCCGGTAGCGATGAGATGGTCGATATCAGCTGTGGAAGGGAGTTGGAGGTGAATCATAAAAGTTGGACCATCGTCGTTATAGATGCGAAACACCAGTTGTAGTTCATGAAGTAGATCACGTTCAGTGACGGCAGGGGCGATTCCACGGATGACGCAGCTCGGAGGTGGAGTTAGTTGACTAGCTGGAGTAGAGTCGTCTGCATGGCCAGGGGAAAGTGGCGGAGCTGCAACAGTGGTAGTTACGAGGTTGGCAGGGTGCAGCTGGGAACTGGTTAGGGTCGTAGACAAGGAAGTGGTAGACATGATAGAAGAGGGATGGCTATACGTAATAGTGGAGGTAGAAAAAGACGGGGAAGGATGGACAGAAGTGGTAACGGTGGTGGTGGTGGTGGTGGTGGTGGTGGTGGTGGTGGTGGTGGTGGTGGTGGTGGTAGTAGTAGTAGTAGTAAGAGCGGGCGAGGAGTGATTGTCAGTAGGAGTGATGGGGAAGTCAGGAAGGGAAATCATTTGCTGTAAAAGATGCTCCGGTGTAGGCACCGCTGAATATGAGGCACCAAAGAGACAAACACCGTTTGCGATAATTCCTTGCGGTGGACTTGGATATCGAAAGAAGGCCACGGCATCTGGAGAAGGTTGACCAGGTAATCCGTCTTGAAGGCGAAGAACAGCGCCGTTGCCGCTGCTGCGAAGTTCATCCCGGATGGCGGTTGGCTAGTAAGAGGTGTCCACGCCCTTGATGAGACAGGTATACACATCGGGGAAGGCGACAGCCAACTAGGCGTCTGCCAATTAGATTGTTCTTGGGCCGGCTGAGACAGCGACGAGAAGAGGGCCACCCAGCCGCAAATATAGTGAGGCGTGACGTAGTGTTGGTGTGATTTGGTTTTACGTCCCACCAATATTTCAGTAGAGTATTTGATTGATTTCTTAATATAAGTGGCATAGAATGTAACCTCAACATAGATGCGAGGTCATTACCTTTTCTAATACCTGCGATCCTTATCAGTTCCCATGGCATTATCTTGTTTGTTAATTTGTTCAGCACATAACGCTTTTCTCGGAATTTAACTGCAATGTAAGATTATTTTGTGACAAACACTGATACATTATAAACAACACGCCAGTGCGCCAAGAATCATACAGATGACAATATGTTATTGAAGAGTTGGTCACACCAAGCCATGTAGGTAGCAGCACTATCTACTTTCTCGCTGAAAACCGCAAGCTGTCCGGTGTTATCATATTAAAGTATTTGGTCTGACCAAGATAGCCCGCCAACATGGAAGGAAGTAGAGACTTCCCTTAATAGTATGCCGAAAGAAAGATCAACAGGATTTGATGAAGTCAGTGCAGATATGATCAAAGCAATTGGTGCAATAGGAATACAGTGGCTTCATTGTGTAAGTAATGCAATATGGAAGGATAGGAAAGTCCCAGATGATTGGAAAAAGGTAATAATAATACCTCTCATCAAAAAAGTAAGCCGGAAGAAATGTAGCAATTATAGAGGGATCACTTTATTGTCTCATGGTTTGAAAATATTTGAGAAAATACTTGAAAAAAGGCTAAGGAAAATAAAAGAACCAAAACTACAGGAAGAACAATATGGATTCAGAGAACACCGATCAACTACCGATCTCATATTTGCACTTAGAATACTGTTAGAAAAGCATTGGGAGAAGGGCAAAGACTTAACACTAGTGTTTTTGGATGTTAAAAAAGCATTGATAGTGTTCCAAGGAAGACTATATGGGAATGCTTAAGAAAGAAAAATGTACCCAAAGGGCTTATCCTGAAAGTTAAAATGCTTTACGAAGACTGTTGCAGTTGCGTACAGATATTAAACGGTAATTCTGATTGGTTTCAAACCATTAAAGGAGTGCAACAAGGCAGTACCCTTTCACCCTTAACTTTTTATCACTGTCATGGATGAAGTCATGAAAGAAATTAAGCAGAAGAACAATATGGACATCAATACATTTGTATTTGCAGATAATGTAGTCATTTGGGGAAATACGGAGAAGGAAGTCCAAGAGAGGCTGAAAACCTGGAATGAACATTTGAAAGTACACGGATTAACAATAAATAAATCGAAAACTGTTACTATGTCTGTCAATAGGCAGAAGAAGAAAGGAAGAATAATGCTGGAAGGTACACAGCTCGAAACAGTAGACCAATATAAATATCTTGGGTGCATCATTTCAAGTGATAACAGAATCCTGCATGAGATTAACAACCGCATTCAAAAATCAGCTCAGTTTTACCATCAAGTTCGGAACCTCCTCTGGAATGAACAAGTTCCCTTAAGATCAAAGCAGATTCTCTTCCAATCATACTTCACCCCCATAACAACATATGGCCTAGAAACCTGCACAACAACCCAACAAGTGGATAGCAAACTACAAGCCTCAGAAATGAAGTTCCTACGAACTATGGTACAGAAGACAAAAAGGGACAGGGTAAGGAATGAAAGAATAAGGGAGGAAGCTGGTGTGTACCCATCCCTGAATGAAAAAGTGACAAGGGCCCGTTTGAAATGGTTTGGCCATGTCAAACGAATGGACGATAGAAGGGTAGAAAAACAATCCTACACACAGTCGTGGTCGGAAAATGACCTAGGAAGACCTAGGAAGAGATGGCTGGACCAAGTGAAAGAGGACATAGGAACAAGAGGAGTCAGCTGCGATTGCCGTCTTGAGAGAAGAGTGGTACATACATGGACAGACAGAAGTGGAGAGAGGTCGTAAACCTCACCCGGGCAAATGGAGTGGAAAACATGATGATGATGATGATGATGACTGCCACATAGCAGGCCACAAGTGGTGCTAAAGAAAATGGTGATAGTCCTGAAATATTAATTCTTAAAAGAATTATTTTGTAGTTCTGGGTCCACCTTTTCAATACATTTAAGCCCTAACAAAAAAATTCCACTAGAAGTTATTTTGAGGTAGTCACAACAAGTTGCATTTTTAAATAACATTTTTTAAGCATCCATGTTTTCATCATTAATTTTTATCATATTATTTGTGTAGTTTTTAGGATGTCCTTCAATTGTTTAAATTAGCAGAGGATGGCCCAATAACGGTTGAAACATGTTTTGAAATGTTTTATTTGACAAAATTCAGCACCCAGTTGGGTTGTGTTGAAAAAGTGGACCAGTAATTCAGCACTCAATTTTAGAGTTTTGTCTAAGTGGGTACACACCGGCTCACTCCCAGGTGGGGAGCGATTTCCCTGATTGGGGAAAATATTTAATTACTTGTTTAAAAACAATCTTAGAGTAAAATGAACTATAGAAGGGCCCTAAGAGTAATATTTACTTGAATATAGTGTATTTAATTGTTGAATAATCCCATTATTTTATTATTTCAATACTTTGTGCAAGAACGTACTAAATGCTTTCACACTGTGATATCGAGCTTGTTTCTTCCTATTAGCAAAGCTTTAGTTTTCATTTATACAGTAATTTTTACCTGAATATTTTAGGCAGTTCACTGACAATCTCTGCCTGGAAATAAATGTTTCTATATATGTACATTGTTGATTTACAAAGTCCACATGTACTTAAAAGATTAATAATTTAATAAATTATAATCCTCATGGAATTTTCTGTTATGTTGGTTAGCACTTTTGATGGAACCAGTTTATATGCATACAACTCATAAGAAACATATGCGGGCTATATTACACTACTCTACAGGTAATATTTACAGTCTTCACGGTGTCATGTCTTTTAGAGCTGTTCATTATGATACACATGGAACCCTGTCTTGGCTTCGCATAATTTGTATGATTCCATTCCAAAACTCTATAGTTTTCTTGGTATGTAAATTTTCCACCCCTAGTTACCCTTTCCATAACAAGAGGTTGTCAACAATTGAACCTTTACCATCAGGGGTATAAGCTCCAAAAATTTTGCTAACAGGTGGTCAAATACTGTCTTTATCTTGTGAATTTTGGGAGGAATTTGTCCATTATACTCCTCATTGTCAGAGATATCTAAAAAGCTGTGGAGGAAAATATAATAATAATAATAATAATAATAATAATAATAATAATAATAATAATAATAATAATAATAATGTTATTGGCTTTACGTCCCAATAACTACTTTTACAGTTTTCAGAGACTCTGAAGTGCCTGAATTTAGTCCTGCAGGAGTTATTTTGCATGGCAGTAAATCTACTGACAATACACTGACTTAATAGAGCACCTTCAAATACCATTGGCCTGAGCCAGGATTGAACCTGCCAAGTTGGAGTGAGAAGGTTGACCACCGCCTCAACCGTCTGGGCCACTCAGCCTGGGGAGGAAAAATCTCTTCTGTGTCATCGGCTCGTAGAAAATAGGCGTAGTCAACAAGCGATTGTGAGAAATATAGTGTCCTATTTTGGGTTTCTGTACAGTCCCCTGCAGCAACAGTATGACCATAAAAGGTTTATTTTGTCCTTATTTGCCCGGACCCAGTCTTGATCTCGACTCCTTCATTTCATCTTATTAAACTGGATTTTATATGCAATTTTCTACTGAGTATTTTTTGTCTGCTTGGCTATGTTCTGGCAAATCTCATCATTAAAAAGTAAAGTTTTGTTTTCCCTAAAATCTCACCCTTTACATCATGATTGAATTTTGGATCAGAGTGGGACCTTCTTTGATCGATTTCAGTCTAAGCTTACGAAGTTGCACTTGTTGGAATGTTCATTATTATTGTCACCACTGTCATTGTCATGATCGCTGCTTGAATTGGAGTGGAACACGAGTTGTCGTTTTCGCGACTGCTGAACATTCGCATCAGCTGCGCCCGAACCCTATACATTTGAGTCTGCCGTACTTATTCCAGGTAAATTCCTGTCACTTACAAATTCCCCTTCGGCAGAACTTACTTCACTATTCTCTATTCACTATTCACTATTCTCCCACTAAATTCTAACATTTTGTTTATCGTAACCCACAAATCATCTTTTAATGGTGGGGGCCCGTATTCCTTTTAGACATTTGAGTGGAAAAAATGTACGAAAAATATTTGAATAGAACTCTGGTCTCTACAGTTTGGAAGGAAATCATGAATTGTGCCTGTATTACGGATGCATACGATAATAAATTATGTGGAACTCGCGGTAAACACACACTCCAGTCATGAAGGAAGAAGTCTAGACTGGTGATAATAGATCAGATCACAGTTCTAAACTGTCATCAGAGAGGCCAGTTCAGTATCATAATCTCTAGAAATGCCTGCTACAGCAATATTATTGCAACTAAGGGACGATTAGGCAATAAGCTAAAGCTTCACCGCGGGGCTATTAGGCTTTAGGTTGCTCTTGCCCGGACGTAAGGTGCATTATTTATGATGCAGCTCCTGGATGACACATTGGTATTGGGAGAACCTAGTTGAAAATATTGTACACCAAAGGGCAGGCTCATCCAGAATACGCTGCTGAAAAAGAAACAAACCCCTGCAGGCAGGCAACTGAGAGAAAAATATTGAATCCGTGGATATATCCGTGTTTCCTGTCGAGCAAGCAACTTGTAGCTAAGGATCTTGCCGCATCGCCCACCAAACGGGTTAAAAATTAATATTTGAGAATTGTTGGAAAAAACAGAATTGTTATAAAATTTATTGTTTGCAAATAGCAATAGGATGCTGTGTTGACAGTGCTGCTTGGCGGTATGGTATGACCTTACCCTGTTGCTTTCACTCAAATTTTCTATGGACTTGGAGATCTTCGTTTTGGCCTCGTTCATTCAATAGCCAGATTAGGTCAGACTCTTATAGCCGTGCCCCTGGTTCTTCAAGGGTCCCAGTGCGTCACAGAAGCATGCCCACTTCATTGATATATCTATCGAGATGGGTACTATTTACAATGTGGTGCTCCCATTTCTGTATGTGTATTTAGTGGTGGGAAATGTAACAGCATGCACTTTTCCTCAGGTTGAGAATGTGTAACACATGCCATACTTTAACCCTCGATCCGGTAGCTGACGACAGATCGGCAGGTGTGCGCCTATCTCAATCGCCGCTGACGATAGGTCGTCAGGTCTGCTTAACCGGTAAATACAGCTAGGAGGAGTTGTGAGTATTTCCGTTAAATGGCAGCATTCATCAGGCATATTTCCTCCTTGGAATGTGGAATGTTTCGGTGTTAAATACATCCATTTATGTGTGATATCTTTGATACAAATGAAAGTCGCAATTTGTACAGCTTTGAAACACGTGTTGATTTTGTGACTTGCTTTCATTGTTTACTGTTTACACTGTGTGTTATGCAAGCACAATGGCTACATTTTCGAATGTAAATAATGAAGATATTGTAATAGAATGAAATGCATCTGTAAATTCAAGGCCTGTTGCAGCAGAATGGATAAGTGTTGTGCCACTGAGGTAGGTTATGAACACCCACTGGTTAGAGCTCTATCAACTACCATACTTTTTATTGAATAATTCATAAAGTACTAAAACTATTCACTTAAAATTTGCATGCCTATCATCAGAATGGATTTCTCTACAAAATTTATATTTTGAAAATTTTCCGAAAAGCTCATTAGTCAATTGTATTTGATGTGTAAAAAATATTTTAGATATTTTTGAGTGGGCAATTAAAGGGGCAGGAAATTTTTAAAAAGCATTACACTGAGGGTAAATGCAAACCACTTTTCAAATTTTGCAGTTCATACTAAATGTTTTGGTGCATGTGCACATTATGTGTATAAAACAGAAACACCTTTCAGAGTGAAAACGTGTGGTACACACCCACCGGTTAGAGCTATTTCAACTACCGGTTCGAGGGTTAAGATATCCAATCCCATCTTCTAAGGATACAGTAGAACCTCGATAATTCAAAATCGGTTAATTCAAAATGCCGCGTAATTCGAAGAATCTCTCGTTCCCCGAAACACGAGGTACGGCTTTTCGTGTTATTTAAATTGTTTAATTCGAAATATGGATAATTCGTAATTCGAAGAACAACGTCGGTCCCAGTATTGAAATTCAGACTTTTAATTCGAAATTGCCCTTCAATTTGTTAAAAATAATACTTTACGGCGTAATTTGAATAAAAAATTCTCCGCGTCACGATAGAACGCGTCTTCCGAAACGTGTATCTTTCCGCATTTTCACTTTGAGTTTGGTGTTCGGAACGTGTATCTTTCCGCACTTTCACTTTGAGTTTGGTGTGTCTACAGCGTGCTTCAGAGTTGCCAATTTCTAGTGAAATCATAGTTCTTTTGTATTCTTCTAGTTACTCATTTTATTTAAAGTTTTAGTGTGCAGTTATAAACTTCGAAGTTGTTATATTTTATCAATACTGTGTTTTAGTTTATTGTTACGATATTTTAGTTTAGGGCACGTGTGTTCCTTTTTTTTGTGTTGCGATGGCTAAGCGTCAGTATTCTTCAAAGACACTCAGCGAGAAAGTGAAAATTATAAGGGAGGTCGACAAAGGACAAAAGACGAAAACTGAAATATCTAAAGAATTTGGAATTCCTGTGTCCGCACTTTCAACGTTTTTAAAAAATCATGAGAGCATAGAAGCTCAGGAAATGCAGGGTGTAAATACAGCAAAGCGAATGCGCATTCGAGGAGCTAAACACTCCGATTTGGAAGTACAATTGATCGAGTGGTTTCAGCATGTTCGGGCAAACAATATCCCAGTAGTGGCGAGATTATTAAGGGGAAAGCGAATGAAGTGGCGCTGAAGATGGGTCTTGAGTTTCAGTGTTCGAACGGGTGGATTCAGCGTTTTAAGGAACGGCACAATATCACATGGCAGGCAGTGTGTGGAGAAGCCGAATCAGTGAACACTAGTGATGCAGACAGTTAGCGAGAAAAGGTGGCTCACATAATCAATTCGTATGCACCGAACAATATCTTCAATGCCGATGAGACTGCATTGTTTTTTAATGCCGAGCCCAAACGGACTTATGGTTTTAAGGGAGAGAAGTGTCATGGCGGGAAATCTTACAAAGATAGGGTCACAGTCCTTCTGTGTTGCAATGCGGACGGAAGCGAGAGACTTCCTCTCCTCGTCATAGGCAAGTTCGAGAAACTGCGATGTTTTAAAGGCATCAGGCACTTTCCGTGCAAATATATGTCGTCTAAGAATTCCTGGATGACAGGCAAAATTTTTGACGAGTGGCTGGTATGCCTTGACCGCAAAATGGCATGCCAGGACAGGAAAATACTTCTGTTGTTGGATCAGTGCGCTGCACACAAACATAATCTAATTTTAAAACATGTGCGTCTTCTTTTTCTGCCGGCCAACACTACGAGCTACTTGCAGCCCCTAGACCAAGGCATAATTTCATCTGTGAAACGTGCCTACAGAAAGCGACTGGTGCGTTACTTTCTCAGGGAAGTTGCTAGAAATATTCCGGCGGGAGAAATACGCAAGTGGAACGTAATTGATGCAATGCGGAGTGTGACAGTTGCCTGGGACTCTGTTTCTTCATCGACCATCAAGAACTGCTTCGTCAAGTGTGGTTTTGGTTCGTTGAATGAAGTAGAAAAAGGAGCAGAAGAAGACGACGGCGATAATGAAGATGAATGGGAGGAGTTACGGGAAAAGTCCGATGTCGGTATGACTTTCTCCGAATACATCGCCATAGACCATGCGGAGACTACTTCAGAAGAGCGGGATCCCGCCATGATGATCAGCTGTGATCACGTGACGCCAGAGGGAGATGCAGCTACAGCTGATGTTGAACACAACGAAGATACGGCGCAGACGGCAACTATTCCGTCAAAGAATGATGTACTTGCCGCTCTCGCCGTGTTGGATTCAGTGATAAGTGCTAGTGATGCTGACGACGCTACAATTAAGGCTATGGCCCATATGGAGCAGTTCGTAGCTAGTGTTTATAAAAAGAAGATGAAGCAACTTCTCATACACTCTTTCTTTAAAAGGCAATAAGCCTAATGTGTGACAAAAAAGCCCTACTGGATCATTAAACATTTGTGAACTATTCAGGTACTGTACATAGTTATCTATTATTCTTTATATTTGTTTAAAATGTATGTCTGGGTTTTTATTGTTTGTTTTGTTGGTGCCATGTGTTTCCCATATATGTCTGGGTTTTTAAAGTGTGTTTTGTTGGCGTAATGTGTTTCCAATTTGGACAGCCTTGTTGGCTCCCCTGTGCAAGTGCTTTATACTGCACGTAAATCAAGTAGGTTATAACATATTTGCTTAAATTGCGTCGTGCATATATACAGTAGATTACCGTACTGCTTGTCTTTGAATCGTGTTTTATTTTTCCCGGGTGTCAGGTTACGTTTGACAGTATATGGCGTTATCCAAGAGCATTATTTCAATAAATGCACCTTGTTAGATACATTTAGGATTGTTTTTCCCTACGGCATTTGAAAGGTTTAACTGTGAATCAAGGTTAACTCGTGCAGTAACGGGCATTGGAATATTTTGTAACGCGGCAAGGGTTGGTACTTCTGAATTGCGAATCGGCGGTTAATTCGAAATCACGTAATTCGAAGTCCGATTTTTGAGTCCCAACGACTTTGAATTAACGAGGTTTTACTGTAATTCTTATGCAGTCCATCAGTCTACGGAGATGATGCATCACACTTAGTCTACCTGATCATCAGAAATGGACGTCAGACATGTGCAAGGTAAATCCATGGACACTTTCTGACCCCCACGAAATACACTTAATCATTGTGCAACAGTTCAATATGGTAATGCATCCTTGTCAATGGCTTTTCATAAGCCTTGATGAAATTCCTGTGCGTTTTTGTCACAGAGCACCGGTAGTTTGATCCAGGGTTGCTGTTTTAACTTTGTGAACATGTGTTATGACAGTACGATCACGTTACCTCTTTCACCTGCTGTCATAGACTACGAAAGTCACTGCACCAACTCTTTCACGCATTCTACAGAACAATACAAGCTCTAGCTGATATCCTTCACTGCCTACTAGTGAATGCGTGGTGATGTAACATCCCAACAGTGTAGCCATTTTTTTATTTACAACCCTCATATCCAAATAATCGTCTAGAAGTACATAGAACTTCGATAGAAGCAACATGGACAGCCAAGGCGAGTGGCTTGGCTTGTTGGGCCACTAAATGTGTTTGCAGCAAAATGTGAATAAATTGTATTATATCCTTTATTGTATACAGAATTTCAAACATGCCAAGAGATTCCCGCAGATTGAGTTCCATTACATGCTTGAGAATTTGATACCTATCTTAAAATGTACTAAAATTTACATGAATTATTGATTGACATTTTCAGAATTGAAGTTGCTTATACATGTGGCATTTATCTACTCTGATTTCTCACGTTAGATTGTCATACCTCTTCCCTGTAGATTTCTGAGGATGATGATGATGATGATGACCTGATTGAAGGAGAAATTGCTGTCAAAAAGAAGGTTAAGAAAGTGAAGAAGGAAAAGACTGCTACAAAGGAAGAGGAGCCAGAAGAGGGTGAAGAAGTTGAAGAGGAAGGAGATGAGGCAGAAGGCAATGGTGGAGAAGAAAAGAAGAAGAAAGGTGAAGAGAAAACCAATTCAGAGGCTAATGTAAGTATTGGCTTATGAATTTGTTGTATTAAATTTGTTGAATTATCTTAAACTTTTGTAGTTTCTTTTATATTATCTAGTCCATTTTGAATTTAATTTAATTTAATTTATTGGTTACATTTGCCACTGAGGCTAATACTCAAACATTGTAAAACTAATCTACCGGGCGAGTTGGCTGTGTGGTTAGGGGCACGCAGCTGTGAGCTTGCATCCGGGATGTAGTGCGTTCGAACCCCACTGTCGGCAACCCTGAAGATGGTTTTCCATTGTTTCCCCATTTTCACACCAAGCAAATGCTGGGGCTGTGCCTTAATTAAGGCCACGGCCGCTTCCTTCACATTCCTAAGCCTTTCATATCCTATCGTCGCCATAAGACCTATTTGTGTTGGTGCAACATAAAGCGAATAGAAAGGTAAAAAACCTAAACTACATTAAAAATATATAGTTGTTAGTGGTATGTGTTACCGTGGTTTGGTGGATCAGCAGAGGTGAAAGAAGGTGCGGGCTGGAATGGGTCTTAACTACAAAGCCGAAAGATGAATTAAAATTTCAATAAAGGTTATATTTTCATAAATGCCAAAACTTAACAAGATTTAACAAGGAGTTTTAGACTTTACCAATAACAACAAGTCAACCAATAACCAACTATCAGGTCCAAGACCAGAAAAGCCAAGATAACTTAGCAAATTTTCACTAGGTGATAAAAACAATGGAAATCAGGTACAAGAGTAATTTTACAAACGAGAGCACAAATTCAGGGATCTTTTACAAGTTCTGGGCTTCGAGGCCTGATTTTACAATCCTTGAGCTATTAGCCCAACTCTACACATTGTTCAGAGGGCAGAAAACCCCTTCATACAAGGAGCATAAGCTCCAAAACCCATATCGGGCCTCCTAGAGGCACTTTTCAAACACAAAAGAGCTGACCCGCTCTCAAATTCTCACGCCTATCAAAGGCCACAACAACTTTTCCATTAACTGCCTCTCAAAGCACACGTACAAATAAACAAGGGTAACGTGTACCCAACCTACGGGGCCTTCGTCGAAAAAGAACAGATTAATTAAATGGCCCAAAATACCAAGATGAATGGAGGCATGTACTTGCACTCCTACATGAAGCTTGTTAAAACCTAAGTGGTGCTAGGCCAATAAGCTGGGGTTATTCCCATACTATGGAGGTGACTCGTACAAGCAAATTTATTAAGATATTACAGAAAGGAAGAGTAGAAAAGCAGTTACGAAAACAGTCACCTTAAATTCAAAAGGAAGGGGAGCTCGAGAGGGTAAAGCACTCTCTATCCCGGATTTACAGTTAATGTTATATGAAACTTTTACACAGACCGGAAAGATTTTACATGTTTCAATGGATTGTTTACATATTAAAGGTTTCAGACCTGCCCCGAGGGTTAAACTGCTGAGCTAGTCAGGAATAAAGATGTTAAACGGCCATTACCTTGTTGAACTGCTGCCTGAAGAAAGAGGCGCTTCCCGCCCCCTGCTACATATCCACACTAAGCTAGATGTTGTTCGAGTGGCCGGGAGACGAGAAAATCAGCAGTTTTTATCCCCTCGTGGAAAATTTGAGACCTTTCATGAATAATTAAGAGACACCCTCAGTCGTTTATTGGTTGTCTAAAGTTACAGATCAAAAATTGAGGAAGACGGACACGATTGGTCCAAAATTAATTAAAGAGATTCAGGATTGGCTAAGTTCATAACTGGCGGAAAGAAAAATTAATAATGCCAACCCATAGATGAAAAAACGAAATTTAGTTATAGGAAAACTTATGAGTATAAAATATCTTCAAGAAAAGTTCCATCACTTCGCACCAGGGTGCATGATCATAGTTTTTGGTAGACATCTGTGAGAGACTGTCCACACTTCTTGATAATGAGTAAACAAAAACAATTCAAAATTAACACAGTGACATCTTCTGATAAACGGTTGAATTAATTCAGTTTTAAAGTTCAGAGTTTCAGCTGTAGAGGAGTAATTTAAGGCGGAAAATTCAAATGTGCGACGTATAGGTGTACCAACCGTTACAGTATGTATTACAAACATAGAAATTGGTTAACTTCGTTGCAGTATAGAGCCCTGAAGATGGTTTTCCATTGTTTCCCATTTTCACACCAAGCAAACACTGGGGCTGTACCTTAATTAAGGCCATGGCCGCTTCCTTCCCATTTCTAAGCCTTTCCTATCCCATCGTCGCCATAAGACCTATTGGTGTCGGTGCGACATAAAGCAAAAGAAAACAAAAAACACACATAAACTACATTAAAAATATATAGTTGTTAATCGTATGTATTACAAACATAGAAATTGGTTAACTTGGTTGCAATGAAGAGCTATGCTGACGATTACATACCTGCCAATCCTTCCGATTTTACCCGGAAACTTCCCGGTTTTTGACTCGTCTTCCGGTTTTCCGATTTATTTTTACTTCTTCCGATTTTTTACTAATATAACCTCTAGTATGGACAATACCCGTACGCTAGAGTAAAGGATAAATTCTTATGTGCTTGTGTAATTTACGAAACCTAATTTTTGGGCGTATTTATGCTTTATTTCGTGAGCGTTTCGTCCGTCGCCTTCGTGTATCATGTTTGTCGCTCACCACAGCAGCGTGTGTGCTTCATACAGCTGGGGATTCGGGGCGGCAGTCGTCCTGCAAGCGAGAGGCTAGCGCACGCTAACGACTCAGTTAATCGGGACGAAAGAATGAATTTGTTATTGTGTTGTTCGCGTGCTGTTAACATCGTTTCTGTGCGTAGTTTCGTCAGAGTTGTAGGCCACGTGTTTTTCCTTGCATTTCTATGCTTTCCCCCTGTATCAAAGTCGTATGTTAATAATGTATGGGACATACTGAATTGTTTTTTATGTGGTAGTTCCGCGTATTTAAGTGCATAATTTTAATGTTTTGAATGTTTTTAAGGGGGCTGTGTAAGTGACAGTTTCTGGTATTTTCCTTTCTCGTTATGGCCAAATAATATGACAAACGTTATCTCCAATTGTTCAGAGATGCCTATAAATTTCCGTTCATTTTACCGGCTATTAAAGGAAACTACCGTATTTTCTCGCGTACCGTAATCGAAGCCCTTGCATAATTTACACATCCCAATATTTTTGGGTCCATAGTGGAATTTGACGCACCCACAACTTCGAACATCCATCACTCAGCTCCGAATGAGTTTCGAAATAAAGATGCCAACTACTCGGGTAGCAGGCTTTCTATTGCTAAAAAGCGGGCATTCCAAATACAGGGCAACGTGCGATATTAGCCGGAAGGAAATCCCACTGCACTAGTTTTACGAGTGTTTCGCGTACGGGGCATTCTGTGATCTCAAAATCGTCAGTCCACAGTCCTCGATTAATACTGCATCATACGAACTTGAGAGCAGCGGGCAGCAAGTTTTCAGTGTCCAAATGAAACATGCACTACCGCGGTAACAGAAGTGCACTTCAAGCGGCCAACAAGTATTGCAAAGCATTTCGCGGACCAAAAAGCGGCAAGTTTCCGCAAGTAGAGGATTATCTTGCTTAACTATATGATTTTGTTACGCAATGTTGGATAAGCCGTTTCTCACAAAATGCTGCATTTTAAAGAATGAGAAATAGCTGTGGCACGTGGAATCATTGTCTCGTATTTGAAGGTTAGCCAAGGCTGAATTAATTTTATAAAGAGAAATGGACTTTCTCTTCGACGAAGAACAACATTATGCCAAAAAGTGACGAATGATTTCAACCATTTTCATCGCATTGTGATTGAGAAGCGTAAAGTGAAGGAATATTTGATCTCCCTTATAGGAACTGCAGGTCAGACGCCAATCAGTTTCCATATACCACAGAGTCGAACAATCGATAAGAGAGGAACATACAGTGTAAACGCACGCGCTACCGGGAGCAAAAAAAAACGATGTACTGCAATGCTTGCTGTAACAGCTGATGGCAGAAAGTTTGTACCTTACATTGTTCTAAAACAAAATAAATGCCTAAAGCAAAATTTCCGCGAGTGATCCACGTTCGTATTCAAGACAAAGGGTGGATGGACACGTCACTCGTACAAGATTGGATACGAACGGTTTGGGGTAATGTAACAGTCTCCCTCCTTCGATGCCCGGCCCTTCTCGTGTTGGACAGTTTTTTTTTTTTTTTTTGCCGGGATGTCATTCAGGTCATATTGTCAGCTTGTTATGGGAAGAATATTTTCCAGTGTTGGTACTTCAAACCCACGTGTCTAACTTATCTGATGTACCCTATTTGACTTTTCAGAAAAAATCTCACGCCGGAGTTTTACGCCAAATGACGATAACTGCAAATGAGTTGAACCAATTGTGTTTGTATTATATTTGATGTATCCTTTAAATGTAAATTAATTTGTAAATATCAGAATTCCTTGAATCGCATCTGAATTTTTCGCCTGTATTTTTCGTCAAAAAAGTGCGTTAATTACGCGAGAAAATAAGGTATTATGCATTTTGTTGCGTGTGTCGGTGTGACAAAAATATTATTCGTACCGGTATGTGTCATAAATTAGTGTGATTAGGTACATTTTCTTGTAACCATTTTTATGTTTTCTTAGTTTAAGATTTTAAATTTAAAGGTCAATTCGCATTGTAACTGTAGATATGTATGTCTTTTATCTTGACCTTTTTTCACGTAGACCGTGGTGGAATATATGTGATGAATTCCAAGAATTAGTATTTTTGTTTTCTAAAAGTTGGCAGGTATGCGATTAACGAGGAGTTAGTATAATTATCTGAAATGCTGCCGAAAGAAAGGAAACTGTTTACAAGGAAATGGGAATTAACAAAGAAAAAAAGAAAATAACAATATTGGCTTACGGTAAATGAGTTGATTTAGCAAAAATAACTATGCAAAGGAATTTTTTGTTCATTAACCCATTAGCATACTAATTTGAATGCCCTGAGCATGCATGTATTTACATATTTTCCCCGTACATAACATATAATTAATACAGTTTGTACGATACTAGCTGATGTACCCGTGCTTCGCTACGGGATTCTCAGAAAGACTGACTTGGTGGTTTTCCTAACTGAATTCAATGTAGGTCATTACAAAAACGTCGGTAGGAATGTAGCGATTGAAAGCAATGTTGTCATATAAAATACTCGATCAAATGAAAAGCCGCACACTTTCTCACTTTCAACGAACAGTACTATGGTGCTGATCTAAGAGTCCAAAGTTCCAGAGCTGGAATAACCAGGTCGCAGACTGCCGTGAACACTCCTCTGTCATTATTCCGTTAAATATGCACACTACTCATTCCAATCAGTGCCTTAGAGTAGGGTTTGAATATCTCAAATACTATGATGAACCGGCGTGTTACGTACCAGATATATCAGAAAATGTATGAACCAGAGGAATGGCATGCTAAAGAAGAAAGTTATCTTACTCCCCATCTACTTCCCGCCAATATACAGGCAGGCCGTTACAGTCGGTACGACCAGGCGAGTTGCCCGTCTGGTTAGGGGCGCGCAGCTGTGAGGTTGCATCCGGGAGATAGTCGATTCGAACCCCACTGGCGACAACCCTGAAGATGGTATTCCGTGGTTTCCCATTTTCACACCAGATACACGAGGCTGTACCTTAAAGCCAAGACCACTTCCTTCACACCACTATTCCTTTCCTATCCCATCGTCGCCATAAGACCTACCTGTGTCGGTGTGACGTCAAGCAAATTTTAAAAAACCTCGGTACGCTGCAGTAAACCTATCTATCGGGGATGAGGGGAAACAGAAGACAAAAAGCACATCACAACAAACAATGGTCAATGTAATGTTATTGTTGATAAAGTTTATGAGCTTTCTATATTGCAGGCCTTCACATTAGTTTTCTTTCGACTCTGTGATATTAGGGTGTCTTACAAAATTATTTATATCGTAGACTGTAGTTCCTTATTCTCAGACTTTACATACGGATTTTCACTAAATTCTGGTTACCCGTTTTCTCGTGACTCGGCGCTGATATGGACTTAGTAACAAAAATCCAAATTCATGAATATATCTGATTATATGCGGTACAGTAACAATGTATAAGACATAAGTGATCGGAAATTTAATAATTTCTTACATAACTACTACTAACTTACGTGTAACTAAAGTTATGTTAGTTATGTAGTATTTACCGATACAACCACTCATTTAAACCTAAGAATTCCATTTTTGTCCGTATTGAACTGAGAATGGATGATAGGAAAACTTAAAACGGTCCACCTTTTCAATACAAAAATGTTATAGTTTATTTATAACATGTATTTGCACTTGGAACTAGTTTCAACGCTGTTTTGCGTCATCATCAGCCAAAATGCGGAAAATAGGCCAGCATGTAGGCATTTATATTACACAAGGCGTTACATTAAACAATACACATCTTACAAGGAGATAAAAACAGGGACGAATATAGAAACAAATGAATCGTTGAGAAAGCAAAAGTTATACATATTAAAAATAACCTTAACCACACATTGCGCAGTGCGAAAGTGTTCTTCTTGAATGATTCCTGAATATAAAACACACGCGCACACATTTCTGAAGAGCCAGCAGGCAGGACAAAGTAAAGTGAAACCTTAAGAGTTCTTCTGAGAAGAGTTCATCATTTTTTCTATATTCCGACTGACTAATGAAGTCTCCCTTGAGTTCCTGATAAACATACACAACAGGAAATTCTCCTTTACTCTCAACAATAGCTATAAAGACCAACGGTAAAATTTCATTTTAAATATTGTGCAGAGACGTGAAAGCATGATCTTGAACATGATATAACTCCTTCATATGACCCAATTTTTTACACAAGGTGTTACATTAAATAATACACATCTTACGAGGAGATAAAAACAGGGACGAATGTAGAAACACATGCATCGTTGAGAAAGCAAAAGTTATACATATTAAAAATAAGCTTAACCACACAACTTGCAGTGCGAAAATATTTGCCTTGAATGATTCCTGAATACAAAACGCACGCGCACACACTTCTAAAGAGCTGTGATAGTACATATATCACACCCCCGAATTATATGTAGAAGTTAGAGATATTATTGTCAGTATTCGATTTATTATTATTATTATTATTATTATTATTATTATTGATTATTATTATTAGTATTTCATTTATATATTTAGCCATTTATATTGGTAAGCTGGAAGATATCCACATATGTAGGTATGAGTAATTTGTTTTGCACGAGTGGGAAAACATTGCTTTAATAACTCTGGTAATTTGAATGAGTCATCTGGCTACCCCAGTGTTTGTTGATGTACTTGTGTCAGGAAATTCCATTAGTCATGTATATATCCCAGCCTGATGAGATGAGCTTGTTGTTGTACCAGGGAAATTTGATGATTCATGTAAAACTCCCGAGTGTTTGTTTATAACTTGGGAGAAAGAAGAGGTTTACTCATGATTGGCTGGCAAGCACCAATCCAGACGTATCATCTGAGAGGAGGGGGATGTTGAGGTCTATAAAGGTTGATCATACGGCGGCAACCAAGGACATTGTAAGGGTGATTGTAGAGGTGATTGTAAAGGAACGAGAAGGAAGATAACTACAACTACAACTGAGGCACTGTACGGGAAGGAAGTGGTGCTGATACACGGTACTGGAGTGACACGGCTGCAATGGACTGGACTTCAAACGTTTGTGGAGCGTAGTCTTGTTATGTTCGTAGAAAGTGGCTGATTGTGGAGAGTGCTTGCGCATTAAGTATTGTAGCACTTGTGGTGGCTTAGCATTATATGTTGGTGAAAGCTATCTCAGACTTTCCATAATTTATGTTGAGGATCGACAGACATGTGTATATATCTTTACAAGTGTTAAAAATATATGAACACAGTAGTACAAGGTACAGTATCTGTGTGATGTGATAACTGCCGATTATGAGAATCGGTAAGTCGAATTGATATAGAGACAGTGAAGGGTATTTATCTTCATACATGTACATTGTTCATCGGACTATTTACAAATGGTAACTTAGTTCTTGCTTTCGTTTTCCCACGATTTTCATTATTTTTGTTGTTGTAAATATGGAGTCTTCCAGCAATATTTTATGTGTGTATTATATGTATAATGTTGTATGTTGATGAGGTGCTCATGCACGGAATTTGTTAAGAATATAGTTAGCTATTTTAGAATCAGTGTTATTGATGAACCTAGGTGCAGTTTCTACCTAATTAGTCGTTTTCAGGAGGTTAGGTAAGGCCTGCAGCAGATGTACCAGTACGCAGCATTATGTACACGCCCTGGGATATAAAGTTTATCATGCTCTTATCTAAATTCGAGGGATCCATTCTGGTGAAATCTGGCGCCATACTACGGACATTTCGGTTAATTATGCTTATTAATTTTATTAAGTTTTTGAGTAATTTTATTTATATATTTTTATTCATGATTTTTATTATCATCAAAAAAGTTACAGAGCCAGCAGGCAGGAAAAAGTAAGGTGAAACCTTAAGAGTTCTTCTGAGAAGAGTTCATCATTTTTTCTATGTTCCGACTAACTAATGAAGTCTCCCTTGAGTTCCTGATAAACATACACAACAGGAAATTAAACAATACACATCTTACAAGGAGATAAAAACAGGGAAAGTTATACATATTAAGAATAACCTTAACCACACATCTTGTAGTGCGAAAATATTCGTCTTGAATGATTCCTGAATACAAAACACACACGCACCATTTCTGAAGAGCCAGCAGGCAGGAAAAAGTCAAGTGAAACCTTAAGAGTTCTTCTGAGAAGAGTTCATCATTTTTTCTATGTTCCGACCTCCAAACTCTCAACAACGTATTCCTTAATACCTATTTTATATTCTTGTCGAGCTGAATACCGGACCTGTGAAGATTACAAGATTATTTTGTGCATCTACAGAATGGTGTGTTAATGAAGCTATGTAATATAGAGAGAGACTTTCAAAGGTGGTTAAATGAAGAAGTTATATCATGTTCAAGATCATGCTTCCACATCTCTGCACAGTATTTAAAATACAATTTACCGTTGGTCTTTTATAGCTATTGTTGAGAGATAAGGAGAATTTCCTGTTGTGTATGTTTATCAGGAACTCAAGGGAGACTTCATTAGTTAGTCGGAACATAGAAAGAATGATGAACTCTTCTCAGAAGAACTCTTAAGGTTTCACCTTGCTTTTTCCTGCCTGCTGGCTCTTTAGAAATGTGTGCGTGTGCGTTTTGTATTCAGGAATCATTCAAGGCAAATATTTTCGCACTGCAAGTTGTGTGGTTAAGCTTATTTTTAATATGTATAACTTTTGCTTTCTCAACGTTGCATTTGTTTCTACATTCGTCCCTGTTTTTATCTTCTCGTAAGATGTGTATTGTTTAATGTAACACATTGTGTAAAAAATGGGGTTAAATGAAGGAGTTATATCATGTTCAAGATCATGCTTTCACGTCTCTGCACAATATTTAAAATGAAATTTACTGTTGGTCTTTATAGCTATTGTTGAGAGTGAAGGAGAATTTCCTGCTGTGTATGTTTATCAGGAACTCAAGGGAGACTTCATTAGTTAGTCGGAACATAGAAAGAATGATGAACTCTTCTCAGAAGAACTCTTAAGGTTTCACTTGACTTTTTTCTGCCTGCTGGCTCTTCAGAAATGGTGCGTGTGTGTTTTGTATTCAGGAATCATTCAAGACGAATATTTTCGCACTACAAGATGTGTGGTTAACGTTATTTTTAATATGTATAACTTTCCCTGTTTTTATCTCCTTGTAAGATGTGTATTGTTTAATTTCCTGTTGTGTATGTTTATCAGGAACTCAAGGGAGACTTCATTAGTTATTGGGAACATAGAAAGAATGATGAACTCTTCTCAGAAGAACTCTTAAGGTTTCACCTTACTTTTTCCTGCCTGCTGGCACTTCAGAAATGTGTGTGCGTGTGTTTTATATTCAGGAATCATTCAAGAAGAACACTTTCGCACTGCAAGATGTGTGGTTAAGGTTATTTTTAATATGTATAAATTTTGTTTTCTCAACGATTCATTTGTTTCTATATTCATCTCTGTTTTTATCTCCTTGTAAGATGTGTATTGTTTAATGTAACGCCTTGTGTAATATAAATGCCTACATGGTGGCCTATTTTCCACATTTTGGCTGATGACGCAAAACAGCGTTGAAACTAGTTCCAAGTGCAAATACATGTTATAAATAAACTATGACATTTTTGTATTGAAAAGGTGGACCGTTTTAAGTTTTCCTATCATCCACGACCACTCATAACATAAATAACTTAATTGAGAATTACATTTCAGGCCTTCCCCTAAACTACCATTTCACTCAACGTGAAAAAATAATTTGTAGCCTAGAGTGCAGTGGTTCATCACCCAACATTACATACCGATTTTCATTAAATTCTCTTCAGCTGTTTTCTATTGATGCGTGTACATACAGACAGACAGACAGACAGAAATTACGGAAAAGTATAAAAAATGCATTTCCTTGTTACTGTGACCGTGACCGATACAGAAATATCATTTATTTCAAATTTTGAGCAATGTACATGCAAAACACTTATTTTTTATATATATAGAAGATTACATTTCAGGCCTTCCTCTAAACTACCATTTCATTCAGTGTGAATAACATTATTGATAGCCTAGATTATAGCGACCTATTCCCCGACTTTGCATACCAATTTTCGTGAAGATACGACCACTAATAAAATAAATATTTGCAATTAAATTTTAGGCCATCCCCTAAACTACCATTTTTCTCAGCGTGTATAGCCTATATTGTAGCGACTTATTTCCCATCTTTGTCTAGCGATTATCATTAAGACACGACCACTAATAACATAAATATTTGAGAATTAAATTTCACGCCTTCCCCTGAACTACCATTTCACTCAGCGTGATTAAAATAATTTATAGCCTAGATTGTAGCGGTTCATCACCCGACTTTTTCACTCCAATTTTTATTAAATTCTCTTCAGCCGTTTTCTCGTGATGCATGTACGTACATACATACAGACAGACAGAAATTACGGAAAAGTAAAAAATGCATTTTCTTGTTACTGTGGACATGACCGATACAGAAATACCATTCTTCTCAAATTCTGAGCAATGTACAGACAAAACTCTTATTATATATATATATATATATATATATAGATGTAAAAGGTGACTTAGATTCTAATTGTGATGGGAGACTCGAATGAAATGGTAGATTAAGGAAGAGAAGATAATGCAGTAGAATTCATATTGGGACAAAAGAATGAAAGAGGATGTCTGCTGGTTGAATTCTGCGCCGATCATAATTTTGTCCTCGTTAGGTCGTGGTTGTTCAACTACCACAAACGATGGCTTAATACATGGACAACCTGGGCACACTGGGAGGTACCAAATAGACTTCATTTTGATTAGGCAGAGATTCATAAACCAGGTGTTGGATTGAAAGACTTTCCCAGGAACAGACCTGGATTTCAACCATAACTTGTTGGTCATGAAATGTCATCTGAAGTTGACGAAAGGTAATAATGCAAGGAGATTGGATCTAGACACTATGAAAGTGTAGCAGAGAGAGAACACTGCAAGAATAAACAAATGGCAGCAGCAGAGCGCAGGTGACTTAAGCAATCCGTGCTCCGGCTCTGAACGATCAACCACAGTTCTAATTGGTACTGCGAGTACATTTGTAACTTTGCCATACAATAAGGTACTAGGATAATAATGGGAAATTACACATAAGAAACGGCAGATGTGGGATTAGGCCAGAACAAATGACACAACTGAGGACACAGAGGGAGGATCATGTTCTACAATGGACTTTAACAACGGAGGACAATATTTTTGAAAATAACGAGAACAATATACATAATAGTTTTAAATAAATCAAAATTTAATAAAATTACTGGGTGGATTGTGAAATACACAATCATAAAGATTCTACATGCTTACAGACACAATATTTTTTTTAAATAAGTGGGTTTAAAGAATCGCTGATTAGAAAAACCGATGAAACAGTAAATTAGTTGAGGATTAACCCTTAGCCCTCCTTTTTTCTGAACACTGCTGCCTCTCCCGCTCCATTTAAGAATCTGCTTACATAGGGATAAGCGACAGCACAAACATATTGACAGCATATTTATAAAAATCAACTAAAGCAAACACAAAATAAATATAATATAATAGAAGTACAATACAGTATTCAGTGCAATGTGCAGCATTTCCAAACCTGAAATTATCGCAGTCACTTTTAGTCTCTAATGGGGCATTGTGTAGAACTTCCCAAAACACTTGCCAGGATGTAATCCAGGCTTTTTTCTACGAGTATTGCTGAAAACCACAGTCTCACGTCGTAATTCAAGCTTACTGCTCATTGCCATATTTAGGATTACTCTTAGAAATGCTTTGAATTCAGGACGAGTAACATCTATCCACAATCTCCTAATAAACTCAGGTGTGAGGGGCGTAACCTTTTGAATGCTTACATTAGTATACTGGTTAGTCTCGCGCACAATTTCTGACAATAACTCGTCAGTCATGAATAATTGGAAAAGGTCAAGTTCTCTCAAACTTGTGGTGGTTTATAACCTGACGTACCTGTGAATGGGCTTTTGAAGTCCAAGTCAGTGTCATGGTATTTCCTGCAGCCATCAGTAGAGGTACCAGCACTGCCATTTAGCATAATTTTCTCATTGTCTGGATTTTCATCACTTACCTCGCCAACACAGTCTCGTTCCGCAATATCTTCCTCACCACTTATTTGAAAATCACTCTCACTATCGCTGAAATCGTCACTTTCACCTAAAAGTCTGGCTATTTCTTTCTCATGCTGCTCGAGTGACGCCATGTTGGTATGCAATGTCTGTTTACCAACTCGCATGTCCTTCAAAGAATGCGCAGAAAGCCTGATTTCAAACAAATTATAACTATGCATGGCTTCAAATTGTTGTCGAAGGATGGCAGTAGCTTTTTGCACCTGTAATTCATGCACGCATAACCCGACAAAAGAGTTATATAGAGGAAAAAAATCTATGCGGTATATTCTCGTTGTCGGGCATGGCCCACCGTTTGAGTGCTAAGGGTTAACCTTTACAAGTAGTGTGATACCTATTCGAGCTCGTTCAACTATCTTTTTGCAGGGTACAGCCTTTCCGGGTTTTTATTCTGATTTGGCAGAGATTCAGAAATCAGGTGTTGTGGTTGCAAAACTTTCCCAGGATCAAACGTGGACTCTGACCACAACTTGTTGGTCATGAAATGCCACCTGAAGTTAAAGAAATTGAGGAAAGCAAGGAATGCACGGAGGTGGAATCTAGACAATTTGAAAGAAAAGAGTGTGAGGGACTGTTTCAAGGAACATGTTGCACAAGGACTAAATGAAAAAGCTGAAGGGAACACAATAGAGAAAGAATGGACAGTCGTGAAGTATGAGGTCTCTAGGGCTGGTGAAGAAATGTTGGGAAGAAAGGAAAGATCAACAAAGAATGAATGGATAACTCGGGAGATACTAGACCTGATTGATGAATGACGAAAGTACAAGAATGCAAAAACATGAAGAGGGCAAAAAGGAATACAGGCGATTAAAGAATGAAGTGGAATGAAGTGCAAGACAGCTAAGGAAGAATGGCTGAAGGAAAAGTGTAAGGATATTGAAGGTTGTATGGCTCTAGGAAAGGTAGATGCTGCATACAGAAAAATTAAGGATGCGTTTGGAGAAAGGAAAAGTAGATGTATGAATATTAAGAGCTCAGATGGAAAACCACTTCTAGGGAAAGAAGACAAGACAGGAAGATGGCAGGAACATATCCAACAGTTTTATCAACGTAAAGATGTAGATTATATGGTTCTGGGACAAGAAAAGACTGTTGATGCTGATGAAATAGGGGAATCAGTTTTGAGGTCAGAATTTGACAGAGCTTTGAGAGACCCGAATAGGGAGAAAGCACCTGGAATTGATGACATTCTCTCTGATTTACTGAGTGCCATAGGAGAAACCAGCATGATGAGGTTATTCCATTTAGTGTGTAAGATGTATGACGGGAGAAGTGCCATCCGATTTTGGGCAAAATGTTATTATACCTATTCCTAAGAAAGCCAGTGCCTACAATTGTAAAAATTACCATACCATTGGCTTAGTATGTCACGCCTGCAAAATTTGAACATGTATTATTTGCAGAAGAATGGAAAGGCAAGTTGAAACTGAGTTATGAGAAGATCAAAGATGGAGATTCCAGAATATCTATAGAAATCTGTCTCTAGAGAACACATCTTTGTAGAGCACCTGCTTATCCAACCAGTCTTCACTAAAATAATCCTGCATTTGATCAATTTAAATTCAGAAAAAAATGTAGAACACATGAAGCATCCTGACTTTACGTCTGATCTTAGAGGATTGAATTAAGGAGGACGAGCCTGCATACATGGCGTTCGTATATCTTGTAAAGCATTTGATAATGTCGATTTGACCAAGCTATTTGAGACTGATTTAATATCACTTACTTTTGATATATTTGAAGGTTGTATGGCCCTTGGAAAGGTAGATGCTGCATACAGGAAAATTAAGGAAGCCTTTGGAGAAAGGAAAAGTAGGTGTATGAATATTAAGAGCGCAGATGGAAAACCACTTGTAGGGATATAAGACAAGACAGGAAGATACTTTTAAATACTTGTAATCCATTTAAATCAGATTAAATACATTACAGTGACCATATTCAACATTTCTGAAGGTGAGCGGCATCAGATACCAAAAAAACAAAGAATTATCTCCAATCTGTATAAAAATCAGTCTGCAGTGATAAGAATCGAGAGCTTTGAAAATGTAGCAGCAATCCAGAAAGGAGTGAGGCAAGTTTCCAGTTTGTCCCCCACTACTTTTCAGTGTTTATATAGAACCGGCAGTAAAGGAAATCAAAGATGAATTTGGGCAAGGAATCACAATCCAAGGAGAGGAAATCAAAACCCTGGGATTTGCTGATGATATTGTTACTTCATATCAGACTGCAGAAGATCTGGAAAATTGCTGAATGGTATAGAAAGAGTCGTGGCAAAGGAGTACAAGATGAAAATTAATAAGTCCGAAACAAAAGTATTGAAGTGCAGTCGAACAAAGTCAGGTGATGCAGGAAATATTAAATTAGGAAATGAACTCTTAGCAGAAGTAGAAGAATATTGTTACTTGGGTAGTAAAATAACTGACGAAGGCAGAAGAATGGAGGTCATAAAGTACAGACTAGCACAACCAAAGAAGGCCTTTCTTAAGAAAAGAAGTTTGCTCAATTCAAACATTGACGTAGGAATAAGAAAGATGTTTTTGAAGACTTTTGTCAAAATAAAGAGAATAGAAGCTTTCGAAATGTGGTGTTACAGGAGAATGCTTAAGGCGAGGTTGATAGATCGATTCATGAATGAGGAGATACTGAATCAAATTGGTGAGATAAGATCGATTTGGCAAAATTTGACCAGAAGAAGAGACAGAATGATAGGACACATCTTAAGACACCCACGATTTGTGCAGTTGGTTTTTGAAGGAAGTGTACGTGGTAAGAATGGTAGAGGTAGGCCATGGTATGAATATGACAGGCAGATGTATGATGCAGCACTTACGTAGAAATGAAAAGGTTAGCGCAGGATAGGGTGGCATGGACAGCTGCATCAAACCAGTCTATGGACAAAGGCGCTTGTCTCCATATCGCGTAATGACGGCTGTGTCAACCAACAACAACAATAATTCACCTTCATCTTATGAGCAGCAAGCAAGAACAACAGTTCACAGTAATGGAAACAGTTGGTGACAAATGAAAGACATATTACAATTTATAAATTTCATTAATTTAACAAACCCAAACCAAGGAAAGGGAAAAACGAAATAAATAAATTTACGAATGTGATGTGAATGGCAAAGGAGGATTTTAAAGGTAGTGATTAGCAAGGGAAATTTATGGAAAATATCTTTCAAATTGGAAACACGGTGTTCGAATTGACAATATTTCCAACCAAACCAAACCCCATGGCACTGCAGTCCTTGAAGGGCCTTGGCCTACCAAGCGACCGCTGCTCAGCTGAAGGCCTGCAGATTACGATGTTTCGTGTGGTCAGCACGACAGATCCTCTTGGGCGTTATCCTTGGCTTTCTAGACCGGGGCTGCTATCTCACCGTCAAATAGCTCCTCAATTGTAATCATGTAGGCTGAGTGGATCTCGAACCAGCCCTCAGGCACGGGTAAAAATCCCTGGCCTGGCCAGGAATTGAACCCGTGGCCTACAGGTAAGAGGCAGGCACGCTACCCCTACCCCACGGGGCCGGCTGACAATATTTCCGAGGTATAAAATTTATAAGTTTATATGTAAATTATGTAATGTAGATTACTAGTCCCCTTTTTACATCATGTATAGCCCTCGGTGTGCAACAATAGTCTGGTCAGCCCCATGCATTAACTTCACATTACTCTGTGACAAAAATAAAATTCGAAGTCACACACCAAGGTATTAAATGAACGAGAATTCCTGAATGAGTTGGCTGTGCAATTAGGGGTGTGCAGCTGTGAGCATGCATTTGGGAGATGGTGGGTTCGAACCCTGCTGTCGTCAGCCCTGAAGATGGTTTTCCGTGCTTTCCCATTTTCACACCAGGCAAATGTGTGGGATGTACCATAATTCCCTCTCCTCACTCTCTCCTGTTTAATCGTTGGCAGCTGTGTCGGTGTGATGTAAAGGAACATACACAGTGCAATAAAGAGAGCTTAACATCTCATTAATACATCAATGGCTCAATCCTAGTTAAATTTTTACAGGAATAAAATTTGTAACATAGCGTGTTCAAACCCCACTGTCGGCAGCCTTGAAGAGGTTTTCCGTGGTTTTCCATTTTCACACTGGGCAAATGCTGGGACTGTACCTTAAGTAAGGCCACAGCTGCTTCTTTCCTGGGAATGGTAGATGCAGCATGCAGGAAAATTTAGGAAATTTTTGGAGAATGAAAACGTAGGTGTATGGATATTAAGAGCTCATATCGAATACCACTTACAGGGAAAGAAGACAGGGCAGAAAGGGACAGGAACATATCCAGCAGTTGTATCAAGGTAAGGAAGTAGAATTCCATTTAGTATGTTAGATATATGATTCAAGAGAAGTGCCATCCGATTTTAGGCAGAATATTGTTATATACTTATTCCCAAGAAAGCCAGTGCTGAGAAGTGTGGAAACTATCGCATCATTAGTTTAGTATCCCACGGCTGCAAAATTTTAACGTGTTATTTACGGAAGAATGCAATGATGATTTGAGATTAGTTTGGCTTCAGAAGAAATGTAGGGACACTTGAAGCAATAGGTCTGATCTGAGAGGACCGATTTAAGGAGGAAAGCCCCCGTACATGGCGTTCGTAGTTCTAAAAAGAGGCATTTGATAACGTTGATTGGACCAGGCTATTTCAGATGCTGAAGGCGATCGGGATCAGATACTGTGGAAGAGTAACTATCTACATTCTGTACAAAATTCAGTCTACAGTGACAATTGAGGGCTTTGTAAGAGAAGCAGCACTCAAGAAAAGAATGAGACAAGGCTGCACTTTTTTCCTCCTTCCCCCTTTTCAGTGTTTATACAGAACAGGCAGTAAAGGAAATCAAAGAGGAGTGTGGAACTGGAATCACAATCCAAGCAGAGGAAATCTAAGCTCTGAGATTTGCCGATGAAATTATTTTACCTATGTTTGCAGAGGATCTGGGGAGATTGTTGAATGGTATGGACAGATGAAGGACTAAAAGATGAAAATACGAAGTCCAAGACTAAAATAATGGAGTGCACTCGAAGAAGTAGACGAATTATGTTACTTGGATAGTAAAATAAATAACGATGGCAGAAGTAAGGAGGACATAAAATGCAGACTAGCACAACCAAGGAAGACCTTTCATTAAAGTTGAGAAATTGGCTCACTTTGAACATTGGTATAAGAATTACACTAGCATTAGAAACTTGAGACTCACCTACGAAAATTAATAATTTTCTTAAATAAATGTTTTCTGTGTGATGATAAGTGGTACTTTAGTTCTGTTACATATGTATGGATGCTATCAGCACTTTCATAAGGCTATCTCAGTGCATATTGCGAGATTTTACTTTAACTTTTCAAAGAAGTTGACAGGTCTTACTGCCTGCTTCTACCTGGATAACTTCCAGCCCTTTCGCAGGTAATAAACATGCCTCTCTCATGTGATTACTTGTCCTTCTCGTTTTCTCGCTGTCTTGGAAGTCAACAGCCTACAGAAGCTATTCTGAGCAGTTGTATGTTAATCTGTGTACCAGATTGCTTATTTTTTACATTGTTGTTATCTGGGCATAACTACATTAACAACACACATCAAACAATCGAATATGGGTAAGAAAGCTAATATAACCCAAGAAAACGGAGCCAGGGCTTGTGCTTGTAGAGAAATTGCTTGGCCGAAGAAAAAAATTGCGGAAAAATTGAAAATTTCAGAGTGCAGCATTCGCAAAGCAGTGAAAAGCAGAGAGGGAATGGGTAGTTATGACGATCGACGACGCAGTGGGCATCCTAGGAAAACTTCTAAAATTGAGGATAACCGTATTTTAATCATCAGCAAGCGTAGCAGAAGGCGTACAGCGGTAGATATTTGTTCAGAGATAAATAAAAGAAGAGAACAACCTGTTCTGTGACAACAGTGAAAAATTGTCTGCTTGAGGCGGGATTGTTTGGTCGCATAGCAGCACGGAAACCATTGTTGAAAACTGTGCACAAGCAAAAAAGGCTACAGTGGGCGAAAATGCATGCTAACTGGACCGCTGAACAGTGGAAAAGGGTGCTTTGGACGGATGAACCTAAATTTGAAAAATTTTGTTCCAATCATCGGCATTAGTTTAGTCTGTCTCAAGTGTTATTACAATATTATAAGTCCACCTGTTCAATACAATACAATATGATCCACTATTTCATATGGTCAAATGTTTTTTATACATAATACATAAAAGTCAAAGGTACATGTTTCACCCTCCTTAGGGGCATCATCAGCCTATATCAATCTTAAAAAATAATAATAATACATATACTTATAAATTATAGGTTAAAATGTTGAAAAAGGTTTCGTAAAACATTATACAATAACATCTAAAACAACGATAATGCACCAAAGTATGTTAAAAGAGAGTGAAATTAACAGTTTGAAGATTAAAACGTGATTAAACATGAGATTTTGAGAGTCTAAAACTAAAATGGATCCATATTTTTATAATATCATTAAGACTGTGAAAGCCTTGAGTATAAAAACAATCATCAAAGGGGGATGTTTCTTCAATTCCCAAGTTGAATCCAAGGTGGTAAAATCACTTTCAGTTATTTAAAACGGAAGTGTGAATGTAACAAACAAGTTTAAAATGTATATGATTGGGATATCTGAAAGTCAAGAAGAAAATGGAACTTCTGTAGAGGCGATGCTTGTGATAAAACGTATGTCAAAGCTAGCAGAGTTCGGAAATTATGGTAGTCGAATGGATCTAAAAGATAGTCAAGTTGATATATAATTCCGTTGAAACATGTGTTGGAAGAAATGTTCAGGATTTTTCGTACGGAGCGTACTAAGTACGTCAGGTTGTTACAGCAACGCTAGCTTAGTTTAGTCGCCGCCCCGTCCAAAGGGTTATGGAATCCCGCATAATTCTCTCTGTGAAGCATGGAGGGGTAAATGTGATGGTGTGGGAATGTTTTCGAAATAATCACGTTGCTGATTTGATGCAAGTAGAGGGAATACTACTGGAAAAGAAACAATATTACTGCATCCTTTCGCGCAATGCCGTGCCATCCGGAATGAAGCTGATTGGTGAAGGATTTGTTCTACAGCAGGGCAGTCATCCTAAACACACCTCTCATTCGTGCAAGCAGTATCTAAAAAGGAAACAAGCTGAAGGAAAATTGGTATTAAAGGTCTGGTCTCTCAATCGCCATATATCTGTCACCTATTGAACTTTCGTGGGAAGAACTTGACAGGAAAGTGAAAGAAAAGGCGCCAGGGAGTGTGGATGGGTTGTTACAGTATCTGTTAGAAACCTGTGGATGTATAAATACCAAGACTTTGGAAAAATTAACAGCTAGAACGTCGCGTATCTGTAAAGCAGTAATTAAAGCAAAGGGTGGATACATTGATGAACAACCAGTGTGATTACTTAAGATGTTGTGATTGTGTTTCTAGCTACCTGTGACTGATCAGTGTAAGGAAAAATCTAATGAAATGTGTAATAAAACTAGTTAGTTCTAAAAACATAGGTATTTCCAAGTTGATTTTCAACAAATAGCCCCTATCGTTCGTGGTAAGTGAAAATTCATGGGCGAGTCTAAACTTTCTGACGCTAGTGTAGATGTTTTTGATGATTTTCGTCTGGAGCGTTTCGTTGCATGGAATTGAGACATGGACAATAACAAGTTCGGAAAGAAAGAGAAAAGAAGCTTTAGAATAATAGTGATAATGTTATTTGATTTATGCCCCACTAAGTACTTTTACGGTTTTTATAGACGCCAAGGTTCCGGAATTTAGTCTCGCAGGAATTCTTTTACATGCCAGTTAATCTACCGACACAAGGCTCACATATTTGAGCCCCTTCAAATACCACCGGACTAAGCCAAGATCTAACCTTCCAAGTTGGTGTCAGCAGGTCAGCGCCTCAACCATCTGAGGCACTCAGCCCGGCAGAAGCTTTAGAAATGTGGTGTTACAGAAAAATGCTGAAGGTGAGATGTATAGATTTAATCACGAATGAAGAGAAACTGAAGCAAAAATAGCGAGCGGAGATTAATTTGGCTAAATTTGATGAGAAGTGAGAAGGAGAGATAGAATGTTAGGACATGTCTTACGAAATCTGGGATACTTCAGATGGTTTATGAGGGATGTTTAGGTGGTAAGAATGGTAGGGGTAGACCAAGGTATAAATTTGTACCTTCAGTTGTGCTTGTGTGGCTGGCAAGGTGTCTTCGAATTGATGGATTTTCCTTCAGAACAGCAGCTTTTACCTTCTTAATTATGTCTGGAGTCTTGGAGGGTTGAACTCTCTTCCGCGGCAGTTTTTCAAAGTTGTTGTTTCTGGCGGGAAACCATTCTGATGTAATTTTATCACATTGCCTACAGAGGACTTAGTGGTTTCAAGACCTCTCATTTTATGGTGTTGTACAATCCTCGATAATGAGAAATTGGCATTGGGAAGGTCAACAATGTAGCCTTGCCATACATCTGCAATTCGGCAAGTCATCGGGCAACAGTGGTATGATACTGACTGTATGCGGCACTTCTCACTGACCAGACAGAACAAAAGAAAACGGCATGGAACTGCTTCCAGACGCGGCTTGTGCGCTCAAGGCTGCGTACTGTATTAACCGGGGCAACCCTCCATATATTGCCCATTTGAACAGTTGTCTCAGATCAAATTTCATCTGTAAATCTTGATGATGTCACTGAAATATGCCGATTCCTGTGTACTTTAAGGGTGAAGACTGCACATGATTTTCTAGTATGACATAGTGGTATCACAATGGTGATGTCCACCGGTGGTATGTTAAACTTCCTGCAATACACAGATATTTGAAAAGACTTTCATCAATTTAGTGACTATGGCTTTCTTGTGTATGGATACCATAGAGTAGATCAGTATTATGTAACATTTCATCTTTAGATACAAGATGATATCACTTTGTCAGTGTCAAGTGAAAGAGTGAATCTTCAGGTACAGTCTACTGTATAATGAAAGGAGATCTGAACTTGTTAAACCAGCAAAAGGCACTTGGATATAGAATGCAACGCACGTTAAAGAACGGTTCGTTAATGCCAGAAAATTATACGAAAACTACCTAGCAGGGGATAAATGCCAATCATTTGTTACCCTCCATGAAGCTTTGGTTTATTTGGATGACACCAACAAGCCCCGGGCAATTTGCTATCGCCCAAAAGGCCAAAAGAGGCACTCAAACTCTACGAAAACAAAGAAGAGTTTGCTAGGGGGTTCATGGCAGTAGCAGAATGTGCCCGGGATAAATTCGGAATCCTTAGTGTGTTGAAAAATGTTAATATCGATGCTACCTACTTTCAGAAGAATGTCTTGGACTCGTATTTTGAGGAAGATATCCCTCGGCTGAAGGTTAAGGATGCTTGAATGTCTGGATCCTCATGGATAAAGCATCTAGTCATACTGCGAAATCATCAGTCGCCTGCTACGAGAGAAAAGAAGCAGAGACGGATGTCCTTGTCATACCATTTAGTGACATCCCTGTCAAGTCCCCGGACGCATCACTGATGGGCTTTTGTGCAGTTGGTCTCCTGAAAAAAGAGGACTTCCTTCTGGTCGTCCTGCCACAGTTGAGGGTCTTTGGTAAGTGTTCAAGGAGGTATGGGACAATATTCCTCTTGCTGTACTCTGTGGAAGTCTTCTATAGTGGAAATTGTATTGTAGGGCAATAGTCCATGCCTGTGGCTTATATCATATCAGGCACAACTGGGTCTGTACAAAAGGAATCGGCTAGGAGAAAAGGTACGTTAAAATCGTCCAAACTTAACTGGGGCGACCCTCCGTAGAATGAAAAACATGGACTTGAGCATAGAAGATTGGATGCAGAACCTCTGCCGGTGGCTAACAGTGAAAAAATAAGAAAAATTACTTGTCCGTGGGGAGTCGGCACCAAAAGAACGTAGGAAGATCATCCTTACTGAAACCTGATTTGATCACGATTTTTTATCCAGAGTGTTTGGAGATTATTTGATTTGAATTGTTTGCTTTTATAATATTAGGGGACGACTATGAAACAGCATGATGGAAAATGTTGATGTGGGTCGGTAAGTTAAGGGGGACAACAGAGTAAATTAATGTATTATTTGGGTCCACCTTTTCAATACAAAATGTAAATAGTTTAAATTAGGGACTAGTTTCGACCTAGTAATAGGTCATCGTCAGCCTAAAGCAAAATTAAAACACAAATAACAAAGAAATTAAACAATGTAAAGACATGTACGGTCTAGTAAAAGTACATACCATGTGAGATATTGTGCAGAACTATGTTAAAAAATAACTCTCTGAAAGAGATTCATAATAAGTCCAGTGCATATTAAAAAGATGTTATAGGTAGGAATCCTTGAATTGCTGGAATACGCTGGCTCCTTTAAGATGCAGGTATCCAATTGAAGAACCACTGAGCCGAAGTTACGTCATTTATTTATGAATGAAGTCCAGTGCGTCGTATAGCATTAAAAAGTCCAGTGTGCACTAAAAAGTTGTTATAGAAAAGAATTCTTGAATTGCTGGATAAGGAGATTAGAATATGCTGTCTCCTTTAAGATACTGGTATCCAATTGAAGAATCACTGAGCCGAAGTCATGTCATTTATTTACGATTAAAGACGTGACTTCAGCTCAGTGTTTCTTCAATTCGATACCAGTATCTTAAAGGAGCCAGCATATTCCAGCAACTCAAGGATTCCTATCTATAACATCTTTTTAATATGCACTGGACTTATTATGAATCTCTTTCAGAGAGTTTTTCAACATAGTGCTGCACAATATCTCACATGGTATGTACTTTTACGAGACCGTACGTGTCTTTACAATGTTTAATTTCTTCGTTATTTGTGTTTTAATTTTGCTTTAGGCTGACGATCTATTACCAGGTCAAAACTAGTCCCTAATCATTTATGTAATTTAAACTATTTACATTTTGTATTGAAAAGGTGGACCCAAATAATACATTAATTTACTCTATTGTAATCACAGTTCAATACGGATCTATCATTATGAAACTTATTTCATTTAATACGTGGAGGGGGAACTGTGAATCTAGCCCTTACAATGCCAAATAACATATTAGCAAACATAAGGTCCTTTCTGAATTTCCTGTGCAAAATCTAAATAGTAGTATTTTTACTGTAAGTTTGCGTCATCCGTTTGATGTCTTTCCATGTGTTCTAGAATGGTAAAGATCAAGATTCTGATGCTCATTCTACAACTGAGGAAGGTCAACGAAAGAAACCTGTGTATGATCTATCCTGCCCTCATTGTTTAACGCAGTGTGACACAGTACAGGTATGGGAATATTTTGACATAGTGTCATGTAAAGTTATTTCTGTTTACATTTATAACTCAGAGTTGTTAATAATTATTTTGAAAAACATTCATTTATATACCTGTCTACATAATTTCTTTATAATGTTTTCTGGCAAGTGTTCATTTTTATTAGTAAATGTCATATTAAAGGTGACCTTAATGTTTAACAGGCCACTTTTATTCCAGTGCATGTCTTTTTATATTAAAAAAAAAATATAAAAAAAAATTAAGGTTTCCGGCAGTCAGTTCAGCCCGATGCAGTTTCATGTGGTCATCCTATGTTTATTCGGTCATTCATCTTTACCCTTTCCAGTTGCCCTGAAAAAAAGAATGGTGGTTTTTTTTTTTCCCTTCCCCTGTTAAGTTCAGAGGGAGCTTCAAATAATTATATCTACTAACTCAGTCTTAACCAACATTTCAGTTATGTACAATGCCGTAACAGCACATGCGAGGGCGGATCAGATATAAATTGGAAATATTTTTAAAAATTTATTTCATTAACAAAAAAAAAAAAACCCACAAAGAGATCATTTTTCTAGTGTCCTGCCTTCGATACACATTTTCTCCATCAGATTGGTAAGTTTTTTATGCTGTCCTGATAGAAACAAGAGGGACGTGCGTGAAGCAAGCACGAAACTCTTCTACACTTGAATCGTCATCGAACCGCTGTCCTCCTAGGTCTTGTTATAAGTGGTCCAAACAAATGGTAGTCTTCTTCTTCTTCTTCTTTTCTAGCCTATTTCAGTCCACTGCTGGATATAGGCCTCTTCCATATGCTTTCATCGTCCTTGGTCTTGAGCCACTTGGAACCAGCGTGTTCCAGCCAATAGCTTTATGTCGTCGAGCCATCTCTTCTGGGGTCTTCCAATGCCTCTCTTGTGTTCTCATTGTCTCCAGTGAACAATCCTAGAGGTCCACCTGTTGTAGTCTTGTCGAGCTACGTGTCCTACCCATTGCCATTTTAGTCTAGCTACTCTCTCTAGGATGTCCGTTAGATTCGTTCTTCTCCTGATGTCCTCTGAACTGATCTTATCCATAAAGCTGATCCCTAGCATCTGTCGCGCCATGGCTCGTTGTGTTCGCTGAAGCTTGCGAGCATCCTTCGTCAGAGTCATCGTTTCCAGACCGTAAGTAGTAACTGGCAGCACACACGTATTATAAACCCTGGTCTTCAGGTTAATTGGAATATCCTTGTTGGTGAGGATGAATCTTAGTTTTCTGAATGCTGTCCAACTCATACCTATTCTGCGAGGAATTTCTGCACGTTGGTTGTCTTTTCCAAGTTATATCTTGTGTCCAAGATAGATTTACTCATCGACAACTTCTATATATTGGTTTCCCATTTTAGATGGTCGACTATCTGGGCTTAGTATTTTCATTTTATTAAAATTCATTTCCAAACCAATCTTAGCAGAGGCAGTTTTTAATTCTTGGCTCATGCTTTCTAGCTCATCTAGATTTTCACTTACGAGCACAATGTCATCTGCAAAATGCAGGTAGTTAAAATATAACCCGTTGATTTTTATTCCTTTATTATCCCAATGAAGGGTTTTGAATACGTCTTCCAACGCAAGGGTAAAGACAGCTTTGGAGAGATTCTGTCACCGTGTCGAACTCCTTTGCCAACTAGGATTTTATTGGTGATGAGGTCTTCGTCCACTCTGACTACCATTGTTGCTTGATCATAAATGTTTTCCAGGAGCTTTATATACCTTGAGTTTATCTGGCATTTTGAAGTGCCTTCATGATTGCCCAAATCTCCACTGAGTCAAAAGCTTTTTTATAATCAATGGAGGCCAGATGAATCTTGATGTTGTACTCAGTGGTTTTCCCAAGAAGACGACGAATAGTCTGGATGTGTTCGACAGTTCAGAAACCTTTACGAAATCCTGCTTGCTTGGTAGGTTGATAACAATCCAGTTCTCTTGTGAGGCGGTTGGTTACAATTTTAGTCAGGAGCTTGTAAAGGTGTGATAACAAACTCGCACGATGATAGTTTTCTAAATTTTCCTTATCACCTTTCTTGAAGAGAAGTATCACTTCAGCATTTTTCCATTTTTCTGGTATTCTTCCAGAGTTAATACACTTGTTGATGAGTATTCTCACAAGGCGATAAATCTGGACTGTAAGGAGGGTGTTCCAGAGGTGTGTAGTGAATATCCACCACGTTTTCCCGCATTGAAGCGGCAGTATGCGGCCTTGCTTTGTCATGGAGAAAAATGACGTTTCGGATTGGTTGCCAGCATCGCTTGTTGTGATACGCAGATTTGCTTCATCCAAATGGCGACAGTAATAGGCTGCATTAATTGTCCTTTGTTAGTTGAGTAAATCCACCAGGAATATTCCTGCGGAATCCCAGAAAATGGCTATGAGCACCTTTCCAGCAGACAGGCTTGTTTTGGCCTCGGGTGGATCTGCTTCGTCTCTTCGAAACCACTCCATGCTTGCTTGCCTTGACTCTGGGGTGTAATGATGCACCCAAGTTTCATCACAAGTCACAATATGCCAAAATAAATTCTCTCCTTCCTCATAGCGATGCAGGAGTCTCTGACAAACTTCCTGGCGTAAATTTTTTGTTCCTGTTTGTGGAGATAAGGAACCCACCTGGCAGACAATTTTCTGAAATGGAGTTCATCTCGGATGATGGTTTGAACACATCTCTAACTTACTCCTACGGCTAAAACAATTTGCAAAATTTTTATTCGCCGATCTTCACCAGTGATGTCATGAATGATGACAGTGTTGTCTGCAGTGATGCTTGTCCGCGGTGTCGTTTCGTGAGGTTCAGTTTCCAGAGTTTCCTTTCCTGCCACAACATTTTTTGCCCGCTCATACACTCGAGTATAGAAGTGTTTCTTCCCCAAACTCTGCGCGGCGCCTTCTCATAATTTCCTAAGTTTTGATCCCTCCTTGCTAGAAGTTTGATACTCGTGCGTAGCACAACAGAAGAGTGCACCTCTTGCTCACTCATGGCGTACTGAAGCAGCCCAGCTCTCCACGCTTTCTCCATACATCCCTACCAACATCTTGGCAAAGACCCGCCTCAGAATTATTACTAACAGCAGCAGTACATTCATATTCCTGTTTACATTTGACACGCCTTTGTACTATTGTTTTGAAGCTTTTTTTTTTTAAATTGTTGTTTTTGTGTGAGATTTCGACCACATCTATTCTTCCTGGTTAAATTATATTTTATCAGTTATAATACTAGATATATATAAGCTTTCTTCTTTCTGTAGGAGTACAAAATGCACCTCTATTCATCTAAACACATAAATGCCATGAGGAAACAATCATTACTACATAAGCAGACCTTGCAGCGTATGCGTATGAATCAACGTCAAAAGCAACGCATTCTAGAGGAAACTGAAGAGATCCGGCCTACACTGTCTGCTAGAACGAAGTTCTGTGCCATTTGTAAGCTCAATTACAAGCAGCCCAAATCAACACACATGACTTCTGAGGACCATGAGGTAAGAGGCCAAGAATTTGTATTGTATTTTATTTAACTTGTGCATAGAATCTCATATATATGTATATATATATATAACACACATACAGTAAAATCTCGATTATCTGTTCTAATGCCCGGGAAGGGGTGACGGTTAATTTATTTTAAAAACCGGATAATCCAGAGTAGTAATTTTAATATACTTTAAAGTACATAAAATACATACCGTATAACCTTAAAATGCAGTGCATTAAACCCTCCTTGAAACCCAAATGTAGAAAGCTACAACAATACATACTAAATATTCACCTAAATTACCAGCAGGCCATAAATAATTTGTCATTTAAGCTGCTTAAAAAAATCCATTACTTTTCTTTGCACTCTGCTACAACTTAATTTCTTCTTTATGTCCACCCTGAGCTTTCTAATTACAAGAATGTCTGAAAAATTCGTATCGCTCTCTTGCTCCAAAAATTCCATTAACGTTTCAGCCGACTCCAGTGCGGTCTGAAGTGGTACGCGATTGTTTGTGACGCACTCTTCTTCCCCATACCCCTCACTTTCACTCGTCACTTCGCAGCTGACTGGCACGTTCCTATTCATGCTTTTAATTACTATTTCGTCATGTGTTAAAATGTGACGCCCAGGCAATACATCGTCTCTATGAAGCCACTTCTCAATGTTACTTTCATGCACTTCTCCAAAATGAATGCTGTTTTCAATAGTCCTCAGGATATATTTGATTATCAATCCCTAATTTTCATCTTCGTCAGTGAACCCATGAAAATCGTCGGCGAGCTCTTTGACATCAGCATAAAATTTTCTCCACGATCAAGTGATGTTCGGAGTGATTACTAGATCCTATGATTTCTGAGCAAGATAAAGCGCTTCTTTAAGATAGAGTTTTTTCCAGAACTCAGCCATCGAAGTTTCTCCGGAAAGTAAGAGGCCTATCAGTGCCCGCTTATAATGCGCCTTAAAGGTTGCGATGACACCTTAGTCCATCGGCTGAATTAATGAAGTTACATTAGGTGGCAAATAGGAAACAAAAATGTTTCCATCCTCTGATTTCAACTCTGTATCAACAGGGTGAGAGGGTGCATTATCAAGAAAAAGGACAGCTTTTAATTTCAAACTTTAGGACGCCAAGAAATCTCAAACGTGCAGAATGGACTCATTATGGAACCACGTCCTGAAAATACCACCTGTCATCCATGCAGATTTGTTATGACAATCTACTGGGAAATATTTCACCACTGTTCCTTTGGAATAGCGCAGACTTTTAGTTTTGCCAACAACAGCATATTTAATTTATGGTGGTCACTATCGTTCATACGGCACAATATGGTACCACACTCTTTACTAGATTTGAGATCAGAAGCCGATTCCTCTTCAGCAGCTGCTGGTGTTTTACTGGGTAAGCACTTCCAGTAAAGTCCAGTCTCATCGGCATTGTACACTTGACGTGGAACGAAATTGTATCTCTCAATTATGCACTTAAACTTGTATCTAAAGTTTTCTGCTGCACTCCTGTCACCACTTAGTTTTTCTCCTTCCATGTTTAATTCTCGAATGCCATGTCTTTCCTTAAACCTCTGTAGCCACCCATTCGACGCTGGTGAGGACCCTGCGAGCCCCATCGTTTTGTGAAAAATTTGTGCCTGCCTTATCATAGAACCACTAGTAGGTACACCTTTGCCTCTCTTTTGCTGAAACCACGTGAATAACGCAGCATCCAGCTCCTTTAAAAAATTATGCTTTCATCGTTTTTCTTTTAAGGAGTCCATGCGAACTGTCAGAACTCGCCGCAGACTGCAACACTTTGTCTTTATTCCTCATTAGGTCCTGCATTGTTGTCACACCCACAAAGAACTGTGATGCTAAATTTGAGACTAGTTCACCTTTCCTTAACAGTTAATTATATTAACTTTATTTTGTGTGGTTAAAACTACACGTTTTCTTTCTACTGCAGATTCCAATCTGAATATTTCTCGGCTGTTAGAATGGAGAATAAATGTTCAACTTTATCAGTTTCTCTCACATTTCCTTACTTTGCACTACAAAACAGATGTAGCCTACCTGTCTACTATTAGCGGAGGTTGACTACGACGGACCGCTAGTTTGGTTTCCGATTCCTGCGCATTGTGAAATATTTACGATGCAGTAGCCTGTGGTGAAAATATTTAACCTTGACAGAGAATGGTATGAATGATCTACGTATGGTACTCGGGGATGTTACACACTACCAAATAAGTTGTAGGTATCATTCTGAAGTATAAATGACCGTATTATGTATATGCTCCGTGTGCTGGGAGAGGACACATTGCAGTACATCATTCATCAGCAGTGGAATGGATAGTAAAGTTTGTGATTTTTGTATTTGAATAGTATCCCTGTTCTTTCAAAACAGTTTAAAGTTAAATAATTTTCACAACATAAAATTATATAGTAAAAAAATGTATGTGGTCATGTATCAAATGCCGATTGCCGGTTTGTGCGCGTGTACGTACAGTAGTTAATTGTATGTTATGATCGTGGACTCAGGAGTCTTAGCGTCAATGTACAGTCGCTCCAAAACAGAGTACTGTATCAATATACCTTGCCGTCAAGAGCCGGGCTGAGTGGCTCAGACAATTGAGGCGATGGCATTGTGACCCCAACTTGTTAGGTTCGATCCCAGCTCAGTCCGGTGGTATTTGAAGGTGCTCAAATACATCGGCCTCGTGTCGTTAGATTTACTGGCACGTAAAAGAACTCCTGCTAGACAAAATTCTGGCACCTCTGCATCTCAAAAACTATCAAAGTGGTTAGTGGAACATAAAACCATTAACATTTATTATTATTATTATTATTATTATTATTATTATTATTATTATTATTATTATTATTATTATTGACATCAATAGGTGAAGGTGTACCTATTAGTGATCCTATGATAACAAGAGTACGCTCATTCAGTTTTGGAGTGACTGTACATAGCTTTTAAAAGTCTTGATTTTTTTGGCGACGGATAATCCGTAGAACGGTTAATCGAAGGGCGGATAATCAAGGTTTTATTGTATGTATATATACACACATACAATATATACACACACACACACACACTTTCTCTCTCTCTCTCTCTAGTATTTTATAAGTATGTATTAAAAGTTGTAAATTTATTCTGGTCCCTCTTGATTTCATTACAAAATATCTTATCTTAAAGGACATACTGTATTTACTCACCTATTAGACCCTTTTTTTTCTCCCACTTTTACAGCCAAAAATAATAAAGGGCTTCCAATAGGCGATAACCTCAAAATTTTGTGCAGCGAACACATGACTTCTAGGGTATAAGGAGCTATACATTGTATGTGTAAACATTCTGTACTATTATTGAACAAACTTAGAACGTATTTAAGTTATACTGCCTATTTTGGTCGGAAGGCAGTGTTTCTAAACTTAAAAAGACAAAAAATGGTGAGCACGACTTTTAGGCCTACGGTACATACAAAAGTCCGTTTTAGTTACTCATATCACGTCATCCGTTACATCTCATTAATTCTTCTGGTGAGCTTGACGTTAGGAAGAGCATATGGCCGTAAAAACTCGCTATGGAGATTCGTCTCGCTTCATACTCGATCCTATAGAAGAAAGGGATAAGGGTATGGTGTTGTCATATAATTAAATGTTGATACAAAGGAACTTAATGGCCAGTCATTTGTCTCTGTCATTTCAGCAGTAGGCCCACCACACAGTAAACCTGATCACTGCTTTCATTTGAATTATCGCCTTGCGCCGCCAACTTCCCTGCCTTGCTACCTGCGTGTCGGCATTCTAAGTGACGTCATCTTCACTGTTATCTCTCGTCAGTCGCGTCAGCCATGCTTTATTCTCTTTGTGCCATGCACTTTAATCAAGAACATACGAGGTCCCGTCTTTTTGAACCTTTTAAAAACAATTTTGTTCCCGACTATAGAGTCTAAACAGTGTAAATCTATTCCCAGATGGTCTCTGATATCCCCAGTTGGTGTATATGTAGAAGAAGCCACTCCTTCCGAATAAAGCCGTACTGTAGAAGGCATGCCTAACCACCAGCTGATAACTAGCCTATGTTACGAGTTTTACTTCCGAATGTAATACCAAATACAATACTGTATTTGGTAATACATAGTAACTGGAAACATTCTTTTGATAATTGCAGCTGTTTAAACACAGACCCTTATTTTTGAGTATATTTCATGCTTGTTCTCTACATTTAACATATCAGGATTTTGTGTAAACAGGTAAGACAGACCAGATTGTGTAGGTTAGGTATGTTATCGCCCTGATAGTGCCAAAAGTTCGACGGAAAAAATAAATATAAATAACATCAAAATATACCTCATTTATGGATATCTACAGGTGTGGCGGTAATGAGTTTTATTATCATAATGTTTAATTTTGTACGTTCATCGTCTGTTTTTTTTATTAATGCATACCCTAGTATGTTTTGTTTGGCGTCTCCGAAAATCGTTTAAAGTACGTGGGGACATTATTATTATTATTAGGTACGTTGGCGGGTAAAACAATCGTTTTAACTGGATAGCTTTTATCATGTTTTAAACTTACTTCTTTCCAAATATATACCTATATTGGCCCGAGTTACGAGATATTAAACGACCACTTTGTGATGATCTCGCCTGCTGTACTGCCGCGAAAAAATAACTCGACTAAAGTAAACTCATTTCCTCATCCCGAGGTGGTACAGCTCTTTTTAGACACACTCTCAGTGGAGGGGAGTTACATGTACCGCTTTTACCACATATCAACCTTCCTGCCGTTCATAAATCTCTGGCAGTATGGTACCGGGAATCGAAGTCAACCCCCGAAAACAGCAAATAATTGTTCTAACCAGAACGCTGGTGGACATTATCAAATACAAAACACAGACATATAGCATGACTGATGCCTGCTTGCAGTGCGTGTGTTAGACACGAATATAGGCCTCTTCATCTATTTGTGCGACATCATCAGAGCTGCAGTCGACTTACGCTACAGAGGTGGACATTTCTTAACTACGAACACAGATGTACCGCATGGATTAGACATGTTTTTCAGTGCGTAGATCGTACGGACAAAACTATTCACAAATTTGTGCGATGTCATCAGAGCTGCAATAAGACTTGTACCCGCTTCGAAGCGGAATCATCGTCGTTCCATGACAAATTACGTTGGGGGGTCTTATAGGCGAGATTTTTTTTTCACTATTTTCGTCTCGAAAAGCCAGGGGCGTCTAATACACGAGGGGGTTTAATACACGAGTAAATACGGTATTTCAACCGCATGTGGAGTGATCAGCTGGGTGCATTTGCCCACCTGGACAAGTGTGACTTCGATGTTTTGCCCACCTTTCCTAAACTGTATGAAACTGCACTGGCTCTTTGGAAGTATTTAATAGATCTTGAGGAGGAAACATTATCAAATAATTTGTGTAATAGTTATTGTAGTATGCTTAGTCCACCTTTCTCAGAACAACTACCCGACTATCTCTGAAATCTGGAGGTATTTCTTCAGAAGTGCAAACGTTTACATACCGGGCTAGTTGGCCATGTGGGTAGGGCCGCGAAGCTCTGAGCTTGCATCAGGAAGATAGTGGATTCGAACCCCACTGTTGGTAGCCCTACAGATGGTTTTCCGTGGTTTCCCATTTTCACACCACGCAAATGCCGGGGATGCACGTTAATGAAGGCCATCGCCACTTCTTTCCCACTCCCAGACGTTTCGTATCCCATCGTTGCCATAAGACCTATCTGTGTCGGTGCAACATCAAGCCAATTGTATAAAAAAACTTCTAAACACTTCATGTGTGTGTCTTGTAAGTTCTGCATCTCCTTTCAGAGCTTCTCTTGGTATACTAAGACCAATGGCATTGTGACAGTTGCTTTGCTCAGTTAACAGCATACGTAATTGCATTTATTACAGGAAGGAAGCAATGTTCTTTTATGTTTCGATATTCTATCAATATCACAAACCTCCTCAGCATAATTCTAGATGGTCTTCAATGCACCTCTTTCCACCTTTTCCATGACAGAGTACAGATGTCTACTAGATACTGAAACTCTTTTTCTTTGGTTGTCCTGCTTCCATTTTTCAATGCTCAGGTTCTTCAGTGGATAGTTGCTTCGGGGAGACAAAGGGCTTCCTTAGTAGATTGTGAGTTCATGTCCTTTGTCCACGATTGCAAGTGAGTTCATGTCCTTTGTCCACGATTGCAAGGCCTATCTCTCCTCGGAAATGAATACTTCAAGGTCATCATTGTCATCTAACCAGTGCTGATGATTTTTGGAGTAACATCCCAGAGTTCACTTCCAGGTATCCTGAATACCAGTTTTCAGTTTCACTCAGAGCTGTTACATCAGAAGGACATTCTTTTGGCAGTGTCACAGGAAGCAGCTCGCTATACTGTAGGTTTTCTCTGCAAGTCTAAATTTTTCAGTATCACAGGTGAGTCTGTAATATCCTCCATGACTGATCAAGGGGGCCACAGGAAATGATCAAATCTATATATATAAAATAAGAGTTTTGTTTGTACATTGCTCAGAATTTGAAAATAATGGTATTTCTGTATCGGTCATGTCCATAGTAGTAAGAAAATGCACTTTTTACTTTTCCGTAATTTCTGTCTGTCTGTCTGTATGTACACGCATCACGAGAAAATGGTTGAAGAGAATTTAATGAAAATCGGTATGTGAAGTCGGGGGATGAGCCTCTACAATCTAGGCTATAAATCATTTTGCTCACGCCGAGTGAAATGGTAGTTTAGGGGAAGGCCTCAAATTGAATTCTCAACTATTTATGTTATTAGTGGTCTAATGTAAATCGATATGTGAAGTCGGGGGATGAGCCTTTACAATCTAGGCTATAAATCATTTTACTCACGCTGAGTGAAATGGTAGTTTAGGGGAAGGCCTAAAATTGAATTCTCAACTATTTATATTATTAGTGGTCGTATTTTAAAGAAAATGGGTATGCAAAGTTGGGGAATAAGTTGCTACAATCTAGGCTATCAATAATTGTATTCACGCTGAGAAAAATGGTAGTTGAGAGGAAGGCCTAAAATTTAATTCTCAAATATTGTTGTTATTAGTAATCCTATCTTGATGAAAATCGGTATGCAAAGTCAGGAAATAAGTCGCTACAGTCTAGGCTGTAAATTATTTTATTCACGCTGAGTGAAATGGTAGTTTAAGGGAAGGCCTAAAATGTAATTCTCAAATATTTCTTATTAGAGGTGTAATCGATGAATGCTACATAACTAAGGTTATATAGTATTAAATTTCCTATTATTCATGTCTTATACATTGTTACCGTACTGGCTATGATCACAAAGATATTCATGAATTTGGATTTTTGTTACTAAGTCCATATCAGCGCCGAGTAACGAGAAAATGGGTAAACAGTATTTAATGAAAATCGGTATGTTAAGTCGGAGAATAAGAAACTACAGTTTATGGTATAAAATATTTTACAAATCACAGAGTCGAATGAAAACTAAATGTGAAGGCCTACAATGTAGAAAGCTCATAACATTGATCAACAATAACATTACATTGACCATTGTTTGTCGTGATGTGCTTTGTGTCTTCTGTTGCCCTTCATCTCCGGTGGATAGGATTTCTGCTGCGTACAGAGTATTTTTTTATTTGATTTACGTTGCACCGACATAGATAGGTTTTATGGCGACAATGGGATAGGAAAGGGCTAGGAGTGCCTTAGGTCTTAATTAAGGTACAGGCCCAGCATTTGACTGGTGTGAAAGTGGGAAACCACGGAATACCATCTTCAGCGCTGCCGACAATGGGGTTCGAATCCACTAACTCTCGGATGCAAGCTCACAGCTACGCACCGCTAACTACACGGTCAACTCGCCCAGTCTAACAGCCTGTCTGAATATTGATGGGAAGTAGCTGGGGAGTTAGATAACTTTCTTCTTTAGCATGCCATTCCCCTGGTTTATAAATTTTCTGATACTACTGGTACGTAACACACTGGATCATCATAGCATTCGGGCTATTCAATCCCTACTCTGAGGCATTGATTGGAATGAACAATGTGCATATTTAGTGGAATAATGGCGGATGAGTGTTTATGGCAATCTGCGGTCTGGTCATCCAAGCTCTGGAACTTTGGACTATTAGATTGGCACCGCAATCTAACCGCAGCACTGTTCGTTAAAAGTGATAAAACGTGCGGCTTTCCATTTGATCGAGTATTTTATATGATAGCATTGCTTTTATTCGCTACATTAATACTTACGTTTTTGTAATGACCTATATTGATTTCAGGTTAGGAAAACCACAAAGTCAGTCTTTATGAGAATCCCGTAGCGAAGCACGGGTACATCAGCTAGTTACTTTATAAAGGGTAGGAAAAAATGTGATAAAAAAAAGACAAGTACAAGAGAGGGAGTAAAGCAGTAAACAAAGTTGTTAAATAAGCAGACACAGTTTCAGTTCTTAATGCACCATAAAGCCAATATGGGCTTACATAGGCCTGATAGCGAAAGCAATACTAACAGTACTAATGTTATGGTGAGCCCAAGAATTCTACAAAATTCACTTTGCTACACTAACAATTCTGCTCAGTAATTAACCCTTTTACCATGAAATATGTCTTTGTTGTGTTCTCAGCCCATGGCTAGTTCGAACCTGAATGCATCAGTTGTCTTCAGGAGCCTAGGTGACACTGAAGAGGCATATTAGGGAAATTAGGAGTGAGGTTGTTTCCAATTTCTTTCCTCACCGAGCCAGATGGTGCTGTCACATACAACATGGAAAACATGCAGTAGTGCGTGGACCCAGTGCTGCCAATTCAGCGGTTTTCCCACTAGATGTGGAGGCATTTAATTTTAAGTTAGCGGGTGTAAAACGACAGGGCTAGCTGGTTTTCTGGCAAGTTCTACTGTAACAAATGAATAGCTGGAAACCAGCCAAAAATATCATTGTCATACATGCCCACTTATGAAAAGGGCTATCAGTAAACCTCACACGCGACAAAAATCTATTTTCGACATACCCCAACTTAAATGTTAAAATACAGTGTGTATTTGTTTATTTAACATTTATATTGAATTTCAATAAGGGCTCAAACATGAGAACACTTACTTGTAATACCACAGCTTGACAAAAATAATAATACTTGTGGGCTACGAAATACAATACCGTGTTTACTCACGTATTAGACCCCTTTTTTTCCCACTTCTACAGCCAAAAATGATAAAGGGGGGTCCAATATGCCATGAGCTCAAAATTTTGTACAGCGAACACATGACTTCTAGGTTATAAAGAGCTATAAATTTTACATGTAAACATTCTATACTATTATTTAACAAACTTAGTATGTATTTAAGTTATACTGGCTATTTTCGTCGGAAGACAGTGTTTCTAAACGTGAAAAGACAAAAAATGGTGAACACGAATTTTAGGCCTACGGTCCGTATAAAAGTCCGTTTTAGTTACTCATATCACGTCATTCGGTACATCTCATTAATTCCTCTGGTGAGGTTGACGTTAGGAAGGGCATATGGCCGTAAAAACTCACTACGAAGATTCGTCTCACTTCATACTCGATCCCGTAGAAGAAAGGGATAAGGGTATGGTGTTGTCATATAATTAAATATTGATACAAAAGAACTTAATGGCCAGTCATTTGTCTCTTGTCAGTTCAGCAGTAGGCCTACCACACAGTAAACCTGATCACTGCTTTCATTTGAATTATCGCCTTGCGCCGCCAGCTTCTCTGCCTTTCTACCGGCGCGCTATCTCTTGTCAGTCGCGTAAGCCGTGCTTCATTGTTCATTCTCTTCGAGCCATGCACTGCAATCAAGAGCATGTGAGGTCCCGTCTTTTTGAACCTTTTAGAAATAATTTCGTTCCCGACTATGGAGTCTAAACAGTGTAAATCTATTCCCAGATGGTCTCTGATATTCCCAGTTGGTGTATATGTAGCAGAAGCCACTCCTTCCGAATAAAGCCGTACTGTAGTAAGCATGCCAAACCATCAGCTCATAACTAAGTAGCGTATGTTATGAGTTGTACTTCCGAATGTAATACATAGTAACTGGAAACATTCTTTTGATAACTGCGGCTGTTGAAACACAGAGCCTTATTTTTTAGTATATTTCATGCTTGTTCTCTACATTTATCACATCAGGATTTGCGTAAACAGCTGTCCATGATATAGGACAGACCACATTGTTTAGTTTAGGTATATTATCGCCCTGATAGTGCCAAAAGTTTGACAGAAAAAATAAAAATAAATAACAGGAAAATATACCTCATTTATGGATATCTACAGGTGTGGCGGTAATGAGTTCTATTATCATAATGTTAATTTTGTACATTCGTTGTCACTTTTTTTTATTAACGCATACCCTAGTATGTTTTGTTTGGCGTCTCCGAAAATCGTTTAAAGTACGTCGGGACAAAAAATTATTATTATTTGTTAGGTAGGTTGGCGAATAAAACGATCGTTTAAATTGGATAGCTTTTATCACGTTTTAAACTTACTTCTCTCCAAATATATACCTTATAATGGCCCGAGTTACGAGATATTAAACGACCACTTTGTTAATGAACTCACCTGCTGTATAAATAGCAACAACCGCGAGTATTTCTCAACTAAAGTAAACCCGTTTCTTCATCCCGAGTTGATACAGGTCTTTTTAGACACGCCTAGTGGAGTGGAGTTACAGGTACCGCTTTTACCGCATATCAGCCTTCCTGCCATTCGTAAATCTCTGGTCGTACGGTACCGGGAATCGAAGTCAGACCCTCGAAAACAGCAACTAACTGTGCTAGCTATTACGCTGGCGGACATTATTAAAAGACATATAGCATGACTGATGAATTCTTGCAACGCGGGTCGGACACGAAGCTGGGCCTTTTCATCTATTTGTGCGACGTCATCAGAGCTGCAGTAGACGTTCGCTACCGAGGCGGACATTTCTTAACTACGAAACACAGATGTACTGCATGGATTCGACGCGTTTTTCATTGCGTAGTTCGCACGGACGAAAGTATTCACAAATTTGTGCGATGTCATCAGAGCTGCTATAAGACTTGTACCCGCTTCGAAGCAGAATCATCATCGTTCTCTGACGAATTACGTTGGGGAGGTCTTATAGGCGAGATTTCTTTTTTTCATTTTCTTTGTCTCGAAAAGACGGTGGGCTGGGTCTAATACGCGAGAGGGTGTAAGACACGAGTAAATTCGGTAATTCATGCTTTAACCCGATGAGTGCTACGGCCGTCTTTATACGGGCTGACGCGACCTTTTCACCAGTCCTATGCCCGTCTATAGATGGTGCATGAGAATTTTAATTTTTTTGAGTTTCCCAGTTCTCTTTCGAGTGTGAATTTGATCTCTGACATGTTCTGTCATCTGTTGTGTATTATGTAGAACTAACTGATCAGAGATTATAGCTTCGGGAAGTAACTTACAGAGCTTTTTGTAGACAATTGTGGAGTTGTTCATCTGTGATGTAAACAAACATGGCGGAACAACATTTTAGTTGCTCTTGCAGCGATGTAATTTTGGATCACAAAATCTTTCAGTTATTAACCACAGCAGAAAGTGATGATGGAGATGATCATTTTAAGGAATTTTTAAGCGATTTTGTAAGTAAGACTGATAGAGTGCCGAGTGTAGGGGCCTTATTTTTTGGTGAAATAAAACTGTTGATTTCGGTGTTAAAACTGACACTATTTCGGTAGATATTTCGTGAAATAAATTGTTATATTGATCGATGTTTCCTGCGAAATCTTCCTTGTAGTAGCGTATGGGGTAAATGTAACTAACTTTGTGATGAGGGGTTTTAAAGTAAACTCTTGTAATATAGCATTGTTATTAAATCTTAGAAAAACCAAATATGCAAATTGTTATAGAAATAAATATATAAATCACTAAATAAACCAAACCCCATGACACTACAGCCCTTGAAGGGCCTTGGTCTACCAAGCGACCGCTGCTCAGTCCGAAGGCCTGCAGATTATGAGGTGGCGTGTGGTCAGCACGACGAATCCTCTCGGCCATTATTCTTGTCTTTCTAGACCGGGGCCGCTATCTCACCGTCAGATAGCTCCTCAATTCTAATTACGTAGGCTGAGTGGACCTCGAACCAGCCCTCAGGTCCAGGTAAAAATCCCTGTCCTGGCCGGGAACCGAACCCGGGGCCTCCGGGTAAGAGGTAGGCACGCTACCCCTATACCACGGGGCCGGCATATAAATCACTGATACTTCAAAATGAAGTTAGGTGATCTGCCCTGTGATATACATTTATACATAACCTACATATTTAGACGTTGAATTACTTGTCTCCAAAGTACAAACTAAGCCTGGTTTCAACATTATCAGGATGCAGAGGTTGTGACAGTCAGACTGTGTCTTTGTGTAAGCAGAGAAGCTCCTCTCGCTGACCACATTAGACGTCGGAAACCGTAAAGCTTGCGAACACTTGGATGTAAATTCACTGTGGTCTTTTATAAAACCTCCTCTAAAACTTTGCTAACACTGTCTTTCACTTCCTCAACCAGATGTGCTTTCATTGCATTTTTCAAAGTAATGTAGCTCTGGAAGATGTTCATGGATATGCTCTTTTTCCCCGGTCAGGGCTGAGTAGCTCAGATGGTTAAAGCGCTGGCTTTCTGACCCCAATTTGGCAGGTTCGATCCTGGCTCAGTCCGGTGGTATTTGAAGGAGTTCAAATACGTCAGCCTCGTGTCACTAGTTTTCTGGCACGTAAAAGAACTCCTGCGGGACAACGTTCCGGTATCTCGGCATCTCCAGAAAACGTAAAAGTGGTTATTGGGACATATAAACAATACCATTATTACTACTCAAACAGGCGATTTATTTACAATAGGCCTACCAATACCACAATATTTTGCAGTAAAGAGAGTATTATTTATCTTTCCTTTAATATTCATTTTCTTCCTCATGCCAGGATTATCCTATTTTTCTAGATACATGTTGGCTTGCATGAATGCTGTTTTTTGTATCTATCACAAATTGCTCTCTATAATTTTTCAACACCTTTACGATATGTAAAGTATCGCTGATTGTTATTTGCCGCTTTGAATTATGTTCATTTGCTTCATTCTGATTCTCTGTAGTGTTTATCGCACGTTTCAACTTTACGAAAATTACCGGTACACTTCTGATACATTAGAATCTTTCTTGCAACGCCAAATACATAGAACCCCTCACTGTTGTATTCTTCGGCCCTCAAAAAGCCTGTTGTGACTTCAGTTTTCCGATAAAGGTTTGTAAGTAACGAACTCTCATTGCGCCCTGCTGTATGTGCGACCGGTCTTGTATCTTGTTACGACCACAACGCTATTTGCTGTTTTTGATAACAGATATTGATTTTTATCGACTGCCTTAGAGATCGCAGAACTGAATACACATACTTTTGATACACAGTGCGTACCGCTTTGTGTGCTTTTGTGTGGGGAATATACAGCGCAATCAAGTAAATGAGAAGGAAACTACAATAGTAAAGTTCTCAGAAGCATTTAAACGTTTATTGGAGAGCTCTTCTGGTGCCATTTTGCATTTTTCACACCAAATGGTGTATATTTCGCGATTATTTGTGCAATTCGCGCAATAAATCATATTTCGCGAGTTCATTTTGCTAAAATACGGTATTTTTAGTACCTGGGAAGTCATATATAGACAAGAAAGAAGATATAAAGAAAACTCGTGCATATCGTTATTACCAAAAAATACGGCCCCTGTGTATGTGAGAGAGAGACAGAACCTCCTTCTAAACGAAATAAGAAAAGCACGGTGAGTACAAAAGCTATTTTATCACTAATTTCGTGGTGGATGGATTACTTTTCTTCACCAGAGTAGTTTCAGGTAACTGTGACAGGCTCTGAGGGCCAAGTAGTGTTTGATGGCAACCCGAAAATCATCGATTTTTTAGAAACTTTTGTGCCAGTGGAATTGGTGCAGATAGTTGAACAAATCGGCATAACCAACAACCAGTAGAAAACATTTAACTATCACCACATTCCAGGTTTGGAAAGTATTTTAAAATATCAACTTATATACTTTTAAGTAGTCACATGTATTAGTTGCCTACAGATTTTAGGAAATAAATATTTTGGGCCCTTTACTTTGTATAAAGATAATGCACGCTTGGGCACGTAAGTGTAATTTTGTTTTCTCTCAAAATAATGTTGAACATAAGTTGAGGATTTTCCATTTGCATTTAGATTTATAAACAACCAACATTTATAAACATTTTAAGCTATTCTCCCCACTGATAAAAACCACCACCATTTATAAACATTTTAAGTTAATCTCCCCACTGATAAGTTAAAAATTGAGACCTTCAAATTTTTTTACTAATGAATTAAAAAACTCAGCACTAAGGTACCAAACAGTCAACTGGTAACTCAGCACTAAAAAGGTTAAACAGGATACTTGTATGGAATAATATCTAATTACATCTTAGTCCAATGATATGTAGATGAACATAACAATCAAGAAGAAATCCATGTTAAAAAACAGCGGGTATGGTGAATATTGGTTTGGAGCATACACAACAGGACTTCCTTGAAAAATTACCCCCTCTAGGGACACGACCTTGACGTTGGTGTAGGGGCTTGAGTGCTTGTTGATCCCGAGGGCTGTGCCAGCTCACGGTTACCCATGCTGGATTGGCCTCAGTGTAGGGCCAGACTAACAAGGTGTCCCCCGAGTTGCCTGAGAGGTGTCTGTGCTCTTTAGATTTCATAACTATTTCTACCCTTCTATACTCAAATTCTTAAATTTCTTTCCTCTTCCTGTCCTGCCAACCTCTCTGCCTCGCGTAGAATAGGATAGTTTGGAGGTTTTATCCTCCCCCAATCGCAAGTTTCGGGTCGTGGCGAGGTGATGCATGGTTACTGGGAGAGTAGTTCTTAGCGGCCCAACCCAATCACAAGTTTCGGGTCGTGGTGAGGTGATGAATGGCTACTGGGAGAGTAGTTCCTAGCGACCCCCCTCCAGATACTGGGCGCCCTCTGGAGTATATAGCCTTGCCTTCGGTACGTGAGGGCTCTGCCGAAGGTCGACCTTTTATATCCCGGGTACTCGTGGGACATGTATGGTTTTTGAGTTTGATTTTGGTTTTAATTCTTCGACGGCTGCGGGCCTTAAAACTGCGTCTTTAAATTGTACCGCAAAGAAATGTGAACGCTTCAACAGAGCTGATGATTTGTTCAATAGGGAAACGTGAGGAAAATCTGCCTCGATTCCTGGTTGCCTCCAGAGTCGATGGACGGAGCTTCCTTCCAGAAAATCCGTTTCTAATCAGTAATGCTGTGGAGGATATTGTTGGTGGAGAGGTTGATGAGATGCGGAAGCTCTGAGGCGGCTCCGTACTTATCAAGGCTAATACGGTTGTACAGAGTAAGAGGTTACTGGAAGCTACAATATTCGGACGAGTACCTGTTAAGGTGGAAAAGCACAAGTCCTTGAACTCCATTAAAGGAGTCATCTTTCACAGGGATTTAGTCAAAGCCTCTGATAATGATCTCATCCGAAGCCTTGCACGTCGGGGAGTTTCGGACGTCAAGAGGCATGTCCGAGCTAATCTTCATGACTCAGGTGCTTTCATACTTACCTTTGACAAACAGACACTGCCCGAACGAATTAAAGTTTCAATGTATACGCTGACAGTTCGACCGTATATTCCAGCGCCTATGCGCTGTTACAACTGCCAACGGTTTGGTCACACATCACCGCGCTGCCAAGGCTCAGCAATGTGTGGGGAATGTGGAAAAGGGGCACATACCGGTGTAGAATGCACACCACCACCCGTTTGTGTAAACTGCACAGGTGAGCATGCCCCGCGATCCAAGAATTGTCCTATATTCAAGGAAGAAAAGAAGATCCAGGAGATTAAGACATTGGATAAACTATCTTATCCAGATGCCCGGAGGAAATTTAAATCAATGGCCCCTCCGGAATTCTCCGTCTCGTTTGCTGAGAAGGCAGCGAAAGTACCAATAACACCAAGTTTTGTAGCAACCGCTCCGGAAGAACCATCAAGTAGCAAGCAGACAGTTCCTCACAGCACCAGTAACCAAGAAAAGAGAGAACAAATCCCAACAAAAGCATCGGTAAGCAAGTTATTATACCAATATAAATGGTCCGTTATTGGAAGCAAGTTATTGCCAAAAAATTCTGGAAAGAGCACTTCTCGGACACCTTCAGGTGGAAAGTCCTCTAGTTCAAGTGCGGGGGGAACGACTTCCCCGAATATGGCTGGAAAACCTTCTTCCAGCCTTCCTACCAAAGCACAGGTCAAGAAGGAGGAGAAAGGGAAGCAACAGCGCTCCCCTAAGAAGTTGGAGAAGTAGTCTTCTCCAACCCCATCGGGGATCACAGGATCCCCGAAGAAGACCGGCAACCAATCTGCCGGTTCTCCTTCAAAGAATAAGGAAACGGCAGGTAAAAACGTGAGGCTCCGACGGTCTCATGTTCGATCCCTTTCTGGGGAACTCAGTTCTCCCATTAAGAAGGCCCACCGTTCAAAATCAGAGAGCACACCATCTACGGAGGGCTCAGCCTCCAAGTCACCCCCAGCTGGGGACACAATGGAGACTGAAGCCATTATTATTGTAGATGGTGATGATGACATAATGGACACCGACAAAGACGGCGGAAATTGGCAGGTAGCTGATAGAAAGAAGGGCGAGCAATTGTCCTAATTTCCTAATGCCACCTATCCACACAATGGCACTATTGCAGAGGAACTGCAGTAGTTATCACTGTCGCCTAGCTGAGTTACAAGAAGTAAGTATAAATAACCACCTAATCGATACTTTATTAATGCCTCAGGCAAAATTGAATAAAATTAAAACTTACAGGACATGTTTCGACCACTTAGTGGTCCTCTTCAGCTGTATAAATAAAGAACTGAAAAGAAGCTAGTTATTGCCAAAAAATCCTGGAAAGAGCACTTCTCGGACACCTTCAGGTGGAAAGTCCTCTAGTTCAAGTGCGGGTGGAACGACTTCCCCGAATATGGCTGGAAAACCTTCTTCCAGCCTTCCTACCAAAGCACAGGAATCTCATTTGAGACCTGGACACGACTATGAGAGGATAGGGTCTTTATTCCAAAGATATATTAGCTGTGGATTGCTCAGCAACTGGGGGCGTTTGTACCCTAGTTCGCTCCGAGATCTTCAGCGAAGAAGTACTGCTCCGTACTCAGCTAGATGCAGTTGCAGTTCGCACTCCGTTGCCAGTAATGTCAACGGTTTGCAACGTGTACTTTCCACCGGACTACGATCTTGAAATGCATGCGCTACAAGATTTGATCGCTCAGTTGCCTCCTCCTTTCCTCATGCTGGGAGATGTGAAAGCCCGTAACACACTATGGGGTTCTCCGTCTTCTATGCTAGGGGGAGGATGCTCGAGCGACTGATCAATCGGTTTGATCTTTGCGTGCTTAATACAGGAGAACCGACACACTTCAGCAACGCACATGGCACATTCTCACACCTGGATGTCACGTTGTGCAGCCGTGCGCTACTTACCCTGCTACGATGGCAAGTACACGATGACCTCTGTGACAGTGACCACTTCCTGATAATTCTATCTATCTTGAATGAAAGACAGTCCGAAGTACCCAAGCGCTGGTTACTTTGGCGGGCAAACTGGCCAGATTTTTCAAAACGCGCAGTGATGGCCGATAATATGCTGGAGTCTGTTGACGACCACGTATCTTCCATTACAACGGGAATTTTGGCTGCTGCAGAGGAAACAATTCCTTCCTCGTCCGGTATTCGTCGCCGGAAACAGGTCCCATGGTGGACGGACGAAATTGCAGCAGCAATACGTGATCGCCGACGGGCTTTTATGCATTATCGTCGGAATCCTACAATGGCCAATCATATCACATTTAAGTGTCTGCGCACGAAGGCCCGTTTTTTGATTCGAGAAGGTAAGAAAGCTACGTGGGAAAATTATGTGTCTTCCATGACGGCAGATAGGCCTACTCTGTCATCACAAGTGTGGACGAAACTCCGCCGTATTGTCGGTGTACAGAATGTGCCCTCAGTACCCGGAATCTCCATTAATCCGTCTGGTATCTTTGGGCATTTAGTGTACCATCTATCACATGTAGTCGACCAACACCATGACTTATCATGCATCCCCACACCATCACAATGACTAGATGTTTCATAGTAGCGGTTGAACATTCTGGTAACAAATCTTTGCCAGGTCGACGACGCACGTATTTGATACCATCACTTCCAAATATTGAAACACGTGTCTCATCACTCCAAATTACCTTGCTCCAGTCCACATCAGTCTATGTTCTGTGTTCCAGAGCCCACTTCACACGTTTCTCCGCTTGTTTTACATTAAGATAAGGCTTTTTTCTTGGCCTCTTGGCTGGCAAAGCATTTGCACACAATTTTCTTCGGACGGCTGTCAGTAATTGTGACTCCAGATGATTCCAGCACTTCGTTAATCTGTTTTGAATACGCCGACGGTCGTGTAACGCAAGGTGGCAAATTCTTCCTTCATCTTGAGCAGAAAGCACAGGTTTTTGTCCAGTTCTTTTTTGCTAGGGGCTTGACGTCGCACCGACACAGATAGGTCTTATGGCGACGATGGGATAGGAAAGGCTTAGGAGTTGGAAGGAAGCGGCCGTGGCCTTAATTAAGGTACAGCCCCAGCATTTGCCTGGTGTGAAAATGGGAAACCACGGAAAACCATCTTCAGGGCTGCCGATAATGGGGCTCGAACCTACTATCTCCCGGATGCAAGCTCACAGCCGCGCGCCTCTACAAGCACGGCCAACTCGCCCGGATTTGTCCAGTTCTAGGAGCAGTTTTAGTACTCTTGGGTATCTTCTAACGTTCCTACAACTTCCTTACACCTGACTTAGCAGTACCACCATCCAGTCTTACTGCAATCTTTTCAAACGTATACGCTTCCTCACGTAAAGTTACAGCTCTACTACGTTTAGATGGTGACCAGTCAATCCGTTTCTTGGGCGTAGGAGTCATTCTTCACTGAAAGGACTGCTAACAAGTTGAAGAAATGTTCACTCAAACACCAAAATGTAAGACTTTTTCAGATCACAGCAAGAAGCACACTAAAGCACACCAGTCATTCAGTAATCTTAGAATGTTACTAACAATGACATCAGCTACAGTATACCATACGATAATAAAGGGAACGGGAAGGAAACCTGAGCTCAAGAAATGAATAAGATTTTTCCACTCTTTTCACATCAACATTGGTACGTAACAGTGAGAGTAAAATTGCAATAAAACCAACAATGCACATAACTAAGTTGTCATAAACAATTAACAGTGTTGTACAGTGTCATAAACAACTGAAGAAAATCAGCTATATACTCTCAGTAATTATTTATCCTGTGATATATGGTTGAATCCAACCTATAACAAAAAGTGCCCAGAATTATGTCCACTAGTATATATCTAAACTTCAAAATTGATCCATTGCCATGAATTCTGCAATGTAATCTCTAACATTCTGGCAAATACTTTAGCACAGTAAGCATAGGGCAGGAATTGGCAGTATTGCAGAACGTAATTGCAGAATCAGCTGAGAAAACCAATGGTTTTGAGAAAATATAAGCTGACTGGTTTGATGACAAGTACAATAATATTTTGTGTCATCAGTACCAACTGAGAAGCCCCGCTGTTCCTAGGCCTTCCTTTTCACATCTCGGATAGGTGAAAGTCAAGGGCACGTTTAGCTACAAAGTTTTCACTCTGTTTGTTCAATTCCTTCGTCCTGAACCTTCTGCACGATTTTTGCCTTCATGTGCAGCCTTCTTCTGATGTGCCCATTTCGGTTGTGATCTTTTGTTGAGTAGCAATTATCTACTTTCAATAGATTTACCAGGATCTTCCTCAGTAGCTAAGTTTATCAAAGGAACTTGGTTGGTTTTGGGAGTAGCAGCCCAGTCCCAGACAACAATTGACTAACTCTATTAGATATGTCTGACAGATGTTCAACTAAATTGCTAGCCTCCTTAGCATGATCCTCCTTCAACTTTAGAGACAATAGGTCCCTAGCCCTATTACAGAAATAAAACAGTCTAGCCTGTACTCTCTTAAGTTTGTTGGTAGAGGGATAGCTCACTTCAAAAAAACTAACTACAGACGCTAGCTCGGTGGTATTGTCTGTGATAGTGGATAGAGCCTCATCAATATCTTTTTCCCCCAAAACTGGGCTACAGATACGCAGTTCTAAGGACTCCTTAAGTTGGGCAATATCTGCCACAACAGTGCCTCCAGATTGGACGTTTCTAATGAAGAGCTCATAGATCAATTCTTCCTTGTTCAAGTACCCGGGAGCGTGGACTTCGCGAGGACCACAGATGTTGACAGAAAAAGTTAATAATTTGGAAAATTCCCAGCAACCGAGAAAATTCTTAGAGTTCGGAGCTAATCCTACGTTTAGCCATCAAAAGTTCTTTGAGCATCAAGCTCCAAATTTACAATTTTACAACGTCGCTAATGTAGCGTTTAGTTATATAATGTGAGATATCTCCTAATAAATAATTTTCCAGAGCACTTTGCTCCAACCATTACAATTTACGGCCTTCCAAAGGCACCACTTCATTATTGCACTAATTTCAGAAAAGAGCTTACATGCTCTCCAAATTTTACCAAGGAGGCTGGCTCCCAATTTCTTACAGCCCACTCAATGGAACTTTACACAGAATCTTACAATTTCTGTACCAGGTGAATGCAGTATGGATGGCTATACCCCAGAACGGCTTTTGCGCCTTATACGCGTCGATGCCATCATACAATGGAACAAGTTATCAGTGCCCATGGTGGACCCAGTGCCTACTAGGCAACAGGACACAAGTTTAACCTAGGTGACTGAAATGCTAATTGTTTCTACAGAACATGCTAATGAACATGTCCTGTGCATAAGAACTTCTATCTCTAGTCTTTTAACCCTTTCCGGGTCACGGCGCAATATATTGCGCCTTGCGGGAAGTGCCCCAGCAGTTACGGCGCAATATATTGCGTGTCGAACTTCCAAGCATCATATCTTCGCTTCTCTTTGACTTTCAGCAGTGATTGAAGAATTTGTCGTATCTGCCATCTATCGGCTATATTACGGAAGCTTGCTCTAATTTGTATTCTCTTTGGGAACGCTGTTAACTTAAATTTTTTTATGTGAATGTCTACCACACTTGCGAGTCAATGCGATCTGATAAACATGGCTGCTCGCAGGCAAGCGGAAGTTTTTGAAAGGTGATGAAAAAATGTTTGAAATATTAATGAATGATGAAAGTGAGGGTTCAGATTTGTGTGAAATTGACTTAGAAAGTGTTGATGATATTGTGCCCGAAGTTTCAACTGGTGACGATGAAGGTGTAAGTGACAATGATGAAGAATTATAACCAGCTACCGCGAAGAGGCAGAAACGAAATGTATCAACTGATCATCGGGTCTGGGAAAAAGAAACGGGTATTAATAAATTTTTACCTACTGATTTCGGCTATAAGCCTGATCTTGCCGGAATCCAGGATCAATCTTTGAATGAAAACTCTCCAGAACTAGACATTTTCAAAATAATTTTTCCGCATACCTTAGTGGAAAAAATAGTCATAGGAACGAACTTGTATCACTCGCAATATGTAGAGAATAATTAGATCCTTTCTCCCACATCCCGAGCGTCAAAATGGACTGATGTTACTGTCGAAGAAATATATTTGTTTTAGCAATATGTATTAATGGGTCATGTAAACAAACATACCTTGCAAGAATATTGGTTTGTGCTCAGCCCTGTGCTTTGAGGAATATCAAACAAAAAAACTTTTAAGCAGGTAAATTGTGTGATATTGTTGTTTTTCATTTCATTCATCTGTATTTTATCCATTTTTGTGAATATAATGTCCAATGAGTGTGTTTTGCTATTTATAGAGAGATTTATTTATGTGCCTGTAAAAACCTAAATTGTGGGGTATGTGAGCGTTTAGAAAACCCGACCTTGAAAGGGTTAAGGTGTTCTTATTTTTATGAAGATGAGTGAAGAATCAATGTCTTAGGCTGATTCTCCACGAGCAGGTAAAACGCCGCTGTTCGCCCGCTACAAACCCGCTTGCGGAACAGAACTATGGGGTATATGTTGAGTTGTCTACACGGGCGGTTTGCACGCCGCGGGTGGACGCGTTCATGAGCGGGCAGGCAGGTCTAACGCCAGCAGAGGCGTCATTCCCGCTAGCGATAGAACAGCGAGTCATACTCCACGTGGCGGCAGTGAGCAGTTCACCCGCCTGTGTCGCACGATAGGAACTGCCTGAAGTGTAGTATATTCTTTATTAGCTGATGTACCCGTGCTTCGCTACGGAATTCTACATTGTATACAGAAGTATAGGTTAGGTAGTGTACACGTTGTGAGCAAGATTGTATCAAATTCCATAGCTCCTAACGTTACCCTAGAAAGGCGACGGGAAAGTCACCAAACATCTTTTCTCATATGAAGACTGTGTTAGGGAATATTCATAGTAACGATAGGCCCGCTTGCCTACAATCAGTCACAATCAGGTTGGGGAGTTTAGATTATAATGGCAGACACTGCCTTTTTACATCCTCAGAAAGACTGTCTTAGTCATTTTCCGAACTGAAATGAACATAGGTCATTACAAACATGTCAGTAGGAATGGCGCGATTAAAAGCAATGTTTTCATATGAAATACTCGATCAAATGAAAAACCACGCATTTTCTCACTTTTAACGAACAGAACTCCGCTGCCGATCAAACAATCCAAATTTTCAGAGCCTGAATGACCAAGCCGCAGACAGCCGTGATCCGTGAACACTCTTCTTCTTTTTTTCGGCGGGGATGGGGGAGGGTCGAATAGTGGAGAGTTCCAGGGCAAAAACTATGCCCTTTTACTAATCTGTTTCCTAGGAATACATGATGAATCGGAAAATCTCAATTCATTACACTGGCGGGGGAAGAAACTATGTGACTTGGAGGCAAATTCTTCCTCAAAGCTAGAGGAGAAAGCACCTCTTCACGGATAATTTGGAATAAAATGAATATAGATTTAATAAAAGTGAAGCAGAAGAAGCTTTTCTTACGAAACGGCTCTTTTCAGGGTTGAATTTTGAATTATTTAGTGAATTGTGGTTCTATAATTTGGAGTAGGCCTAAACTGTAATTCTTTGCTTTTGTTTTTGTTTTGCAAGTTGCTTTACTTCGCACCGACACAGATAGGTCTTATGGCGACGATGGGACAGGAAAGGGCTAGGAGTGGAAAGGAAGCGACCGTGGCCTTAATTAAAGTACATCCCCAGCAAATTCTAATCCTAGACCAGGTCATACTACTACTACTACTACTACTACTACTAAGTGAGCCTCTAACTTACATTGTCCAGTGGTGAGCCGATTCGATAACGCAGGGTGAATCCACCAACGTCTTTTCTTACCAGGTTCATTTTTTAATATTGCTAATAACTGTAGGTGAACAGCTCCGACAACACAACCTATTCGTACGACATCCATCATTATATTATGGCAGGTTTATCGCTGGTGGAGAATGGCTGCGTGTGTCGCCGGCGTTTTTGGCGCTGTTTACAGGCGTCAATTTAACCGCTCGTGTAGAATAGGCAAAAAGTTTGAGCGGTCAGGCGGGCGAACAGCGGCGTTTTACCTGCTCGTGGAGAATCAGCCTTAATGATTGTGACCACCAGGCGTGCAGTTTTTCATGTTTTTTCTGGTAAAAATGTTTTTTATCTAGGACAATAATTTAATAATTGTAGCCTAACTTAAGACAAAGCATCTGTGAAAATCCAAGAAACTACAGTTTTCAACTTTTCACCTTATGTCTGTATCAGTATTATGCAACATACAAGTTTCAAGTTTCTGTCAACAACAGTTTTTGAAATATTATAAAAATTAATGACCTGGCAAGTTTGTGGTGCGGTTAGGGGCGCGCGGCTGTGAGCTTTTATCCGGTGGATAGTGGGTTCGAATCCCACTGTCAGTAGCCCTGAAGATGGCTTTCCGTGGTTTCCCATTTTCACACCAAGCAAATGCTGGGGCTGTGCCTTAATTAAGGCCACGGCCGCTTCCTATCCCATCATCACCATAAGACCTATCTGTGTTGGTGCAGCGTAAAGCTAGTAGCAAAGAAAGAAATTATCAAAACTTTAAAATTTTTGACATATTTACTTAATGTTCCTCAGACCAAATGGCTCAACAAATCTGGCTGAAAATTTTATCTCAATTTTAAAATACTAATGTAAAAGATGTGATGTGGGTTTTGACAAATTTTAACTACACTAAAAGAAAAAAATCACATAGGCACAACTCAATTTTTATGTTTTATGGTGATCATGATGGAAAAAAAAGGCATTTGCTCCCAATTATTGTATGTATTGTATTATTTGTGCATCAGTTTGTTATTCTGTTGTATCCAAAATTATCCTAAGAGTTTCAAGTAGATTGGTTGAAAATTGTGGCATGTGGAGCATTTTGAATCTTGACCACTGCTCGGAATTTTTTTTTTAGAAATATGAGATTGAAATTTAAGAGATGAACAATAGTACATTATCTGAATGGAATCGACTTGTAACTTCCCAGCACCATTTATTGTACCCTGTGCTGCCTTCTTCCTACTCTTACTAATAGTTGTTGAGAGTTGTAGTTTCCTTTGGGCTGTTTTTGAACCTTGTTTTCCAGACGCTTCACTGTGGTCAAGTCTACACTTGTCCCTCAATATACTAGGGGCTTTAGATGGTCGATATTTAAATAAAAGCGCAAACAGAATGTACAGGGTATGAACATTGCAAAAATGTGAGAAGCCAAAAATGGAGTTTTCTCATAATTTTTATCAAAAATCACTGATATATTCCCTTAACATGTCATTGGTAATAATATATTTACAAATAAAATAGGTTTTTAAAGGACATTTCCATTTGGAAGTAGATATGTTCTGTATGGATTTCTTGAAGGAATTGATAAAAGTTGTGTGTTAGTAATTTGATTTATGTTCACAGGATATGGTGAAGTTCTTGAATCCATATTGCCGGGTGTGTAAACAAAGATTCAATACACCAATGTTTTATGAACATCATCTGTGTTCCTTGGATCACATCAAGGTTTGTTGGCTTTTACAAATTATCATGTAATTTAGTTTTCTCATTACTTATAAAAACCTATACCAATTTAGTAACATTTAGTTTTCAAAGATAATGGATTTTTGTATATTATTTGGAGTCAGTTGATAATTCTTAAATGTGAACTGTAATAAATCTGACCTGAGTCCACTAATTACCTTTTGCAAGATACAGTCATTTCTTTTAGTGATTCTTATAATTTTCTGAAATCATAACCCTCATTTCATTCATTTACTAAATTTGTGTTTAAACTGACTTTTAATATTTGGCAGTAGGTGGATAATGAGAAAAGGTATTACAGTGGAACCTTGATTCTCCATTTTTGGATGGACCCCCGTGGAAAAAAAAACATACAACACGGGAAAATGGAAAATCGAGGTACGAATGAACTAGCAACAATTTGGCTAAACATCACAAAAAAACAAAAACAAAAAAAGAAATATGTATACTTACAATCTTACGAACACCCCTAAACCAAACGAAACTAGAGCCCCAATAGTCGTTCCGCCTACCAAGCGACTACTGCTCGGTCCGAAGGCCTGCAGATTACGAGGTAAGGCATATTCAGTGCGACGAATCCTCTTGGTCGTTATACCTGCCCCTCTAGATTGGGTCGTTATCTCACCATTAAATAGCGCCTTGATTAAAGGTAATCATAGAATGAGTGAACCTGGAACCAGCCCTCATATCCAGGTAAAAATGCCTGACCTGGCCGGGAATATAACCCGGGCCCTCCGGGTGAGAGTCAGGCAAGTTCGACCACAGAGCCGGCTTCAAACATTAATTACTGGTACGCAACTTTAAAATCTCGGAACTTTACATTCAGTTTTACTGGGGAAACTTCGTCAGTTTCCTCTGAAAACTTCTTTCAGTTCAGCAACTTATTAGTCAAACTGTTCAAAAAAACTTAGTAACATAAAGCCAAACAAAAATCTACCACAGGTAGTTTCTAATTCTCTAATCTAATAAAACAAAGCTCATTGGATACAACAGCACCCAACATTGTGGCGAAATCCCTTTTGGTTTTAATCTTCCATTGTAATTTGGTCGCCGGTATACTGTTCATAGTCAGTTTATGGAAATCTTGTACCGCGTAAATTAGGCCTACATTGACTTTTAAAGGTTATGTTGAACTCGAGAATATGATTTTGAATGCAAGTATAAATTCTCAAGTTCTCGAATGCATTAAATTTAATTCTGCCGGTCACTAATTACTAGAGCCCAGATTTCCATGCACTATAAAATCTCAAAATATGCATGCATTCATGCACTATCAATTGGCGGAATATGCATAATAAGCCAGAAAATAGCCACTATCAAAAGTCAGTTCTATTTGTTATATTTTCATTTCCTTCTACAGCTAATTTCTCCACATTTTCTTCATTTAATTTAATTCGTTTATCTGACAGAACATCCTGAACACAGAAAATGATCTTCCTACATCACAAGAAGTGACAGGTTCATATTTAAATGAAGACATTTAGGACAAAGTATATCTGAAATTATTTTTTTTCAAAAATTAACTTAGAATTACCTTTCTCTCAATCCATGTAGAGAGAATCACCTTTCTCTCAATCCATATGGAGACGAGGTCTCTTCGTAGACTTCTAACAGGTGGCTTGACATCAACACTTCACAGCACAGTCCAACACTAAATTACAATTTGAAGCGTGTAAGCATGCTGCTTTCCAACTCACTTCTTTTCTCAATTATTTGGCCTTAGATATGCGACTAGTGAGAGTCGAGTAGGAATTCCAGAAAAACAATACAGGATACAGTGCAAAATCAAGTTTTGTAAGTTGCTATCTCAGTAACGCAACGTCACGGAAGTGTGATTCAAGTTTTAATTTCTTCGTCTATCGTAGACGAAAAAAGAAATTGCTTGTCATTTAGTAATGCAAAATTTAGGGTTCAGTTTTTACTGGGACAAGTTATTTCTTAGGATTAGAGCGGTTGACGCGGAGTCTTCCTGCTTATATCAGTGTTTACTCAAGCAACAGATAAGTGCTTGGCTAACTGTACTATAGGACCTCTATGCATCTAACTTTGGATGTCAAGTAATATGCCAGGAATACATTTTCTTTCACTCTCAATGATAGACAAATAACATCCACATACTGTCCCAAATTTTGCAAACCAGTGTTCAATAAAGGCACTATCATGCAAGTTAACATAATATATGGGTCAGAGTCAGAAGAGAAGTCATATAATCCAATGTAAACGTCCAATTATTCGCTATTAAATCAGAAATGTTCAAAATTTGTATTATGCATGAATTTTCTCCCAAGAAGGGCAAAACATCCAATGATGCATGGAAAAAGTACGGTTGTTTGGAACTGGTTAGTCATGAAACGAATATTTGCAAAGTTTCCGAAGTGTAACCAGCTTATTTAGGAACATGCATTTGCATGAAAATTCGGGCTCTACTAATTACAATAAAGTACCGGTTCTACCACCTACTGGTAAAGTAGCGCTTAAATTGCCCCCCACGTAAAAGGATGTTTCTGTTTGACCACTTCCGGGTAGCGCTATCGGCAGAATAAATCATCATTACCCGGCGCGTAATTTATCGGCCAATTCGAGGGCCCGATAAAGACTACCTGCCGGGCAAGTTTTGAGAGCTGAACATTATTAGCTGTATTTCTGGTGACATACAACTCAAATTAGTCAGTATACTGAAAAAAGCATTATACTGTAACAGTGATCGATGTTGTATTGCAGGATTTTGAACATTAATGCTTCCTTTGAGTTGCAACGGTCACAGCAGCCTCTCGCATTGATAGCGTAGGGAACACATTTCATACGTCAAGCTTGCGCAAAGTAACTCTAAAAAGATATAAAATCAGGACCTATTTGGAAATAATTTCAAATGGGATTTAATTTTGTACTTTTTTCAGTTTTCAGACACCAGGTATAACTCACTCCTATGTATCCCACTTACCCAAAACTTCCTTGTAGCATAATGGCTAACGCGCTCAGTTCATAATACGAGGTTTGCAGGTTCGAGTCTTCATTATGACGAATCTTTTTTATTTTCATTATTAACGTTGTATTAATCTGTATGCCTTTTTACTTACGTTCTTTTGTTAATATATTTCATTGAAATGTTTAATCACAATATTATGTCTACTAGCAAAATGCTTTATATGTGTGCTACTTATAGAAAGCGATGTTGCAATTAATATAGCATATAGAACTGTCGCCCAGGTAGCAGTTTCCCTATCAGTTTTTTACACAGTGTTCTTGTAAATGATTTCGAAAAAATTGGAAACTATTCCATTCCCGAATTCCTCTTCCTATGATGGATATTTACCCCGATTAGTTCTTTAACTGTACATTCCAATTTTATCTTCATAAAGTTAAACATTAGAATGAAATGCATTATCAATAAATAGAAGCATGTGGAACGAAACGAGGTCACAGAGCTAGTTTCAAATGGAGCATCGTGGAGACTTAATCAATTCACAGAAGCCTAGGACAGAATGCTCAAAGGCAGTAAGTCCATACGGAAGATGTGGGTGTATATACGTTTTTTTTTTCTTCTATTGCTTTACGTCTTCTTATGGTGACGATGGGAAAGGAAAGGCCTAGGAATGGGAAGGAAGTGGCCGTTTTAAGGTACAGCCACAGCATTTGCCTGGTGTGAAAATGGGAAACCACGGAAAACCATCTTCAGGGCTGCCTACAGTGAGGTTTGAACCCTCTATCTCCCGATTACTGGATACTGGCCACGCTTAAGCGACCGCAGCTATCGAGCTCGGTGGTGTATATATGTATATGGAAGCGCGTGAAAAAGAGTTAAGAATAACGGCAGGGAACGAAAATAAATTTTTTAATGTAAATTAGAAAGACAATGAAAACCTGCGTACCTTCTATTACGGAGGAAGCAATTTGACCAATCTACTACAAGAATACTTGTTACAAGACACGTTATAACTGGAGTAAGAAAATGTAATCTCGAGATTTTAATCCCAATAAGGTATTGATTTTGAAGCTCAGATTAAAATCACGAAAGCTTGACATGAATCGTTGGCCATAACTCTTTAGACTCCCCTTATTAGGCTTTTTGATGACAATCAACACATGCAAGCGCAGGAAAATAAGACAATCAAAATGTGTTTCATACATCTGACGATAGATAGCACCACACTCGAAAGCGAGAAGTCGCTGAAAATCAGTCTGGCCAACTCCGTGTATCAGTGTCTAACTCCAGGTAGCTACCCAGTGCTTGCGCGGAGGTGGTTGCATGCAAGGCAAAGTACCAGCTGATTTACATCCCCAGGTAGTTTACCTCCCGGCCAGCTGCCAGCCACTTCAGAAATTACTGTTACTTGCGACCTTGAGCTCAGGTGGAAAGCACGGTTGCTATACAAGTCAGTAGGAGTGCGAAATGATACAAAGTTATCAAATGTAATCTGCGCAGATAAAACGACTGCGTTTTTTAATAACATTTTGACACAAAAGCGTGAAATTCCCAGTCTTATATTAAGACCGATGACACATATAAAATTATATATGACTTAGGAAGAGTGGAGGTGGTTTAGGAGGGGAAGAGGGCTTAAGGTGGGGTTGAAGGGTGCGGGAGAAAGGGTAATTGTCTCGGAAAAGTACCTTTGATTAAATTTAGGATTGAGTTTTGGTTGGCTGCATTATTGTTTCTGAGGAAAGTGATAAATAGATCGAAGAGTATGTTGGGTTTCTCTGAGATTTCATTGAGATAGTCATTTCACATTGCATTCTTCATTATAAGGACTTACTGTTTTCCATAATTATATAATTTTTACAACACTAAGCCCCCTTTTATACTTTGTTCCAAACCTCTTATGTATATTCCTTGTATATTTATTAGCTATTACTCACCTGTCCCATACTAACATCTCTTTTCATTTACCACATTCACTTGTTATTCCATAATAATCTTACTGTTGAAATTAACATGTTCTTATGATTTCGTCAAGAGTGATCTTTGCTTTGATGTGGCTGATGATGACCCTTAGATGGGTCGAAACTAGTTCCATGTAATTTTAAAATATTGTGAATATATTTTGTATTGAATAGGTGGAAACCTTTACTGTGTTGTTACTCATATGTCGTATCACGTCATTCGTTACATATCAGTCCCTCTTGTGAGGTTGACGTCGGGAAGGGCATACGGCCGTAAAAACTCGCTACAAAAATTCGTCTCACTTCATACTCGACCCCGTAGAAGAAAGAGATGAGGGTATCGTGTTATCATATAATTAAATATTGATACAAAAGAACTTAATGGCCAGTCATTTGTCTCTGTCAGTTCAACAGTAGGCCTACCACACAGTAAACCTGATCACTGTTTCATTTGAATTATCGCCTTGCACGCCAACTTCTCTGCCCTGTTGCTGGCATGTCGACATTCCAAGTGACGTCATCTTCACTGCCATCTCATCAGTCGCATCAGCCATGCTTCATTCTCTTTGAGCCATGCACTGCAATCGAGAGCATACGAGGTCCCATCTTTTTTAACCTTTTAAAAATAATTTCATTCCAGACTATAGAGTCTAAACAGTGTGAATCTATTCCCAAATGGTTTCTGAAGATGGTCTCTGATATTCAGAGTTGGTGTATACGTAGAAGAATCTACTCCTTCCGAATAAAGCCGTGCTGTAGAAGACTGCCAAACCATTAGCTGATAACTGGTGTATATTATGAGTTGTACTTCCGAATGTAATACATAGTGACTGGAAACGTTCTTTTGATAACTGCGGCTGTTGAAACACTGACACTTTTTTTTGAGTATGGTATATTTCATGCTTGTTCTGTACATTTATCGCATCAGGATTTACGTAAACAGCTGTCCATGGGATAAGACAGACCACATTGTTTAGATTAGGTGTATTATCGTCCTGATAGTGCCAAAAGTTCGACGGAAAGAATAGAAATAAATAACAGGAAAATATACTGCATTTTTTGATATCTACATGCATTTTATTATCATAATGTTTAATTTCGTATGTTCCTTGCCTTTTTTATTAACGCACACTCCAGTATGTTTTGTTTGGCGTCTCCGGAAATCGTTTAAAGTACTGGAGACATAAAATTATTATTTGTTAGGTATGTTGGCAAGTAAAACAATAGTTTTAATTGGAAAGCTTTTATCACGTTTTAAACTTATTTCTCTACAAATACATACCTATATTGGCCCGAGTTACGAGATATTAATTGTCCACTTTCTGATGTTCTCGCCTGCTGTTTAAACAGCAACAGCCCGCGAATATTTCTCAACTAAAGTAAAATCGTTTCCTCATCCCGAGGTGGTACAGCTCTTTTTAGACGCACCCTATGTGGAAGGGAGTTGCATGTTCCGATTTTACCGCATGTCAGCCGTGCTGCCATTCGTTAATCTCTGGCAGTACGGTATCGGGAATCGAAGTCAGACTCCCGAGAACAGCAAAACTAATTGTGCTAACCATTACGCTGGTGGACATAATTAACTACAAAACACAGACATATAGCATTACTGATGCATGCTTGCAATGTGCCAGTTGGACACGAAGCTAAGCCTTTTCACCTATTTGTGCGACGTCGTCAGAACTGCAGTAGACCTAAGCTACGGAGGCGGATATTTCTTAACTACGAAACACGGATGTACCGCATGGATTCGACGCGTTTTCATTGCATATGTCATACAGACAAATCTATTCACAAATTTGTGCATTTTCATTAGAGCTGCAATAAGACTTGTATCCGCTTCGAAGCGGAATCGTTCTTCACTGACGAATTGCGTTGGGGGAGTCTTATATGCGAGATTTATTTTTTAAATTTTCTTCATCTCGACACGCCAAGGGGGTGGGGGTCTAATACGAGTAAATATGGTACGTGTCAAATTCATACCCTTCATATTTTTCACTGGCGCTATCTCTTAGTGGAACCAAAAAAGACTAGTGCATTCGCCTGGTATAGCCCAGTACTTTCTTGTCGTGAGATGCCACAGATAATTGAGTTTTTGCACTATTCATTTAAAATGGTTAATAGATTCTCTTTGTACCCTCCATTTTGGCACGTTCAATGCGGCCGCGTGACGCTACTTCATAAGCCTGTGCGGAGCACGCGCCTAGCGCGTCATCGGTCGGTTGCTTAGGAAATGTAAATCACAGGTTTACCGTATGGTAAGAAAGGCTCTAAGTGTCATCCCGCACATCGTGTAAGTCCAGTCTACTAGCAGATTTAATACAAACTGTACAATGTTTTACAGTACATTTATGTTCAGGGCTAATTTCAACCTAACTGAAGGTCATCATCAGCCTTAAAGCAAATCAGCACAAAAATATTGAATAAAGTAAACAATGTAAAGACACAATGGTATTAAAAATTGTATGTGCAACTCATACAGTTGAAGTTAACACTGGTTACATAAAATAAAATTCCGTTGAAAGTTCTAGCATTTTAAGACACGGTGCAGTGTCAATGACATAAAAAATGAAATATACCTACCATCTATGAAGTTAAGGTAAGATTCAAAAGATGCATTACGTTAAAAAGTTGCTCTTTAATAGAGATTCGTAAAAATCTGGTACGCTGCACTACCTTAAAAAGTTGTTTACGGTAGTGATCCATAAATTGCTGGTCAAGGATGCGTAGAAGTTTAATAAAGGCTGGCTCCTTAAATATGCTGCTTTCGATTCAATTTCATCTGAGCCGAAGTCACTCTGTCCTCTCAAGATATTCATATATTCAGTGTACATGAATACAATGCATGATGTTAGAAAGGCTCTTCTGTTTTTAGAATCTTGAAAGGTGATGATTGTTGTGCATGGAGGTCTAAATACATAATAGTAATTAAAGGTGGTAGGGTTTTGCAGTTCAGTGCGGACCGTACAGTTGACCTCGATAAAATGACAGCTAAGTTAGAAAGATTTATGTTAGGGGGAAGATTATACTTATGACATATGTCGTATGGGAATCGCCTCATGTTGCAACAAGTTGAGGGAAGCTGGAAATGAAGCGTGAATGAGGGGAGGAGGGGGTGAGGTTTTAACGAAGCCTTGAGAAGGGATTCGGGAATACAGAGGATTGCCTAAGTAAAGTACTGTAAATACAACGAAAAATCGGACCTTGACTATTGGATTTTGTGTTTCTGCAAATATGAATGAGCAGGTCAAATAGAATATTCAGTTTTTCGGAAATGTTATTAAGATTGTAATTTGGATTGAAATATTGATCCAACTGTATAAAGGAGTTTTCTGTTACGTTAATCCAGGGTGATCGCCGATCTTCACGCATGATTTGCTCAACCTTCGTGACTGTCTCGACGGAAATTGATGGTCTCCCGCTCCTTTGTTCGTCGTGAATTTCAGTCCGACCGGCTGCTAACTGTCTACACCGCTTACGAACATTTTTGACATCCATGCAAGACTCGCCTACACTTCCGTCAATTGGCGATGGATTTCAATCGGTTCAGTACCTTTTGTGTTCAAAAACCGAATAACTGCGCCCACTTTGCACTTGGCGGTAACACCCAACGGGAGCTCCATTCTCAACAGCTTCCAAGTCAAGACCGAGTGCCTCAACACGGCGTGTGCATGTCTATGCAAGTGCGGTAAACACTCTCTACAATATTGTGACCAACAGCCACACGAACAGAGTTCTGTATTTATAAACAAAATAGGAGGCTTTATTTTTGGGATTACCCTCATACACCTTCTCTGATCTCTTTCTGCTATAATGACTTTCACAACCCTTAAATGATGAGATTTGATCTACAACCAACCTTTCACCTTCTACTGATAATTTAATGTGGCGGTTAGAGTGTTTGCCTCGCGTATCGATGCCTATTAGTGAATTACTTCTTATGAATCGCTGGATATTTTCAAGCCTCTTTTTGGAAATCCCATGCTAGGACCTGAAAGCTTTTTGATGCATGTCAATTTCTTGTGCATCATTTTCATTTGACACCTGTACCTTTTACTTGAAACTGTTACCTCGAAGGATGGCATCTTCATCTTTTCATGGCCTCCTCTGTTTAATATCGTGAGCTGAAATTAAACCAGCCAAATGTATAGTTTGTTCCTCCCAACACTGCGAACTATTAAAGTCGTTCTTTTTTATTTCGTTGCTTTACGTCAATAATGTTGAAACACTTTAACCTACAATTACATGGATCACCAATCTCATGAGACAGGACTCTCAATTTTTTGTTGGCATCCTTGATCCTACCATAACTCTTCTTCTTACTACTTTGATAAGATGAACATGGTTCTTGATCACCTTCACTCTCTGCACAGGTATTTGAATCCATGTTGAAACTTAACTGGCATACAATAATTACTGCCAAAAAACAACAGTTTGCCCTAGTAGGTCTTATTCTTATTCTTCTTGGAGCGGTGTTGCCACATTTAACACACTCCGTACTCTGGAGAGCTGCATTCTAATAGATGCAATAATATGACTTACCTCCTCTTTCCCTGGAGGTAAAATTTTCAATATGAATTTCTCACTGACTAGCCTTCCTTTTGCTCTGCAATTTACCCCATGCAAAATATGCCACTCATTCTGTATGGTTATGTTCTTAAATCATTTTATCCCATTTATTGACTTACCTCCTTTTTACCCTGTAGTTTTCACTTGTGATAGATTGTTGCTTGGTTTGGCATTATGTAGTAGTATATTTTTTTGACGGACTTGGCTGAAATACTTTTCTGAAAGAAGTTTGCATAGGAAAGCGACATAGTTTCCACGGCAAATATGAATTTAGTTTCCACGGCAAATATGAATTTAAAATATTGAGATTTTTAATGTGTGTAATTCATATAGGTGTATTGGTGAGATTGTAATTACACAAATTACATTGTTTTTATGATTATTTTGATGTTTAGTGAAAAGTTTGGTGGTTTTAATTTAATTTTTATGGATTTTTCATTTTCTCTATTGTACAATTGTTTCCATGGTCACCCAAAAATTGGAGAATCGATGTTCTGCTGTACAATAAATACGACTCATCTGCATTATGAATTTGTGACTTAAGTATAATTTCACTGGTCCAAACCGATAACTACTTTCTGCAGACGTGCTAACTCTCCCAATTTAAGTGGGAGACTCCTGATATTTCATTGTTCTTCCCTATCTCCCGATCGCTGGGACCGATCTCCCGATTTTCAGAGCAGTTTCAGTCATTTTTGTAATATTTTAAACTTCTGCATGTTTCCGTGTTCTGTTGATATATGGCTGAGTATACCTGGTCGATAGTAGTTCTGATAATCACAACCAAATGGCAGTTCTATACTTTTCAAATTTAGCGTATTGTAGCAAATTGGTTGTTAAAAATAGGCATAATTTATGAAGTTGCAGACAACATTTGGGAGTTAAATCATACTGTTTAATCACAAATTGCTTGTCATGCAGTTTTGAATACACTGTGGAAAATAAAACAAACATCAGCATAAGATTGCAAGAAGTATTAACACACTCACGAATATGCATATTTACAAACACAATTTCAAGGAGAAAAGTACTATTCTGAATGTATTCATTTATCACAGTACAGCAGACCTACCAGAGGAATTTCAATGATGATTGAAGTACAACATGCCAATTGTTTGAATGGTGTCCTTCATTCGAGTTTGCCTATCAGTTACAATCCTGTTGTACTTGCTAAAAAGCCGCTCTAAGTTCAACACTGTTCGTAGGGGCCCAAATGCACTGCAGTGCTGCCGAGGCGAAGGAAGGAAATGAAGTGCCATCAACATTTGAAGAGTGTCAGTGGTTTTGTCCATTCTAATCTTCTGCAGCATCTGTTGGTGATGTGCCTCGCAGCCATCGACAAACTGATCAACAGTGACACTTCTAAAAAATGGCAACTTATGCTTCAAAGACACAAGTGATTTGGGTTCCAGAGCACTGTTTTGCCCTGCAACTGCAAGATTAAATAATTTGCACGCTTCTTTGAAAAACACATTAGTATTATCACCGACGCCCATGTGCTTCGAGAGATTAGTTATGCATTTAAGCATACCCTGCTTAAATTGCACCTTAATTCTCTCTTTCTTCGTACTGTTTCTGAAACTCTTCAGCAGGTTACTTGTTACGGAAACCATCCGTCAGCACACCTCTTCAATTCTGCACAAATAGTGGTAAGATCATCCCACAGCTTGTGAGCATACGGGTGAGATGATCCCTCCAGTACTGTGAGTGCTGCATTAATTTTTACGGATATCTGTGAAACAAACTTTATCTGAACTTTCAGCAATGGAAGCATATTCTGATCTGTAAACATTTCCAACACTGAATGGCCACCGCTATTTAGGGAATCCTCATCACGAGAGCTAGAGAACTCTACCAGGGGTGTGAGGTACTTGTCAAGATACTGGGCTGAGCGAAACCAAGAGTTCCATCGGGTGATGACAGGAGCTGGGAACAACAGTGCATTCAAATCAGGGAAATTAACTTGCAAAAAATTTAGATAGGAGTTCTTCAACTTCCTACAGTGGAGAAAAGCCATCTTAAGTTTTGAAACTAAATTGTTCAACTGTGACAGTTCCTTGAGAATAATGTCCCCCACAAGATGCAACTTATGTGCAAAGCACTGGAAGTGAAGAAGATGGTCCCCAATAATTGTCTGTAATGCCTGGAAACATGTACCCATGTATCTGGCAGAGTCTGACACTAAATCTAGCACGTGTTCATAATCAATACTATAGTCTTTGAGTGCATCAATGATGGCTCGGCTGCATGATGTCCCGTTGGCGGTATCCAAAAATGAACAGCTTGCCAAATAAATTGTTGTTCTGCAGTTGGCGTGATCATTCCGAATAGAACAGCAAAGACACATCTGCCTCAGCTGTCTGACGTCTCGTCCGCGATTACTACAATGTGCTTCCCTTCCAATGCAGCATTCACCTCTGCCTTTGCAGAATCTCCGCAACGAAGAACATAATCTGATGGGTACTGATTTGAGGCAGATTTCCTGATCCTGGGACGTACCTATGGGACCAATAACATTTCGTTAACATGCTAATAATAATAATAATAATAATAATAATAATAATAATAAAGTTTAGAGGTAAGGACAAATACGTAAAGATTTGTTGTAGTGCTGGCCTAGCAAATCACTGAGTTTTAAAGCTTTTCCCTATAAACTTCCATTTATATACATGAAAACAAGCTATTATTTTACATCCTAGATGGTCTATTAAATTGCAACATTTTAAAATAATGTCCATCCACATTTGTTTGGTTTTTTGGTTGAAAATTTGATTAACCTAACCTAAAATTCCACGTGAAATCCTCATATTCGAAAACGTGCATCTACATGGTTTTTGGTACAAAGTTTACCTAACCTAAAATTCAACAAGGCCGTATAGCAATAGTAATACTTAAAAGCGATCCACGTGGTTCTCTTTGGGGAGGGGGGTGAGAGATGAGGAATATAGGCTAGTTTATGAATATTGCACGGTCAGGTAGGCTATACCATTCAAGATTGTGTAAATGTATTAACACAAATATAAATAATGCCCAAAAGTATGTCTGAAATCGACACTTACTTTTCAAGGTAGTCTCGGAAAGCAGGATGGTCCAGCTTGTGGATGGGGATATTAGTCTGTAGGCACATCTACACAGTATCCTCAATGAACGTTTGTTGCTCGTTTTGCCTTTCTGTCCATTTCTACTATTGTGGCTTGCCGCTTGACGCCATGCTGTTCACATGCTGGTTGGGATAAAAATCGCTCCTTTAGTAGTACATGATCTTTGATCTTGCAGTGTTTATCCAAAAGATCTTTCTTCTTCCATTCAAGTCTTTGATTGCAAAGTCGGCACATCTATATATCTGTATTGCTTATATGAAAATGTTCCGATTTTTAACTCCCGGCACGCTGTTTGATCGTCACTTCGTTTCTACCCATGGCTAACAGACAATAAATCCCTACCGTACTTTAAAACAGAACTACTACTCAGCACCTATGTCAAGAATAACCAACTATGATCAAGAGTCAACACAAAGTGAGCGAACGCGTGTGCTTGAAAGTGATACCTAGGTTCTCTAGTGCTGAATCGGTAGACCTTGGTTATCTTCGAGATCCGTATTGGCAACCTTTGAAACACAAACTATGAATCGAGTATGTATCGCCGCGCGTAGTGCGTTAAGCTGTGTGATTGTTTGTTCTTTCGATCGCTCTTTGGCCGTTGAAAGATAGTCCACACATTGAAAGATTTACGGCGCCATAATAATTCTTTTCACTGAAATAAATAACCACATATATCTTATTTTTAAGAAAAATGCATCGTTTTTAAAAAGATATGTGTTTATTTCAGAAAAAACTGAGAATTTCACATCTATTTCCCATAAATTGTGCAATTTTGCATTTTGAACCAATTTTGCATTTTATCGCTAATTCGAAATTGCTAAAAACCACTCGCAGGGATCGTATAAGGTGAAGGCACATACACTGACAAAGTTTAAACATATTTCGCATTTATTGCAAATGCTAAAAGCCACAAACCCTAATTATGGGTTGAAAAAGGCACTTGAAAGTCACGTTCCTTAAATACCGGTACTTTTTTTTTTTTTTGGTGCGAAATATCAGGATTCTTGTAAGTGAAGGTTGCAGATATAAGTTTTTTTTATGTAACTGCGGAACCAACTTAAAGCATTTTTTAAAAACTAATTTTTCCAATATTTCTATTGATGGGGTTGATGCCAAACCCATTAAACTTAGCTAAGTTACGTATAAATTGCAATTCTTTGTTCTACTCTTTGTGTAAACGGTGTAAGTTAAATGTGCGATAAACAAAGGCATGATAAGCTTCTCTTTTACGAATCCCCCCAGGATGCATGGGACTATTCTTAAGGGCCTGTACTACGACTGTCAGGTAAACAGCCAGATACGTAGGCTGCAGTTTTGCAAACTAGAAGTTAAATATTTTCTTACGTACTACCGACGGTATTGTAATGCGGAAGATGTAGTAACATTTTTATTGGGTTGGTAAGAAGGTTACTGAAAGTATAATGAAATTTAGCGCGGTGGTATACGTGCTCCCTGGTGTTTTCGTTTGTTTAGCTCTATTCCTTTTGAAATTGTATTACTAGAATCCACTCTTATTAAGCTATAATGTGGAAGTTCAGGTCAAAAACTGAAATATACACATTTGAAGAAACGTTAATATTAATTAACTGTATAACGAAACTGAAACTGTTATAAAAAATAACACTGAAAATGTAACCTGGACGCAAAAGTTAAGATTCAGGTTATCTATCTTTTTTGTCTAGTACTATTTACGAGGATGCGCGTTACGGCAAAGGTAAAGTTTATATTCGTGATTAATGCCACTGATCCAGCTTAGGATCATTAATTTTATTACTAATTCAATTTATTGTTTGCTCATTGAATAAGTAGCTAGTTTCTTTCTTTTCAATACAATGTGAGAATAGTAACTGGCAAGCATTTATCTCACTTTAGCGTAAATACTTTTGTAGCAAAACAAACCTCCTTAACATCCTCATTTGACGGACGAATCGCCATGAACAACGTTGTTTACCTTTACTCCATATGTGCATCGCGGATAGATTTGGAATAGAACCCACACTTTTGACACGCATTCTAATGATTAGGAAATGTGTACTATCACCTCTAGTACCCTACCGACTAACATTTAGAAGGTAAAAAAAAAAAAATGTTAGACCCTTAGGACTAGAACCCACGAAAAACTGTATAGCAGCAAACAATGTTGCCCTAACGACCACGGCTACCCGTGAAGCTTGCTGTTAACTTGCTTGTGTGCAACTCGTATACTCAGTAGCAACAACTTGCTAGCTTGGGAAAATTTTAAGATTTCTGTGATAGCTGGACAGGGAGCATGACATACTTTATAAATGTATACATAGATTACCTTGTAACAACTTAATTTCGTACAGCATCATGCAGATGTAGATTCATCTTGATGCGTAGCCATCTTGGTTCTTACAGTAGCGCGCCGATAGGAGTGAAGTCCCAGATAAGAGCGTTAACAGCCTCTCCAACTTCGGCATAGCTAACCTCGAGAATATTCTCCCAGATTGTCCATAAACGAAAGTCGTAGTACGGGTTTTAAACCGAACTACCAGATAAATGTCCAAACTGCCAAATAAATTTATACCGCACTTTTATCTGGCTGTCGTAGTACAGGCCCTAAGAGTAACAGGTGAGAAGCTAGGCTTCCTTTAAACCTTGTAGGCAAACTTATCTTGTTCTCGTATAATGGTGACATCAAGAGTATTAAGTGAATGATCAATTTCATCTTCAGCTGTAAATTTAATATTTGGATCCAGTGAGTTAAGAGATGTACAATTACTCTAAATGCATGCCTTAGCTGGCACGACCTAGTGTTTACTGTGCACTGTGTCTTCTGGTATGGGCTAGAGCAGTGTTGTTACTTTCATTGATCTGTCTCTGGCTTATCCTTGGCTTTGAATATGAAGGTGACTGAGGTATGAGCGATGCTGGTAACGTAATTCCTTCTGCAGCCAGTCCCTGCTGTGAATGGTGTGAAAATGTTGCTCATAGGGTCGGCTGGTGCATGCATTTCAGTGGGCTTGGCAGACTGTTAAGTAATAGCAACTTCTGACTCAGTGAGGAAAGCAACGGGAAACTACCTCACCACTCATTTCCCTAGTACACCTCTTCAATGATTCCTAGGCCATCTATGACAGCTGATGGTGGAGCTGTTGAGGATTCAACCAGCCTTGGGGCTGAAGACTGAACAAACATACATACATACATACAAACAATATAATACATATATTTATGGACAAATTACTACTACTACTACTACTACTACTACTACTACTACTACTACTACTACTACTACTACATGTAAACAGAAAAGGCAGTTTTGTGCGACATGGCCATCTTTCTTATGTTTGCTTGTTTAACATTCAGTGTTATTGTTTTAATGGACCATGCAACAAGTCTGGTAAGCTACGGTGCTGGCATCTCATACTCAAATCTCAACAGAAGTGAAATTAAAAGGTGTATTCTTATTAGTGAACAGTCTGAATTTCTGTTGGTACAGTATTTGTTATGACTTTTTATGAATTACGGTACAGTATATAGCTTGCCACCATTATATGCAAGATTTATTGTCACCCTTCAATACTGCCTTTAATAGAATTTTTATTTTAATATTGTGTCATTTTCAATGTTTCAGTTCAAGGCTCTCTTGGCAGACAAATCCAAGAGTGACGATGAAGAGGGTGGTGGAAAGGATGACGAAAAGGAGCTCAACCTTGACAACTTTATGATTCTTGATTCAGTGGGATCTGTTGATGGTATGTTGGATGTGATGAAACATACTGTAGTTAATATCATATATTATGTACAGATAATTTTCTTGTATTCTACTTAGCTGTCTCCAATTTTTTTAAGCGAATAAAAATACTGCCTCTTCTGAATAGAGGAGAAAGACAAGCTCATATAATTTTCATAACAAATTTTTAAAAAAACTCTTATCATTCACGTGGTGATAGTTCCCTGACTTCTATGATGTGATTCCAGCATGTGAGAAACAAGATTACCAGGTGATTGCATAACTTTTTGTGGTAAAGAAAACGTGTAATTTTCAAGGGAAATACATTTTTTGTTTATTCAAAATATTGGTCACCGGCTTCTACACACTTGACCCATCTTTCAGGTAAGTTATAAATACCATGCTGGAAAAACTGCTTGTCTTTTGTGGCACACCTTTCGTCAAGCCATTTTCCAACTTCCTTGAAATTGCTGAAGTGCTGCTCTCCGAGCGTGTGCCTCATTGATCCGAAGAGGTGATAGAAGGCACCAGGTCGGGGGATTACGACGGGAGCAGCAGGATGCCCCATCCAGGCGATTTCAAGGTGTCTTTCACTGGTTTTGCTGTATGTGACAGTGCATTGTCGTGTAACAAAATCACTTTGCCATGTCCTTTGGCCCATTCCGGTCATCTTTTGATCAGTAAATGATTTAAATTAATCATTGCGTGCGGCTGTGAGCTTGCATCCGGGAGATAGTAGGTTCGAATCCCACTATCGGCAGCCTCTCTGAAGATGGTTTTCTGTGGTTTCCCATTTTTCACACCAGGCAAATGCTGGGGCTGTACCTTAATTAAGGCCACGGCCGCTTCCTTCCAACTCGTAGGCCTTTCCTATACCATCGTCGCCATAAGACCTATCTGTGTCGGTGCGACGTAAAGCCCCTAGCAAAAAAAAAAAATTAATCATTCGTTGGTGATGGCGTTGTGCATTTTTAACGGTTTCGCAGGGCTTCAAGAGTTTATAATACACAATACCGCTGTGGTCCCGCTATACACAAAGAATGGTCTTCTTGCGGAAGTAATTTGGCCTTGGTTTTTGAAGGACCAGCTTCGTCACATGGCAGGCACAATTATCTCCGCTTGGGATTTTCAAATTAAATCCATTTTTTGTCACCCGTCACAATTCAGTGCAGAAATGTTGTTCATTCATGGGGTTGAAGCAGCATTTCACAAGTGACTTAGCGATTTTCCATTTGCCATTTAGTCAAATCCTGTTGGACCCATTTATCGAGTGTAGTGATCTCCATTGCTCATAAACATCTGCTGATTGTTTCTTGTGAGACATTTAATGCTTGTTTTAATTGCTGTTGAGTTTGAGTTAGGTCATCATCCAGAGCGTGCACTGTCTTTCACATTGAAATCACCCCTTTTAGATTGTCGAAACCATATCTCACATGTTCTAAACGATTGAGCGTGTTCACCATATGTTTCTACCAACAAACGATGACTTTCAACAGCCCTTTTCTTTTGATTATATAGCTCGCCGCAAATTTTTCTTCTCCAGACACAAATGTCGACATGATCACTGAACGATACAACACAATAGCACTAGTGTTTGGTGGAATCAACTTGTGTGTGTTGGTAGGTTAATGTCAGAAAAATAAACTGATGTATGTGTCAAATTCATACGCTGCGTACTGTTTGCTGGGCCATCTCTTAGTGAAACAGGAAAAGACTTGTGCACCTGGTAACTCACCTGAATTGTATGAGCAATTTTATTTATTGCATGAATTTTCCTATATTCAGTCGTGTCAGTAGTATAACTATAACTTACTGGCTAATATAAATTAAAATAGTGTTTTATGACAGCTAGTGATGAGAAAACTTGGTAAGAAGACAGGACGACAATTAATCCACAAAATTCATCAAGGTTTCAAAGCAATTTGACTCAAGGTAGCAGATGCTGGGAACAAAAATAAAATTAAAAGCCTTCTTAAGACTCGCAGATTTTTAGAAGAAATGACGTATAGAAGGGCTATAGCGACTTTGGACAAATTGAATAGATTATGATCGGAGCGAATGAAAAAGTACTGGGCAGATCACAAGAACTAAACAGTACACCCTTCGAAGAGAAAGTGAACATGAAACAGCTCAAGTAGTCCATTGTGCCCAGGAACGTTAATAATAATAATAATAATAATAATAATAATTAAATACAAGGGCGTGCTAAAAAGTAATGCCTCTGAAGTTTTCGTGTGAAACCCCTGAAAGATATTTAAATAAAACAAACTGTATTAACATTCTACATCTTCATTCTTCATGTTTAGATATTTATTCCTCAACATGTTCGCCCTGGAGACGAACACATTTCTCCCAACGAGAAATCAGTTTAATACCATCTCTAAAATGTTCAATTTTGTTGGGGGAGCCACATCCACTCCTCTGACACACCACTTCATCATTATCAAAGTTGAACTCCTTGAAGGCATTAAGTTTTGGGAACAGATGAAATTCAGATGGACATGGTAATGCTGAAAGAGAAGGTGCTGCATGTGTGGACGAACTCGTCAAATTCCTGCTTGCAGTTTTCTGAGTACCTTTTAGATTTTATGTTGGTGCCTTTAGGCATGAATTCCAAATACACCACACCTTGAATATCCCAGAATACCATGAACATGACTTTGCCTGCTGATGGCATGTACTTGAACATTTATGGCATCAGTGATCCTGTGCAGGGAACTCTATTGATTCCCTCTTTGATTTGGAGTCATAATGGTGAACCCAGCTTTCATCACCTGTCACAGTGTTATTAAGGAATCCGTCGCTCTCACGCTCAAAACGCAAAAGCAATTGTTGACAGATGCCCAGTCTCCTCTATTTCATGTCAGGAGTGAGTATTCAAGGCACCCACCATGCATACGGTTTTCTATACCCCAGTTCTGCGCGGGTGATATGCCACACTTACCTGAGAGCTGTGTCTATGTAATTTGGCGATTTTCTTTGATGAGTTCATCTACCTGATTCCGATGAGCCTTGTTGCCATATGTGGTCGTACAGTCTGAGCTCAGTCACACACAGTGAGGTTTGCACTATTCTTTTCCTAATTATGGGCACGAACATCCCAATGTCGCACATTACTGATGTTGACCCAATTGCCACCGAACACAGCTTTCATTCTTCTATGGGTTTCAGTCGGTTAGAAACTCTATTACAGCACACTGTTTCTCACTCACCGACATAGTACATTACACACCGTCATATTACACACTACAAGTGTGCATCCTTTAAAGGCAGAGAGTTGCAACTTGCGTCAGCGACACAGGAAAGTTGACTGAGTAACATGCTTGACATGTCGTACCTCAAGAGTTATTGAAAACAGAATAAAAAATTGGGAGATATTACTTTTTAGCACACTTATTGTCTGGCTGGGGCATTCCACTGTAGTAATAAGTAGACTGCATAGCTATCTACTCCACACTGACTGTTGGGCGGCAGTAAGTAACTCATCTCCCTACAGGGGCCAACGCCTTTGGGCAGACAAGCTCCTTCGGGATGTGTAATGGCTTCTCAATGGAGGAATTGATACTGGAAACCATCATGTCATATTGTGGCCCAGTGACTAAGCAGGCAGAGGAGGAATCTTTTCGCTGTTTGATTCACAGCGATTGTGGACGATGCCAGACGTACTAGCTGTGAAGGTACAGCTGAGTTATATTTGTTGACTGCGGCAGTTCATTACAGTCCCGGTGTACAAACTGGCACGTCTCATTCCATATGTGCTGCAGGATATAGCTTCAAGATCACGGTGCGTGGGTCACTTTCTGGCAGTTTGTGATCCGGTCTAAACAAATTCATGCCAATGCCATTTTTCTTGCTGCTTCATTCTCTTCAAGTCCACTAGTAATAGGGTAAGGATGGTGGTAGGAGGTTTTGAATGGAACAGGAAGCTTTTAGTCTGGACCTGCACATTGGTGGCTGGTCAGTTTCGCGAGACCCTGTGACGACTCAGGAATTCAATCCTACATCTGCATACCTGCCAACCCTTCTGATTTACCCAAAAACTTTCCATTTTTTAAATTTTCTTCCTTCTGATTTATTTTTACTTTTTCCTATTTTTGACCCGTATAACCTCCAGTGCCTGCCCCGCAGTGTAGGGATAGCATCCCTGCCTCTTACTCGGAGGCCCCGAGTTCAAGTCTAGGCCAGGTCAGGGATTTTTACTTGCATTTGTGGGCTGGTTCGAGGTCCACTCAGCCTACAAGATTAGTTGAGGAGCTATCTGTCGGTGAGATTGGGGCCCCGGTCTAGAAAGTCAAGAATAACGGCCGAGAGGATCCGCCGTGCTGACCACACCACACCTCTTAATCTGCAGGCCTTCGGGCCGAGCAGCGGTCGCTTGGTAGGCCATGGCCCTTCGGGGCGGTTGTGCCATGGGGTTTGGTTTTATAACCTCCAGTACGGTCAATACGCTTCCCCTAGAATAAAGGATAAATTCTTGTGTGCTTGTGTAAATTACGCAACCTTATTTTAAAGCGTATTTATTGGATGCTTTATTTCACGGGTGTTTTGTCCGTCGCCTTCGTGTATTGTGTTTCCCGCTCACCACAGCAGCGTGTGTGCTTTTTACACCTGGGGATTCGGGACGGCAATAGTCCGGCAAGCAAGAGAGGCTAGCACGCGCTAGCGACTAAGTTACTCAGAACGAAACGATAAGTTTGTTATTGTGTGGTTTACGCGCTGTTAACATGATTTCTGTGCTTAGTTTCGTTGATGTTGTAGGCCACGTGTTTTTTCTTTCCCCCCCCCCTGTCAAAGTCATATATTATTAATGTCTGGGACATATTGAATTGTTTTGTATGTGGTAGTTTCGCATATTTCAGTGCATTATTTTAATGAGTTGAATGTATTTCAGGGAGTTGTGTCGGTGACAGTTTCTGGTATTTCATGTTCCCGTTATGGCCCAAAAATCTAACAAAGGTTATCTCAGAGTGTTTAGAGATACCTATAAATTTCCTTTCATTTTACCGTCGAATAAAGGAAACTATTATGCATTTTGTTGCCTATGTAGGTGTGACATAAATAATATTATTCGTATGTCATTAATGAGAATGATTAGGTACATTTTCTTGTAACCATGTTTGTTTTCGTAGTTTTAAGATTTTAAATTTAATTGTCAGTTTGCATTGTAACTGTAGATATGTATGCCTTTTATCCTGACCTTTATTCACCTAGACCGTGGTGCAATGTATGTGATGAAATCCAAGAATTAAGTATTTTCCTGTTTTTGATTTCTGACAGTTGGCAGGTATGCATCTGTGTCTGAGCTGACCTATTTACAATGACTGCTGCCCACACCAAATGGAAAAGGCCCTAGAAATTTGGGCTAAACATTGTTAGTCACATAACTGGTGTGCAGCCACACCCAATGGGTTACCCATATGTGGTTGAAAACCACAAATTATCATACTACTGTAATTGGACTGAAACATAAGAACATTCCTCATATTATTATATACATTTTGTGGGTTTTGTGGGTTTCATTGGACCACTCTAGCCAACTTATACAAATAATTTTTCAGTTTGCTGTCAGCCCAGTACTTCTTCATTCTCTCGGATCTTATCTTATCTTTCTTTCTTCAACGGAAATCACCCTTCCTATTGTCCGTCTGTTGATTTTGGTTTGCAGTCTGGTTTTTTTGTCTTCGAGTTTCCTGATTTTGTCGGTATTGTTTCTTAGGTCTTCCATTGTAATTTGTAGTTCATATCTCCCTTGATTTCTGTAATCCACCTAATGTTACACTTGATATTCCGTAATTTTTCTAATATTCTCCTGTTTATCCTGTTCTCTGGTGTCCTGATTAGATGTTCAAAAACATTCAGGAACATTCCTTGATGTAAGAGATAATAGACCTGAGAGAAAAACACTTGTCAGCCACGAGCTTGTGAGATTAAACATCATTGTTGCTGTCTTGAGTGAAACCAGAGTATGTGGTTTTTTGTAGTTTGGCTCTCTATACTTTTTCTGAAATTGTGTTGTACTGAAGACCATACCAGTTGTCCTTCAAGAGGCACAGAAGCCATACTGTGATTCTGGGAGAATCATCTTAGTAATAACTAGGGATTCAGCTAAGCAGAATTCTACCTAGAACTTTATTGCGATATCTTTCTTCAATATGGTGACAGTAGTGGCATTTTAGGGTCACCAGGTACTTTTTGGGCTTCCCAGATTTAGAGAACAGGTGTGAAAGGTCTTGTCTTTGAGGTTCTTCCTCTCAGAAACCAAGGTACTTTCACAAACTGCCCAAGGAACAGTCATTGCACAAATCAATATCAGTTTTACTCTTTGGTTAAAAGTCCCGTGTTTCATGAACACATTTCTATTGTTTATTTGAAAACAATTGTTAAAGACAAATTAATACGTTTCTGTGCGATTTCTGAATGCGTTTGGCAGGGAGTATCTTTTGTTTCTTTACATAAAGCGCCCAGAGCAGTATATTGTAATTGTATTTTGTCACACGATTGACATTTTTACAGGTTATGGTTAGCGAGGACTTCGAAGACGTAAACATGCGGTAAGAGGCGAGAGAAGCATTATTATAATGAATACGAGACAACCGTCATTAGAGATTTAATTTGAAAGTATGCAGTTAGCCTAGAAAAATGGAAGAACAGACGGTTATATCAAGGCATTCAATATGTTGTTATAGGAGTGCAATCTAAGGCTCCTACAGCACCAGGAAAATGTGATAATTTGATATACCTCTTGAATTATTTTTGGGTATTCTTTTACTACAGGGAAAGTAATGCAATGCAATGCATTGCCATTGTTACAGGAACTGTTTGCACAATTCTAAACACTCTTGTCTTGTACTCATAAGCATATTCGCCTACAGTTACATTAAGAGAGGATGAATTTTTTAACTGTATTTTCTCGTGTAATTCCCCCCGCCTTATTTTTTTCCGACCTCAAGACCGGGGAAGGAAAATTATGTGAATCTGGATTAAAAATTGAAATGATGAAGTAGAACATAAAATTACCTTACCTAAGTTAAAAAATTTATTAAGGCCTAACATAGTACAAAATAATCGAAAATGGGTATACAGTAGAACCTCGATTATCCGTCCCCGGAAACTATGTTTTCCTGGATTATTAGTTCAAATTACGTGGTCCCATAAGCATCCTAATTAAATCACATTGTAAAAATCCTGCATTATTCGTTTCTCAAATAAACTATTTCCCTGATCAAACATCCAGAAATTTTAATCCCATCAACACTAAAACCTCGATCACTTTTTTTGAAGAAACTGTATCTCACGAAAGGACGACTGTGGCATACCTATGGATCTTGGCATTAACCTTCCTTCCTAGTATTGGAAATCGGAGGTGAACTTGCATAAGGGGCCATCTTAGCATCGCATTTGAATGGTATTGCTTACAGAATCGTCGTAAATCGTAAAGCAGAGTGTGGCCACAAAACAATTGGAAGGAGACAGCGCATTTCAGCAGCTCTACTTAAAGACAGAACGAGATTCATCAAAAGTTCGTACTTGTAAAATGTTTAAGTTATCTCCAGAGTTAATGTCTTATTTATTTATTTTTTTTACTTTTTTCAGTTGCATCACCAAACAGTCCCTGGGCATTCAGGCAAGAATCGAAACTGTTCCTACTCAACGCAAATCTAGTAATTTAATATTATCGTGTACGATTATGTTTTTGTGACGAGAACAGATGTTGCACCTTACATACATAAAGGCGTGGGAGGTCTTGGGATTGCCTGTTACTGTTTTGGTTCTAATAGGCCTATAAGACCAGGAATTTTACGTGTTTGTGTCACGATGTCATGAAAGCTGCAGTCGTTTGGTTTGCACAAGGTTACGTTTAAAATTTTTGTGTTATTTCCCTCTTGTACCGACTTGTGGAGCTAGCAAGGTTTCCAGCTGAGCTCTAGGTCTCGAATAACCGTAATTTCTCAAGTTTTTATGATATTTTTTCTCTTTCCAATTTGATTGAGATTAGTGATCGGCAGAATTGAATATAATCTATTTGAGAACTTTGAGAATCCATTCTTACATTTGAAACCTTATTCTTGAGTTGAACATAACCTTTAAAAGCCGGTGTAGGCCTAATTTATATGGTGCAAGATTTCCAGAAACTGACTATGAACGGTATACTGCTGACCAAAAACTTACAATAAAGTAGGTTAATAACCATCTCTCCCCTCTCCAGTGTTGATAGAAGTTTCCTCAGTGCTCTACTAGCTCTGCCCTACCTACCCTTCGCCTCTCCATGGTACATTATACTAGATTTTAACATCCAATAGGAGGAATCCACAACGGTCCACAAGGCCCCTCGCATGATTCCCCTCCCCGCTCTGCGAGCAGTGTGTTAAACCCAAAACTTTCCGCTTGCCTCTCCGTGACCACAGTCCTGAAACAGTGTTTGGTGACGACGAACTTAGCATTGGCAGTCTAGGTATTAACACAGTGCGGACCGGTCCTGAGAAAACTCGTGTTTGCCTGGCCGAGCGTTGCGGACCGGTCCCGCGTTATCATGTTAGCAGCAGGCTGAAGTTTAAAAAAAAAATGCCATTCCTTTGGGGGGGCGTCAACCCATGTGGATATACCAGAACTATTTGGAAGTCAAGGGCGATAGAACTCGGTTATGTATGGTTCCACACAATCGATAGTCACATTTGTTTTCGATTATTCTTCATATCATAGATTTTCTTTGCATATTCTGATAACATGTTTACAAAGATCTGCAAGATGGCGGCGCCCAGGGATCGCACATATTTAGGCAGGGATGAAATTACATATAATTTAATTGACAAAGTTTTAATACGCCTACTCCATACCATACAATAATTGTAATGCCTATGTATACATTACAGTGTATTAGGGGACTAGATTAGAACGCAACCCGGAAGGCAGTTTCGTTGCGCAGAGAGAGACAGAAGTATGAAATGCGATGATTCCAATTTGGATGAATATGTAAATATTTTCTCATCCAGTTGTGTCTTGAATTCCAAAGCGATGACCTATATTTTTCTTGGGCTTAAATGTTTCCTGAAAGTCAAAATTAATTTTTAACATCAAACCCCGAGAAAGTGTTGAGGAAAATTTTCGAGATATAAGGAAAATAAATGGATGGGCCAGTTTCAATGCCGTAGGATATTCGCCATTTTTATGCATATCAAATATTGTTGTACGCAGGACGTTTATATTGAAATCATCGAGGTCCGTCATTGGCTTCTTCCTCTTAGGGTTCTTCCCTGGCAGCCTGAACACTGCATTATTTTTATTTCCGTAGCTTGTTTTATCCTCTGTACTGTTCGCAGGCCGATACCACACAAGAGTGCTGTCTTCTTGTGAAGCGTGGCAACATGGCGTTCCTCACCTTCTCCGCCTATGAACGCCTGCTGCTGCATGCTTACAAAATACAAATACACTCTAAATATTATTTCCCTCGCCTGTCGAAGGAATACTTGTCTTTTTGCTCTTCCTGGATCTATCGTATACACGGAAATAGTTCCCCAAATTCGTTGATTATGATATTTACAAATAAAACTCGAAACATTCACTCATGACCCGCACAGGCACCCCTTACTGAAATTATTCTATTGGCTCAGCGGAAAACACGTCATACTACAAAGCACGCAAATGTTACTGCTCGACCCTCTCAAACCGCCTTTCCGGCTGCGTTCTACTCTAGTTTCGACCCTGTGTGGTTCATCATCAGCCTAAATAAGGTACACTTTTTATATGTTGATATCCAGGAGCAATATTTTGTCGTAAATTGATAAAATTAATCAAATGAGCAAAACGTGTAATGTGATAACATGTATATAAAATGGTGAAATGCATGAAATGTTATGCGAGATAAAATTATATCGTGGTACTGATCACTAGATAGTGAAATGTTCAAGTCTACATATTGCAGTGAGACTATAAATATAGTAGTACCACATCGATTATTTACAATAATGGTTTAAATATTGCACTTTATATAGGGTATATATATTAAAATTGCCTAGTGATGAGGTATAAAATTCCGGTCTGAATGTAAAGTCCAGATGCTTCTAGTGAATTCTATCGTTCCATTACGTTTTCTGTCAAATATTGAATACAGTAGAACCTTGATAATTCGAAATCGGTTATTTCAAAATTCCACCCAATTCGAAGAAGCCCTCGTTCCCGGAAACATGAGATACAGTTTTGCATGTCATTTAAATTGTTTAATTCGAAATACGGATATTTTGTAATTCGAAGTACAATGTCGGCCCCATTACCGAAATTCAGACATAATTCGAAACTGCCTTTACATTTTAAAACAATAGTATGTTACAGAGTAATTTCAACTCGAAATTTATCCACTCCGCGTCATAATAGAACGCGCGTTCCGAAACGCGGAGGGATAGCTTTCCGCACTTACACTCACTTCGGTGGGTCTACAGTGTGCTTCATGATTGCTAAATTGAATGAAATTGGAATTATTTTGTATTCAACCTTTTAAGGAACGCCGTAATATCACGCAACAGGCAGTGTGCGGAAAAACAGGATCCGCGAACACTGGCGATGCCGACAGTTGGCGAAAAAAACGTGGCTCATATAATAAGTTCGTAGGCAACGAACAATATTGTCATTGCCGGTGAAACTTCATTGCTTTATTTTAATGCGAGCCCAAATGGTCTTATGGTTTTAAAGGAGAAAGTGCCAGCTGGAGAATCGTACAAGGGTAGGGGTGAAGGTCATAGTAGTGGGTTGCAATGTACATTGAAGCGAGAAACTTTATCCCCTCATCATAGGGAAGTTCGATGAGCCACAATTTTTTAAGGGCATCGGGCACTTTCCATGCCATTACAAAGTATCTAAAAATGCAAACAGTACAGAACTCCAAAAATAATGCATTTGCACAGGGGAACCGGCATAATTTATCCTCGTATTTGAATTGTGTGTTTTTTTTTTCTTTCTTTGCGTGAGGTTATGTTTGTCAGTGATTTATCCAAGTGCTTTATTTAAACATTGTAGATGCACCTTGTTTGATACATTTCGGAATGTTTTTTTCATAGCATCTGAAAGGTTTAAACTGTGAATCGAGGTGATTACATTTATTAATGGTCTTAGAATACTTTGTGACGCGGCAAGTGTTTACATTTCTGAAGTACGAGAGATGTGCCATGGTGGGAAATCGTACAAGGATAGAGTCATAGGAAAGTTCTATTTTAAGGGCATCGGGTACTTTCTGTGTAAATACAAGACATCTAAAATGCATGCAGTATAGTAATCCAATTAATAAAACACTTGCACATGGGAGCCAGCATAGATTTCTCCTCGTCTTTAAATCGTGCTCTTTTTTTTTTCTTTCTTTCTTTCTTTCTTTCTTTCGTTGCGTGAGGTTATGTTTGCCAGTGAGATATCCGAGTGCATTATTTGAATACTGTAAACATACATTCTTGGATACGTTTTGAAAATAGTTCTTTTTTCATAGCATTTGAAAGGTATAAACTGTGAATCAAGGTTAACTGCATGCAGTAACGGGCCTTAGAAAAATTTGTAACGCGGCAAGGGTTGGTACTTCTGAATTGTGAATTGGCGGTTTATTCGAAATCACATAATTCGAAGTCCGATCTTTTAGTCCCAGTGACTTCGAATTAACGAGGTTTTACTGTACAGTAAAACCTCCCTATAACGGACACTTTCGGGACCGAAAAAAATGCCCGTTATGAAGGGGTGTCCGCCCGCGAGAGGTTATGAAACCGGTACCATTGAGCATAAGTTGGAACACAATAACCCATGTATAGTATGTGTTAACAATTCTCGCAAATGTACCTTTAATTGTATACTGTATACAGTATTGTACAATAAACTGCACTGTACTCACATGAGAAAGTTATAGATGGGCTGCTGCAGCTGCGATGCACTGTATTAAAGAGACAAAAACACTTCTATGGAAACCTCTATTGAGCACACTGTACACTATTACCGTTCATAATGTTAAAATTAAAAAGAACTTATGAGTTTTTGAAACGTCAAATCAGTATGTAGATGTAGCAATATCTAGCACAGTACAGTAAAACATTAGCACTTGAAAAAATCCTTAATGTTTGTTTGTTTTGTCCATTTTTGTTTAGCAATGATGGTGCAGTTAAATTCTGGGTCAAATTTACACCTTTTTCATCGTTTTGTTTTTGTTAATGCGGTCAAACATAAAAGATATTCGGCAATGGGAGAACATATGGTTGAAATGAATCATAAATTTACAGACATTTCCAATGACACGAAATTATTACATTCGACCAAAAAGTGAAAACTGATGAATGTTTTGGAAAATTTAGAAATTTACCGTACACAAAAATGTAATTCCGAAGCAAATTTAAATGAGAAAAGTACAGAAAACCCACTGTTTAGGCTAGCATATAATCATTTAAGGAACAAAAAGAAGAAGAAAAGAAGAAAAACTTGAAGATCCTAAATTTGTATAGTGTTCTCATTCAGTTCAACCAAAATTGTATGTATTGATCATTTTTATAATATTTCATAAGTTCTCTTTACTCTTTGATATGATGTATTGGGACACATTACTCCTTCAAATTGTAAAACAAAAGATTGTGTCATATTGTGTTATTCATTGATCTAACCACTGATGAAGGGAATGGTTGAGATTTCCCGAAACATGTATGGTTTAATTAATAATGTTTCTTTCATTTAATGAGTGTATTGATCAAGGCGGATTTAAATAAACTATTATAAATAGTTATCATATGTTATAAAATTCTTTCGGTCGCTTAACAATGCCGAGAGCCTCACTGTACGAGGTTATTGGCAGCACATTCATTTCCGTATTTCCTTCAAAGCCATCATTAGCATCACCTTCACTCCCGCTTTCGTCAGAATCTTCATTTTCGTCCCTCTTCCCTTGGATTGACTGAAGAATCGTTTTCGTGTCTCCACTCTCACACTCTGTTGGAATATCTGAATCAATTTTGATATAGGTGTTCACTTGTACACTGTAACCTGCTGCATTAATCAACTCTTGTGTTGTTTCCATGCTGTCAGGAAGGGTATCCGATTCTATTTCGGGATGTCCACCACTAGCGGGAAACCCAGCTTTCAGAAAGCAGTTACGAATTGTTGAGGCCGTGACGTTTTTCCATGCATTGGTTATCCATGAAATTGCTTGGAGAACATTCAGCCCCTTCAGTGTTTGAAGGGTTACTTCATTCCCGTTAAGTTCTGATACTATGTGCTTCATCACTAACTGTCTGTACATAACCTTGAAGTTCTGGATCACTCCTTGGTCAAGCGGCTGAGAAACTGATGTTACATTTGGTGGGAGAAAGACTATCTTCACATTTTGCAACTTAATTGTATCCGGATGCGATGCTGCACTATCGAGGAATAATAACACTTTTCGCCCCTGGCGTATCATTTTTCTGTCCAATTGTCCTAGCCACTCTGTCATTATTTCTCTGGTCATCCATGCTTTCCTATTCGCTTTCCATTCAATGCCAAACTTCGTAACGTCCATATTTTTAAAACACCTTGGTTTTGCAGCTTTTCCTATCACAAGGGGCTCCTCCCGTTCTCCACTCATACTTGCACATAACAAGACAGTAAGACGTTCTTTCGCAACTTTTTCACCAGTACAACGATTTCCTTTGAAACACAAAGTTTTGTCGGGTAAAGTACGGAAAAGTAATCCAGTTTCATCGGCATTCAAAATATTTTCCGGAGCATACCCGTCTATGATTGAAGGTATTTTTTCTTGCCAGTTGTCAACAATCTCCATATTAACACTGGATGATTCTCCACAAATCACTCTGAAGTTGATACCATGTCGCTTTCTTAATCTTTCTAGCCAGCCATTCGAGGCTTTGAAATCTCCAATACCTAATTCTGTCGCAAATTCTAACGCTTTTGCTTGTATCATTACCGAGCTCGATAGCTGCAGTCGCTTAAGTGCGGCCAGTATCCAGTATTCGGGAGATAGTAGGTTCGAACCCCACTGTCGGCAGCCCTGAAAATGGTTTTCCGTGGTTTCCCATTTTCACACCAGGCAAATGCTGGGGCTGTACCTTAATTAAGGCCGCGGCCGCTTCCTTCCCACTCCTAGCCCTTCCCTCTCCCATCGTCGCCATAAGACCTATCTGTGTCGGTGCGACGTAAAGCAAATTGCTTGTATCATTGGTCCTGAGACAGGGACATTCTGACTTCTTATTTTAGCGAACCACTCTAGCGTTGCCTTGTCAATGAGAGCTCCACTACCACTTTGAAACAGTTTAATCCGCTGTTCGTTGCCATTTAAATGCCATTCTTTCACTAGTTCCTCTTGCTTTTTCACAATTTCAGCTGCCTGTGTCTTTCCAATCTTAAAACACTTCGGACAGTTTACGCACACCACACTTCTCAAGTTTATGATAGTCTATTATGCCTACCTTTTCTTTTAAAGTTAAAAACTTCCTCGGAGCCATGTTTACACACACTAACGTAAAATTGAACACATCAAAGGCCCACGAGTCAATGAAAAGTAACCTGACAGTGAAGGTACAAATTCCAGGGCTGTCGAGCATGTCAGATCACACAACTTCCGGAAGTGATAGCATAGCATAGTGTTGCCTTCCAAGAATGTGTACAGCGAGGATCAAAAGTTACGGTGTCTGTGATTCTTGGAAGTACCGGCTGTGCAAAACGTAAGCGAATAGATACTGTACAGGACACAAATACAGAATTTTTTGAAAAAGAAAGTGTCCGTTAGGAGAGGTTTAATTGGAGTTTCTCGTGGCTATGGTGTGTCCGTGTCCGTAATAAAGGGTGTCCGTATAAGAGGGGTAAATTACTCATACACAACATGGCATTTAATTACGGACCTAGAAAATCGTCCGCCGGTGAGAGGTATCCGTTAAGACAGGTTTTACTGTATATGTTACATACAACATGAGCGCAGGGGGTATCTATCTTGCTTAAAGTCCAGTATTTATGATTCAGAAAATGTATGCAGGCTGAATATAAGCAACTTCTTATCATACAAAGAGTTCTGCATATGATGAGAGGTGAAATTTCCAATCCAAGATGGAACCAATGGAACCTGATTATGAGAATAGAAAATTAAATTAACGTGAGGTTCTTTAAGAACGGAAGGAAAACGAAGAAAAAGAAAGAGTACTCGCCTTACGCGGCAGTTTGATCGACCTGACTGGTAGTGTGCAACTGGGTGAAGACTGTGTTGGGAATGGCAAGGAAAGCAGGAGGGGGAGAGGTTGGTAAGGGGCGGAGCTACCAGGCGGAGTGGGTAGCGTGTGGTAAGGTGCAAATAGAGGAACGAGGAGTAGGGGAGGAACTTAAAGCGGGGCCGAAGGATGCGAGAGATTAGTAATTGTCTCGACGAAAGATTTTTAATATACTTTAAGAATGAGTTCTGATTGGCTAAATTGTTTTTCTTGAGAAAAGTAATAAATAAATAAAAATATTGGATTTTTGTGTGATTTCATTAAGGTTCTAGTTAGCATTGAAATGCTGCTCCAGGTGTATGTAGAATTTCTTGATTATATTGAGAAGAGGACCCTTGTTAGCTATTTCCAGGATGTCTGTCTTGTTCGATATTCATGAAATTATGATTGTCGTGACCATGTGTTATTCGATAGCTGAAAATATTAGTACACGAGTTACATTTGAGCCTGTAAACACCTGATTTTGCGTAACTATTGATCTTGTTGATGTAGAATGTTTATACTGTTAGTATTGGTTTTGAATACTATTTTTACACCTTTCTTCTTAAAAATATTAGTGATCTTATGAATTTCATTGTTGAAATTGAAGGTGGAGAAGGATTCGTATTTAGGTAATTCTTTCTTGATTGTTGTTTTAGGACGAAATTTATATTTATTGATTATACATTCTTTGAAGTGAATATCGAAGCCGTTGAATTTTGCAATACTGCGGATAGTATTCAGTTCAACAGAGAGATCTTTCTTGGCCATAGGTATGCTGAACGCTCGATGAACTAAGCTATTATATGTAGCACTTTTATGGGACTGGGAGTGGGTTGAATCTTGACGAATATTAGTGGGTGGGTTTTCTAAAAATGTTATAAGTTAAAGATCCTGAATGTCTTGTGATAGATCTAGGAAGTTGATCTTGTTATCTATTTCTGATTCTAACGTGAATTTGATATGGGAATTGATTCTATTGAGCCCAAGAAGGGTGCTGGGAGTGTCAATTGATTTTTCATCTATGATTGCGAAGACATCGTCAACATACCTGGCCCAGAAGTGAATATTATCAAATTTGTTGTCAATTTTTGTGTGCTTAAGGAAATCAAGGTCTATTTCCGCTAAAATACCTGAGGCCGGTGAACCCATTGCCAGACCATTCTGTTCGTAGATGATACCATTGAACATGAAAAAATTGTTGTTTATTCAAATTACTTTAAATTATATTAATTAACTTTGATATTTGAATGATGGGGTACATGTTCACAATATCAAAAGAGTGGATAGAATAATCGGGTTGCATACTGAACTTATTTAGTTTATCTATTAGCACGTATGTGTTTCTAATGCACTTCTTAGATAAAAATTGATAGTTATTCCTTAAGAACCATGGATAAATTGTGATGTTTTGTACAATGGACTTGGTCTATAGTTAGTGATTGGGCGAATGGGAACACCGATCTTATGTATTTTAGGGAGAGCTCTGGCAGTGGGAAGATCTGGGTTCATGCTTATAAGTTGACCTCTTCCCCCTCCTGGTTTCCTTGCCATTCCCAACGCAGTCTTCGCCCAGTTGCACACTACCGGTTAGGTTGATCACATTGCCCCATAATGTGAGTACTCTTTCTTTTTCTTCGTTTTCCTTCCTTTCTTGAAGAACCTCACGTTAATTTAATTTTCTGTTCTCATAATCAATTCCATCTTGGTTAGGGAATTTCACCTCTCATCATATGCAGAACTCTTTGTATGATAAGAAGTCGCTTATATTCAGCCTGCATACATTTTCTGAATCATAAATACTGGACTAGCAAGATAGATACCCCCTACGCTCATGTTGTACATAACATATATTCAGTATTTGACTGAAGACGTAATGGAACGATAGAATTCACTAGAAGCATCTGGACTGTATAATCAGGCCAGCATTTTATACCTTATCACTAGGCAATTTTAATGTACATATAAAGTACAATATTTCAACCATTATTATAAATAATTGATGGGGTACTATATTTATAGTCTCAGTGCAATATGTAAATTTGAACATTTCACTATCTATTGATCAGTACCCCGGTATAATTTTGTCTCGCATAACATTTCACGCATTTCACCATTTTATATACATGTTATCACATTACACGTTTTGCTCATTTGATTAATTTTATCAATTTACGACAAAATATTGTTCCTGGATTCCAACATAATAAAAAGTGTACCTTATTTAGGCTGATGATGACCCACACAGGGTCGAAACTAGTCCCCTAATACACTGTAATGTATACATAGGCATTACAATTGTTGGTAGGTTGATTAAAACTTTGTCAATTAAATTATATGTACTCTTAATTCAATACGGAACCAATAATGAAATTCATAACCTTGGGGAATGAAAATGTGCTAATACAAGCTCCGAATGTCCAAGTGATGCTGAATATTTAAAGTTCGACGATGATATATCTTCTAACAGAAATGTTTCAAGTGATGACTAGGATATAAGCCTCACCTTCAAGGTGTGGAACTCGCATGGCGCAAAACGAGTGTGATAATTGTGTTTCGGGTGTAAATATTCTAAATATTGTAAATAATGTAGTGTTTTCTGACAACTGGGTTATGGACAACAGTTAACCTAGGGGAGAAAACTTTCTGCGTTATGAACTTGGAAACATAGGACAAGTAGCGGGACTTATGTTTGAGGTTTTTTTTTTCCGTATATAGCTGAGCACACACATTTATACTTTAAGCAGAATTCACATTCTCATAACATATCTCCTATTATACTTAAGTGGTCTAATTTCACCAGCGGGGAAATTTAAAAAAAATTGCTTTGTGTATATTGATAGGGAAGGTGAAGAAATCTTGTCTGGAAGATAGAAACCCCTATATTTTGGAAAACTATGAGCCGAAATAAATTTCAACAAATACCTTACCTACCTGAATTTCAACAACTATTCAATAAGGCCTCCACAAAAATACACAGTAGTCCTTCCAAGGTTAGTGAAATTCTGATGGTTTATTTGAATGCATGCACTCCAGTTTGGAGGTAATTAGATAGTGGCCAGGAACAGGACTGTGCAAGGGGTGAAGGGCACCCGGTCTGCAATGTGTTAATACAGTAGAACCCCATTTATCCAAAATGAAAGGGGCTGTAACCACTTCGGTTGACGTGTTTTTCTTATGACACATAGTAAATATTTTCCAAGCCCGGCCCCGCAGTGTAGGGGGCAAAGCGTCCGCCTGTCACCTGGTAGCCCCGAGTTCGATTCCTGGCCGGGTCAGGGGGTTTTAATTCTAAATGATTAATATCCCGGGCCTGGCAATGGGGTGTTTTTGTCGTCCTTAACGTTCATTTCCTCACATTCAACACTTGACTTCTGCAATTTCACTTACACAGAGGTTCCTGTCATATGGTGAAAGTAGTAGCAAAAGAACTCAGGGGTCGATGCCACAAACAAATATCATTTTATAAAAAATATTTTTGGAAGTTAAATGTTGAAATAAAAATACATAAATTCTTGTAAGCAAATGTGCATACTGTATATTAACATACAAAAGTTTACATAATGTAACTCATTGTATAAAATCAGTGATTTTCTTCTGAATTTTTTTTTGGTGCAGTGCTGTCGTGCAGCTATGTCGCACCTCCGTTTAATCAACAATACATCAGCTGGTGTAGGATCAACAAGGCGCAAAGCAATCTGAAATAATGAAACCATTTTTTTTGTTACTACTGAACTGAATGCTGTTTGCAGACGTGCGAAGTCTCCAATTTTTGCGCCGGGACTGATCTCCCGATTTTCAGAGCAGTAATTAAAAATAGGAGAGGATTTCCACCAATCAATACTTATTTATTGCATGTATTAAACTACAGGACCGGTTTAGGTTTCAGAGCAGTATCAGTAATTTTTGTATTATTTGAAATTCCCATTCGATATATGGCTGAGTATGGCTGGTCGATAGTAGTTTTAATGATACCATATGGCAGTTTGGGACATGGTGGCCAGTCATGCGCTCCTCTTTGGTCTGTAATACAGTCATTCTCTTTGCAAGTGAGTAACCTAACCCCAGAAGTAGCAGGCCATAGTCGTCCACCCGGACCAGGACCTGCAGAAGTGCTCATGTTGTGTCTTGATATTTGTTTTGGCCAAAAGATCAAAGAAGAAACAGGATGCAGTGTTTAAAAGTGCTTATAGGGAAGGATTTCCATGTTTGACTGAATTCGGGACAGGACCAACGTTCACATTCCGTACTCTATGTAGGTATAATTTTTCGTTTGCACATGGTGGGAAGTGCGATATACTCAAGCATATGCAAACTTAAAAACATAAGGAGAGTGTCCAGTGTGTAAAGAGAAACCAGAAACTGAACTTTTCATGTAAAAGCCAAGATGTAAATCCTCTGACAAATGCCGAGGTGTTATTTACATCATTTATCGTAGAACATAACCTGCCTGTAAATTGTGCCGATCACGTGGGACCTTTGTTTCGCAAAATGTTTCCTGATTTGGAAATTGCTAAATGATATGGGTGTGCTAGAACAAAAACATCAGCTATCATTACAGAAATGTGCATGGAAGAAATAGCAAAAATTGTATCCTATTTGCAGGTGAATGCATTTTCTGTTGCTACTGATGGTAGTAATAAAAGCGACTTGAATATATATCCCATTGTTGTAACATTTTTTAGGCCTGAAATTGAAATTCAGAGTTGTCTACTCTCTGTGCCTATTTTAGAAGGGGATGCTACTACAGCTAACATTGCCAAGTCTTTTGCTCTCAACTTTTCAGGAATTCCGCATTCCATTAAAAAACTGCTTAGCTCTTGGTGCTACAGTAATGGTAGGATTAAAGAATGGTGTGGCAGGATGTTTGAAGCAGGGAATTAGTAACGTAATCATCGTAGGCTGCTCTTGTCACGTTAGCAATCTTACTGCAGAGATGTGTGCAGCGTGCTTGCCCATAAATGTAGATGAAAGTACAGTATAATTGATATATTTTATTACCTGGAAAGTAGTGGAAAGAGGAAAGAAAAGTTCAGAGAATTTCAGACTTTACACAACACAGAGATCAGGAAAATTCTGAAGCATGAGCCTACTTGATGTTTATCACTAAGGAGGTATTTAGATTGGATGTTGCTGCAGTAGGACCCTTTGGTTACTTTATTCAGGAGCAAAATTGTGAGTAAGGATTCTCAGATGGAAACTTGGAAGACTTACAAAATTCCTAAGCGTAGTTTAAGTGCAGATGTGTCTTGTTTATCTGAAAAGGTGAAGGATTGTCGTAACATTTCACCACACTCCTCAGTTAAAAGGAAAACACAGTCATCAGTTTAACTTTAAAATATGTAACTATTGAGGACACTAAGAGCCATGCATCGTCACATGAAGAACGACTGTTCATGTTCCTTTCATCTAATTTACATAAATCTTTTTGCCTTTTTCTCTCAATTTCTATGGATACTTTTGAGTATCCAAACGTAGCTCTTTAGTCAAATATGCTGCGCATCCACGTATTGAGGTCAGTTTTGGAGGAAGTATTGAAGAATGTGATTGCAAGGTTTGTTAAAAACCACACATTATTAAAAGCTCCTCATCTCTCCTTGATGTAGATTATCATACTACAGCAAATCAAAAGGATGATTGTGATCTGATGATAGGGAACTCTGTGTTTGTTTTAGTGAACACACTGGAGTCTGAGGAAAAGTGCATATTCTTGAAGCCTGTTAGAAAGTGTTTCTCTTCATCATGTGACTACATAGTACACAAATTTCCGTTCAAGAATGAAGTTTTAATCAATGCAGTAGTTGCAAATATTTCTGCTATAAGTAAGGCATCATTTTCTAGTCTTAACAAGTTCCGAACATTCTGACTAATGAAACGGAACCTTTAGATAAAGAAACTGATATTCTGCACTCCCAGTTCTGTAACTTTCAGCTCGAAGAAACAGACCTGGTATAACGAAGAATTGATGTTCATTGGGCATTGGTAGGTCAGATGAATTCAGCTGATGGTTTACTTAAATGACAGACTCTTTAAGGTGATGCTCGCTATTTTATCAATTCCACATTGCAATGCAAATATGAAAAGGATATTTAGCAGAGTCACAAAGACAAAAACACAGTTCAGATCCTTGCTGTCTGAACAAACTTTGGAGAAACTTTTTACCTTGAAATCAGTTCAGCAAGGCAAGTGCTTTGAGCAAAAATTTAGTTCTGAGCTTCTTAAGAGGGCTTAGTCGGCTACAGGTGTGTTGAACAACAATTAGCCGTAATGTTATCACCATGTTGAAGGATGAGAAGTCACATGTTCCTACAGTTCAAGTACAGTATGTCCAGTATTTATTATTCACATATTAATGATGAGTATATATATATGTAGGCCAAATAGAATTGTGAATGTATTGAATTAGTACATGTCCTGCCATCAGTGATGTGTCGTAATACGTCGCGATTCGCTGCCAAATTTCTCCTGATTTTTTACTTTTGAAAGTAATTTTTTACGGCACTGTAATTAAATGTCAGGTCAGAACATATTCTGCTCCTGTATGCGACAGTAGACTGTACTACCTGCGACTGTCTGCCCAAGGGTCTGGCAGCCAATACCAAACTAGCCAAACTAAGGGAAAACCAATAGCTGCGAGCAGAGAAGTTTTCCCTTAGAAGGTTGGATAAGATGAGACCTTTGTGTGGAAAATAACACATAAATTCATCAGCTGCTACCTTGCAGTAAGGCAGAGGACTGCCAAAGGCTAGGGGAGTCCATCCGGAAAGAAAATCCTCTAGTATGTTAGGCCTAGCAAGTCAGTACAGGAGTTCAATGCAGTTGCTTTCAAAACGAAAATGAGCCTTGGAAGGACACACATTCTCAGAGGTGCCAACTATTACGGATTGACCATAATTGTTACGAATTTCACCTCACGATTACGACATTATGGTCAAAGTCAAATTATTACGGAAAAGCTTACATTGTTAAGAAAAAATTCTACAGAGAAAAAGAAAGGAAGGAAAAATGTTCAATCCTTTCCGCATTTCTGCTAAACCCCCCTCGTTCCATTGCTTGCGAGTTGGCAACGCTACTTACCCGATCGTCACTTCATTTTCCTACCCATATGCGGTGTGAAAATCATCGTGAATAGAGGAGCTCTATTCTTCTCAGCTCTTCTCCGCTATACATCCTAAAATAATGTTGTATTGGCAGTATTAAGTGTACCTGACAGTTGATAGAAAGAATGAGACAGAATCGAGGCTGACATTAAGCACAACTGCACTGGAATCGCTTATGGTTCAGAAAAACACAAAAATGTGATCACAGGGAGAAAGGACGCTTCAAGAAAACCTTCAATGAAAAGCAGCTACTGGGTGCGAAACAAACTTCAAGGATTGTCTTATCTCCGAATTAACAGGTAGTGTGGAAATGTTACTGTGTAATATGATATAGTTTAGAATAGATTGCTATCGAGAGCAAAGTGGTGTCATTATCGAGAAGGGAAGAGCATGCTTTGAACATGACTGGAAAATTTTCTAGAGGGTTCGAGGGTGATTACTGATAATCCACTTCAGAGGTTGGCACCTCTGCATTCTGAATGTTGACAATACTTCAAGTACTCTTGGAACTGATGATGACGTCATGTCCGATGTTCATTCAAGATGCACGAAAAGAACCGATCATAGAAACAAGCTTCGAATTGGAACCTTAAACATTATGGGCCAATCGCAGAAACGAAGACTAGTTTTAAGCCTTAGACAATGTCCACCTAAACAATGTCTAAATCAAGCACAATCTTCCATGCCATAAATGATGTTCAGTCGATGTTTAACTAGACATCCCTTTAAGTTTCAATATTGGTTTGATAATGGAGATAGAAGTATCTTTCATGCAGCTCTTTGCTTGTCGCAACCAATGAAATTCGTTGGTGCGTTCGCCCAACTCCAGTCAGCTGTTTGTCTTCCTACACATTACTCAAATATGGCTAAGCATGACTTACCTACAGATAAGAGTATCACTTTCGGTGAAAATTAAATCTCATAATATTATCGACACTAAAGTGACACGCCACCGTACGGGGAAGTGTAGCTTTGATTTTAGCGTTGTCACAGTGAGTGTAATCCGCTCATAAATACGGTGGTTTCGACGAAGGGAAGCTGAAGCAATAGTAATGTGTAACAGTGTGTGTTGTACAGGCCATATAGATGTAGCTTGCATTCTGGAGATCGTAGGTTCAAAACACATCACACATCATCGGCAGCCCTGAAGATTGTTTTCCTTAGTTTCCCTACTTTTACGCCAGGCAAATACTAGGGTTATTACGGCCTCGGTTCTTCTCCCCCAGTCTCTTTAAACCATAATCACCATCATCACCACCAATTGCCTTTTCCTATCTGATAGTTGCCGAAAACTTCAACGATTTTCACTACTATGTGTGTTTACTTGGCACTAAATATAAGTGAATCCCTCCCAGTTGATGTATGTGACAGCCCTCTGACGATCGGGACACGTAACTCTCATATGTATGTAAATTGTCTTAAGTGACTTATAATTCCATGAAAATTATCCCATGTATGTAATAAAATATATTGGTTTCCAAGAATTGTATTCAAGTTGACAATTACCGGACTGTCCCTTTGTCAGTCTCAAGAAAGAAGTGTCTCAAAAAGCGAAACCTTATTTTAAGATCTATCTCCTCGTACATGTGAAACGAATTGCTGCAATTTAGCAGTGAGCAACCCACAGAGAGGCCGTCAGACTAACATTTCCTCCCAGAATCGTCTCAGCATGATAATACAAATAACCTCTGATTGTGATTCACTCCTCTCATTTGAGGTTAAACGGTGCTCTCAGCAGTGTTTAAACATGACCGGTTGAACATCAGTTTTAGACAGTGTATAAATGATAAATAACGTCTCTGGATGTGGCAGCCATACTTAGCCATTGTTTAACCGTAGACATTGTCTAAATACTGTTTCTGCAATCAGTCCTATTACTCTTAACAGGAAAATGCAGCGAAATCATGGGTTTGATGAACCGTAGACATATTCACATCCTAGGGCTAAGTGACACCAAATGGAAAGGATGCAACACAAGAATGTTGTACGGTTTTTCACTAGAGTTTAAACCTGATGTAAACAGATAGGCGGAGCACCTTTCCTATGCATGTGCACATAGACGTAGTTGATTGGAGAAGCAACCGTCGCACTCACTCGACTGCATGCGAGCTTGAAGAAAAGTAGTACGTCGCATTAATTTTATTTCATTTTAGTTTATTGCATTTACAAAGGTGCCAACTATTACGGATTGTCTGTAATTACTACGGATTTCACCTCACGATTACGGAATTACGGTCAAAGGGGAAATTATTACGAAAAAGCTAACATTATCATGAAAAAATCATTTTCTACAGAAAAAAGAAAAGGAGGACAAATGCTCCAAGGGATTGAACATTTCTCCTAAATGATCCTCATTTCAATGCTTGTGAGTTGGCAACGATACTTATTCGATCGTGAATTCCTTTTGCTACCCATAAGCGTTGTAAATTCATTGTGAATGAAGGAGCTCAGGCGCTGCTCTTCTCCACTATAAATCCCTCAATAATGTTCTATTTGCTCTGTTAAGTGTACGTGACAGTTGACAAAGAGATTGAGAATAAAGTGAGGCCTACAATAAGCACGTCTGCACTGGAATCGCTTATGGTTCAGAATACATACTATCCACTTCATGTCCGTATCGATAATATGATCTAAATAATTAATGAATACAAAAATTCCACCTAATCAATACTTTCTCTTTTATTTAGCCTTAGGCTATTTAAACAGACATTAAAATTAAATTCAGAACATGTTTCAAATGCTTTGCATTCATCATCAGCTGTTTACAATAAGCATAGGTAAAAATAGCTAAGAACGATCTCACTATTTATTTTAAAACCTTAAAAAAACAAGTGTTAGTCATGCACATGTGGGTGGATTGGGGGGGGGGGGGGGAGGTTGCATTGAAGGCGATTGTTAGTTAGACTATGACTTATTATTAAAAACTTGATATTAAAAACACTTAAAAACACTGATTGGGCTAAAAATTATAGTTTCACTATGAGTCTTGTGAGTTTATCTATAAAATCATTGGTTGTGGAAACTTGTAGATCCTTTGATAAAGTATTTCTGTAGAACAGTTTGTAAAAAATTTGTCGTCTTAAGACAGCATCCAGTTGTTTTCACGTCTCTTGTTACTTGTTAGGTGGAGAGGTGTGGCTTGTTTTGATGAAAGAGGTTTACTGTTTGATGTTTAAGAGACTTGTTAAAATTGGTCAAATTGGATCGTCGCTTCGTAAGATTATAAATAATTATACAATGTTTCATTTTTGTGATATTTAGCCAAATTGTAGATGGTGTCTATTCGTTCCCGGATTTTCCGTTTTCCCGTGTTGTACTTCCCGTTGTCCTGCCAAAAACGGAGGATTTGTCTTTTAATGTCAAGCGAGAAATTGCTGAAAATAGGAGCCAGATACCTGAAATGTAAATTAGAATACCGTATTAGGGCATAATCTGTAAAATTTACTGCGCTAATATGTAGTTTACTCAAAGAAATACGTACCATGTCATTCATCATCGCTTTCTTCCGAAGTCGTCTGCGATGAATCACTCCCATTCTCTTCCGTCTCCCAGATACAGTAACCTTCAGTTCCATCTAGTTCGTTGGAAATGCCAGTTTTATTGAAACTTTTCCCAATGTCTTGTGAAATCAGTCCCCATGCACGAACGATCCCTTCACATATTAATTCTAGTGAAGGCCTCGTGAACTTCTTGGTAGGCATCAGAGTATGAGAACCTCCCGGCATCCACTCAGAATACACCCGCCGCATATTGTCTTTGAGTGGCTTGTTGATGCTTACATCAAGAGGCTGCAAGGCTGTCGTCAAGCCACCAGGAATTATGGTATTGCAATTTCAGTCTTTTGGTTGACCATTTCTTGACTAACATCAACCAGATGGCCACAGAAACTGTCCAAAACCAGGAGAGAACTGTGGTCAGGCAGTCTTCACCACACAACACCCAACCAGTCCTTCATGAGATCCATCCTTTCTCCTGGACACGAATGTGCTTACCGGAAGGAAATTCCGCTTTAGGAATTGTTTTTCACTTGAAAATTACATAGGGAGGTTTTCGCCCGTCGCAGTGACAGCCAGCATAACTGAGCAATGTAGCTTCTCTGCCCCAGTAGTCCTTATGATTACGCTGGATGCTCCCTTTTTGGTAATTGTAGTTTTTCTCGGCATATTAAGGAAAATCAGTTTTATCTGCATTTCCGATTTACGATAGGTAATTGTAGTCGTGCCTCTTATTACAAATCTATGAACCTGCACTATTTTTCCACTGTGGTCCTTTGTAAGTCCGCTGGCATAGAGATGTCCTCCTTCGAAGAGAAAGATTGGTCCTTTTCATGAACCGACAAAACCACCCTTTTCTTGCTCTCCACTTGTATTATAACGTCTAAATTTCGAAGTCATTGTTTAAGAAGCGTTTCTCGTGAACAGTCGAGATTTTCATCTGATGATGCAGAGCACTGTTCTCTGCGAAACGTAAAGAATTTCACCTTATTTTCTTGACACGGCATAAGCCCAAAAGCCTATACAGTATCATGCCTATAAGTACGGGCTGTGAAAGCATCAATGGCAACAATGTCATTAACACTTCCGAAATTGTGGTTATTCGCGACCTTGAGCTCAGCTGGAAAGTGCGCTCGCTGTACAAGTCCGTACGAGTGCGAAATGATACAAAGTTTTTAAATGTAGTGTGCAAAAATAAAACGACTATGGTTTTTATAACATTTTAACACAAAAACGTGAAATTCCCAGTCTTATATTAAGACCAAAACAGTAATAGGCAATCCAAAAACCTCCCATGTCTTTATGTATGTAAGGTACATCTGTTCTCGTCTCAATATCATAAACGTATACGATAAATATTAAAGTACTAAATTTCTGTTACTTAAGGAGCAGTTTCGATTCCTGCCTGAAAGCCTAGTGACTATACAGTGTTCTGAGGGAAGTGCCAAAAACCTGTTCGGCGATACACTCAAAAAAAATAAATAAATAAATAAATAAATAAACACGTAACTCTGGACAATAATATAGACGTTTTGCAAGTACCAACATTTGACGAAACTTGTTCATCTTCAAGTAGAGGTGTCGAAATGCGCTCTGTCTCCTTCCAGTTGTTGTGTACACACTCTGCTTTATGATTTCCAAGGATTTTCTAAACAGTACCACCTGAATGCAATGCTAAAATGGTCCCTTATGCAAGTTCACCTCGATCGCTTTTCCAGTTCCGGTACGGTACAGTACTTCCTCAAATTGCCACAAATACGGGACGTCCTTTTGTGAGATACAGCTTCTTGAAGAAAAAAAACATGCAATGATATCTATATGAATGATCTTCCTCACAATAATAAAGTAAAAACTGCAATTCTATATGCTGATGATACAAACATAATTACAAAGTATTGCTCCCTTTATTCTCGGTCGCCTCAGCCGGAGAGCGAGCGTCTCAGACGTGGACCGTTTGCTGTCGGGCTTTGCTTATTTTAAAGGGCAGGTAAGACATAAGGACTGACGACAATTGAAAAGAAAAGACATTTAAAATAATAGGTTTTACATTACAACTAGCACTGAACATAACAAAATTTAACAAATTAATCTTGGTGGTTTTATTTCTGATTCTTCTCCACAAGTTGTCTGATACATTACACCTTCATTCTCCAACCCTACTGAAGCCTGTGTTTTACTGTAATATAAAATAAGTAACCATTAGCCCACACCTGGCTTGAATAAAAATAAAAATTACTGTGAGAGAACCTCCTCCTAACACTGGTTGGATTATTAGCAAATCAGATAATTAAACACCAGTAAGTTTTTCCATGGTTTCGTAAACTATCCTTGGCTATCACGATAGTGTCTACCTTTACACAAACAAATTTATAAATTTTAATATTATGAGGAAATTAATTAATAATGGTGTCATTAAACTTTACAAATACCATCATAAATATTTCATCATTATCTTCCTTCTTCGTGGATACGTTCCATTAGCATTATTTCATAATTCTAATATGAATTCTACTGAACTATATTCTTGAAATATTTTCATTACATAATTTTTCTGAATCATGTTTATTCCAGACCTAACCAAAATTTAATTACATTCACAAGAATTATTATTTCCATGAAAATCCTTCTAAACTGCTTTTGAATAACATATGACATTAATTCATGTTACTCGATGCCTTGAAAATTAATTTTACAATATTTACAATTCTGGTACTTTACTCATACAATTCGAAATACTATGCACTTATTCATTTTAATAATAATATTAATTAATATTAATTTAATATTTATTACTGCACTCATTCCACAATCACACAAATGATACATGATTATTATTTACATATGTTACAATCGGATACTGGAATTTTAATATTAAGCATCGATTTTTATTCCCCTGTCCATGGAATATTCAGATGACTATATCGGAAAAATAGTAGCACATGACACTCATAGAAATGTGATTAAATCTGGGCAATCACTTGTACTGAAAATATCAGAGTTATTACAATGTTGATCATCAAGAAAATCAGTGATTCAATATTATTATTATTATTATTATTATTATTATTATTATTATTATTATTATTATTAATTTCACAAAATGTGAATTTGACACTGAATCACATAAAATCCAATGAAATGCATAAGGTGAAATACACCCTGATGTAATTTTGTCCCACACAAGTTTACACATTTGAAATTTAATCTCGCATAGAATTATCTTTTATCGGAGAGGTCTATGATTTTTATATAGCATTCTAAGCATTCGGAGGGACATTCAGAACAGTATCAGAAGACACTAACTACACTAATAGAGTCCAACAAATCATTCATTCTAGTGATGGGACATTCGATTCATTTTACTGAATCGATACAGTGATCCGATCCACAGCACATTAGATTCACCGCTCCTACTGCATCTGTGTAGTACGTAATGGTGAGACAGCAGAAACAGCATTGTTCGCTGCTGCCATCTGGTCTTCATACTATGAACTCCTTTCTTAGGTAAAAAATGCTAGTCACTCTAATACATCGAAGGTTTCTGGCGACAGAGGATGGGGAAGGTCCTGGATTAGGAAGGTAGCAGCCATGGAATTATTAATTAATTAATTAAGGTGTAAAAAGGGGGAAACTACGGAAAACCATCTTAACGGCTGCCGACGTTGGGATTCGAACCCATCATCCCCCGAATGCAAGCACATAGCTACGCGATACTTACCGCACGTCCAACTTGCTAAGTCATTTTTGAAAATATGTACTGTATTTTTCTATCAGCAGAGGATTTTTTAAAATCGTCATATTTTGTATAGGCTACCCGAGATGTACAGTAGCCCACTGGTTTTCTGATTCAACATACTGTTGGTTAAGTTATTGCGTCAGTTGGCTCACTGTCCATTTGTTATTGAAGTCTTGTGCAACGATGTGATACACAGACTGAGACAATACTGAGCCGTTCTTCCCAATATAAAACAGGTACTTTTGAGTGGTCATGAGCATGACTCATAGTTATAGGGCAGGCTAGAGTCGAGTTTAATTAATTGTCAAATGTCAACTAAGTTATAATACTAAGATTCATTAAACTAATAAATAGTATAACCTAATAACCTACCTTCTTACTAGCTACTTTAGAATGATGTTTAGACTACCTTTTTAACACTGAAAATAAATCCATCTATTATTTAAACCTCCCTGTAAGAAGAGGTCAGTGAATGCAAGTGGGTATTATTTTCAAATGAGCTGAGCTCGGGAGTCCATTTAGCGTACCTATGATTCTTTCAGTGTACCATGGCTATGTATGTATTGCTTCAGAGGAAGCCCGGCTCTCCGCCAGTGTCCACTGTCCAGCGTGCCAATAGGGACCCGTGTGTATCTTCTGTCTCACTGAGCCGTGCTCGTTCACGATTCTTTCGGTGTGCCATGGCACACTGTATGTCTCGCTGCAGCGGAAGCTCGGCTCTCTGCCACCCTCCAGTGTCCAGTGAGCCGATAAGGAGCTGTGTGCATCATGTGTCTCACTGAGCCACGCTCGTTCATGATTCTTTCGATGTGCCATGATTCACTGTCTCGCTGCAGCGGAAGCTCGGTTGCCCGCCTACATCCAGTGAGTGGGCCACTCAGCACTGTCCGCTGGGAGTAAGCTGAATCGTGTGCCGTGAGCTCGCCTTTCCTGTGAATCGATTCACTCGGACACTTGAATGAATTGATACACTGCTTCGAATCATGCATTCAGTAGCCAACACTAATTCATTCACAATGTTATAACACTACAATTACCCATAAGAAAGAAGAATGGAAATGTTGTCAAATAACTCTAATCTAACTACTATCAATGAATAAGCACCGAGTTCGATAGCTGTAGTCGCTTAAGTTCGGCCAGTATTCGGGAGATAGTAGGTTCGAACCCCACTGTCGGCTGCCCTGAAGATGGTTTTCCGTGGTTTCCCATTTTCACACCAGGCAAATGCGGGGTCTGTACTTTAATTAAGGCCACGGCTGCTTCCTTCCTACTCCTAGCCTTCCCTGTCCCATTGTCGCCATAAGACCTATCTGTGTCGGTGCGATGTAAAGCAACTAGCAAAAAAAAAATTAATAAGCTAGTACTATTTCTACAAAGATGAACAAAAAAATTATTATCAAAAGGTACTTAAATTTCTGATGAAGTTGGATCTCACCGTCGATGAATGAATCTGCTCACATGGTGATCTGCTTACATGGCAGTCTGCTTCCAGTCGCTATCTCCCCCATGTGAGATAATGCCTACATTTTAACACATCATGCTGACAGCAAAGTCCATTTCCAGATCCTTGTAGATCGCTCCTTCAGAAGATGGATGAGACATCATGGCGAAGATTATTGAGTATGTAAAGTTCCTCCTCTTTCTTGACTGGATGAGAGCTGAAACTGACACAAAGTTTTAGAATGTGACCACCCACACGACCCCGTGGAATGTATCGTAGAATAATACGTAACTTGTCCTCGAAAATCTGCTGTACACGGAGAACATCACAATAGAAAGGGAAAAGAATAAGAGACGTTTATTCTTGAAGCACAGGTATTTATGCATTTACACCGGGAGGTGTGTCCTTATATCACGTCGTAATTGGACATCATACTTTCACCTGATAAGTTCTCATATTTTGAGAGAGTACTATATCGAGAACTCTGCCACGCGCTCTTAATTGGAGCGGCCTTGAAAAATTCCATGTATGTCACGACTACAGCTGGCCGGTCGATTGAAAAATCATTACACTGTCCTCGCTACCTGTTCCAACCGGTTCTCTGCGTGAAGACACGACCGAATTCAATTTAAACTTGTAACATATCACCCTTAATGAAAGAATGATAACATCCCTTTGCCACATACAATAAAATATTCATTATAGGCCGAATTTGAAGGGGACATCATTAATAATCCTGACCCGATGTCTATAGAACTGCAGCAAATACAGTCCTGCCTAGGTTAGAATCATGGTTCAGGAAAAAGAAATTTACATTGAACCTATAAAAGACCCAATACGTGGAATTCAAGACATCTGACTACCATGACAAAACTGCAGAAAAACACCACCTTATATTAAATGCAAATGCAATTGAAAATACGTTGACCACAAAATTTTTAGGTGTCCATATAGTTGAAGAATTAAGGTGGGATTGTCATATTAAAAGAATAGGGAAGTCTCTGAGTTCTGTTTGTTTTGCTTCAAGGATTTTGTCTAATAGTTGTATTGAAGAATATGTTAGAATAGCATATTTTGTATATTTCCATTTAGTCATCACTTATGCTATTGGTCTCGGGGGTTTCTACAAATCAAATCTTGGTGTTATTTTTCAAATACAGAAACGAGCTATCACAATTATATCGAGACATAACAGGTTAGATCATTGCAGACCATTATTTAAGGCGCTATGGATACTCCCGGTACCAAGCATATACATCATGCAATGCATTCTACACGTGAAAAGAAATATTGATCACTTCCTAAAGAATTTTGACAATCACAATTACCAGACGAGAACAAGAAATAATATTTTAATCGAGCACAAGATTAAAACCATTGCCTTGTGACATGCAGAATCTGCTGTATAATATTGTATAATAAGATTAAGAATATTAGTCCCGTCAGTTCATTTACCACAGCTTTAAAAAGCTCCTGAGTAGCTGCTTCTACAGTACAGAAGAATACATGATGAAGTGCTGGTAATGATGCTTTTACTTATTAACTTGTAAACGTTCTTAATACTAGTATATAGCCTTAAAAAAGTGTTAATGTCACATTGATTATGTACATATTATTAACACCACACACATAGATTTTTATTTTGTCTTGTTAATATTGGTTATTAATATTATTTGTTATTTCCAAAAATTAAGATGTGCTGTCCTAACATTAAGGTATTTGGGTTTGTTTTTTTTTTTCTTTCAAAATGTTCATTATTGTGCATATATTATTGTTAGTATTAAGAAATCACTCTACAACCCCTATACTGTTGGCATATTTCAAAATATGTAATTGTACAGTCTATGGAAGCTACTGTAAATAAATAAAAAAATGAATGAATGAATGAATGAATAACAAAACATCAGAATTTTTTTTAATGTCTGTTTTATTTTCTAATTCTTGATGCAAGGACACATCAAATTGTCGACACAGTACTGTTTTTTATGAAACTTTTCATACCTACCATTCCTGTGTACATACACACTCGTACACTTGTTTCCAACACATGTTAAGCCCTCCCTAATGCAACGACTTTCTTATTTTTATTCAAAAATCCATATTGGGTGATACTTGCTTATCGAGCAATTTATTATACTGAGGTCTTGCAGGTTTTCTTTCAGTATAAATCTGATCCTTTAAATGGTAAAAAACAATTAAATTAAAGCTCATTCTGAGCTCTCTTATGATAAATATTACCCCCACAGTCAGTTCCTTCTTTTTAGATGATTGATAGCTACAGATCATTTGCTTATTTTACTGTATAATAGCTCAGGTGGAATATTTTTTAAAGGGGTCAAGTACAGAATTTCTACAACTTGCTCCAGTTTAAAAAAAATCATGGCTCTTTTTCAAGGTTGACTGGAAGGTTTTGTATAAGTGATTGAACTTTATCTTTAAATGTAATTAATATACTGTAGAGCAAATGTGATTCTTTGAATTTTGTTAGTTTTGTTATTTATGTGAAACTTGGCAGTATTTAGATAATTGATTCATTGTACTTGTTCTTGAAACAGGTGAGGAAGGAGAAAGCGGAGGAGATGAAAAGGTTGAAAAGAAAGCCGGGGGAGAAGAAGAGAAGAAAACCAAAACCAAATCTAAAGCCAAAACTGAAAACATAGGTAAAGTATTGCCTCAAAGTTCATGTTTGTAGTGATTTTCTGCTCTCCTAAGTTAGTTGTTGAATTATGCCCCTGCAAGTTGGCCGCGCGGTTAGGGGCGCGCAGCTGTGAGTTCGCATCCGGGAGATAGTTGGTTCGAATCCGATATTTGGCAGTCCTGAAGATGGTTTTCCGTGGTTTCCCATTTTCACACCTGGCAAATGTTGGGGCTGTACCTTAAGGCCACAGCCGCTTCCTTCCTATTCATAGGCCTTTCCTGTCCCATTTCCGCCATAAGACCTATCTGTGTCGCTGCAGAGTAAAGCAAATAGCAAAGTAATTATGCCCATTGTAAACATGAATCTTATCGCTGTAAATTAAGTTCTGAAATTTGCACTGCTTCTTCGCTTTTCCTATTATCCGACTTCTAGTCGGGTAGGCTAATGAATTGGCAACCTCCATTTCTCTCTGTTGTTCCAACACACTTCCCTGAGCATATTGGGTCCACTCCAAACCATGCTCGGATATGGGAGTTATTGAATATTGTACTGTCATTTCGAGAACCTGCCCAGAACTACTCCCTGCTTTGGAGGTTAGGATCATTAATCACTTGAAATAGAAAAATACAATCAATAAAAAAATGTCCTTCCAGATGCAGCATATTTCAGCTCTGTTACCTCCAGCTGTTTGGTTTTTTTTTTTTTCAAATGTGCTATATCTATTGCACCTAAACACCAGCAAAATGGCATATTTTGTAGTAGTTGTGGATAATATGTTGATATCCTTCTGCTGAAGGAAAAACTAAGTAAACGGTCTTCTCATGGATCCTATTGCTGCAGGAATTCTGCTAAATGAATTAATGATGTACTGTAATTAATAGGTTTTCTGTAATTTTACATTGTTCTGGTATGCAATGTTCCGGACTTCAGTTTTTTTTAAAGTGTGTGATTTTCTTCTGAACGCTTCCAGACACAAAAGACTGTTCAAGATAGTCGCCAACTACTGCACATGAATTTAAGACATTCTGGCACATCACTTCATGATAGCAGAAAATCTTGAAGACTGTGTGCCATATGTGTTACCTGCACAAGATTCAAACTCTGTTGATCACTTTGAACCATATCTTCCTCATCCTTCTCATCATCACTCTTGTGTGCCACAAACTTGTCATCACTAATTTCGTTTTGCACTGTCACATCATAGTCCACTTTGACGTAATCAGTAAGATTCACACTAATTGGTACATCAAACTTATCACATAAATGCTTTCATTTCTCCTCTGTTTCTGAATCATTCAACACTTCCTGTGATGTCATCTTCTGCATAAACCACTCCATCTTTTCAAAAGCATTGTGTGATCATTTCTTCTTTCAGTGCTCTCCATGCAGCATGGAGCATCTGCATTGCTTCCAATATGTTAACATTAGTATCTCTCTCTGAGTCAATATTACACTGTGTATGCCAGACCACACAAGCTGGTAATACTAGTTTTGTGTGTGAATTTCCTGTGGTCCAGTGGCTGCAGAATCAAAGTAGTACTTGAAGTAAAGAATAAAACTTTCATGTGCTCGAAACGGCGCAGCTCACGATTATGATAGTCGTCGTCTATGATGGGTAGAATTATCCTCATTTTGGCCTTCATCCGGTGTTCCAGACACAATAAACACTGTTAAAATATTCCGGATGTCATCCATGCCTTGGTGTTGTGCATGTATTCACAGGCCAGATGATAGAACTGCTTTGAACCATCTCGACTTCCCAAACTTCCCAATAATGAGAGGCTTCAGTTTGTCCATCCCCTTGGAATTTGTGCACAGAAGAACCATTACTCATTCTTTTCAACATTTGCTCCCAAAATACACTGACTGACAGAGCAAATGCAACACCAAGAAGGAGTGGTCAGAACTTTATGCCAATTGCAGGGTAGACTGACGTCACTGAGGTATGCTCATGATGTGAAATGCGCCGCTGTGCTGCGCACGTAGCGAACGATAAATGGGACACGGCGTTGGCGAATAGCCCACTTCGTACCGTGATTTCTCAGCCGACAGTCATTGTAGAACGTGTTGTCGTGTGACACAGGACACGTGTATAGCTAAGAATGCCAGGCCGCCGTCATCGGAGGCATTTCCAGCAGACAGACGACTTTACGAGGGGTATGGTGATCGGGCTGAGAAGGGCAGGTTGGTCGCTTCGTCAAATCGCAGCCGATACCGATAGGGATGTGTCCACGGTGCAGCATCTGTGGCGAAGATGGTTGGCGCAGGGACATGTGGCACGTGCGAGGGGTCCAGGCGCAGCCCGGGTGACGTCAGCACGCGAGGATCGGCGCATCCGCCGCCAAGCGGTGGCAGCCCCGCACGCCACGTCAACCGCCATTCTTCAGCATGTGCAAGACACCCTGGCTGTTCCAATATCGACCAGAACAATTTCCCGTCGATTGGTTGAAGGAGGCCTGCACTCCCGGCGTCCGCTCAGAAGACTACCATTGACTCCACAGCATAGACGTGCACGCCTGGCATGGTGCCGGGCTAGAGCGACTTGGATGAGGGAATGGCAGAACGTCGTGTTCTCCGATGAGTCACGCTTCTGTTCTGTCAGTGATAGTCACCGCAGACGAGTGTGGCGTCGGCGTGGAGAAAGGTCAAATCCGGCAGTAACTGTGGAGCGCCCTACCGCTAGACAACGCGGCATCATGGTTTGGGACGCTATTGCGTATGATTCCACGTCACCTCTAGTGCGTATTCAAGGCACGTTAAATGCCCACCGCTACGTGCAGCATGTGCTGCGGCCGGTGGCACTCCCGTACCTTCAGGGGCTGCCCAATGCTCTGTTTCAGCAGGATAATGCCCGCCCACACACTGCTCGCATCTCCCAACAGGCTCTACGAGGTGTACAGATGCTTCCGTGGCCAGCGTACTCTCCGGATCTCTCACCAATCGATCACGTGTGGGATCTCATTGGACGCCGTTTGCGAACTCTGCCCCAGCCTCGTACGGATGACCAACTGTGGCAAATGGTTGACAGAGAATGGAGAACCATCCCTCATTACACCATTCACACTCTTATTGACTCTGTACCTCGACGTGTTTCTGCGTGCATCGCCGCTCGCGGTGGTCCTACATCCTACTGAGTCGATGCCGTGCGCATTGTGTAACCTGCATATCGGTTTGAAATAAACATCGATTATTCGTCCGTGCTGTCTCTGTTTTTTCCCCAACTTTCATCCCTTTCGAACCACTCCTTTTTGGTGTTGCATTTGCTCTGTCAGTCAGTGTACATATTTCTCTTGAAGGGTTATGTTTCACATCAATTTGCAGTCACATCTGCATTATAAAAATTTCCGCCAGCGAATACTCTTTCATGGCAGCTGATATGTTTTCCAGCCGCCGTGAAAATGCAATATCCTGTGTGGGGGTCATTAGCTCTACCATTTTAATCTTTTGGAAAATGTTGCATCCTTCCTGGAACTTATCAAGCCAACCAATAATTCCCATGAATTCCAGAAACCTGAGCGAATCGGCGAATTATATGTGTGCTCACATTACAGTGCGCCATTTATAGGTACGTTCTTGGCCTTCATTACAGCAGCCTCTTACAGATGGCATTGTCCACCATTTCGTTGTTGCTGTGGGCCAAATGCATCGGCATCAATATTCTCTTCTCATACTTTTCTGGTGTAGTGAAGTAGATAGTGCAGGAGATTTGATGCCATACTTCTTTGCTATTTCTCCTTTCCTTTCTCCACGTACAGAAGTATTTATTTATTTATTTATTTATTTATTTATTTATTTATTTATTTATTTATTTATTCATTTATTCATTTATTCATTTATTCATTTATTTGTTCATATTTTGTGGTTCGTAGTGTGGGTTATTGTAGTCACGTCCTAGTTCGTGAACCATGGGCAACGGCTCAGTGGCCTAGTAAGTGATGTTGAGGGTCGGGATACCAGTTGCTGTTGAATGGGAGTAGGCTTCTGAGTCATGGCCCTCCTAGTGCTCAGGTGGCTAGGACTATACAATCCACTGGTGGTTAGAGGGGAGATCTTCTCTTGAACTATGTATAACTAGGGTAGCATTCTGCTTCATGAATTTACCAAGCTCAGAACATTTTAAGCAAGCCTCGGACCAATGGGAGTAACGGAGTCCCAGTACCACTTGACAGGCGAGGGACTTCTTGGAAACAACTTGGCAAACAAAATGGAATTCGATGGTGACCTATCAGTATTAATGAGGCTTACGGAAGAAAGAAAGTAGAAGTAAGGGGATTTAACGAGGAAGGGATAGGAGACTATAAAGTGTACTTGACGGGTGTTAAAAAGGGAAGGGCAGAGTGCGGGGTTGGGCCGTTCAACAGAAATACCATTGCATGCAACATAGTTTCTGTTAAGCACGTAAATAGTTCAATGATGTGGATACATTTGGCAGTTTGAGGAATCGGGACAAGAATTGTTTCAGTGTATTCACCATGTGATGGTGCAGATGAGGATGAAGTTGACAAGTTTTATGAAGCATCGAGTAACATCGTAGTCAGGGTCAACAGCAAAGATAGGATAGTGCCAACGGGTGATTTCAATGCAAGAGTTGGAAATATAACTGAAGGATACAAAGGGTGATTGATAAATGTGGGGAAGATATGGAAGCTAATGGGAATGGGAAGCGTTTGCTGGACTTCTGTGCTAGTATGGGTTTAGCAGTTACGAATGCATTCTTCAAACTTAAGGCTTTTCACCGCTACACATAGGAGGCTAGGGTACCAGATCCAAAATAGACTATATCTTAACCGACTTCAAATTCAGGAAGTCTGTTAGTAGTGTACAGGCTTGCCAGGGATTTCTCGATGATACAGACCACTATCTGACGTGTAGTGAGCTAATTATCTCTAGGCCTAGGATACAGAAAATGATATCTGTTTGCTAACAAGTAATGGTAGAAAATCTCCAGGACGAGGAAATTAGACGGATGTACACGGGTATGATTAGTGAGAAGTTCCGAACAGTGGACAGTAAGCAGAGTCAGGATATAGAAGGAGAATGGGTTGCATATAGGGATGCTGTACTAGAAACACCAAGGGAATGCCTAGGAACAACTGTGTGTTAAGATGGGAAAAAGCGAACATCTTGGTGGAATGATGAAGTGAGAGCAGCTTGTAAACGTGAAAAAGAAGGCTTATCAGAAATGGCTCCAAACAAGGGCCAATGCAGACAGGGAATTGTACGTTGATGAAGGAAATAGAGTGAAACGAATAGTTGTTGAATCCAAAAAAAGAAGATTTTGGTAATAACCTAGAAAGGCTAGGTCAAGCAGCGGGTAAACCTTTCTGGACATTAATAAAGAATCTTAGGAAGGGAGGGAATTAGGAAATGACCAGTGTTTTGGGTAATTCAGGTGAACTCAAAATAGAACCCAGGGAATCACTGGACAGGTGGAGGGAGGAAGTGGAAAGGATGATAAATACACTCCATTGTCGTAAAGCAGCAGGAATAGATGAAATTAGACCTGAAATGGTAAAGTATAGTGGGAAGGGAGGGATGAAATGGTTTCATAGAGTAGTAAGATTAGCATGGGGTGTTCGTAAGGTACCTTCAGATTGGACAAAAACAGTAATTGACCAATCTATAAGCAAGGAAACAGGAAGGATTGCAACAACTATCGAGGTATCTCATTGATTAGTATACCAGGCAAAGTTTTCACTGGCATCTTAGAAGGAAGGGTGTGATCAGTGGTTAAGAGGAAGTTGGATGAAAACCAGTGTGGTTTCAGGCTACAAAGGGGCTGTCAGGATCAGATTATCAGTGTGTGCCAGGTAACTGAAAAATGCTACAAAAGGAATAGACATTTGTCTTTATGTTTCATAGATCTAGAGAAATTATATGACAGGGTAGCTAGAAAAAAAGATGTTTGCCATACTGGGGGACTATGGGATTAAGGGTAGATTATTAAAATCATTCAAAGGCATTTGTATTGACAATTGGGCTTCAGTGAGAATTGATGGTAGAATGAGTTCTTGGTTCAGGGTACTTATAGGGGTAGACAAGGCTGTAATCTTTCACCTTGCTGTTCGTAGTTTACATGGAACATTTGCTAAAAGATACAAAGTGGCAGGGAGGGTTTCAGGTAGGTGGAAATGATGTAAGCATTCTAGCCTATGCTGACGGTGTGGTCTTAATGGCAGATTGTGCCGAAAGCCTGCAGTCTGATATCTTGGAGCTTGAGAATAGGTGCAATGAGTATGATAAAAATTAGCCTTTCGAGGACTAAATTGACGCCAGTAGGTGAGAAATTCAACACAATTCTATGTCAGATTGGTGATACAAAGCTGGAACAGGTAGGTAATTTTAAGTATTTAGTTCATGGTGTGGGTTACTGTACTCACGTCCTAATTTGTGAACCATGGGCAACGGCTGAATGGCCTAGTATGTGGTCCTGAGAGTCGGGATACCAGTTGCTATGGAATGGGAGTGGGCATCTCGGACAGATTCTGAGGCATGGCCCTCCTAGTGTTCAGGCGGCTAGGACTATACAATTCACCGGTGTTCCATAACCCGTTGGAGGAGAGATCCTCACTTGGACTAAGTGCAAGTAGGGTAGCATCCTGCTTCATGAATTTACTGAGCTCAGAACATTTTAAGCAAGCCTCGGGCGTATGGGAGTAACGGAGAATCCACTCCAATTTGACAGGCGAGGGACTCCTTGGAAACAACTTGGCGAACAAAATGGAATTCGAGGGGGAGCTATCAATATTAATGGGGCTTATGGAAGAAAGATAGTAGAACTGCCTGAGTCAGCAAAGAGGATGCATCTGGATGTGCTAGGAGTAAGTGATATTCGGGTAAGGGGAGATAACGAGGAAGTGATAGAAGATTATCGAGTGTACTTGACAGGTGTTAGAAAGGGAAGGGCAGGAATACCATTGCACGCAACATAGTTTCTGTTAGGCACGTAAATGCGCAGATGATGTGGGTAGATTTGTCAGTTGGAGGAATTAGGACTAGATTTGTCTCCGTGTATTTATCATGTGAGGGTGCAGATGAGGATGAAGTTGACAAGTTTTATGAAACATTGAGTGACATCGAGGTCATAGTCAACAGTAAGGATAGAATAGTGCTAATGGGCAATTTCAATGCACCGAGCTCGATAGCTGCAGTCGCTCAAGTGCGGCCAGTATTCGGGAGATAGTAGGTTCGAACCTCACTGTCGGCAGCCCTGAAAATGGTTTTCCGTGGTTTCCCATTTTCACACCAGGCAAATGCTGGGGCTGTACCTTAATTAAGGCCACGGCCGCTTCCTTTCCACTCCTAGCCCTTCCCTGTCCCATCGTCGCCATAAGACCTATCTGTGTCGGTGCGACGTAAAGCAACTAGCCATTTCAATGCGAGAGTTGGAAATAGAACTGAAGGATACGAAAGGGTGATTGATAAATGTGGGGAAGATATGTAAGCCAATGGGAATGGGAAGTGTTTGCTGGACTTCTATGGTAGTATGGATTTAGCAGTTACAAATACATTCTTCGAGCATAAGACTATTCACCACTACACATGGGAGGCTAGAGGTACCAGATCCATAATAGACTATATCTTAACCGACTTCGAATTCAGGAAATATGTTAGTAATGTACGAGTTTTCCAGGGATTTTTTGATGATACAGGCCACTATCTGATCTGTAGTGAACTAAGTATCTCTAGGCCTAGGGTAGAGAAATTGAAATCTGTCTGCAAACGAATAAGTAGAAAATTTCGAGGACGAGGAAATTAGGCAGAAGTACATGGATATGATTAGTGAGAAATTTCGAACAGTGAACAGTAAGCAGGTTCAAGATATAGAAAGTGAATGCGTGGCATACAGGGATGCTGTAGTAGAAACAGCAGGGGAATGCTTTGGAACAACTGTGTGTAAAGATGGGAAAAGGCGAACATCTTGGTGGAATGATGAAGTGAGAGCAGCTTGTAAACGTAAAATGACGGATTATAATAAATGGCTCCAAACAAGGGCCGCGGCAGACAGGGATTTGTACGTAGATGTAAGAAACTGAGCGAAACAATCCAAAAAGAAGTCTTGGGAGGATTTTGGTAATAACCTGTAAAGGCTAGGTCAGGCAGCAGGGAAACCTTTCTGGACAGTAATAAAGAATCTCGGGAAGGGAGGGAAAAAGGAAATGAACAGTGTTTTGAGCAATTCAGGTGAACTCATAATAGATCCCAGGGAATCACTGGAGAGGTGGAGGGAATATTTTGAACATCTTCTCAATGTAGAAGGAAATCATCCTGGTGGTGTTGCGAACTGCCAAGCTCATGGGGAGGAGGAAAATTATGTTGGTGAAATTATGCTTGAGGAAGTGGAAAGGATGGTAAATAAACTCCATTGTCATAAAGCAGCAGGAATAGATAAAATTAGACCTGAAATGGTGAAGTCTAGTGGGAGGGCAGGGATGAAATGGCTTCGTATAGTAGTAAGATTAGCATGGAGTGTTGGTCAGGTACCTTCAGATTGGACAAAAGCAGTAATTGCACCTATCTATAAGCAAGGGAACAGGAAGGATTGCAACAACTATCGTGGTATCTCATTGATTAGTATACCAGGCAAAGTATTCACTGGCATCTTGGAACGGAGGGTGCGATCAGTCGTTGAGAGGAAGTTGGATAAAAACCAGTGTGGTTTCAGACCACAGAGGGGTTGTCAGGATCATATTAAAGTATGCGCCAGGTAATAGAATAATGCTACGAGAGGAATAGGCAGTTGTGTTCATGTTTCGTGGATCTAGAGAAAGTATATGACAGGTTACCAAGGGAAAAGATGTTCGCTATACTGGGGTACTATGGAATTAAAGGTAGATTATTTAAATCAATCAAAGGCAATTTATGTTGACAATTGGGCTTCAGTGAGAATTGGTGGTAGAATGAGTTCTTGGTTCAGAGTACTTACAGGGGTTAGACAAGGCTGCAATCTTTCACCTTTGCTGTTCGTAGTTGACATGGATCATCTGCTGAAAGGTATAAAATAGCAGGGAGGGATTCAGTTAGGTGCAAATGTAGGAAGCATTCTGGCCTATGCTGACGACTTGGTCTTAATGACAGATTGTGCCGAAAGCCTGCAGTCTAATATCTTGGAACTTGAAAAGAGGTGCAATGCGTATTTTATGAAAATTAGCCTCTCGAAGACTAAATTGATGTCAGTAGGTAAGAAATTCAGTGTCAGATTGGTGATTCCAAGCTAAATTTCAAGAATTTAGGTTGTGTGCTCTCCCAGGATGGTAATATAGTAAGTGGGAACAGACCAACTTTGCTTTACGGGAGCGAAAGATGGGTGGACTCAGGATATCTTATTCATAAGTTAGAAGTAACAGACATGAAAGTAGCAAGAATGATTGCTGGTACAAACAGGTAGGAACAACGGCAGGAGGGTACTCGGAATGAGGATATGAATGCTAATTTAGGAATTAACTTGATGAAGCTGTACGCATAAACCGGCTTCGGTGGTGGGGTCATGTGAGGCGAATGGAGGAGGATAGGTTACCTAGGAGGATAATGGACTCTGTTATGGAGGGTAAGAGAAGTGGAGGTAGACCAAGACGGCGATGGTTAAACTCGGTTTCTAACGATTTAAAGATAAGAGGTATGGAACTAAATGAGGCCACAACACTACTTGTAAATCGAGGATTGTGGTGACATTTAGTAAATTCACAGAGGCTTGCAGACTGAACGCTGAAAGGCATAACAGTCTATTAGGATAATGTATGTATGTATGTATGTATGTATGTATGTATGTATGTATGTATGTATGTATGTTAGTTTGTGTGTTCTCCCAGGATGGTAATATAGTTAGATTGAATCGAGGTGTAGTAAAGCCAATGCAGTGAGCTCGCAGTTGTGATCGGCAGTGTTCTGTAAGAAGGAAGTCGGCTCTAGACGTAGCTATCTTTATATCAGTCTGTTTTCTGACCAACTTTTCTTTACGGGAACGAAAGTTGGGTGGCCTCAGGACATCTTATTCATTAGTTAGAAGTGACAGACATGAAAGTACAAAGGAATAAGTTCCAAATCAGGAAAGAAATGTAAGCACGTAACTCTGACCATCAACCAGAAACTGGAAATCGTCAAACGCCTGGAGAAAGGTGAGAATAGAAACATTTTGTTGAATGAATTTTATATTAGCTCGTCTGCCATTTACGACATTAAAGAACAAAAAGATGAACTAATGCATTTTGCTTCTCAATGGGTAACAACTGAAGAATTGGCTTCCAGACAAACATTAAAAGAGCCAAAACTGTAACAATTAGATTGCTAATTGTACAAATGGTTCAGTGCAGTACGCTCCGAAGGAAAGCCGGTAACGGGGCCAATGGTTATTATTCAAACATCGAAGAAATTGGGACAAGACGTAGGCGTTGCAGAAAGTGAATGCAATTTTTCTGTAGTTTGGGTCAGAAATTTTAAGTTTTGTTATTGAATTCAAAGACTTGATATAACCGCAGGGACACTTTCAGCAAACCAAGATTCAGCAGAAAGATACATGGACGAGTTTGAAGAAATAATCGTAGTTAATAATCTATTAGCTGATCAGATTTACAATACTGATGAAACAGGCCTATTACTGCGGTGCTTACTAACATCTACTGTAGCTGCGGGAGGTGGAAAAGCGTCTAAAGGGTTTCAAAAGAAACAAAGACAGACTGACAGTTTAGTTATGTGCCAATGCGTCTTGAAGCCACTGAATAACTCATTTTGTAATTGGTAAATGTAGAAAACCTCGGGCATATAAAAATGTTACAACCTTGCCTGTTCATTATGACGTTCAATCAAATCCCTGGATGACCGCCACCATATTCAAAGATGGTTCTTTCATCATTTTGTGCCACAAATCAAAGAAAGCTTCAGAAACCTTGGTCTACCAGAAGACAGCAAAGCCATCCTTCTTTTGGACAACTGTAAAGCACATCCACCAGTAGCGGAGTTCGTTTCTGGAAATATATTTGCCACACTTCTGCCGCCTAATGTTACGTCACTGATTCAGCCAATGGATCAATGGGTAATCGGAAACTTAACATGTTTTATAGGATTTCTTTCGTTTTCAGCCTGTTAAACGCTGAATGTGATGTAACCGAATTTCAAAAAACGTTCAGTGTACAAGATGCCGTCTATGCTATCGCACTGTCCTGGGCTCAAGTAAAATAGTTACTTTACAACGGTGCTGGGGAAAATTTGGCAAACTGCAGATCCTACATTTGATTCAACACTACAGACTTGAGGAGGGACAACATCCCGAATCAGTATCTGAAATTTTCGATGTTGTAAGATTTGTAACCAACAACAATTCTTTGGATTACGAATCTGAAGAGGAACTCACGGAGTGGATTCAAATGGATAACAATGAACCTACCGAGCAGGAGCTAACCGATGAGGACATTATCCAAAGTGTATTAAACACTCAACCTATACACAATCTTGAAGAGAGTGACTCAGATGAGGAAACTGAAGAAAAGGAGAGAATCAGCTGGGCAGAAGTTGCAGAGTCCGTAGATAAATTCATCAATTTTACTGAGTGTAATACTGATTATAATGTCACTGAACTTATTGATTTACATATCATCAGAAATAACTTTTATGCCAAGTGACAATGATCTCTAAAACAAAAAGATATTCGAGATGTTTTTAAGTCACACTAAAATATTGTACGCTACATGTATGTAAACTGAATGTGTTAAATGAAAATTTGGTGCTGCCCTAAATTTGAGCTTAAGTTATTAAACTAATGATTCTACTGATCAACATTTTACTGCAAAACGCAGTGTTACAGTTGTTTTCTCTGTATGCCTTAACGTATATCATAGTAAGAGGTACCGCCCGATAGTCTGGCATTTTTGGTAATCCAGCACCGGGCTGGTCCCGAACATGCCGGACTGTCAGACTTCTACTGTAGCGAGAATGATTGCTGGTACAAACAAGTGGGAACAATGGCAGGAGGGTGCTCGGAATCCGTAGGTAAAGGCTAAGTTAGGAATGGACTTGATGAAGCTGTACGCATAAACTGGCTTCAGTGGTGGGGTCATTTGAGGCGAATGGAGAAGGGTAGGTTACCTAGGAGAATAATGGACTCTGTTATGGAGGGTAATAGAAGTAGAGGGTGACCAAGACAATGATGGTTAGACTCAGTTTCTAACGATTCGAAGATAAGAGGTATAGAACTAAATGAAGCCACAGCATTAGTTGGCAAATAGGGGATTGTGGCGACGTTTAGTAAATTCACAGGGGCTTGCAGACTGAACGCTATATCGCAACCATGTATATTTCTTAACTAAAGTAAACTTGTTTCCACATCCCGAGGTGCTGCAGCTTCTTTTTTTTTTTAGACAGGCTTCCAGTGAAAGGGAGTTGCATGTACCATTTTTACCGCAAATCAACCTTCCTGGCATTCATAAATCTCTTGCAATACGATACCAGGAATCAAACTCAGGCTTCCGTGAATGGCAGCTAATTGTGCTAACCATTACACTAGCAGGCATTCTTAACTACAAAATACAGACATACATACATGACTGATGGGTGCTTGCACTGCGCGGGTTGGACACAAAACTGTTCCATCAAGAGCTGCAGTAGGCCTTATGATACGGAGACAGATATTTCTTCTACTAGACACAGATGTACTGCATAACTTTGACAAGTGTTGTCATTGCATGGTTTGTACGGACGAAACTATTCACAAATTTGTGTGATGTCATCAGAGCTTCATAAGACCTGTACCTGCTTCGAAGTGATGTACGAGATTTTCTTTTTTCATTTTCTTCATCTCAAAAAGCAAGGGCGTCTAATACGGGAGGGGGCCTAATGCATGAGTAAATACAGAAATTCAATTACCATATAAACATAAACTGTACACCCAAACTTTAGGAGAGTTTTTTAATGGCTTAATTTGTGTTTTATTAACAAGAAATTAATCACACATTATGATATTCTCCAAAACTGAATATAGTAAAATGTATTTTCCGCACCGCTTTACTTCTAAATTGACGTGTTAGCCAATTTTGGCTCCATCTGGTGATTATACACTGAAACATAGACATCCAACCAAGCTGCCATTCATATCGCCTCATGTTCACAGAGTGCAATCTCGAAATCTAGTTGCCAACTCTAATATTTAGATTCACCACCTGCTTAACCTTTCTCGCTCAGCGTATATGGCATTCAGTACGGTTCGCGATCTTTTGCATTTTTCTTCAGTAATTTGTGTTTTTCATATTAGTCTTTATCTCTCTAGTATACAGTAGTACAGTATAGTGTAGTTTACAGTTTAGCATAGCATAAGTTGATACAACAGAGTTTAGTGGTTCAGGGTATAAAAGCAGCTGTAGTTTTATTTACGTTCATGTATTGGTTAGTGTACTTAGTTCGTTCGTGTTTAGCATGTCCAAATGTAGTTCGTGAAATACAAATGGCAAGAAAATGACTCTGAGATCAGTAGAGTGTTCCCTTTGTGGGCCGTAACCTCTTTCCTGTGTCAGGCATTAGCTGTGAGTGATGTGTAATTTCCTCATTCTCTTTTATTATTAATAACGCATTCTCTCTTTTAGTGTTGGAAATTGTTAGTAAGTTTAGTTTTAGTGATTTTGTTTTAAATCCCGATTCATTAGCATTTCTGAATATGGTATTACATTTTACGAGGGCTGTTTACTGCAGTCGTATTGTATCAGCTGTTCTCACGACAGTAACAATCTGGCAACAGGAGTAAGGCGATGCTCATTTGTTTTGCAAAGTGTCGATTTAGATGTAAAGCCGTGCAGAGTATAAGTTTGTTTTTTAAAAACTCATAATTTTCCCATGATGTTCGGTAGGTAATCTGCTGATCAGAATTATCATATGGTTTGCTTACCTTTTGCTGATATTTGTAATTGACTAGTTTGGCCTGTCTTGTCGTAACAAGTGTGCTCTATGGTATTGGCTGTATAGGAATTTGTTGTGTGAAATGCCTGGCAATTTGATTTATAAGTCAAATTTTGTTTTTTGCTAGTAGTGAGTACACCAGACGAGTTGGTCACGCAGTTCGGGGCGCACAGCTGTGAGCTTGCATCCAGGAGATAGTGGGTTCAGCAGCCCTGAGGATGGTTTTCCGTGGTTTCCCATTTTCACACCAGGAAGATGCTAGGGATGTACCTTATTAAGGCCACGGCCACTTCCTTCACATTCCTGGGCCTTTCCCATCCCATCGTCGTCAGAAGACCTATCTGTGTCGGTGTGATATAAAACAAATTGTGTAAAAGAAAAAAGAAAAAGAAAGTAGGGAGTACATCTTTCTCTGATATCGTACTTTCTTTCTTTTGCACGGTTTCCAATGTTCTCTGCATGTTCAGCAACCATATGCTTATCTTTTGGTGTGAATTAGTGATTACAAGAATTGGTAGCCATACTTAATACATGGTTCACACTTCACTTCTAATCCTACTGACACACAGAGGCCAAGTCCGGACAACGCTGTAGTATACGATGGAATCAATTGTTCAAGGCAGTGATATCAACCTTACTTATAATAATTTGTGCACCCAAGTTTTTCTTTGTTATGTCCCAGGAGAAATTTTGCATAGTTATTCTCATATATATGGTGTATTTTAAAAAGAGTTATACCAGTATATTGTCCTTGGAAAGGCAAAGTACCGTAAGCAACATTTTTGTCAAAATTGAGTTTGCGATGTTTATACCTCAATTGAACACCAGTGCACATGCTGGCAAAGTATCGTATTGCAAATTAGGTGTATCTCGGTGGCAAATGATTATCACACACTAAATTTAAAATTTGAAAAAAAGAACATTTCCTATAGAATTTACACTAACAATATTTCTAATAAACACACAGCTCATTCTTAATAAATTTGTATTATTTACAAAATTCTACTCATTATCTTCGGAACTTAAACACATCAACTCATATACAGTATGTAGAATCACTTTAAATCATACTATACAACTGCTATAAGATTTTACCCATTTTGGTACCTAAAACGCATAACAATTTTCTGTGTCTTAACCAGAGCCCGTTTTTCCACCGCTCAAGTTCATTTTTTTCCCTTTTCGTACTTAAAGCTTCCACCCAAGTTTCTCTTAACATTTCTCCTGTAATGATCTGTTACAAATCCTGCTGCTTTCCAGTGCACACCATCTATTTCTTTTATTAGGTATTCCTGTTAAGGATCCCAAACACTATTTGCATATTCCAATAATGGACAAACCATACTTAAGTAACTTTTCTCCATTCTTTGTTGCATCTTTTAAGTAGCCTCATTTTGAAACGTGACAATCTGTATGCTTTCCGAACAATGTCACCAACATGATCCTTCCAGTGCAAATTACTTTCAAATCTCACACCTGAGTATTTGCACTTGCCATCTTTTGGGACAATTACCTCATCCAAAGTATATTTAAATTCAGTTTTTGAGCTTGTGTTTGTATATGTTGTGACAGTTGATTTGCCTCCATTAACCTTCATATTCTTCTTTTCAACCCATTGTTGGATAATTTCAAGGTCCCTTTGTAATTCTGTACAATCCTCTTGTGTTATTTATTTTCCTGTAAACAATTACGTCATCTGCATACAATCTTATTTTTGATGTTATATTTTTCCCTAAATCGTTAGCAAATATTAAGTAATGGACCAATTATACTACACAGTGGAATTCCCTTCCAGAACTTTCTTTTACTGCGATACATGATTTCCTACTTTGACTTTCTGAGCCCTTGAATTTAGAAATGTTCTTATCCAACATATAACCCTCTATTTCCTCCAGTTTCTTTAATAATATTCCATGTTCCACTCTGTCAAATGCTTTGGAAAGGTGTATGGTTATGCAATCCAGTTGGCCTCCTGAATCCAACTGATTTGATATGTCCTGCTGAAATCCCACCAGTTGTGCCTCACGAGAAAATTTCTTTCTAAATCCATACTGGCTCCTCGTGAACCATTTTTTATCTTCACATAGCCCTCTGATGTACTGTGCTATTATACTCTCCAGTATTTTACAAACTACACTGGTCAGGCAGATTGGTCTGTAGTTCTCAGGTTTCTTTTTATTGCCCTTTCCTTTACAAGTAGGTATTATTATAGATTCCATTCTTTGGTATTACATTATTACTCATGACATTGTCAAAGAGAAATTTTAAATCAGGCACTATGTACTACCCCATTGTCTTATGTACCTTCCCAGCAATTTGAACACTCCCTGCTGCTTTTTCTGGCTGAAGCAGTTGGGTCTTGTTTCCTTATGTGTCTCTTCCTCTCTATCTTCGTTTTCAAACTCCCGACAATTTTCTATTGATTCTGTGAATTCTCTACTAAAGAGATTTGCTCCCTCATTATCTTTAAAATAATTGCTCATTCACTTGTCTCACCATTTTGGAAATTTGGATTCCATTTCCCTTTTGATTCCTAATATATGAATACAGCTTTTTCCATTTCCCTTTTTGGCCATTACCCTCATGAAGTATGTCATTCATGTAATTCTCTTTTGTTTTGTTTTTCACTCTAGTAAGTTCCCTTATTAGCTGTTTCCTAGTTTCTCTACTCTCCCCACCCTCTTTAATTTTCATGTCACTTTTCTACTTAAAAAAAGAATTCTTATTTCCCTTGTATAATAAACAGGTACAAATCTCTTCTCTCCTTCCCAAATGATTCCTTTAAAGTTTGCCTAAAGTGTATTTTCGTTATTGCCTTCACGTATCCAACAACTGAATTGTGATGAAAGACCCAAATTCATCTGTAGAATTTCTTGTCTTGTGTGACCCTCTTATTAAGCCTTTTTGGTACCAGTCCTACATGCATTATTGCAGCCTTATAGTCACCTATTCCTTCACTTACCTCGGTTTTATCAACAGTTTTCCATAGTTCAACCAAGAATACATCTGGTAAGTGATTGAGTCCAGTTGATTTTTGTACTACTTGTATAAATCCTCCCCTCCCAAATTAACTTATTTGTGAGTATAATCTATTAGGTTCTCAAATATTTCCATGTCTCTTTCCTCTCTTCCAGGCCTATACGTTCCTATAATTCCCACCTCCTCCATATTACCTCAAACTAATTTTATCCCTACTCTTTCATCCCACTCATCGGTAAACCATTCGTGTGAGCAATAAGTTTCCTTCACGAGAATAAAAAAACCTCCATGTTATTTCCTCAGTCTCTGCGATAGACTGTATACCCTTCTGGAAATACTTCTCTATTACTCACCCCTTCTCTCAACCATGATTCCACTCATATCACCATAAGTATTTAATAGTTTATAGTACCACAGAACGTACTTCTGTACTCTTTAAACTAACTGAAGGCACTGAAAGGAATACAGAAGAACAGGAAAGTAAGGAACTTCAAATTACCCAATTGCAACAGTCAAGTTTTAGGGAGGAAAGGGGTCTGAGATTGCTCTTGTCAAACTGCAGAAAATAAGCAATTAAAAATTCAGCACATTGATGGAATCTTATGAGATTGGTATGGTGATAGGAGTGGAATCACGGTTGAGAGAAGGGGTGAGTAATAGAGAAGTATTTCCAGAAGGGTATACAGCCTATCGCAGAGACTAAGGAAAGACGATGGAGGTTTTTTTATTCTGGTGAAGGAAACTTATTGCTCACATGAATGGTTTACCAATGAATGAGATGAAAGAGTAGGGATAACATTAGTTTGAGGTAATATGGAGGAGGTGGGAATTATAGGTACCAAACCTGTCATATACTACACTGAATACCATTTTTGACATATTTCTTGTTCATACCACACTTCACATTATCAGATTTGCATTAAAAAAACTGGAACAGTACAGAGACATTTGACCCGACCAGTGCCATCTTCATTGAATTTTTAGACTGTTGTTGGTTACTGTCACTGCTGTAGTACAGTGAAACCTCGTTAGTGCATTACTCATTCAGAGGGTTTCTCACTTAGCACGTTGTAAATTAGAAGTCCTATTTACGTTATGTTAGATCTCATCACAAATTTTTGCCATAACCGCTTAATATGATTACATCGTTCCTAACCCTGAACATGTTCGTTGTCATCCCTTGTGAAAGGAGCGTACTTTTCAACACAGGTAAGAGCTCTCTCCACAGGAGTCAGGTTGGGATAAGCTGCATAAAAACGGGAAATGGCCTTGGATTCCTGAACTTCGCAGGGTAAATTGCACCTTCAGGGAGCAAGCTCTTAGTCTCAGGAAAGTTCAGTTTTGCTTGTCTGTTTACAGTGATTACTGAAAAATCCAGTAGGCCTGCTTGTGCTTGTATTTTGCATTTCATTCAGAAGTTAGAAATCAATTCTGTGTTGAGCAATGCAGCGAAGGGTAGTGAATATTTGTCATCAGATAAGGAACACAAACGTGTGTTGATTACGTAATGCATATTTGTCTTTGAGCCCAGTTATGAATACTGAAAAAGTCATGAAGTTGCTTACTAATGAAGACAAAACAAGTGTTATGGTACTTTTAGGAAAATTCCACCATTACAATACAAATTGTTATTTATATTTGTAATTATAAGTTATGTATATGTAGATCTATTCTCTTCTAGTGGTTAAGTGTAAGAGAGGGCCTTGAGCCCTAACGTTGCCACCGGTAAAGGCATTAACAACCTATCTATCAAATTAAATTTATTCCTTCAGAATAACATTAGATTGTAATACATTATTTGCACTCATTTGAAGATTTCTTCAGCCATTAAAGTTTAAAAAACAAAAAGAGAACAAGGATATGAATTTAGACTTTAAAAGACACTGGATGAATCTTGGTATCTGGTCCTGTTTATGAACTTCGATAAAAATTTGTCGCGTTAAATATCGTCGCATTATTACACATGTTGATTTTAATTAAAACTCTGGCGTCCAGTCAAAAAATACAATTATGAAAACATACACCTTCCATAACTCACGATCAAGTGTGTACAATACCCTTTTGGATAAGTTTTTATTAATAAATTCAATAGTACATTTTCTCGTTTAACACGTTCTCTTTCCTTGTTCCTTGCAGAAACGTTTTAATGAGGTTTTACTATATACGATTTACCAAGGAAAACTTGGGGTAGTTTGTACTTTGCAGTTACAGTGTATAAGCATTCTAGAGCCTACTAATCAGACAGATAGTGAAGAGGTTATCCGGTTGATTCCAATCAGTCACCATTGATCTGCATTTAGGGCTTTTACCCAGGTGGTAGATTCCGTATACCTCTTCTGTTCTTAAATTATTTCAAAGAAGTTGGAAATTTATCAAACACCTTCAATAAATCATTCCTGTCCCTAATTCCTCTTCATATAAATAAATAAATATTTGCCCAATTAGTCTTTTATTTTCATTTTATTATCTTTCCTACTTTTAAAAACCCACTCAAGCTTATTCATCTGTCATTCCAAGCTATCTCACCACTGACAGCTCAAAATATTCTGCAGATTTTTATTTCTTTCATAATGTCTGAGACCATCTCTTTTTCAGTTTTGACTCAGTTAATTTAACAGTAAAACAAAAAATCCACTCAGTCGACCAGCTAGTCTCCTTACTTCCAAACTTTTCCACCCCCAAAGTTTGCAACATTTATGTAATAATACTCTTTTGTCAGAAATCGCCCAGAGCAAGTTATGCTGCTTTCCTTTCAATCTCTTCCAGTTCTTGTATCAAGTAATCCTGATGAGAGTCTCATACATTACGACCATGCTCCAATTGGGTTCTTATCAGCGACTTATACGCCCTCTCCTTTTCATCCTTACTACAACCTCTAAATACCCTCATATGCATATGAAGAGATCTGTAACCCTTATTTACAATCCCGTTTATGTGATTACCCGAACGAAGATCTTTCCTTATACGAACATTTAGGTAATTACGGAGATTGGCACGAGTTACTGTCATACCATCAACACAGTAATTAAAGCTCGGAGGACTTCTCCTCTTTGTGAAACTTACAGCCCGACTTTTCTCACCGTTAACCCTCATACAATCGCCTGCTGCCCATCTCACAACTTGATCAAGATTTTTTTCTTTTTGCACACAATCCTGTAAATTATTTATTACTCCATACAGCATACAGTACATAATACCATCCGCAAATAGCCTTATCTTTGATAACATAAAGTTCCAATAACACTGCCTAATGAAATGAATGACAGTAATATAGGTGATGTAAAAATTTATGAATACACAAAAACCTTAGTATGTTTTTGCACAAAGTATTGAAAAATTCAAATAATATAATTTTTCAACGATTAAATACATTATATGCAAGTAAGTATTTCTCCTAGGGCCCTTCAATAGTTCATTTTAGTCTAAGATTGTTTTTAATCATGTAATTAAATATTTTCTTCAATCAAGGAAATCGCTCCCCACCTGGGAGTGAGCCGTTGTGTACCGAGCTCTCCGCTTAAGGGGTTGAGGAGAAGAATTGGAAGTAATGCGGCCACAGTCTATCAAAGGTACTGTCTTGGCATTCGCCTGGAACTGAGAATGGGAAACTGTGGAAAATCGTTCCCAGCACGGCCGAGGTGGGATTAGAACCCTTGCTCTTCTGAATGCAATGCACTATTAATGTGCCTCAGCACGCAGAGCTACACTGCTTGGTAAACATTGTTTAGTCACTTCATCAAACACTTTTATAATAATGACCCTGCTGACATGCAGTCTATGACACTCATCCACTACTGCAGACGTTATCTCGGGTTCACATCGTTGCTCGATAATGACCCGCTGGATTCACAATTAAGTATTTATTTATTTTCCACCTAGTCGATACAATGATTGCTTAAGGCAATTTTTAATGGTCAAAAGTGGTACATGTTTCGTATATTATCAACATCTTCAGCCACATAACACTGTTTAGATGAAAAATATATAAAATTGACAAAGTAATGCTTTGTTTGTTTTAATCTTGTCAATCTTATGTTAATTTTAAGGACACTTCAAAACAGAAGAAAGTGGTTGTTTCCATGGCCAAAATGTTAGAAGCATTAAAACGGCTAGACATTAATGACTGTAATTCAGGCTACGGCATAATGACAGATGAAGAAATTATTGCCTCTGGTTCCTCGGTAGGTAATGACGAGAGTGATGGTGAATTCGAATGAAATCAGCACTCCATCAGAAGAAACTGACTCGTAGAGAGGCAACAATGCAGCTGGACAAACTGATTGCCTATTTAGAATCCCAGACTGAAACCACACCGGCAGAACTGATGTTAGTAAAACATCTTTGTGATCATGCTGTGCACAAACGCTATTCAAATGTAAAACAGAAAAGACTCGCACATTATTTTAGTGTATAAAACAGAGTTGTAAGCGTAAGAAAAGTTTTCTTAAATTTTTTGTACATTTAAAAAATGGTATTACTGTACAACTTATGTTAATAAATTATGTAACATCTACTGTTCAGAACGAAATGATCCATAATTTTACTTGAAAGCCAAATATAACTTTCCCAGCACATTCCACCCCATTTCTTCCAGTCTATTTCTATTTTGTCCCTTATCGTCTTCTCTCCAGAATTCCTCCCAGAAAATTCAGCTCCATTGCATGCAATTAATTTCAATCCTCCTGGTCCATATCTAAGTCTCAGCACCGTAATTAAATCCAGTAAATATGTTAAATGGCTTACTTCTCTTTTAACCGGGTGAGTTGGCCGTGCGGTTAGGGGTGCATGGCTGTGAGCTTGCATCCGGGAGATAGTAGGTTCGTATCCCACTGTTGGCAGCCCTGAAGATGGTTACCCATGGTTTCCGATTTTCACACCAGGCAAATGCTGGGGCTGTACCTTAATTAAGGTCATGGCCGCTTCCTTCCAACTCCTAGGCCTTTCCTATACCATCGTTGCCATAAGACCTATCTGCGTCGGTGCGACATAAAGCCACTAAAAAAAACTTCTCTTTTAAATGCACATTTTTTTTTCTGTTTGGGGGAAAAACCTCGTGATAGCCTATTCTCAATATATGCCTACACTCCATCTACTCTAATTACATCTTGGTTGTCTTTTTTTTAAGGTAATTGGAAATGAACTCAGAAATTATTTTCTCAAATAGCTGTGCCCTGTCTCCTGACCTGAGAGAGACTGACTAGCTTTACTTAATATGAAATGCCTCCATCATAATTGCTCCAATGGTCCATGGTTGCGATTAACTAAATTATAAGTTTGGTTGCTGTTTGTAAACATAGTTTGCTTATCTAGATTGCTGAAGTAATTGATTATATATGTGTTACTGAATTGAGTTTTTGTTTTGCATGAAATGTCTCCAACAAGTTGTCTTAAAGCAGCTTATCTCTACACATTTGGAAAAGTTGCAGAATTATTCTTACGTTTCAGTTTAAATTTTTTAAAGAAAATATGCAGATAAAATTTATAGTAATTTGTTTTGTGTTTTTCTGTATATTTTCCAGGTGCTGAATATGCCCGGAAGGTGGAGGTGTATTACTGTGATTTGTGTCGTACCTACTTGCCATGGTATGATGAACAAGAGAAAGCTCTAGCCATCCATTGTCGCTCAAGGTCACACTTACAGCGATATGTACGTTATCGTGAAGATAGACTCCTTAGAAAAGAGGCTGAGAGACTTCATCAGAAAAAGTTGGCTAAGAGAAAGGCTGAAAAAGAAGCAAGGGCCAAAAAGGCATCTGAAAAGAAGGATCAATCTGCTGATGTAAATATCGCACCATTACTTACCGTGTATATATATATATTGTAATTATAGTTAACTAGACGTGGTACTTGACGCTCGCTGGGTACATCATAGAATGTTTACTTTTAGGATTTGTATTGCCTATTAATTGCAGTAATAGTCTGCTATAGCAAGTATGGCATAAAGCGCGAACCCCATTATAACGGCAAGTTTTTCCTGGCCCTTGAAAATTCCTATACTAAACTGTGCATTATCATTCGGTTACAGGAAGAAATGTATCACTGATGCATCCATTCTTGTGAGTGATTAAGTGCGCCATTTTTCCTGTTGTCAATATATGTGCACTTGAGCACTTATATTGAATGCATTCGATTCTCTTTGGTATCGTTTTCTTGCTTTGTGTACTACCGAACTTTCGTTGACATTGAAAGGAGATATCTAAGACTGCTGTCCTTGATAGAAAATTCCCTCTCTAGCGCATTTCCCTAGGGAGCGTATTTTTATGTAATTACTTTTTTGCGTAAGTTTTAATGCAAGTTATAAATTTCATTATTCCTATTGTGCATCCCCAAGTAAAAAAACATCTTATTTCACATAAAAACACACATTTTCACATTTTAAAAATGTAAATACATATTTAAGAAATTCTGTAATAAACACATAAATCGACAATATTTGTTAATCAGTAAAATTTAAAATGCTTCTGTGTTATAAAATAATGCTCATTTTTTCATTTTACCATTACGGTATCGTTTTTAACAGTGTATTCAACACATGTATCTGAATGTTTTGGCTAGTTATAGACTTCCCTCCAGAAGTTCTAAAACTTGCTGGTTTTTAGCTACGTCGTTACATTTAGACAGCGATTTGATTTGCTGCACAAGATTTTTCCTTGCATGATGTCATTCCAACTCACTTTTATGAGTCAGTCCGCTCGGGTTTTGTTTATAGAATATCAGCAAAAGGCAATCACGGAGAGATAAGGTGATGGATAATACAGTTACGACATGGGAGACTGGGAAGAATATTGCCCCACCATAAGGTAGTGGGATTTCATCACTCCTAAGAGTAAGGTTAGCTGTTCGGGGCTATATATCATTTCCATACCTGCCAACTTTTATGGTTTGTCCGTAAAATTTAAGGAAATTGCAGCATTTTACGGTTTTACGGGTGTACAGTGTCATTTTACGACTTCGCGGACAAAAATTTGAAACGTTAACATTAGATAATCGTCCACTTCCGTACAATAGATTGTTTGCGTGGGTCAAAGCACGCTCGGTCTTGGCAAGACCGACTACAATATATTGTAGTCTGTCTTGGTCGAAGGCAAGTCCACGATAGTCGATAACTCATTCTTTGATATGATTGGCATTTTTAATTGTGTGATCTTTGTGTCGTTGTTGGAATTGGCCGGGATAACAGTTCTTCCATGTAAATCTTAGGTGTCGGCAGGCTCTGCTCCGCAAATTCTTTGTTCCGCTCCGTTCGTTGGATTGTGAAGTGAAATGTCTGAGAGTTACAGGCTGCTCTTTCCCTTTTCGTAATCATCGTTTATACAAACTATTATGATGCTCCGTTCGCTTGTGATTTAACCTATATTCTTTGACCACATGATTGTTGTTCTGTGGTGGCCTTTTGAGGTTATGACATATTTTAATGAAGGGTTCAAGGTTTTGTGTTATGAATTCGTTCTTCGCAGTTTCCTGTATTCCTTGGACTAATCACACTCGTTCCAATGACTGAATATACCGCTATTAGTGAAGCCACTTAAATTACAAAGAATAATAATAATTACATTCGTTCCACGTGTGTGTGTTTTTCTACCATGTGCACATTCTTCATTCACGAGGTTGGCTTCATGTTCATTTAATCCTTTAAGGCTTTGTGTGCTTTGCCATGTTTTAATGAAGTGTTTGACTGCTTTGAGTGTTTGTTATAATTTTATGTTACGTTCAGTGATCGATGTTTGAATGGATATAGAGACTTTCTTCTCAGACATTTTCATACACTATATTCCTGTTATACGTTATCATGAATAAATCCAACAAGAAACAGCAAGAAACAGTACTTCCAGACATTTAAAGAATCATATTCTGTTGATTTTCCCTGCATACTAAAATCAAGAAAGGAAGAAAATTTTGCCTTTTGTACGGTATGTGGGTGTGATATTAATATTGCACATGGTGGAAGAAACAATTTAAATAATCATGTGAAGTGCGGTAAGCACATAAGTTACGTTAAAATCGGAGGAAGATAACAAGAAAATCAACTTTTTTTTTTTTTTTTTTTGGTCAAGTCTGGAAACGTCGACAGTGACGTAATTAGGGCTGAGTGTCTGTTTACTTACTTTTTGGTGGAACACAATGTGCCTTTAAATGCGGCTGATCATGCTGGGGCTTTATTTAAGAAGATGTTTCGCACATCAGAAGTAGCAAAGAAATACAGTTGTGGTCGCACAAAAACGGCATGCATTGTAAATAAAATGGCAAAAAATGCATCATCTGAAGTTAAGTGCCTTCAGAATGGACCATTGGACAGATGGAAGCAATGATACGAATGCCAAGTTGTATCCTATTGCTGTTACATTCTACGATATTCCGCGGGAAAAAGTAATGAGCACTGTGCTATCCATACCAGCATTAGAGGGTGACTCAACAGGGCGAAACATAGGTAACCTGATCTTATCACAGCTGAATTCTCATAACATACCAATTGAAAACTGTGTGGCTTTCTGCTCCGACAATGCTCCTGTTATGATAGGACACAAAAATGGAGTTTCAACAGTTCTGAAGGTAGCTCAACCAGGTATTGCCATTATAGGTTGCATTTGCCACATGATTAGCAGCTGAAAAAGGTGCTGGAAGATTACCACTTGAAGTGGAATGAGATCCTTGTTGATACATTTTATTTCTTAGAGAAGAGTGTCAAAAGGAAAGAGCGCCTTCAGAAATTTCAGAACTTGCACAATAAAGAGGCAAAGAAAATTCTGAAATATGTATGTACTAGGAGGTTATCTTTAGGCAGACGTACGGATAGACCACTGGACGAGTGGGATCCGCTTCTTTCTTTCTTCAAGGAGGAAGTAATATTATGTAGTACCCAAAACATTTCCACAAGCTTGACCTCTTTCAAAATACATAGAGTTGAACCAAGTGGATCCAGAGAGTATCAGAAGAAGAGAATTTTTGATTCTGCTACTACACATGCCCCTAAAAGAATAAGATTCTTCCAAATGCGACAAACCCATCCTGAAAACCAAGACTTCTGCTACAACACGTGAGGAAAAATTGTTTATGTTCCTATCCTCAAACTTGAACAAGGCCTTTTGCACTTTCCTTCATGTGACTATTCCTGTATTTGACAAATTCAATGTTGCCCTTCAGACTTCTTCCCCACAAGTTCATTTTTTATTAGAACTTCTAATGGATTTGCTAAAGCAGTTGTTCACCAAGTTTGTTAAGCCCAAAATTGTCAAAAGCTCCTTGAAGTTGAGTACAACTTCATTCAAATTCAAAAAGTGATGATGAGTTAGTTATTGGCATTCAGACTTCGAACATACTGAACGATCTCCAATTTGCAGATAAATCTCTTTGCTTTTCATCAGTGAGAAACTACTTTTGTACTGCTTGTGACTACATCTTCAACAAGTTTCCACACAAAAATGATGTGTTAAAGCATGCTCAAGTTGCCAGAGTAGACAAAATTGAAGATGCACAGTTTTCTTCCATTCGTTTTTTCTTGGAAAAATTTCCTATCATGTTATGCATGGAAGAAAATGAAACTACAAATGAGGTGGTATTTCGAAAATCTTAGATTTTTCGTCGCGCGTGAGTTTTACTGATAGCCCTTTTCAAAAGTTGGCAGGTATGGATATTTGCTGCAACCATTGCAAGGCAGAGCTCTGTATTGAAGGTTTTCTGAGAACTGTCCTCCATTTGGTGGAGAAATGGCTGCAGGCCTGTTGCTTGTTTTCTTGTCTTCAACATATGTATAGCAGTGTTCTTGTGCTGGTCCAGACAGTATTTCTTTACACATTTTATCTGAAGGGACAGAAAACAGAACAGAAAATTAACTTTGAGAAATCGTGTGAAAAACATTAGTAGGTCTGCCGTATAGGAGATAAGTGTATTAAGCATTTAATAAACACTGAACTTACTTCTTTTGAACAGGCTTGGCAAAATATCACTTTCCCATTGGTAGTGAAATTTCAGTCGCCATTGAACCACTGCCGATACAGAATAGATCTGCGTGATTTGTCCTTCGGCATTTGCTTGAGAAATTATTGCACTTCGTTTAGATAATGGAAAACACTGCCCGCTATTTCCTCCCCGACACCTTCAACTGTATTAACACCAATGTACATGGTCCACTAACAATCTGGCTTTAACAAATATTTTTACGAGTCCAGGAATTCCAAAATTACTTGCAGCTTAGCACAAAACGAGTAAACTGATGTGTAAACAGCTCTTCCCATCGTGTGCATTCTCTTTCTCCCCCCACTTCCCCACAGCAGGGTGCAGATTCAAGGCCACCTCGCTCCAAGCAGAATCAGAAGATAGATAGAACACTGTTGTCCTCTCTAATCCCATTTAAGTGCCTGTCTTTGGTAGCTACCTGCAAACAATACCTGCTTTCAGCGGCTATCTGGTCAAGAAAACTAACAAAGTTGTGATGGGTGTAAAAATACGACTTAAAAACTTAATATTTGTCGTTTTAGGCACTTATCATGCAAATATCTTCAAAATAGGCACTAATGCACGAAATGGGCATTTATTGGCACTATAAAACCCATGTGTTTCCTTTGAAAATCGACAAAAAGATTTTAGACTTATAAGCATACGATTCTGGGTTGAGGATAAAAATAGGCATTTATGATGAAATCGTCACCCTATAAGACACACTAGGTATTCAGCTATGTGTGAATATGTGCACGAAAAGAATCATTCTTTCACCAGTATTGAACAAGATATGAAATACAGTTGAACCTGCTTTATATGTAACTCTGATGTATGTCATTTCCTTAAGGTCCCGGCAAAATGCAATTTAAAAGCGTGTTAATTAAACCTTATTTATACGTAATACGTATTGTCAGTGAAATATAACTTAGTTTTCCATAATTATTATGAGCATGTGCTTTTTAAAAAGAAACTACTGTATTTATGAAGTTTCCTCTTTGTCGGCATTGGCGGAAGTAGAGCGGTCGGGTTTCGGTGCTGAAACAGAACACAGAGAGTTTCGCCAGGTGACGTCGTTGACTCTTACTTATTGGCGGCTTAATAAAGGTCAACCAAGCGAGTCCCCTTCGCTCTCTATCTCGCTCCTCCTCTACCTTAGTCGTTTATGACCTTCAAAGTGCTGCCGAAGATTAAGATACAAGCAAAGTGGCAGTTTCGGTGCGGAAACAAAAGAAAATACAGTAAATTTGTTTGAATATGAGAATTTCTTTCCTGGGAACAATGGAGAAGTAAAGTGTCCACAGTGCCGCTATCTAGTGTTCACTGTTGAACAGTAGTTTTGTCATTCAGTTGCTTTTGATTAGCCATGGAGAACAGAAAAAAAGGAAAAGTTATACCCTAGGTGAAAAAGTAAAATTTATACTAGAAGTGGACGCTAATCCACACAAGCAAAAACTGAAATTGCTTCAGACTTAGGGATTGCTTATACCATGCTATGTACAGACATCAGTAAAAGAAACACTATTTTGGACGAGTTCTTAAAACTGAGTTCAAAATCAGCAAAGCGCAGCCATCAACAAGAAGGAAGGTACGTAGATTTGGAGAAAGCGCTTTTCACATGGTTCCAGCAAAAGCGTGCTGCAGCTCTACCAATTAGTGGCGACATGCTGAAGGCAAAGGCAATAGATTTAGCTGAAATGATGAGTATCACTGCTGATTTCAAGGCTTCATCAGGATGGTTGCAAGGATTTAAAGATTGTCATGGAATCACAAGGAGGACAATTTGTGTTGACTCAAAAGCTGTGGAAGACGTCATGGTGCAACACTGGAAAGAAGAGGTTCTGCCGGGTATCGCAAGCGAATATCAGCCTCCAAACATCTACAATCTTGATGAGACCGGGGTATTCTACAATCTCCTTCCGAATAAAACATTGGCTTTAAAAGACGACTCATGCCATGGAGGAAAGAAAAATAAAATTCGTCGAACAGTACTTCTCGCCACCAATGCAAATGGATCTGACAAACTTCCTCCACTTGTGATAAGAAAATCGAAGAATCCAAGGTGTTTTAAGGGTGCGAAAACAAAACCTACGGAATATGAATCCAACAGAAATTCTTGGATGACTATGCTTCTAATGGAACAGTGGTTCAAAAAACTGAACATTAAAATGAAAAAGAAACAACCTCAAATCGTTCTGGAGAATGTCCGAGTGGAATTTTCCCCTCCTAACTGTACCAGTGTTCTACAACCGCTTGATTTGGGCATCGCTGCAAATTTCAAAGTACATTATAGAAAAATGCTGGTTCATCATTTAATAACACTGAGTGATGTAGGAAATGAACCTCTCTCCATTAATTTGCTTCAAGCCATGGACTTTATTTCGACTGCCTGGAAACAGGTGTCATCCTTTACAATCAGCAACTGTTTCCGCAAAGCTGGTGTCTTACTAGAAGAGGCTGCCTCTAATGATGATTATGGGGACGAAGTTTTGTCTGGCAATGAGCCAACGCTACCGGATGGTGTAGAATTCGGTACTTTTGTGCATTTCGATGATAATCTAGCTGTATGTGGAGAACTACTGGATGAAGAGATTATTGCTGATGTATGACAACAACACGGTGGTGATAGACCAGCTACAAGCGATATTGACAGGGATGGAGATGGAGATAACGACTTGAATCTTGAATCTGTGAGGTGTTTAGTGCAATCGATGTGTGTAGGTGTTACATCAGTGCGAAAAGTTGTAGTGAATATGCTTTGAATTCATTACTAAGTTTGCAAAAGGAGGTTTATACTTCCACCCCCAGCTCTCTCACTACCCTCCCATGTAGTGTTAGCCCAGCCCTTACTGCTAGTAGCTTGTACCAAGCTAGACCGTTACGTATACTAATCAGAAGTGAGTGCATGGTTCGAGAACAATATAGGTTTACTGCTTCGTGATATTGCGTGAGTTTGTTATATTTTCTAAATAAAGGGATCTAGTATTCGTTTTGCGAGCCTAAAAAGATTTTCTTCTTAATGTAGACTAAGAAGTACATCTTCCAAGCACCCAATTAAGCGCATGACAGGATAGTTGAGCCGCTTTGTTGACATGTAAAGTAACATTAGATGACAAGTCTAATCAATGGCTGTGAATTAACGAGGTTTTACTGCATGTGTGTTAATGTAAGTTAGATTAAGATGATCTTAGAATAGAGAAATTTTGATTTTATATATGTGAAGCTTGCTGATAAAGTGGATATCTTTCGAAACATGTGCAAGTACTAAGTGTATAAAAGACTTTTATAATGAATGTTGACCCATGGAATTTATAAAAATATAGCTTTAAAGTTATGACAGTGTGCATCACTGATTTCAGAGGTATTACATAAGCATAGGAAAGGGACAAACAAGTGTCAAATCAAGTCGAGAATCCTGTTGAATTTGCTTCTATATTATCACACACACAGAGGTTTGTTTATCTATTCTTGCATCTGGTTAAAATTTCAAGTGGGGATTCCCATGTAAATTAATAGCTAAAATTGTCATTACTCTAATGGAGCTTAAAATATGTTTTCATGATACATATGCAGTTAGGTTAGATGATGCTGTTTGGGTCAGAAAACTTAAACTTTTGCCTCAGAAGGCTCTCTTTTAATTTATTTGTTTACATAGTTTATGCCCACATTGGAGCACTTAAGTCAAACCCAAATACATTTACGTTAACAAAGAATTAACTGAAGATTTAGCTTGCATCAACTTCTTCCTTTCCCAAAACCTCTTCATTCTGGCTGACCTGGCTGCCCTTTCTTCATCAGATATGACATATTGTGTTGTACAGTTTTTAATGACAATCTTATTTGTTTGTTCTTGAGAATCCTTTTTTCTTCTCTATTTTCAATTTGCTTCATTGTAATATTCAGCTCTTCTAAATCATTCTGAACTTCTTTAAACCAATTATTTTTTGTTTTACTTTTACAAAAGTAATTAAATAGTTGTTTTATTATCCTATTATCATTTAATCTAGAAAGATGACAGAAAAAGGCAATTCTTCTTTTTCTCATCGTATCTATTATAGATTCACTTTCCCTATAAACCACTGCATTAGGCAATAATCTCCATTGTCCATCCACCTGATGTTTTTTATTAATGATTGTTCTGAGTATCCTTCTGTCAACCTTTTGCAGTGTATCAGTTGCTTTGGTGTTCAATTTAAATAGTGTTTCACAAGCGTAAGTCTCTTCAGGTTTAATGACGGAACAGTAATGTTGAAGTTTAGCATTTATTGAAAGAGATTTTTTCTTGTACGTTGGCCATGTAATTCGTTGTGCTTTTTTTAACTTAAAGGTTCTGCTTTCTGTTGATGATTTTTCATTGGTGTTCCAAGTTATAATTTCACCAAGATATTTAAACTTATCCACAATTTTAATTTGTTTGGTATTGGCTAAGGTAATGGTTGGTGCTGTAACAGGGAAGGTTGGCATTATTTCTGTTTTTTCATATGAAATTTGCAATCCAACTTTTCTTGCTATGTTATCAAGTTCTTCTATTTGCAATTTAGTAAGCCGTAATATGGAAATCATCTGTGAAAACATAACTTTTGAGCAAGCTGATTATAATTTCATAAAACCAAACCAAACCAAACCAAACCCCATGGCACAACAGCCCCGAAGGGCCATGGCCTACCAAGCGACCACTACTCAGCCCGAAGGCCTGCAAATTATGTGATGCCATGTGGTCAGCACGACAAATCCTCTCGGCAGTTATTCCTGGCTTCCTAGACTAGATTATAATTTCATACATATTTTAATCTGTGTTTATTTTGTATTTTTTGTATCTTTTCCAAAAAAATTGATATAATGACAATCCACTTTAAAAAGTAAAATTTTCAATATTATGATTTCTGGCTATAACGGACTTAACTGTATCTTAATGTGGGTTTTTTTTTTTTTAGAATGGACCAATGGTCTCAAGATTAATATATAATCTGTATGACTGCCGAAACTAATGTATGATTAAGAAAACACTGTAAAATACCTGGAAAAGAATTTACTCATATTAGGTTATAATTTAAACCACATTTTGAATCAGTTGATTCCTTGGAAAAGTTGCAAAATTATTGTTTCTGTATGTTTTTCCAAGCATTTTGAAATGATTCTATTCCTAAAAAACATTTCTTTTAAAGGCGTTTTCTAGGGTTTTCTTAATCTTGCATTAGTTTTGACGGAATGAAGAACTTTGGGTAATATACAGTAGAACCTAGATAATTCAAAATCGCTTAATTCAAAATTTCACCTAATTCAAAGAAGCTCACTTTCCCGGAAACATGAACAGTTTTGCATGTTATTTAAATCGTTTAATTCAAAATACGGATTATTCGTCATTCGAAGAACCATAACGGTCCCATTACCAAAATCAGACTTTTAATTCAAAACTGCCCTTACATTTAGGGGCTGCCTGGCCGAGGCGGTAAAGGCGTGCTCGGTTCGCCCGGAAGGACGTGGGTTCGAATCCCCGTCAGGAAGTCGTAAAAATTTAAGAAACAAGATTTCCACTTCCGGAGGTACATATGGCCCTGAGGTTCACTCAGCCTACACCAAAAATGAGTACCAGGTTAATTCCTGGGGGCAAAGGCGGCCGGGCATAGAGCTAACCACTCTACCCCATTACGTGCCGAGGTTAACAATGGTGGAAGCCTTTACCTTCCACTTCTCCAAGGGCCTTCATGGCCTGTACGGAGGTGACTGCTGCTGCTGCCCTTACATTTTAAAAAAGTAGTATTTTACAGAGTAATTTAAATTCAAGATTTCTCCATGTCACGAAAGAACGCATCTTCTGGAACGTGCAGGGGTAGCCTTCTGCATTTTCACTTCAGTTTATCTGCAGTGTGCTTCATATTTGATAAGTTCAAGTGAAATTGTAATTCTTTTGTATTCAGCATTTTAAAGAACGCTACAATATCACATAGCAGGCAGTGTGCAGAGAAACCTACTCTGCGAACAAGTGATGCCGACAGTTGGCGAAAGAGCGTGGCTCATATAATCAATTCGTATGCACCAAACAAAATTGTCAGTGCCGATGAAACAGAATTTTTTTAATGCTGGGCCCAAAAGGACTTATTTAAGGAGAGAAGTACCTGCTGGGAAATCGTGCAAGGGTAGAGGTCACTGTACTGTAATGCAGACGGAAGCAAGAGACTTTCTCCCCTCGTCATAGGAAAGTTCGATAAGCCATGATATTTTAAGGGCATCGGGCACTTTCCGTGCAAGTACAAGACACCTAAAAATGCGAGCGGTACAGTAATTCAAGGAAGAGAGAATTTGCTCAGGAGAGTTGGTATAATTTGTCGTCGTCTTTGAATTCTGATTTTTTTCTTTCTTTTGTTGCGTGAGGTTATGTCTGCCATTGTTTAATCCAAGTTCATTATTTGAATAATGTAAATGCACCTTGCTCGATACATTTCGGAAATAGTGTTTTCCATGGCATTAGAAAGTTTTAAACTGTGAATCAAGGTTAATTACATGTAGTAACGGGTCTTAGAATATTTTGTGACATCGCAAGGGTTGGCATTTCTGATTTAACGGGGTTTTACTGTGTATTACTTTAGCTGAAACTGGGAAGAAAAAAGCTTCGACTTTAACAAAAAAAACTCTCAGGAATAGGAAAATGAAACTAAAGGAGAAAACATATTCTAGTGTTATTATCAAATAATTAAACCTTTCTTTTTTTTTTTTCAGAAAACAGCTGAAAATAAGGAAAAAAGCGAGAAGGATGGTGAGAAAAGCTCAGAAGATACAGCAGGTGAATCTCCTAAGAAAAAGAAAAAGAAGACTGAAGATGGCAGTGAGGTTTCTCAAGGAGAAGGCCAGGCTGCAGAAGGTGCGGGCCAAGAACAAGACCAAGATCTGGAGATGGGAACAGAGGAAGACCTGGACAAGGAAATAGGAGGATTACTGGATGAGGTTGAAGAGGCCGTCAACAAATCATCAGATGAAGATGAAGACTCTCGTGGGCGCTATGATAGATTTCAGAATAGTGAGAAAGGCAGCACAGCATTGAATGCTAACCAATCTGAGGAAGATGTGACCAAGGTCACTACAGAGGAGGAGCAGGCTGCAGAGGTAGATGATGAAGATATGGAGAAACCAGAAGATGCTAAATCCGAACCACAGTCGCCTGCTAAGAAGGCTTCTGTTCCAGAGTCTGCATCAACTCCTCCTACTGCTGCTTCAACTGACTGAGTATACTTGTCCTGGTTCTTAGTAACATGTAACGTAGATATTTCTGTTACATGTTTACTTTTATAATAATGTTAAGTGCTATATGTGACTGATAACTGTTTAGTAAAGTGATTTATCTGGTGGTGCATGTTTTAGTAAGGTGGGACTCTCTAAGACGTGATGAATTGTGAAATAGTGAAGTGTCTCTTTCTCTTACTAGTTTCAGTGAAGCATTAGAAAGTTTATTACTTAAAGCAATATGACAAGTTCACTTCCTGTTGTGACTGACATCCTGTTTTCCTTATTTCATTTTTTTTACATTTGTTGCTGAGCTAGAATCACAACTTGTTAGTTCTTGTTAGCTGATTTTGGCAGTTCTCATTGCCAGCTAGGAGAAGTAATGTGTTTTAACTTGCTTAATTGTTGCAGATGTTACTCATAAATGGCATAATGTACGCAATAATAAGTTTGTTTTAAAAAATAAGCTGAACTTTTTCTACGTTAAACTTTTTATTTTTCAGGATAGAAGTAACAGAAGAGTGACCAAACTTTATGGAACCTTATAAGATAATTGTTAATGTATCTCTCTGGGGATTTTGTTTCTCCTGAACATTTTAATGGGAATGCAGTCTAGTTGTCAAAAAAATGAAAAAATTGAGAATTTTTCTTCATTTATGTTGCACATGACCTCAACTACCATGGATTATGGTTTTGCATCGTTTTACTCTTGTTTGATAACTTTTATGTAACTTGGCAGAGTAAGAATTTAATGTTCTGTCTGATGTAGACTGCCATTCATAAAAAATATCATCTTTAACATTACTTCCATTTTTCTGGTAGGATAGTACATTGTTTTAAAGCAAGGTTACCACAGTACAGGTCTTCTCTTTGCTATTCGATCTTATGCATATTAAATGGTAAATGTCCCCTTCATCTGAATTAATTTTACTGCATTACTGTTATCAAAAGCTTATCGTTCAGACCAAAGTAAAACAATAGTGGAAGGTTCACTTCTTTATATTGAGGGGAACAACAAAAAAGAAAGGCATGCATATTCTTGGTTCATCGTTTCAATGGGAAGAAGTTGAAGGAAGTGGTGGAAATTATAACTGCAATGGTTTTTTTTATTATTTTTATTTTTTTATATATATATATATATATATATATATATATATATATATATAATGATCGGCAGCATTTTTGTGGACATTTTCATTTTAAAAGGACTATAAAGTGACCTGCATAAAACGTGTTTCAATCAATATATATTTGTGTCAACTTGTGAGTTAGAATGATGCAATGTGCACTTTAGGAGGATCCCTTAGCACACAGTCTTAACGTTGGCCATTGACCATTGTTTTCAGTGAAAGTGTAAGGCTCTCAAAAGTACATAAAGCTTTGATAAATTTTGACAATTGCTGAGCTTAAAATAGAAAACTGAAACAGTTGTGAGGAAATGAACAGCAGAAAATTCATCAAGGAGAAATAATCATAACAAAAGTATGTGATATGTATGTACATGACAATTAAAATGAAATCTTCAGTAACTAGGAACTACACTGATCCCACACGTGTTAACGTAATTGCCATACTGGCAAAGTGTCACCGATCATTGCTTGTATTCCAACAAGTGCACAATCGAGAGCTCTTTATAAATTGGGCAATACTAGGACTACGATGTAAATTATCGAGGATAAGAAAACAGGGATGAATTACAATAATTCTGAGAGATAATAATTATTCCATATTATGGAATTAATTGATATAGTGAACTGGACATATGTGCTAAGTAATAACTACATTGGAGATTTCAATTTCCCTAAGACACATTCCATATATTCATAAAAGTGTTCAGCTATTGTTGATAGATAATTCCTTCCCGTACCTCCTGCCACTCGAATATAGATGTTATACTACAAGGGACAACCGTCAAAACAGTTGGAAGTCTTGTGCATTTGCTCCTAAGGTGTTAAAAATTTGGTTGTATGATTATTTTAAATTTATACCTACCTTTTGAATTCATCATACTTCATTAAGATGATCCATTGAGGATGAAAGCTAGTTAGACTGAGATTTCTGGGTGAAAGATACAAAATACAGGAAAACAGTGTTGCAGAAATAATCAGTACAGTTTCCACTGTGTAGGTGCGCTTGCAAAATTAATGATGTTTTTCAACAGTTATGCTGGTTTACTAATGACAGCTGTGATTTAAATATTCTTTTGAAACCTCTTAGTTATTGTCTTTGTGGTAAAAGCTCATGGTGTATAATTTCATAATAAGATACATTAGCCAAAGCATAATTTTCTTCATTACCAAACCTTTATACCTGTATTGGCTGAATAAGTAAGATCATGTGTTGCATTGTTCTTTTTGCCACCAGAGTAATAATGAAATTAAATTATGTTAGGCATGACTGAAATTATGGTAAAATCTTCTTTATTCCTTCCCAATACTGAAATACCGATTAGGATATCCTATACTGAATATTTGGTGGACTGGTTAAGCATTCTTCAAATGGTAAGCTAATTGTATACTATCTGGCTGTCCTTGATTTTGTTATGTAAGTTTTGTTATACTGTATAACTTAATGTTATGAAAAAATATGTATGTTACTTGCCAAGTCCTTAGAGGACGTATTTTATATGAGGGTAGTTGTTTTGTGTACATAATTGAGATATCTGTTGGTCATGCTGCTCATCTGTTCAAAATACTTCTAGAAAGTCGGCGTTTTCCTCTCAATTTTTTAAGCTTATGGCATCCTGATAATGTGTACGACATACACTAGGTTCCCCCTTCTTCCCATAGACTATTGAGTCATTTTGAAGACGAGAGCGAGTGAAACTTGCTTGCTTTGGTTTGTAGAAAGAATCTTGATTTAGATATTTTTAAATAACTTACATCGGCACTAATGCCATTCAGTGTGTGGCTGTTACTTACTTTTGATTTATCTTGCTTTCATTTATTGCTTTCACTTCTGTATTGATCAGTATTTGTGAATAATGAGAACTTCCAAGATGTTGATATTATATCTTTCATTTGAATTACCATTTTCCTCTGTCTAATAATTTTAATAAGGTATATTCATAATTTAGTACACATGTAATATGTCGTTCTAGATCAACTTATAATAATGAAGTCAAAAGTTGCAATAAATACCTTCATGTCTATATCTTATTGAAATATGTCACACTTGAGACACGGCGGGAGAATTCATTGACAATAGTTTATTCCTGTGTTGAAAGCAGAATTTGCATTCTGCATAATGTGGATTAAAGTCTCATTGTTATAAACATATCCCTCAGTGCCTTGAATGTGACATGCTCATTTTCCTCGTAAAATATATTTCTCTCCCTTCCCAGAATGGAATATTGGGGGTGAAGTGTTCAAATAAGATATTTTGCTGTTTTCACATTGAATTCTGATTTAATAATGTTATTACATTCTTATTAATTGCTCCTGTTAAGCTTCTTTATTGCATTAATATATCATCTTCAACTTAACCATTTTTTTAAATATTTACTTTCTTGTTTAGCAGATTTTCATAAAGTACCCTTATTTCTCACCAGATGAATAATTATGTTCCATGGTATAGAAGTTACCTTGGAGTCAAGTTGCATGAAACTAAGCTTGTTTGATTGTCTAAGATAGGTGTAAAATGTGTATGACTGACATCACAGTCGTCAGACCAATGAAGGGGTAAGGATCAGAATTTCTGGAAGAGTCATCTATTGTTAAAGACAAGTAATGGGAGATTAAGGAGTAAAGATGCTAGGTATGCTAGGCACACCATGTTATAAACAAGGGCTTGCAGTAACTGGCCCTCATTCTACCCCATTGACATGTAGTGAAAACAACTAGCACCACACTAGTATGTCAAGTATTTGATGCATCTACAGGTACAAAAATTAGCCAAGCCTCATTAGTGTATGGAACAGGGTTCTGATAGGATAGTTTTGATTTTGATTTCTGTATAGACTTCTTGATCCCAGGTACTTTGATACAAACTTCCCATGTTTTGTTGCGGTAAGAGTTGCAGTTGCTTAATCCTGTTCCAAACACTAGTGAGGCTTGGCTTATTTTTCTACTTCATAGGGGTATCAAATACTTGACGTACTGATATTGTGCTATGTAGGGTTACATTGGTTCTTGAAATCTTACTGCAACAAAATATGTGAAGTTTGTATCAAAGGACCTGCGATCAAGAAGTCTGTACAGAATAGGATAGTTCAGCATGTTTCCACCTTACAAAGATTGCTGTGGTTGTAGACCTTAAATGGAATCAGTAAGAGTCCGTGCCAAATAGCTTCCCTGTAGAGGCGGCCGTGGAAGTGGTATGTTGTTGCCAGTACATCAGTTTCCTCGTAACGTATCTCATGCTTTCCGTCAAGCAGTGCATGCTTCACTACTGCTGACTTCTTCTATTGCCCCAGGCGACAGTTCCTTTTGTGCTCTGTCAGCCGAGTCTTGACACTTCTGCCATTCATGCCAATGTAAACAGCTCCACAGCTGCATGGTATCCCATAGACTCAAGTAGTTGTTAGAGGGTCACTTGGATCTTTGGCAAAACATAACATATTTTGTAGCTGTCGGGTCGGCAGAAAAATTGTCTTAACATCGTAACCATGACCAAGTGTAAGGACTCTGCCATCATAGCATGGTACTTTGTATTCCTGCCATTGCAAGCACTGCAGATGGTTATATCCAACACCTGCTCCGGTCGTTCCCCGGCAAGCCGGGTTTAGAAAAGTGCGGGAGACGTTACTGTATGAGATATTTCAGTGAATAAGTTGAATTTTCTTTGCTTTCAACTCTTAAACTCGGTTCATTGTGTGTTGTGTACTTCAAGCATGTATCTTATATGGCTTGACTAATTTAATAGGGAGATAGTAGGTTCGAACCCCACTGTCGGCAGCCCTGAAAATGGTTTTCTGTGGTTTCCGATTTTCACACCAGGCAAATGCTGGGGCTGTACCTTAATTAAGGCCATGGCCGCTTCCTTCCCACTCCCAGCCCTTCCCTGTCCCATCGTCGCCATAAGACCTATCTGTGTCGGGGCGACATAAAGCAACTAGCAAAAAAAAAAAAAATTTAATAGTTCAGCATGCCGTACTGTTTTGTGGCTGGCTGTAAGTTAGGCTATGTTAGAGTAGTTGACATTTAAACCACCGAGGATAGAAATCAATTTGAAAGATGGGCCAGAGCTACTCCACGGAAGGATACAGAATACAGGATACAGAGTATTTGCAATGTTAATTTTTCTGATGATGTGATGGTAAAATCAGATAATTTTATAGTGTATGGTGAAAAAGTGAATATTTCTCGTGTGATATGGAAATTACGTCCAGGAGCAGTGCCTCACATTTTCCCTAATTTACCGAAATACCTTTCGAGTGAGATTAAGTCTTGTGAAACTCCAAACAGGCAAAAGAACATAGACACCATCAGGAAAGGAAAGAAGATTGCAGATGGGCATGCAGCAGCGAATGTGGAATTAAAAGGTCAATCTAATGTTGTTCAAAATTTGGGTCATTCTGGCATGACTAATGTAAGGAGATGCAGTAAATAGTAATGAGTGGGAAAACTCTGTACCAGAGTTTGATAGCGCAGTTTGAAACTCTTCGATTGAGAAGTGTGCCATTTAGCTGGGTACGTTGTTAATCACTCTAATTTATTAAGTGTTCGCCCTCTGCCCGTTCTCTACGCGAGAATGATCAAAGTAAATTTTCAGTTCTCGCCAAAATAAAAGACTCTAGTTAAAGCAACAATGAAATGTTTTTAAACATGTCCTTCGAAAAGTGTATGTGACATTCTTTTCCGGGCTGAGAAAGTATTTAATGGAAAACTGAACTTCAAAATTGATATGGGGCAAAATAGAAAATAGAAATAATTTCAGTTGATCCTTCAGGAGTTGGCTGTTGTCTTTAACATATTATGGATATAATCCCCAGGCTTGTTTATCATTATCTGAAGTGCAGATTTTTGTTCAGAACAAAGTATATCCGGCAAGATTTACATTCTCGAACAACCGCAAAATCTTCATGCAAGTGTTCGAAAGTCCAGTAACCGATAAATTGAGTTGGTAAGTAGAGTATTTACCTTTGTATAGTTCATGGGTGTTTTTTAATATGATGGGAGTTATGTGTACTCTCCAGTAACCTGTGCATTCTGAAACGTGATGAAAATCGTAGCTCTTATTTCCCTGTATGATTTTTCTCCATTGTACCCTGCCGTGGTATTTTAATTGTGATCTCATTGATCTTTTTAGAGACAGTGTATGTATTTACGAGTTACGGAGCAATTCGTTTCCCTTGGCATCATTCCTAAGACCAGCTGATCGGTACTGTAGAGCTTGCCTGGTCTAGTGCTGCCTGGCGGGGCGCACTTGAACTTGAGGAGTCCTCATATTCGTCGTGTAACGATATAGATTTTGATCAATTTTCGGTATTGAAACAAAGTGCCCCATAGTACATTGGCACAGCCGGTGGCTCCAAGTAGCCTACGGAATGGCCTCCACGGTATGCACTAGTCATGCCGCATACCTGCCAACCCTTCCGATTTACCCGGAAACTTTCCGGTTTTTAACTCGTCTTCCGATTTTCCGATTTATTTTTACTTCTAGTATAACTTATAGTACGCCCAATACTCTTCCCCTACGATAAATTCTTATGTGTTTGTGTAATTTACGAAACCTCATTTTCAAGAGTATTTATTTGATGCTTTATTTCGTTAGTATTTCGTCCTGCGCCTTCGTGTATCGTGTTTCCCGCTCATCACAGCAGCGTGTCCGCTTTATACAGCTGGGGATTCGGGGCGGCAATTGTCCTGCAAGCAAGACAGGCTGGCGCGCGCTAGCGACTCAGTTAATCGGGATGAAAGAATGAGTTAATTATTGTTGTTCGCGCGCTGTTAACATCGTTTCTGTGCGTAGTTTCGTCGGAGTTTTAGGCCCCTTTTTTTCTTGCATTTGTATGCTTTCCCCCACTGTCAAAGTCATATGTTAATAATGTATGGGACATATAGAATTGTTTTGTATGTGGTAGTTTCGCGTATTTAAGTGCATCATTTTAATGAGTTGAATGTTTTTAAGGGGGTTGTGTCGGTGACAGTTTCAGGTAGTTTATTTTCTCGTTAAGGCCAAAAATATAACAAACGTTATCTCCAAGTGTTCAGAGATACCTATAAATTTCCGTTCATTTTACCGTCTGATAAAGAAACTACCATATTCTTTCGCGTAATTGACGCCCTTGCATAATTTACGCATCCCAATATTTTTGGGTCCAAAGTGGACAAAAAACAAATGTTCACGTATTTGACGCTCTCACAACTTCGAACATCCATCACGCAGCTCCGGATGCGTTTCGAAATAAAGATGTCAACTACTCAAGTAGCAGGCTTCCTATTGCGAAAGCGGGCATTCCAGATACAGGGCAACGTGCTGTTATTAGCCGACACTAGTTTTACGAGTGTTTCGGGTACGTGACATTCTGTGATCTCAAAATTGTCAGTCCACAGTATTCGAGTAATATTGCATCATACTAACTCGCGGTGATCAGTTACGCCGAAACATACGGGAAGAGGGCAGCGAGTATTCAATGCCCAAATGAAAAGTGCGCTACCGCGGTAACAGAAGTGCACGTCAAGCGGCCAACATGTCTCGCAAAGCATTTCGCGGACCAAAAAGCGGCAAGTTTCCGCAAGTAGAGAAGGATCTGCTTAAATATATGATTTTGTGACGCAACGTTGGATAAGCAATTTCTCACGAAATGCAGTATTTTAAAGAATGTGAAATAACTCTGCACATGGAATCAGTGTCTCGGATTTGAAGGTTAGCCGAGTCTTGATTAATTTTATGAAGAGAAATGGACTTCCTCTTCGGCGAAGATCATCATCATGCCAAAAAATGACGAATGATTTAAACCATTTTCATCGTTTTGTGATTGAGAAGCGTAAAGTGAGGAATATTTGATCTCCCTTATAGGAACCGCAGATCAGACGCCAATCAGTTTCCATATGCCACCAAGTCGAACAATCGATAAGAAAGGATCATACAGTGTTATCGTACGCGCTACCGGAAGCAAAAAACAACGATGTACTGCAATGCTTGCTATAACAGCTGATCTCAGAAAGCTTACACCTTACATTGATCTAAAACGAAAAACAATGCCCAAAGCAAAATTTCCGCGAGTGATCCACGTTCGTATTCAAGAAGAAGAAGGATGGATGGTATGTCATTGTTATGGCATTACATGAATTGTACTTTTATTGGTTCATGTTTTCACTCCAGGTCGTATTGTCAGCTCGTAATGGGAAGAATATTTTCCAGTCGGTACTTCAATCCCACGTGTCTAACTTACCTGATGTACCCTATTTGAATTTTCAGGAAAAATCTCACTCCGGAATTTTACGCCAAATGACGATAACCGCAAACGAGTTGAACCAGTTGTGTTTTTATATTATATTTGATGTATCTTTTAAATGTAAATGAATTGTAAATATCTTAATTGCGTGAATAATTTACGCATCCGAAGTTTTCGCCTGTATTTTTCGTCAAAAAGTGCGTTAATTACGCGAGAAAATACGATATTATGCATTTTGTTGCGTGTGTCGGTGTGACATAAATATTATTATTCGTTTAAGTGTCATAAATGATAAGGTACATTTTCTTGTAACCATTTTTATGTTTTGGTAGTTTAAGATTTGAAATTTAACGGTCAATTCGCATTGTAACTGTAGATATGTATGCCTTTTATCTTCACCTTTTTTTCACCTAGACCGTGGTGGAATATATGTGATGAAATCCAGGAATTAAAAAATCTTCCTATTTTTGGTTTCTAAAAGTTGGCAGCTATGCATGCGTCTTCTTGGGTGTGCTATTTACCAACTGATGAGCCCAACTTAGCACACTGGGGTGAAACGCTGACAACCAGGAATGAGTTAGCTGGAAAATTTATAATGTCCAATAACAGACCATTTATATTGGTACTAGCTGATGTACCCGTGCTTCGCTACAGAATTCTACATTGTATACAGCATTTTAGGTTAGGTAGTGTAGACGTTGTGAGCAAGATTGTATTAAATTGCATAGCTCTTAATGTTACCTAGAAACACGATGGGGAAGTCACCAAACATCTTTTCTCATATGGAGACTGGGTTAGGGAATTGTCATTGTGATGGTAGGCCCGCTTGCTTACCATCAGTCAAAATCAGGTTGGGGAATTTTCATTATAATGGCAGACACTTGCTCCCCACGTGCCTTTTTAGATCCTCAGAAAGACACTTAGTGGTTTTCCCAACTGAAATGAGCATAGGTCATTACAATGATGTCGGTAGGAATGGCACGTCTGAAAGCACTGCTCTCATATGAAATACTCAATCAAATGAAAAACGACACATTTCCTCACTTTTAACAATATAACAGTCCAGAGTTCCAGAGCTGGAATGACCAGGCCGCAGACATCCGTCATCACTCTTCGTTTTTTATCGGTGGCGGGACGGGACGGGGGTTGAATAATGGAGAGTTCCAGGGCAAAAACTATGCCCGTTTATTTATATGTTTCCTAGGTGTATCTGATGAATCGGAAAATCTCAATTCACTACACTGGTGGGGAAAAACTGTCTGACTTGGAGGCAAATTTTTCCTCCAAGCCAGAAGAGAAACCACATCTTTGCTGCTAATTTGGAATAAAATGAATGTAGATTTAATAACAGTGAAGAAGAAGAAGCTTTGCTTAAGAAACGGCTCTTTTTCAGGGTTGAAATTTGAGTTATTTAGTGAATTGTGGTGCTATAATTTGTAGTAGGCCTAAATTGTAATTCTAGACCAGTTCATACTACCACTAAGAGAGCCTCTACCCTAAGTGTGCACACTGCTCATTCAAAACAGCGCGTCAGAGGTAGGGATCAAATTGCTGGAATACTATGATGAACCATTGTGTTACGTACCAGCAGTATCAGAAAATGTATGAACCTGAGGAATGGCATCCTAAAGAAGAAAGTTATCTAACTCCCCAGTTATTTCTTGCCAATATTCAGTCAAGCTGTTTTACTTGGTACGCAGCAGTAATCCCATTTATCGGAGTTAAGTGTCAACATAAGAGGCAAAGAACACAATAAATAATGCTCAATGTAATGTTATTGTTGATCAATGTTATGCGCTTTCGATATTGTAGGCCTTCACATTTAATTTTCTTCCGGCTCTGAAATACCACTCTTATCATAGTCGGCATGTTAAAATTGAATAAAACATAAATGATCGAAAATTGTATTCTCTATAACTTTTATTATGTAGTACTTTTCGATACGACCAATAACATAGGTATTTCAAAATTAAATTTTAGGTGCTTTCCCCTTGTTCCGGCCTAGCTATGGCTAGACCACCTAGCTACTCGCTACCACTTTAGGACAGATAGCAGCACCCTTCAGCACCCAGCCGGAAGTGGTATGGATGGAAGGGGATGAGAGACGGTTATGCTTGGGTGCCTCTAGCGAGAGGACACGAGAACGTGTGACTGACTATTACCGAGGGCATCAGCCCATTAGTACTCAGTATTATGTAATAATAATGTGTTATAAGTGTCGTAAGTGTAATAAATGTTATTTAATCAAGTGAGTGATTTACGTTCAAAACCTGGTCCAATTACCGGGCCGGATTATCTACACCACGAGGACCTCGTAAAAGCAGCGTGGTGTGTAGTATGGACGACTAGTTTCTACAGTAACATGGAAATACTTGGAAGTTCACTTCAATGACATCATCTGGCAGTCCCAGGTTCGATGTTCCAGCACCAGAGGTAAACTAAACTGAGAAGGCAGGTCAGTACTATTCATTTAAGGCTCTCCTTTTCTCCTTGTTTTTGTCTTACCCCCTCCATCATGGAATCTTCAACAAGGCAAAAGCTTCTTAAGCAGAGGTCGCGAATTTAAAGCGCAGCTTACCCGCTCGGAAACATTCGTTGAGAATTTCATCGCTCAACAGCATTCGAATTCGCATGAAATTAAACTGTGATACGAAGACATGAGTGCATTAATGTCGAAGTTTGATGACGTGCAGTCAGAATTAGAATTAGGAGACATTGAAAACGAGCAAGCTCATGATCAGGCGCGTGCCGAATTCGAAACCAAATACAACAAGGTAAAGGGCGAAATGAGTAAAATAATAGCGAACCTTGAAGAGTCATCACGCGACACGGTAGATTCAGGAAGAACTTAGGTCAGCAGTGTCGCGAGTTTAAAGTTACCGGCTATTAACATTCCACATTTCGATGGAAAATACGAAAGCTGGCTCTCATTCGCGGACAGTTTTCAAGTTATGATCAATAACAATCTGCCAGGTGTCCAGAAATTTCACTACTTAGCATCTGTACTCAAGGGCCCAGCCAGCCAATTAATTCAAAATTTACCCATCACAGAGGCAAATTATGAGGTAGCGTGGAAAATGTTGAAGTACAGATTTGAGAACAAGAAACTAATAGCAGCTACTCATGTTAAGACACTCTTAACTTTAAAATCAGTCTCCAGTGAAACAGCCACAGAACTGTTAAGGTACTCTAACACTTTTATTGTCATTTAAATGCACTCAAGGCCCTAGAACTTAACATTCCATTGTATGAAGTTATTTTGATTCAACTGTATGCTCAAGGACTTGATGCTTGTACTAGACGAGACTGGGAATTATCACAGGCAGACACTCGGGTTCCATCTCTTGATGACTTGCTGTCATTTGTTGAGCACAAACGGCAAGCTCTGGAGAACTTCCCTAGCTCACAGCACACTGCACCATCGCACAGACAACAAGCTGACAGAAATAAGCCTAAACCTCAAGGGGATACTGAACCACGTTACACTTACACCACTACCAGTCTCATAAAGTGTCCCTGCTGTCATGGTAATCACCCGATATTTAAATGTGAAGGGTTTGCAGCTCTGAGTGTGGAAGATAGACAAAGAAGGGTTAAAGAAATGGACTTATGTTTTAACTGTTTGCGTACACAGCATTCTGCCAAACAGTGCAAATCACGTGGCTGTAAATTATGTGGTAGGAAGCATCACACCTCATTACATAATCCATCAGGTAGAGAGGGAGGTACAGCCCATAAAACTGCATCCAACTCCTCTCACACATACTGCAATACAAGGGACCCTGTAGGGGTTCTGCTGTCCACTTCCATGGTCAAGGTACTAGATTCTAGGGGGCAAATGCAGGTCTGCCGGGCACTTCTTGACAGTGGCAGCCAGGTTAATCTTTGCACTGAAAGTCTAGCACAGCGATTAGGCCTTAAGAAAATGAAGAATCCCATACCAATCAGTGGCATAAATGATTCCATTTCTCAATCAAGGTACAGTGTTCAGTTAGAATTGCAATCCACTGTGAGAATGACTTGCTCTGTCTTTCCACGTATCACAGGTAACATGCCCAGTAGTTACATTCAGCATGAGCATTGGAACTTGCCCACTGATTTGAAGCTCGCTGACCCCAAGTTCTTCCAGCCAGGTGACATTGAATTGTTAATAGGCGCAGAACATTTCTTTTCATTACTGAAACCTGGGCGCAGAACTCGATCACCAGATTATCCCAGAGATGCCAACTATTACGATTCAATCGTAATAATTACGAATTACCCATCATAATTACGCCTTTACGAATCATACACCACAAATTACGATTTTTTTGTTGATTTTTAAATCTAAGTGTATGAAGTGTTCAAAAGGATACACAAGGCGGCGTGAATTCTCAGAATATATTATCTTCGGATTTCTCAGAAATAATTTATCCCCCTTTCCTGTCCCTCGTTTAAGAATATTTCGAGTTTTCACGCGCCGAACGCGGTGTGTGCTTCCAGTACCAGAAATGTAGGCACCTGTGAAGTGGCATATCTTGCGGAGTTGCTGTCCTTGTTCGTCACATGATCAGACTTCCATGCAAGTATGAGAGTTCTTTTGTCTTTGTTTTGGCGGTAAAGTGGTGACAAACTCCGTTTAATTGTGAATACTGTTTGGGTGACTGTTGAAGTATTTATTGCGAGTTTGGTTGCCAAATTTACATATATTGCTCTTCTAGGATATATGCTAATCGTGTGTTACGAAATGCGAAAGGTTTTGTAATAATGAAGGGATTTCTTGTGCAGGAAAATACGTGTGATTACGTTACCGTGACTAGTGACGCTAGTAATAAATATAGTTGAAAATTTGGGGAGGTATAGTCGGAAGAATGGCCCAGTTTAATGCGCTCCTCAAAATCTCATTCACACGTGTTTTGTAGTGTGTGGAGCCGCGATGTTTCGGATGCGCACGATGAAGATGAACAAGACTGAATTTCGTGCTAATATGAACTCCGAAGTGTTAAGTGCTCTGTTAGTGCTGAGGATGCACATGATATGAAAAGGAAAAGCATGTTACCAGTGTACGTTTACCAAACAGTAACTACAAGCTTTAAATGATATGTGAGTTAGTAAGATCACGATTTAAATATATATATATATATATATCTACGACCGCCCTCCCCCCCCCCCCCCGTGCCCTACGGCTGCATTACGAATTACCTTTTTTGAAAGTTGGCATCTCTGTTATTTTATCCTTCAAGACACTGAACTAGGATGGATTATTGCTGGACACTACCATCGTAGGGAAGAGAAAAATCCTACTCTAACTACATGTTTCTTGAAGTCAGAGGACAGGTTAGACACCCAACTACAACGGTTCTGGGAAATAAAAGAGCTTACGTCACAAGTCATGACAAGAGAAGAGAGAGCCACAGAAAAACATTCTACAGAAAATACTGCTAGGGATGCTACAGGTAGATTCATAGTTCGCTTACCCCTCATGCAGAAACCTGAGGTTCTGGGAAACTCCTTAAATCATGCCATGTCAAGACTAACTCAATTAGAACGGCGTTTCAGCAGGCAGCCCTCACTTAAGCACGAGTACTCTAACTTTCTTCACGAGTATGAGGCGATGGGGCATATGGTTAAGGTGGATACATCTACTCAGTCAGGGAATGAAGGTGGAAGCTATTATCTACCCCATCATCCAGTTTTTAAGCTTAGTAGCTCGACTACCAAAACTAGGGTTGTATTTGATGCATCTTCTAAAACTTCTAACAATATTTCATTGAATGATATATTAATGGTTGGAATGACAACACAACAGGATCTTTACTCTATCATTATAAGATTCAGAATGCATACCTTTGCCTTCACCGCAGATATTGCTAAACTGTATCGGCAAGTCATGGTTCACGCAGATGATAGGAAACTTCTCGGATTATTTGGAGGGAATCGCCTAGGGACCCACCCTCTCACTATGAACTGTCAACTGTAACATATGGTACAGCATCAGCACCCTTCCTAGCTACCAGATGCCTGCAGTAACTTGCTGAAGATGAAGAATCGAGGTTCCCCAGAGCAGCACAAGTTGTTCGCAGAGATTCTTATGTTGACGATTTATTAAGCGGCTGTGACGATATCCAGGATGCTCTTCAGTTGCGGTCTGAAATTATTAATTTACTAGAGAGTGGAGGATTTCACCTCAGGAAATGGTGTTCAAACCACCCAGCATTACTACAAGCAGTTTCAGAAGAGGACAGGGAAACCCATTTGCCTTTAAGTCTTGATGAAGGCACTAGCGTGAAATCTTTAGGCCTATTATGGAATCCAGTTACTGATAATTTTCTCATTTGTGGCAATCTGTATTCAGACAGTCCCTATCATGCTGACTCTCATGTAACTAAACGAAAGGTCTTATCTGTTATTGCATCAATATTTGATCCACTTGGGTTGGTCAGCCCTTTGGTAATTTCTTACAAGGTTTTTATGCAGAAACTTTGGCTAGTCAATCTGAACTGGGATGTCAGACTACCATCTCAACTAGTCAGAGAATGGGAAGAACTTCACTTTAAGCCACAGGCAGTCAGAGAATTTTATATTGAGCGGTTAGTCACATGTAAGGGACCCCCCGTTGATGTACAAATTCATGGTTTTTCTGATGCTTCAGAACAAGCTTATGGCGCTTGTCTTTATGTACGGTCTGTCGACAAAGGGGGACAGACCTGTGTCAGATTATGTTCTAAATCCAGAGTAGCACCGGTGAAGAAACTGACACTACCAAGACTTGAACTGTGTGGAGCGCTACTACTTGCCCGACTACTCCATAAGACCCTTCCAGCTTTGTCTCTGCCAGTCAGCAAGCTGTACCTATGGACGGACTCCACCATTGTCTTAGCCTGGATCGCATCTCCTGCTACTCGCTGGAAAACATTTGTGGCCAACCAAGTCTCTTCAATCCAAGAATACGCTCACAAGGCAGAATGGAGACATGTTCCTACCAGTTGCAATCCAGCAGATTTAATATCCAGAGGTGGTGGCACGGACCTTCCTGGTTAACTGAGCCCACTGAATCATGGCCAGACACAATCTCGTCCCATGCAGAAGAGGAACTACCTGAGTCACGAAGCACACTTCGTTTAGTCATGTTGATAGGTACAAACTGGGATGAACTTTGCTGAAGTACTCTTCACTGTCCCGACTGACTCGAGTTACTGCATATTGTTGGCGATTTATTTACAATAGTGCCAATCCTCAAGACAAGAGGTTAGGGATATTAAGTGCACAAAAGCTGCAGATGGCCTTGCACTCCTGTATCAAAATTGCACAACAAGTGTGTTATGCTCAAGAGGTAGCCAGTCTCAACTCTAAATGCTGCATTTCAAGGAAGAGTAAAATTGCAGATTTACATCCTTTCTTGGATGATAAGGGAATGTTAAGGGTAGGAGGAAGACTAGTAAATTCAAAACTACCTTATGACACTAAGCACCAGCTCATCCTTCCTCCCCAGCATGCTCTCACAAACCTTGTTGTGATGGCAGAACACATTAGGCTTTTACATGCAGGTGCTCAATTAGTAATTGCATCATTAAGAGAAAGATTCTGGATTCCCACGGCTAGGGCAGTTGTTCGAAGAGTCATCCACAAGTGCCTGACCTGTTTTAGATTCAAGGCATCAACAGCTGAACAGCTGATGGGACAGCTCCCTGTGACCAGAGTGCAACAGAGTCGCCCATTTCTTAATGTAGGAACTGATTATGCTGGTCCTTTCTTCGTCAAGAGGGGAAATGTAAGAAGCAAACAGACAACGAAGAGCTACATGCATTGTTCATCTGTCTGGCTACCAAGGCTCTTCACCTGGAGGTGGTGAGTGACCTCTCTACTGATGCCTTTATGGCAGCCCTGAGGAGATTCATAGCTCGACGTGGGAAATGCTCCATCATCTATAGTGATAATGGGACTAACTTCATTGGTGCCAATAGAAGAATGCAGGATCTCCAAAAACTATTCCTTTCAACCAGCTTTTGTGAAGAGATACGGAATTCATTAGCGATGGAAGGCATCACGTGGCACTTTATACCTCCCAGCTCTCCACACTTTGGCGGACTGTGGGAAGCAGCTGTCAAGTCCATGAAGTACCACTTGAGAAGAGTTGCGGGTAATGCGCTACTGACATTTGAAGAGCTATGTACCCTTACTGCACAGATAGAAGCCTGTCTTAATTCTCGCCCCCTATCTGCTTTATCTGATGACCCCAGTGACCTTAATTATTTATCACCTGCTCACTTCCTAATTGGTGCCCCCCCCTTACAACCATTCCTGAGCCTGACATTACTGACCTGCCCGTCAACAGATTGTCTCGATGGCAGCGTATCCAGTCAATGCAGCAGCAGTTGTGGAAGAGGTGGTCTGCCGATTACCTGAACTCACTGCAGCAGAGGAAGAAATGGACCTGTCCCAAGGAGAACCTAGCTACTGGAACAGTTGTTCTTCTGAAGGAGGACAACCTTCCTCCTCTCTGTTGGAGGTTGGCTGTGGTGGAGACTGCTCACCCTGGGAAGGATGGACTTGTACGAGTGGCTACCATTAGAACAACCTGTGGTCTTTTTAAACGACCTTTTAACAAGTTAATTCCATTAGCTATTGAGAACTAAAAAAGATTGTTGTGACTAAAACATAATGTGTTTCATGCGAATATTTTTTCTTGTTCATTTCAGAGTGTAATTATGGTGTTGTGTGTGTGATTTGAACTGAGAACTTATAGTGTGCTTAATTCATACTGCATAATAATGAATGAGGACACAGTCAACCTACCTTAGTACCTTCTGTTAACAGTGTGTAAATATTTTGTTGCTTGTGTTTCTGTTTTGCCTATGTTTATATGTATATTTTGTTGAATGATCAACTCATTTTGGTTACTGTACATGAACTCTGTATGTCAGTGCCTGTGTGGCATTTGAACTGAACTCTCATGAGGGCGTATCAGGCAATTTAATTCTGTTGAATCATGGTGATTCAACGGTGGGGAGCATGTTCCGGCCTAGCTATGGCTAGACCACCTAGATACTCGCTACCACTTTAGGACAGATAGCAGCACCCTTCAGCACCCAGCCGGAAGTGGTGTGGATGGAAGGGGATGAGAGACTGTTATGCTTGGGTGCCTCGAGCGAGAGGACACGAGAACATGTGACTGACTATTACCGAGGGCATCAGCCCATTAGTACTCAGTATTTTGTATTAATAATGTGTTATAAGTGTCGTAAGTGTAATAAATGTTGTTATTTAATCGAGTGATTCACGTTCAAAACACCCCTAAACTACCATTTTGTCCAGGGTGAATAAAATTGTTTATAGCTTAAACTGTAGTTTCTAATTCGCCGACTCTATATACCAATTTTTAATAAATTCTGTTTATCCATTTTCTCGCGACTCGGCATTGATATGGACTTAACAAAAAAAATACAAATTCATGAATATCTGTGTTATCATAGCCAGTACGGTAAAAATGTATAAGACAAATGATCGGAAATTTTAATTCAATATAACTTTGAGCTGTGTGGTACTTATTGATAGGACCACTAATTATATAAATATTTGAGAATTAAATTTTAGGCCTTCCCCTAAACTACCATTTCACCCAGCGTGAATACAATGATTTATAGCCTAGATTGTAGTGGCTCATCCCCCAACTTTACATACCAATTTTCATTAAATCCCCTTCAGCCGTTTTTTTTGTGATGCGTGTACAGACAGACAGACAGAAATTATGGAGAAGTAAAAAGTACATTTCCTTGTTACTGTGGACATGACCGATACAGAAATACCATTCTTTTCAAATTCTGAGCAATGTACAGACAAAACTCTTATTTTATATATATATATATATCCTCTGCGAACCATGTGACCTTGCCGCGGTGGGGAGGCTTGCGTGTCCCAATGATGCAGATAGCCGAGCCGCAGGTGCAACCATATCGGATGGGTATCTGTTGAGAGACCAGACTAACGAATGGTTCATCGAAAGGGGGGTAGCAGCCTTTCGATAGTTGCAAGGGCGGCAGTCTAGATGATTGACTGATACGGCCTTGTAATAATACTCAACATGGCTTAGCTGTGTTGATACTGCTACACGGCTGAAAGCAATGGGAAACTACAGCCATAACTAACTCCCGAGGACATGCAGCTCTCTCTGTATGAATGATGTACTAATGATGGCTTCCTCCCGGGTAAAATATTCCGGAGGTAAACTAGTCCCCCATTCGGATCTCCGGGTGGGGACTACACGAGAGGGGGCGATCATCAGGAAGATGGATACTGACATTCTGCGAGTCGGAGCGTGGAATGTTAGAAGTTTGAATCGTTGTGGTAGGTTAGAGAACCTGAAAAGGGAGATGGATAGGCTAAAGTTAGATGTAGTTGGTATAAGTGAAGTACGTTGGCAGGAAGAACAAGATTTTTGGTCAGGCGACTACCGAATTATCAACACAAAATCAAACAGGGGAAATGCAGGAGTTTGTTTAATAATGAATAAGAAAATAGGGCAGCGGGTAAGCTACTACGACCAGCATAGTGAAAGCATTATTGTCGTCAAGATAGACACCAAACCAATGCCCACCACAATAGTGCAGGTCTATGTGCCTACTAGTATATATGAGGAGATAGAAGATTTAATACAATATGTAAAAGGTGACGAGAATCTAATTGTGATGGGAGACTGGAATGCAGTGGTAGGCCAAGGAAGAGAAGGTAATACAGTAGGAGAATTTGGATTGGGACAAAGGAACGAAAGAGGAAGTCGGCTGGTTGAATTCTGCACTGATCATAATTTAGTCCTTGCCAATACTTGGTTCAAACACCACAAACGACGGCTTTATACGTGGACGAGACCTGGAGACACTGGAAGGTATCAAATAGACTTCATTATGACTAGGCAGAGATTCAGAAACCAGGTGCTGGATTGCAAAACTTTCCCAGGAGCAGACGTGGACTCTGACCATAACTTGTTGGTCATGAAATGCCATCTGAAATTGAAGAAATTGAAGAAAGGAAAGAATGCAAAAAGATGGGATCTAGACAAGTTGAAAGAAAAGAGTGTGAGGGATTGTTTCAAGGAACATGTTGCACAAGGACTAAATGAAAAGGCTGAAGGAAACACTATAGAGGAAGAGTGGAGAGTCATGAAGAATGAAGTCAGTAGGGCTGCTGAAGAAATGTTAGGAAGGAAGAAAAGATCAACTAAGAATCAGTGGATAACTCAGGAGATACTAGACCTGATTGATGAACGACGAAACTACAAGAATGCTAGAAATGAAGAGGGCAGAAAAGAATACAGGTGATTAAAGAATCAAGTGGATAGAAAGTGCAAGGTAGCTACCGGTAAGGAAGAATGGCTGAAGGAGAAGTGCAAGTATGTCGAAGGCTGTATGGTCCTGGGTAAGGTAGATGCTGCATACAGGAAAATCAAGGAAACCTTTGGAGAAAGGAAATCTAGGTGTATGAATATTAAGAGCTCAGATATAAAGCCACTTCTAGGGAAAGAAGACAAAGCAGAAAGATGGCAGGAGCATATCCAACAGTTGTATCAAGGTAAAGATGTAAATAATTTGGTTCTGGAACATGAAGAGGCTGTTGATGCTGATGAAATGGAAAACCCAATTTTGAGGTCAGAGTTTGACAGAGCTGTGAGTGACCTCAATAGGAACAAGACACCTGGAATTGATGACATTCCCTCTGAATTACTGACTACCTTAGGAGAAACCAGCATGGCAAGGTTATTTCATTTAGTGTGCAAGATGTATGAGACAGGAGAAGTCCCATCCGATTTTCGGAAGAATGTTGTTATACCTATTCCCAAGAAAGCCGGTGTTGACAGGTATGAAAACTACCGCACCATTTGTTTAGTATCTCATGCCTGCAAAAATGTTAACACGTATTATTTACAGAAGACTGGAAAAACAAGTAGAAGCTGAGTTGGGAGAAGATAAATTTGGCTTCAGAAGAAATGTAGGCACACGTGAAGCAATACTGACTTTACGTCTGATCTTAGAGGATCGAATCAAGAAGGACAAGCCCACGTACATGGCATTCGTAGATCTAGAAAAGGCATTCGATAATGTTGATTGGACCAAGCTATTTATGATTCTGAAGATGATAGGGATCAGATACCGAGAACGAAGAATTATCTACAATCTGTATAAAAATCAGCTGCTGCTTTTTGTGCACAGATGTGTTTAAGATGACATGAACAACCCGGGACATAAACAGAAGAATGCCTGTCCTTCACAAATTAGGCAACACCATTATTTGCCCCTATCAGTGTGTATGCATTATCAGATGAAAAAGAAATGCAATTTTCCCATGGAATGGCTAAAGAAGACAATTCTCGATTAATAACAGAAAATTCCCTCATCTGTGTCGTCGGTACTCTCTAAGAAATGACATAGAAGAGTTGATATTTGGCCTCTCTGAGCATTACAGAGACAACTATAGGGTAAATTTAACTGCATTTGAATCCGTACTACCATCGGTAGCCAAAGAAAAGGGTGTTATTTGCAAAAGTTTACTTATTTCCTTTCTTGCCTCAGATGCCGTGTATTGAACTAAAGCAGAGGTTTTAGTTCTTGCACAACCATATTTCTGAGATATTTTAAAGTTGGGGAACATTGATCTACATAAATTTCCAGCATGGTCTGAAACTGATAACAGAATATTATGCTCCAGAAGAAATGATGTGAACAGTAATTCGGCATTTGTCACCGCAGTTTAATTACTTTTAGAAAGAACGATGGTGAGCGTGCTGGCCTTGGGTCAGAGGGGTACTCGGTTCGATTCCCGGCAGGGTTGGGAATTTTAACCACAATAGGTTAATTTCGTTGGCACGGGGACTGGTTGTATGTCTCGTTTTCATCATCATTTCATCTTCATCATGACGCGCAGATTGCCTAAGGACGTCAAATCAAAAGACCTGCACCTGGTAAACGGAACATGTCCTCGGACACTCCCGGCACTAAAAGCCATACGCCATTTCATTTTTCATCTCTGAGTATAATACTAAATACAACATGTTTCATTGCAATTATGGAACATCTTCAGTTAAAATATGTAACAAAAATTGACAAGACAAATAAAACACATCTTGTGATTATTATGATAAGATAACATGTTCGTTCATGTTGGGTTAAACATTTCCAACAAGTCAATGTTCAAGTTAATGAATAAAATCGACGTAAGGGGTCTTCTTTTAAGGCTGGAGAAGTATATGCTTGTTGAATCTTGAAGGTGAAATTAATAATATAAATGATTTTCTTAAAATGTTATTTTCGGGGGAACTCTTGAAAATAACCGTAGTTGGAGTTGAATTTAAAGTTTGACTGTTGAAATAAGTCTCACAGTCGGTTGTGTTATGTTTTGCGTCCTCCCTTATGCTCCCTTACGCCATTGAAAGTTGAAAGTATTGAACGGAAAAATCTGACAGAATTCAGGCCTACATTAAGTACATCTACACTGGAATCGCTCATGGTTCTGAAGACAGAAATGTCATCTCAGAGCCAAGTATGTTTAAAGAAAACCTACTCTGAAAAGCAGTTGCTGGGTGCGAAATAAGCTACAAAGAATTTTTATCGCAGAACTAACAGGTAATGAGCAAATTTTATTGTGTAATATGATATACTTTAGAATAGATTACTGTAGGAAAGGGCAAACAGGGTGTTTAGTATTTGACTCGGAAACCTTTTGACCGGGGGGGGGGGGGCGGCGAGGGGTATAGGAGTTAAAATTGGGATTACTGATAACCTACTTTAAATGTTGGCACCTCTGTTGACAATACAGGCTAAAGAATGAAATTATTTTCTTGTAATATTAATGTAAAAATGTCAATCTATTTCAGCAAACTTAAGTGGGCATTGCCTTATCCCCTCCATTTCTCAGAACATGAATGGTTGTTAAAGCTAATTTTGTTTGATTTATGGTTAGCATGTTGCTGTCAAATCCAAGATGGCAGAGAAAAGGGCACAGCATGTAAGCTAGAATAAGGAAGGCTTTTCCTTGGAAAATAAATTTTCTTACTTCACAGCATATAGAATAGATGAGCATATTAAGATATGTTTAGGTCATTCTAGTTGATGCCCACAGGCACATATGGGTGAGAGAGAATGATGCTGTTGATGATGATGATAATACACTGCCATTACCACCTAGAGAACAAGGCCTGGCAATACGATTCGTGACGTTGCGTGCGTGGGCCCAGCGCGAGTGGATAGTTGATGAAGCCAATTCTTTACGATGATTGAAAAATACGCTGGTTAAACTACATTCTACGGATATTCTGTCTTGTAGGCGTGCATATCGGAAGCGAAATTAGTAATATACCGTAATAATTCGGAAGAACAATTCTCCTTGACTATTGAGTGTATGGAGCAATGGTGCTCGAGTAACGTTTGTAAATTCCTTTAAATTTGGGAGCTTTAAGCTCAGATGATTAATTGGCAAACCCTGTTGATTTTCTGATTTCTCCTACTTTGTATTTAAACTACTGTACCTGAAATCTTGTTCTGTCGCTGAACGATGTGTTTTGTTAATATTTTGCATTTGGAAAAAAAGGAGAGGAGAAAAAATATAACTTTGATTTTTAAAGCTTTTAATTAATCTTTTGATTGTACTAGATAGACCCATTCATGCCCGCACTTCTTTCACCTCTGTCCACCACGGAATCTCCGTAACACATTTAAATACACTTCATATTAATACTGGAAATACAAAATCACAAATGATCTAACAATTAAATCTCAACTGTCTTTCATGACACACTAAGCTAGTAAATAACATACCGATCTAAATCGATGCTTCTTCTAGTCTAGAGAATATCCATTGTCATGAGTTACACACAGTTTGAATTGTAGTTGTGGTCCATTTCATCAGGACAATGACTACACACAATCATTCTTTCTCAACTACTACAGTGAAGGAACTAATACATTTTCATCCTTTTGTGTTGAGTTAAAGTTTTTTGTGTGAATTTATCATTAAATTTTTTTCTTTAAATTCCTGAAAGTTCTTGAAAGAAACAGTACTGACATGATCTTGGTAGGTCTCTAAACTTTGAGCAAGAGCCTTGGTCAAACTTTCATTGTCTACTCGACAACGCCGATCGTCTGGAGCTTCTCGGTGGGCAGGTGTGGTACCGGTATCAGACAAGTACTCTGGGCAGTTTGGAAACTGAGAAGGAACAGCTCCTAAAACGTTTAGACCAAATTAGAATGCATTAACCTAGACATATATGCACTTATCTATTCATTCATGGCACCACTTACTTCACAGGACAATGTCATGTCTTAGATATATCTGGTTGATTTTAATATAAAATAAATAGCACACAAGGAGACAGAGAAAATCATTGAGTGAATGTAATTTACAATAATTATCTAGAACCGAACATAATTGCAATAAACACAATAACATTGCTGTCTAGCCTGAACAAAAAATATGAACCCACACTAAGAGGTATATTCTCACATACGATATAATAAATAGAACTGCCTCATTTGCAGTTAAGGATCCAGCACAGTATGAATACTTGAAAGCCAATACCTTACATGCCTTCGTAATGTATAACTTTTGCCAGAATATCACTATACCACAACAGTAGTCCTATAAAGTAATGTGAATACTCAGCACATCCTAAACTGAATGTAATAACTGGTAAATTCAATACAGCAAATGCTTAAATCAGCAAGATATAAATCACCCCGCAAAAATCTACTATTTAATTTATAAATAGCAAAGATATTAGAGACCTATCCACAAACCTTTCACAAGCCTTGGATTAGATAAAGGTGCAGTCAATAAGTTCCCATTTCTCTCATCATAAATGCTGGTCATCCATTCAACTTCATGAGTTTTGAAATGGAGCTCGCACACCTACAACACAGAGCTCCATTTCAAGGACCATTCCACAACTTAAGTCATCGAATGATTGAAATCAGATATAATACACTAATAACTAAGACTTACCTTTGCATTTTAAATTTTTTTTGTTGCTATTTGCTTTATGTCGCACCGACATAGATAGGTGTTATGGCGACGATGGGACAGGAAAGGCCTAGGAATGGGAAGGAAGCAGCTGTGGCCTTAATTAAGGTATAGCCCCAGCATTTGCCTGGTGTGAAAATGGGAAACCACAGAAAACCATCTTCAGGGCTGCTGACAGTGGGGTTCGAACCCACCATCTCCCGGATGCGAGTTCACAGCTGTGCGCCCCTAACTGCACGGCCAACTCACCTGGTCTTTGCATTTTTGGAAGGAACAAAATCATCTCGGCGAAGAGCTTTTATGATATAGATGTTGATTACCATAGGGAACCTGAAATATTTGTCCCGAATGAGCTCTTGACCACTTAGCTCTCTCCGAGTCGTCAGTTGGAAACAAGAAAACACTCACTTCAGGGCCAGTGCGATAATTGCCCTTACAATTTGGAACACTGCATTTCTTAGGCATCGTTATTCATAATTTGAAAAACGTTGATCGCAATTCACAGCAACACACCATTAAAATTAAACTCAGTTCTAACTCCACGTGGCGGCCATGCCGGCACTTTAAACACAATTTATTAATATTAACAATTTATTAGTAGGCTACTAACACCTTTAACTGAACTTACACTAATAGGAATATTAAGCGAGTTTTAACACACAAGACTCGATTAACATTAAAACACACATAACATGGAAATGCGTCCTAATACATAAAGCGGCACCAAGTTAACTGAGCTACTGGCATGGGCCCACGCGGACGTACAGTACGTCATCAGCTACTCTCATTCGTGTTGCCAGGCCTTGTTCTCTAGGAGGTGCTAATATTGCTGTACTAAACTTAAGAACAAAAGTAACTTTCGCGTGCTGTGTCACTTTCAAATAACATTGCTCGATGAAACTTGAATCCTGCTTAGGAAGAACTGCTACAGTATGTTACAGTAGCCAACTGAAAGGAATATGCGATGAGACAAACAAAGATGACACTTTGTATAGACAATAAATTACACAAAAGTCACTGCTACTCATGATGGTTCCCTGGACATCACAAAAGAAGGCCAGGCTCACCCATCTTCACTCCACACGGAACTTTAACGAACGTTATGTACATGGGCGCCCATATGACAGTTTGTAGGGGGGGGGCATAGACTTGAGAGTATGTAGTGTTTTTAATATTTTGGAAGATGAATGGAGACTTGTATTCCACAGTAGAATAACACCTATGGGATCCCCTGCCTGTTTGTGGAAGGCGGTACTACCACTTCTACATAATAACAACTTTAAAATCATTTTCTTGAAAGAAAAAACCTGACTACATAAGATGTTTTCCTTTCCCTAAGAGTTAGACGGGGGCCACGGCCCCCCTTGCCCCCAGGCATGGGCGCCCTTGGTTATGTAAATGTAAATTTTAAAAGTTAACTACATCCATCTAAGGAATTGTAAATCATAGCTTCTATGCTTAAACCCTGAATCTTTGTAAATTGTAACACAAACATTATGGGCGTCAGATTTCTTTGAATGTATAAATATAAGAAAATAAAACTGACTGTTTATATTGAGTTGCAGTATAAATCAAACCGGAATATCTTGAATGGGTTGGTTTCCTTGCGATTATAGCGTCTTTTTTTAAACAAATACTGTACCCCCAATCAACATTTCGCTGAGTAGAGAGGAGAGCTTCGTGGTCACAATCGAACTTCACTGCTCCACTTCCCTGCAAAGTGTGTTCGCTCTCTTGCTTCTGTGACATAAGCTTGCTACGTAAGCTGCCAGCATTTACGACAGACCAGCTCAGCCGCACTGGGCTAGCCTCAACGAGCGCCCAGCTGAGCACCTCTGCTCTAGATGATCTGGATAAGGCACTTAATAAGTGCAGAACCAGTAAGGTAGTAAGCCTGGGTGATGTCTGTACTGTAATGTAAATTTGTATCCTCTTCTCAAGGTGGTGTAGCACTGCATTTACCTTTTTTAACCACATACCATCCTTCCTGCCATTCTTAAATCTCTGGTAATGCCAGGAATCAAACCCGGGTCTCCAAGGACGGCACCTAATAGCACTAACCATTTCGCTACAGAGGCATACTACATCTGTAGTGAACAACTTGAAAGGTTTGGTCCTGTTACTACAGAAGCATACATCTGTACTAAACAACTTGAAAGTTGTGGTCCTGTTACTAAACAGTGGTTCTTAGATTTATTCCACAATTGCATCAGTAGCAGCAAAATTGTAGAGAAAAGCCAGAATTATTGCTGTTCTCAAACCAGGCAACAATGTAAACACCCCCACGAACTACAGACCAATTTCATAACTGTGTTATTTGACAAAGTTCTGGGGCAGATGATACTGGATAGGCTCACAGAACTTTTAGAACAATTGCTTACATCAAAGCTACGAAGAGCTTGAGAAGGGATGAATGCATTTAGTGCATCAGCAACAATATTTATATCACTGGTAAATGTTTCAGTGTCCTTACTACCTTGTAATCCTGCCAGTCCCATTTCGCGATAAAATTTCATACCTTTGGCAACACTGTCACTAAAAAGTTGGAAGGCAAGCATAGCATTCATTCTCTGGAACGATGAGTCGTGTTCGAGCTCTCATTGAGTGTGGTTGTTCCCAGCGAAAACGAGTGTTATTCATCTTAGCGTGTGCAAGTTGCTGCCTTGGTAGCAGAGTGACTTAGTATTAAATATCGTGTGCTATATTGTGAGTGCTATTGTGTTTTTCATGTAATTTATTCACTATGGCATTTGACAGTGGGGGAGGAGGAACTAACCGTAGTCCGAACCTTCTAGAGGGTGACAATTTATTGGTAGATGGTCCAGTTGATATGACTGACTCAATTATTCTCAATTCAGATAATGGGGAAGATGACTCCATGGATTCTCTTGAGGATAGAACGCCTAACCCAACACAACAACTAGTACCGCCATTCAACAGTCTGACAACCCTCCAATTGGGGATGAACAGAATACTAATTCACATCCGATTCCCAGAAGTAAAATTCCACCAGCGACACGATAGCCTGACAATCATACGGGCCCCTATCTTGTGTTTGTTGAAGCAAATGATAACAAAAATGTGGGCAACTTACACCCAATGGCATTGGGTAGGCTCTTTTATGAGCGAAAAATTCTGGGTATCAAAGCTATTCATAGAAAAGGAAAAAATCGGATCCAATTAACTTGTTTCTCAGCTGACGCTGCTAACATTTTATGCAACACCCCATTTTCAGTGAGAAAAACCTGAAAGCTTATATACCTTCCTCCAATGCCGACAGGGTCGGTTTAGTAAGGGGAGTGGATTTGGCGGTAACTGAAGATGAAATTAAGAAGTTTATTGATTCACCTGTGCCGGTTATAGGTGTCCAACGCCTTAAAAGAAGGAAATCTAACGCTGATTCATTCGAGTATGTTCCGACAGGAACTGTAAAGGTCACTTTTGAAACTCAAGTTCTCCCTCAGCAGATTTTTATTTTTACCGTCATTTTGGACGTTCAGGTTTTCATCTTTAATCCTATTATTTGCAAGCATTGTCAACGTTACGGACATACAGCTCTCAACTGTCGGGCGAAAACTCCTCGTTGTGGCCGATGCAGCAATAACCATGTCACGAAAGACTGTCAACAAACGCTTGTCAAATGCCTCTACTGTGATCAGAATCACCAAGTAGGATCTTCGCGATGTGCTGTACACCAACAACAGACGGCCATTAAGAAGCATATGTGTACTGAAATCGTTTCCTTTGAAGAAGCCAAAATAGGCTGCAAACCGTTACCTATAATCCTACCATACTACCCCATCACTTTCCGTCCTTAGCTGAAACTCTGGGAACCAGACCTGATAATTTTAAACCACTTAAACGTAAAATCACTACCTATGTACACCAGGAACCTCGTCCACCTCCACGCCCGGGTTATGATAGGGAGACCTATCTCAATATGATACGAACCCCCAACGGAAAAATCACCAGCTACCCAAACTTCGACCACCCATACTATTACACCGGCGGTCCCTACTAATCTTGCTAGCGAAAACGAGCAGGGAATAACCCCTTCCACATCAAAAGTAGCCCCTGTTAAAGATATACGAAAAGAGATCCAGGACGACTTTTTTAATCTGATGGAACTAATGGGACCAAATGTCCAATGGCGACACTTATTAAAGTTGATACTTGATAAAATCCTCCCCATTTTAGATACTATATGCAGATACTGCAATGGAACTGTAGGAGTGTGGTAAACAAGCGACATGAGTTAATTCTACTCATTAACGAATTCCAACCAGATATTATCTTCTTACAAGAAACATGGTTTTCAAATGATATTAACTTTCGCATTAAGGGATATACTATCGAACGATTAGATGGTGCAGGATATGGTGGAATTGCAATTTTAATTAAGAATTGCATACCCTATCACCTTCTACCATCGGAGCAGGCTATAGCAGGCACTTACTTTCAGCGCATACAAATAAAATATTTTATCTTTTCTAACTTTTACTGTCCTCCCGATATACATGGTTCCTATCATAATTGGTCCAATTTTTTAAAACATTTTACCGGTGCGAAGCAAAATATTATATTTGGAGACTTCAATGCTCATCACATAACTTGGGGAAGCAAGATCAATAGCTCCAAAGGAACTCATATCTTAACCGCTTCTCTTCAAGTCAACCTCACCATAATTAATGATGGATCACCCACCCGGCTAACAGCCCCTACAAATGCTCCGAGCGCGGTGAATCTTACTATATGTACCACGGATATAGCGCATAAATTATCTTAGCAAACTATTAAGGATCTTCATGGTAGTGACCACTTCCCCATTCTCGTTACATGGTCTAACCACAAACCTTTTTCAACTCACACGCTTCCTCGGATACCTATACGCTATCTGAATAATATGGATTACGATCTCTTTTCGCAATTTATTCAGGATTATTTCAGTCATACCTTTAAAATGACATCCGCGGAATATGATTCGCTTTTATACTGTATAAAATCGTATCTCGACATCTATCATCCAATCATTTACAAAACCTCAACCAATCATAATCCAACGCTCCAAATCCGTTGGTGGGATCAAGAATGTGAGGTCTGGATTAGACGACGGAGAAACCTGCTGAAAAATTTACGCAAACATTTTACTTTTACTAATTACATGCAATATAAACGAATCTGTTCAAAAATTAGATGTTTATTTAACAATAAACGTCGAATCGCATGGAAAACCTTCGTAGAGAGTATTAACAGTACTACATCCAGCAAGATCGTCTGGGCCAAACTTCGTTCTCTTAGTAACTCTCGGCACACACCCCAACCTATAGCTTTATCTCCGCCCCAATTATATCAAATCTACTGCAATCTAACACCCGATTTTGTTCAGCCCGACTATCTCTTAAGTTGTTCATACACATCTAATAAATATCAAACTTTGATGAATCCTATTACATATCAGGAATTAGAAGTCGCCCTACATAAAAAACTACATCCCCAGGGCCAGATTTTATAACTTACAAGATGCTCAGCTCTCTACCAACGAAGGCTAAATCCATTATTCTTAACCGGTATAATAACATTTTAACAGATACTTTAATACCATCAGACTGGAATAAATTTGACATCATTCCAATATATAAACCAGGCACTGATCCCTTACAACCTCAAAATTATAGAGGTATAATATTAGGGTCCTGTCTCCGCAAAACCTTTCAACGCATCCTTCTCCGCAGATTAATATGGCAATTAGAGCATCATAATGATTTACCGAAATGTCAATTTACTTTCATAAAAGGACGAAGTACCACAGATACCTTAAATATTTTTCTAACGGACCTCTTATTAGCACGGTGCCGAAAACAAGCTACTATAGCGGTTTTTCTCGATGTCAAAGGAGCTTACGATAATGTTGATCTTCACATTTTGTTTCAAAAATTACACAAGTTAAACATCCCACTACCCATTATTCAAATATTTAAAAATCTTTTACTAAATCGAACATTAAATTTGAAAAATTATAGACTTAACGCTTGTGCACGACAGGCCAATGTCGGGATTCCGCAAGGGGATATATTAAGTGGCATACTTTTTACTTTATATACAAGTGATTTGTAACGAGTAGTAACTCCTCATGCACGTATATTGCAATTTGAAGACGACATACTGATCTATACCACACAAAATAACGTCGACCAATGTCGTCACTCCATCTCCCAAGCCCTCTCCCATATACATGAGTGGAAGGAACACCACGGTTTAGAAATCACACATTCCAAAAGTGCCGCGGTTATATTTACCCAAAAACGAACATATGACAAATCTGCACTACCATATGCCAACCACCATATTGCTATTCAACCCTATACCAAATATTTAGGAATTTCATAGACAATAAGTTAAATTGGAAAACACATTTTGCCCGACTGAAGTCCAACATTGAAAATACAATCCAAATTCTTAAGTCCTTAACTCGTAGAAACTGGGGATCGGATCCGGCTACGTTACTACTTTTATATAAAAATTCAATCCGGGCAAGGATAGATTATGGCTGCCATTTCTTCGACACGGCGTCAACGACCAACCTTAAAAGACTAGACACGTTACAATTCAACTTTTTACGAATCATATTAGGTGCATTACGGACAACACCCACCAATGCCTTACTGGTTGAAGCAGCAGAACTACCCTTGGCTATACGACGAGAATATCTAGCGTCTACATATCTACTTAAAAAGATAGCTCTGAATCGTCATCCCATTTTACCTAAATTGCAGCTTTTAAATGAGTACCAAATATGTCAAAAATTGAAAGCCACCAACATACCGGCACTTCTACTGGCATATGAAGTAATTTTTCCCATAAGAAATAATGTACAGACAAGATCATTACCGGCATACTCTCACGAATACAACTTCTCTACATACCACCCTTCCATCATAACTACTACTTTCGAACACCTTCCGGGTAATCTGAAGAATAATCCCACTCTAGTTAATAAAACTTTACAAGCATTTCTCAATCCGCATAAACAATACACAAATTGCTTTACAGACGGATCTAAGACTTCAGAGGGAACTGGAGCTGCCTATTACATCCCCCAGATTAACATTCAGCAACAATTTACGTTACCACCCAACGCTTCCATATACACTGCTGATACCTTTGCTATTCGACAAACTCTTTTATGTTTACGGCAATATAATATTCCCAATGCCATCATCTGTACCGATTCATTAAGTGTCCTTCAAAGTATCAAAACCCCGCAGGAATCTTCTAGTTGGTATATATGGAACATCCGTAAATTGTTATACAACCTTTCCGTAAATCAGCGTGATATAATATTAATTTGGATACCAAGTCATTGCAGCATACCCGGTAATGTTCAGGTTGATCGTTTAGCTAAAGCAGCAGCTGCAGGACAAGGTCTTCCCTATCACCTCGCCATTCCACACACGGATTATTCCCCTACTATCAAACAGAAAGTACTTCAAAAATGGTCTTCTCTCGGAAAAAATTCCGCAAAAACGAAGGGTAAAGCTTATTATCAATTACAACCGGAACTGCAAAGAACCCCCTGGTTCACTATGGGCACTTACTCTCGGAGACATATAACTACATTAATTCGCTTACGATTCAATCATGCGCTTACACCTGATTACAAGTATAGATTTCATATCAGTGACACAGATATTTGCGCCTGTCAGCAAGCAAGTGGTACCTTCGGATCCCAAGATAGCGGGTTCAAACCCGGCAGAGGTAGTCGGATTTTTGAAGGGCGGAGAAAAGTCCACTCGACACTCCATGTCGTACGATGTCTGCATGTAAAAGATCTCTGGTGATACATTTGGTATTTACCCGACAAAATTAATTAAATCTCAGCCATAGACGCCCATGAGAGATCCGGTTTACTCTCTCTGCCATCTACTGGGCATAGAGTAAAACGGAACGTCGAAATTGACGAGCAGACAGCCAGATGGCGTCAAATCGAAATGTCTGCACACGGTAGCTGAGGCCATACGATTATTATTATTATTATTATTATTATTGTATGGCAACAAGTGTACGCAAACACTGAAATATGGTATTTCCGTTTGGAGTTACACACTATCGCATCACCACGATACGGTTTCCAAAATTAAGTTAATTCGAGAGTCGCGGAAATATTACCGTTAAATAAAAGTTACATTATAAAGAAAAGTTACGACGAAAAGAAAAATTATTAAGACGCAATGGGATGGTATATAAGTTATGCAAAATACTAGGGGCATATCCTACACTATATTTACAACAATTTAAATAATCAAACTAAACACATCTATATATATCGGATATCGAGTAAAATCTTAAATGCTACACAGATTCTAATGTGAAACCCGGTTCACTGCAAAAGATCTAGACAGAACTAGATAAACCACCAATACTTCAGCACTCGGGCTGTTCCCTTTTAAAACAACGAGACAAGGTATACAACCACAAAGACAATGTGAAACATCATCCTGTAAGGGAAAACATATAAATAACCCTTGATATCATGAAGAAAGCAATGGGCAACATTGCCTCCTTCTGCTGCATTTGAGCGCTCAACAGCGCGGTCATCCGTCATGTACTTCCGGGTAGATTACGAGCTGAAAAGAAATGTTGAACTCAACACTATGCTAAAGTTTGGATTCAGACTCCCGAGGCTGTCACAAGGAAATATCGTGTCATTCTCGCCTACAGATAAACCCAGGCCAGAAATCAGCTTGCCATGAGATAACGTCTTTCGCCGGCTACACGGAAACTCACGTATATTCATTCCTTCGTAGCATGCTCGGGCCATTTAACAACATCAGACTCAATAGTCTGGAATTAATACTGTCCATTCTGATCACAATATACACTCAGAAGACACTTGGCAGGCACATACATCTGCACAATATTCTTTCTCTTGTCAGGCATACAATCAGCCTGCACCAATACATTATAATTCAGCATGCAACCTTTATCTCTTATTTCTCATAAATCCCATTGGCCTTCCACAATATGAGACGCAGTTCGTGTCCTTTGCAGACCATCAGGCAAAACAGTATCCAACTTAACTCAAAGATCTTATTCTAACGACGACGTTCTGCAGCTCCTTCAGTCAGCTTCCGTAAAATCATGCATCATGCAGAATAGCTATACCTGTCTCTCTGAATAACCGAAATAAAATGAAATAAAACGTATTTAACGTTGTATAAAGATGAACCTGTCAATCTAGCCCTTCTAGCATATATATAAGGAAAACTCGGAATATCGTACACTAAGTAACATGCATAAATAAACAACAACTAATCCTCTCAATCCCTCATTTTCCCAATCATCTAATCATAAAGCAAAATGAACATAAAATAAACATGCATTATTCTCGTATCCAAATCTATCATAGTAACAGAATTAAACAAACACATGCCGTCAGGCTTACTTTACATGAAGTTAAAAATTCTATCTACACTGCCCTAGTACCTTAACATAATTTACATATCATGCCATAAATAACACATGCGTCTTAACTGAATTCCATCCGACGACTCTCGAGATACCAGGATAGCAGCTTACATCCCCGCTGATTGAGGGATTTACTCCATGTTAATCACAGCATTAACATGTGGGAATGCACTTCCTTCTTCTGCATACATAGTCATCATCTTGCTGGAAAATAATTCACTGGAACACAGAAGAAATTGTTGACAATATCTTCGCTGCTCAATGCTACGAGCCGAAATACCCTTTCTCTTTACATGATCAGCTAAACACACAGATACATTTATAATACACACTTCACTTAAAGGGTGAGAATACAGTTTGAAAAGCAGAACACGGTTCGTTACGAAAGTTCCTCGCGAAACGCGCCCGTCGCGAAGTAGTGAAACAATAGCACGTCTCCACTACACTTGCAACACAGCGGTCACTAAACACTGTCTTTATATATTGAAAGTAAACTCTGCCAAAATATACTCTTCCGTTTACTCAAGAACAGTAAACTCTTCCAACTGCACAATTTAAAATATCATTGAGAACCAGTTACTGTTACTGGAATAACACTACGTTAATCACGATCACCAATTCAGAGTTTGTGCTTCCGCACTATCTAAGCATTTAATACAGAGTGACGCTCTCCAGAGCTTGGGTTACTGAGGAGGCTTCGGTGACGCCATTTCAATACTGGGGTTTCCCGGTGTCTGAACAACTATCAATCAGAAAATTCGTCGTATATGATGACACAATATTTATTGTGATATATTTACAAAACACAGCTCAAACACTAAGAAACCTCTTCCACCAATTTTTATATTACATTTCCAAATATATCTGACTTCTGAAACTGTGGTAAACCGATTACCGACATAAATTGACTTTAGCAACTGGACACGTCGGTCATTCTGGAATTAAGATTTGGCGCGATGTGACCTCCATGTTTGCCAAATCCTTAAGTTCCCATTGGCTGAAATATCTTGCTTGGTCATCATCTAATACACGTGTCGATCGTTGCCAACGCTTGGTTACGCCACCCTTTCTCACGGTCATACGGAAATATGAAGCAATATCCAGCGACTTACTGTCTTGCTCAACATCCGGTATCAACTATCTTGGGATACGATGCTTTAACATGTTAGACTGTAACTTTTATGAATAAATTTTACATATTGTGTCAAATAATACTCTAATTATTATTATTATGGGCCGGCAGGATACGGCTCAATTAGGCAACGGATACTTAAAGCTAGTTTGTGTTTGTGGATCAAAAAATGCTGCTCCAACTCCAGTACACGACTGTGACCCATCGGTAAAAATGTGATAATCTGGTGAAGTAATTAAACTTTTAAATTTTTTATGAGCGTATGGTGTGAGGTTAGGTGCATGCATTGTTTGATTCGAAGAATCAGAAGGTACAATGATAATTGATGGACGGAATGGTTGAATATCAGTAGTATAATAGGACAGTTCGGCCGCCGCCTCCGCCTCCGGCTCTCGGGAGAGGCCTCCGCCTCCCACGGGAAATTTGAATTTTGGCGGGAAATTTGAATTTGGCGCGATATTTGAATTTGTAAACAAAGCCACGTGCTTTTTGCCAGCTGTCATCGACTACAACGCATCGCTAACCTCACTGCTGCCATCTTGACGAGCCTAAACCTCAGTGTTACCAACTTAACCTAACTAGCGCGAGATTTGAATTTGTAAACAAAGCCACGTGCTTTTTGACAGCTGTCATCGACAACAACGCATCGCTAACCTCATTGCTGCCATCTTGACGGTCCTAAACCTCAGTGGTACCAACTTAACCTAACTAGCGCGAGATTTGAATCGGTAAACAAAGCCACGTGTTTTTTGACAGCCACGTGCTTTTTGAAAGACAACAACGTATCGCTAACCTCAGTGCAGCTACCTTGACGGACCTAAACCTCAGTGCTACCAACTTAACCTCACTGGCGCGAGATTTGAATTTGTAAACAAATCCACGTGCTTTTTGACAGCTGTCATCCGCCATCTTTAAACTACAGAGCACCGTGCTGCCCTCTTTATCGCAGTAGCTGTAAATTCGTCACCTGTCATCGGCAGTGCTGCCATCTTGGCGGGCCTAAACCTTAGTGCTACCAACTTAACCTCACTAGCGCGTGATAAACAAATCCACGTGCTTTTCTGACAACTGTCATCTGCCATCTTCAATCTATAGAGCACAGTGCTGCCCTCTTTAGCTACTTACGTTTGAAATGTGGTGGCGGATAATTTGAAAAATGCTTTTTGACAGCAGTCATCTTTGAGCACCGAGCTGCCCTCTTTAGCTAGATACCTTTGAAATGTGGTGGCAGGCAATTCCACGTGACAGCAGCCATCTTTAATCAAGAGAGCACCGTGCGTCCGTCTTTGTGGTGACGGGAATTTCTACGTGCTCTTGTTTGGAAACAAACTCACGTGCTTTTTTCTGACAGCTGTTATCCGCTATCTTGGATCACAAACCTCAGTGCTGTACTCTTTAGCTAGATACCTTTGAAATGTGGTGGCGGCAAATTCTACATTCTCTTGTTTGGAAACAAACCTATGCGCTTTTTTGACAGCTATCATCCGCCATCTTTAATCCAGAGAACACCGTGCTGCCCTCTTTAGCTACTTACCTTTCAAATGTGGTGGCGGCAAATTCTACGCCCTCTTGTTTGGAAACAAACCCATGTGCTTTTCTGACAGCTGTCATCCTCCATCTTTAATCCAGAGAGAACAGTGCTGCACTCTTTAGTTGAAATGTGGTGGCGGCAAATTCCACGTGCTCTGGTTTGGAAACAAATTCTACGTGCTCTTCAGCTGTCATCAACCATCTTTAATCAAGAGAGCACCGTGCTGCCCTCTTTGTGGTGGCGGATAATTTGAAAAATTATTTTCTGACAAGCAGCCATCTTTAATCCAGAGAGAACAGTGCTGCCCTCTTTAGCTACTTACTTTTGAGGCGGTTAATTTGAAAAATTCTATTTGACAAGCTGCCATATTTAATGAAAAGAGCATCGTGCTGCTATCTTGCGGGTAATTTTTACGTCACAGCTGTCATCCACCATCTTGCATTGCTAACCTTAGTGCTGCCCTCTTTAGCTACTTACCTTTGAAACAAAAATCTATTTGACAAGCTGTCACCCGCCATCTTGCATCGCAAACCTCAGTGCTGCACTCTTTAGTTGAAATGTGGTAGCGGATAATTTGAAAAATTCTTTTTTGACAAGCAGCCATCTTTAAACTACAGAACACCGTGCTGCTATCTTTATCGTAGTAGCGAGCAATTTAATATCTAGTTGCTTTTCTAACAGCTGTCATCCGCCATCTTGCATCGCAAACCTCAGTGCTGCACTCTTTAGTTGAAATGTGGTGGCGGCAAATTCTACGTACTTTTTTGGAAACAAATTCTACGTGCTCTTCAGCTGTCATCCACCATCTTTAATCAAGAGAGCACCGTGCTGCCCACTTTGTGGTGGCGGATAATTTGAAAAATTATTTTTGACAAGCAGTCATCTTTAATCCAGAGAGAACAGTGCTGACATCTTTAGCTACCGCCATCTTACATCTCTTACCTCGGTGCTGCACTCTTTAGTTGAAATGTGGTGGCGGTAAATTCGAACAAGTTTAATCTTACATCGGGGGAGCTAGAGTAAGCACGTGCTGCAGTGATGACGTCATCATGCATGTTTAGACTTGTCCGTCTTCTTAAGAGTAAGTCGGTGTAAAGGAATGTGGTGGCGGTAAATTCTAACAATTTTAAACATGCATCGGGGAAGCCAGAGTAAGCACGTGCTGCAGTGATGACGTCCTTATGCATGTTTAGACCTGATCGTTTTTCTTAAGAGTAAGTGGTGTAAAGCAATGCAATAAGTACGACATTTTTGAATGCGATCAAATATTTATTTACAAATGTACTACAACAGTGTTCGTTTTTGCTGCTGACAAGGTTGGTATGCTTCTTAACAACGTATGCTTCTGAAATGCCTCCTGCAACATTCAAATTAAACAAAACATTTAGAAATATATTATACTAAGTATGTTATGCTTTACAGAGAAGATCATATACTCCTTACCTTGTTGTTATTCCTTTTCGGGATCATCATCATCATGAGGTACGGTACTAGAGAAAGTTCATTCATACACTGTGTACAGTGTTCAATCCTCGGATTTGGTCCATCCCAATCATCATCACCATTTTCTCCTCGATGCTTGTAATGTCGTTGGCAAATTCTGCATAAAGCTACTTCGATCGACATCTTACTGTGTAGAGTAAGGATGCCCAAAAAATTATGTACGTAAGAGGCAGCGTGCGTAGATAAAAATCCTGGTGGTAAGTATTGAATAAGATGTTTCGGCATCGACGATCTATGTTTATAGAACATCTTAATAGCCTCACTCACTCGTGTAAGATAAATAAGATATTGTGTATGAGCATGCAAACAGCATGCACATTTGCAGTTTTGTTCCACAGCGTACGATGTCGAAGCACACACTAATGAAAATGATAAAGAACTATTCTTATTTATAGTCTCGTAACAATATTCGTTAGCGGATGGTAGGTAACATCACTCATATGAATAATAAGACAATAGGTTGCTGTGTTAGCAGGAATGTTTTCAGATGTTTCAAATTCTAAACGAATATCAACTGGAGATTCTTTTGTAGATTCTTCATGATAAGAGCAGTCTATAACAACAATCGGTGCTTTATTTTTAAATTCTTGAGGTGTAAATACCGGACGATCTTCTTTCTGATAATACTATGATTGAAATTTACAAAACATGTCATAGAGCATCCCAAACTTATTTTTCTCAAAGTTAATGTCTATGCTTTCGTAGGGATACGTAATTCCGTTGAGATATAGTCTAACGTGTCTCAATTTACAGTGATCAAACAGTGAGCTATCTTTTTCGTGATTGAATTTACGATTAGTTTGAAATCCAAAGATAATGTACAAGGGCTTCTCAGTAAAACGTGATGTTTTAACAGCCCAGCTATGCTTGTTTGTAGGTGCTTACACAGGATATTCATGCAGCTCCCAACTTCTAAAACGTATAGATAATGGTGTATCATTTTCTACAATCTTGAGCAATCGAAGTTTTTCACGATCAGATAAGGTTACATGCGGAATCCTCCACAGTATACGATGCAGTGTTATTTTCGATTCTACTGGTGTTTCTACTGCTTTAAGAGAATTGTAATCACTTCGATCACGGATTAGAATAAGCTCTTGTTTTGCGTTGATTATAATACGTGTAAAGTCTTCTGCGAATCCAAAAATATGTTTCAGTGATAACATCCTCATTAATCATCCAGATGGTTTTCCGTGGTTTCCTATTTTCACACCAGGCAAATGCTGGGGCTGCACCTTAATTAAGGCCACAGCCGCTTCCTTCCAACTCCTAGGCCTTTCCTATCCTATCGTCGCTATAAGACCTATCTGTGTCGGTGCAACGTAAAGCCGCTAGCAAAAAAAAATCATCCAGTTGTTAGTAGCTTTAGGACACCATCCAGCCATCCGCAAAAGATTACTTTCTTCATCACAGAAAGAAGGGTAGAATTTCATTGCACTTGTAATACCAACATCCTTCGTTCGACTAATTTCAACATTATTTACTTCATATCGTGCTTCGGAAAAGAGAAAAGCTAGAGCATGGTTGTTTAGTTGTGAAGTGCTTGGTCCACTTCCATCCGACTGTTCTAGTTATCCTTCAATATAGAGGTAGCTTTCGTGTGGTAAGGTATATACATCTTGCTGATTAATAATAAAATGAATTTCATCATTGTTATTTAATCCAAACGTAAAAGGTTGATAAGAATGAAGCTCACTTCGTACTACACCTTCACGACTTTCTACTGTATTCGTAATGTCTAGCATTTCTTCCCTTCTGTTGTAGTACTGTATATCCTAAATCTTGGAGTATCTGCTTATGGGTATCTGTTAACTCGATGAGTCTCAGCACACATGTAGTGTGTCTTCGGGATGTACACCGTGTTTTCTAGATGGTTTTCATACTGGTTTAAGATGTTGTTTGTAAGCTACGTACGCGTGCTGATCTAAATGAATAAGCTGATTATGTTTATTTACAAGTCTAAGAGTAATGTTGCTAATGTGTTTTACAGACACAGGATGATAAAGAACTACTGCTGGTTTCTCACAAATAGTATATCCACGTTCCTCTGTAACAATAAAGTCGTGCAGGACGTGCGAAGGTTGTAGATTACTATTCAAGTTTGTAATAATATTACAAGTAATGTTCACATTATAATCATCGAAGAGTTTTATAGGTTGATCAGACTCGTAACGTACGTTCGGTAGGAGCTCCCTCGATGAAAATCCAAGCAGTGGTCCAATCGAATCAGGTTGTGATTTGAAGTCAATCTTAAATGATGATTCAATAACACATTTATGTGTAATGTTGCTTATAGTGATTGAGAACTTGTAATTATGATTACTAAAACTGTCTTCCCCAAACTGATCAATTAACGTACTTTCAATATAGTCGTGAATATCATCTACTGTATACCTGAGGGTAGTGTTAGCACATACTCATCGTAATAGAACTTGTTTACACCATCACGCACATTATAGATTTTATTGTAGCTTTCAAACGATACTAGTCCAAGACTATGCGGCTGATAACCAAGTTCGATTGGTGGATTAAAATAGACGGTTGTTTCAGGTCCTTCTCCACGTACAGCAAACGTTCTTTCACTGTTCGTCATCACGTAGACACTAATACACTTTCTCTACTGTCTGGGTTTGATATAAGAACATAAGACATAATCGTCCGCACATGCGTGTATTAAAGTTTTGCACACGGTTTTTATTGTAAACAATGTCTGCACTGCTTCCGAAATAACGTATGAGCTCAAAAGGAGGAGGTAAGTCTCCATAGCTATCAAAATACCATACTTTAGATTTACGTTTTACATAAGCAACGTAATGAGTTCCAGGTCCACGACTGTCGTCCAAGTTAATTACGGCACTTTCACGTTCACGTGGGCGCGCTGGTAGTTGATCGCGCATATACACTCCTCGAAAATAATGAATTCCTAGTTGTTTAGCAAACGTAAAAACTTGATCATGCGTTAGAGCTCGATGTGGCAGTGCATTCAGTAGACGTTTTTTGGAGAAATGTAGATACCAAGCCCTTTCTTGTATGGCGCTAGCTTCATGTTCACACCTTTGCCTCGTAACGCAATTGCCTCCATCGTCTTGTTATGACGTTCACTTTCTTTCAACTGTTGTTTCGCTTCTTCTACAGCTTTGACAGTTCTCGCTACAGCACTAGCACCACCTAGCAATGACCCTAAAGCTGCTAAGCCAGCAAACAGCGCAGGAAGAAATCCTCCTCGTTTTGGTACAGGAATAATTCGTGCGCGTTTACTAAATATTGCTCTGCACTTTGGAGAAATTCTCGCTCTTGCTGCGCGTAACGCCTTAGTAATAGCTACACGAGGATTGTATTCCCCTCGAATAGCTTTTGCGCAGCCTTTATAACATCTTTCCATCCAACAATTTTTACTTTCTTCTTCTTCTTCATGTCGTTTGGATATCGTTGTTTCACCATGCTGTACACGACTTTACTAGTCAAGAGCAAATCATAAACTAACCGTTGCCTCTTGTTTCGTTTAATATATATTACTATTACGCACTTTATGATTCAGTTATCATGAAGGTTATAAAGCAGCAAGACACACTACCTGTTACCGACATTGTACCACATCTCTTACCTAGTTCTAGTACAACTACGAGAAAACGTCATGGAACGTTGTTTCCTTTTACTGTTCAATGTATTATAACAGGTCCGTCGGGATGCGGTAACACAATTCTTTTACTCACACTTATTACTTCTGTAAATGGTGTACGCTTCGAGAATATTTACGTTTTCGCAGTCACTCTATCAGCCGCTATATACTATTCTACAAACTGTAAAGCACGATCTAGTTAAAGATGGAATAAGATATTTTAAATTTAATTCGCATGAGCAAGTACCATCACCAGACGATGTGCTTCCTAATTCTCTTAAGATCTTTGATGATGTCGCAACAGAACAGCAAAACGTTAGTCGTGCATTTTTTAGTATGGGTCGGCATAAATATGTTGATTGCATCTATTTGTGCCAAACCTATTCTCATGTGCCTAAGCAGTTGATACGCGACAACGCAAATGTTATTGTGCTTTTTCGGCAAGATGAGCGCAACATGCGACATGTGTATAACGATCATGTTAACACTGATATGACATTCGATGACTTTAAACGTATGTGTGCTAAATGTCGGTCATTACACCGTTACAGCTTTTTAGTTATTGATAAAGAAAGTGATGTACAGCATGGACGATATCGCATGGGTTTCGATCATTTTATATGCATTAACACAGAATTACAGTAACTACTTGATTAAAAACCATCATCATGTTAACATCTAGCAAGGAGATCACAAAACATATCATCCAAGCTCGAAACAATATTCGACGGAAATTTAAAGAGCTTAAACGTATTCAAGCACACACGGATTTATTTTTAAAAAACACAACTACTAAGTACACCACTCAAAGAAATTTTTAATTCTACTTCATTACCGCAGTCTACTTCAAGTTTTGCTTCTATGCAAACATCATATCATAAAGAGAAGCATGAAGAAGAAAAGCATGAACAAGATAAGGAAGAGAAGAAGCAGGATGTAGATCAGGAAAAGGAAGATAAGCAAGAAAAAGAACTTTATGATACATCACCATCTAAGCGTGTTAAGTTTTTAACTACAGATGTTATTGCTGAAACACCTACTACATCGACGCAAAATCTACCATATTTGTCTGAGGTTATGATTACACCAGAGTATCGCAATCAGTTTAGAACTTTTATTCAAGTCTTTGGTCTATATATACTCCTAAATATACGTGTTGTGGTACAAAGGGGATGCTATAAGTATCAAAAGTAATAGGACTTCTATCAAAGGTTCGTTTATTAGTAAAAATCATCGCTGCACACTTAGATAAAGAAAGAGAAAGTCCTTGGGTCGTTAACCATCGAAAAACTAAACTCAAAACATGAGATATTGTGGCTCTACAATTGTCAATGAAATGTCGTATGGCTTTTAGTACAGGGATATCCCAGGACGGGTTCGGCTCGCCAGGTGCAAGTCTTTCTATTTGACTCCCGTAGGCGACCTGCGCGTCGTGATGTGGATGAAATGATAATGAAGACAACACATACACCCAGCTCCCGTGCCATTGGAATTAACCAATTAAGGTTAAAATATCCGACCCGGCCGGGAATCGAACACGGGACCCTCTGAACCGAAGGCCAGTACTCTAACCGTTCAGCCAAAGAGTCGGACAATTGTCGATGTTTGGGTGGGAACGATAAATGACATAGCCATCCGCAAAGGCTAGAATTCGAGCATGCGGTGTCACAACAGATTCTAGATCTTTCATATAAAGAGCAAACAAAATTCCACTTAGTATCGATCCCTGTGGTAATCCCTGTGATGTATATCGGCTTTCAATATTGTGTGTTGAGTTGATTTAATGGTTAACCGACGGTTGGTAAATAGTCGATTTAAAATAGAAAGAAATCTGACGGGAAATCCATAAATAAAGAATTTCTCCAAGAGGATATGCAATAACACAGCATCATAGGCGCCTTTAATATCCAAAAAGACTGCAATGGTAGATTGTTTCCGCCATTTTGCTAATAAAATATCGAGTAGGAAAATAGTGATAGGTTCCGTCTAAAAGCGAATTGATACTTAGGTAATAACGAGTGATGTTCTAATAACCACGCCATTCGTCTCATGAGGATTTTACAGAAAACTTTTCGTATACATGATCCCAGTACAATGCCACGAAAATTTTCAGGTTCTGTAGGTCGTTTTGTGGGTTTCAAAATAGGAGTTATGAAAAAATCGTTCCATGTTATTGGTACTTGTAACGTCTCAAGAATACCATTGTAATATTGTAGTAAATAAATTTGGACGTGGGGAGGAAGGGCCTTTACCATAAGATAAGTAATTGCGTCAGGTCCTGGTGATGAACTATTAACGGTGCATAATACAGATTGAAGTTCATTATATGTAATTGGGTTTAATAATGAAGTAAATTGACGAGAATTGTCCATAGAGTTAGATAGAAAGGGAGGATTTACTGATACTGGGGCGAGGGTATATAGAAAACCTTCTAAAACTTGTCGCGGATATGAAAAATGAGTTTGGTATTGGAATGTTCTAGTTATCATGCGGATAACGTTCCAGAATTTCGCGGCTGGTAACTGTGGAGTTAGAGTAGAAATAAAGGATTACCAAGCTTTTCGTTTTTTGGCATTAAAGACAAGCTTTGTTTTTGCTATATGATCTCGTAACTGGAAATAATGATGCTGGGTCATTGATTGGCGGTATTGTTTAAATAATTGTTTTCTCTTATGAATGAGATCGTGGCATTCTTTATCCCACCATTTTATTTCGTACTCCTGTGGGGGGTTCGGTTATCTTAAGTGGTCTACACGGATGAAACATATTTAAATATTGAGTTAATAAGGGAGTAATATTGAAAAGGTAATAGTTGACTCGTGTTCCTGCTGTAGAATGTGATTGAGATATGATTGATAATTTAAAATATGGAAATTTTTATAGGATCGGACATTACTTGTGAATGAAGGTGCCGTATACTGGGAAGTTATTGGCCGATTCCCATATGTTATAACAATTGGAAAGTGGTCACTGGTGTAGGTGTCGGATAATGTGTGCCAGGTGGTTATAGGAACAATATTTGTACGGCATAATGTAATGTCCACGGCACTGGGTGGGGATCCAGGCGGAGTTAAACGGGTTGGGGAACTCATTTAAAATAAACAGATTCTGATGATTGGAGGTAACAAGTAAATTGGAGCCTTTTATCGTGTCCATTGTACACCCCACTCGGTGTGGTGGCAATTGAAATCGCCGAGAATGAAAAGGTGTTGGAATTGTGCAAATTGCTGGAAAAATTGCGTCCAGTGATTTTGAGTAACGTAAATGTGAGGGGAACAATAAATATTTATAAAACAAGTATTATGGTGTATGATTCCTACTGCATACGTGTGTGGAATAATATATAGCAAAGATAGTTGTGTGAAGTGTAGTGAATCTTGTACACATATGGCTACTCCATCAAAACCATTACCATCGTATCGGAGTACTTGATAACCTCTTAATCTGAAAGAAAATTGTGGTTGAAACCACGTTTCTTGTAAGAAAATAATATTAACTTGCGTTTCATTTATTAGAATTTGTAATTCATGTCGTTTAGAGGTGGCACTTCGACAATTCCCTTGTAATAATTAAACCATACGAGAATGTTCATTATATGGTCCCTTACTTTATATAGTACATGGTGTATCTGTGGCTCATGGCTCATACTTTGGAGTAACATTACCAGCGATTGCTGGATTTCCTGATGAAGTCGTTCCTTCGTAGGAGTATAGTTTATGTCTTGTGGGGCTACAGAAAGTGGCTGCCCATTAGATTGTGACGAACTTGATGGGTATGGTAATTGCGTAGGTTGCTGCATTGTACTTGTTGATGGGATAGAATTTACTGGAACCAAATGCTCATTTCGCAGTATGGCCATATATCCTTGCTTATCAAAGCCGGGGTCAGGTGTAGGAGGGGGAGATTGCATGATGACCTGAGTAAACTTTCGTTTACGAGGGTTAGATGTCGAGGGAGATGGAAGATTCGATGGCAAAGGAGGGAATATTGATTTTCCTGTTGCTCAGAATGATAAATTGGAAGGGCGGTTCGAGCTTTAGCTTCTGGAAAAGACAGATATTCGGTGCTCATTAACCGTTTAATTTGAACCTGATACTTGTGTTCAGGACAGATCGAGGAACCCGTAACATGATTTTTCTTACAATGGACACATTGCGTGAATTGCTCTGTACAAGCCCGGGTTTCGTGCTGCTGAGAACATTTTCCACAACGTGCATTTTTGGCCTGACATTGTCGTATTATATGTCCATAGCGCTGGCATTTGCGACAGCGGATAGGTGAAAAATATAGGGTTCAACTTCCATATAAACCTTATATAAGGCAACATGGGATGGAAGCGTTTGTGCCCTGAAAACTATTTTAATAGAACCCGTGGGGAGGTATTGGGTATCTCCATCTTGAATTGCGCGACGATTAAGTCGTTGAACGCTTTTAACTGGTACTTCAGATTCCAAGTACTGTGGCATTTCTTCATTAGATAGACCTTTTTAGTCTCCACGAATTATTCCTACTCGCAACACTTGCGAAGATGGAATATAGGCTTTAATTTTTAGGGTTTCAAGAATAGGGCTGCTCAAAAAGGCATTGGCTTGAGAAGCCGTATGGAAAGTGACTTGAAGTCTATTTCGTCCCTTACGTTGGATAGATTTGACGTTAACTTATTTCATAGAATCGACGACCAAGTGCCATAGGGAGTAAACTACGTATGTTTTGATCGTTACTGGATTCCACGAATACAACATATGGTCCATGGTGAAAGCGATTATAATATTCCGGGGGGGAACTACTTGTGACACCTCGGATTGTTTGTTAAGTTGTTCTGTAGTAGGACGTTCTGACACTTCCGTATTACGACGCTGTGAATCAGTCTCAGTTGACTGAGAGCCTTGCATTTGTCTCGTATTACTAGTTGAATCAGTCATGGATTCCTCATCCATGGGTATGACAATTTCACGTTCCACTCGTAATTTAGACCCGGACAGTACCAACGATCCTCCACTGTCGGTCTCCATAGCTCACCACTGCTTCACTACACATAAGCGCACACAATTGATTACCACTGCCGCGCACAACTGATCCGCACAAACAAGGTAGTGTACCGCACGACGATTCAAGTAGAACTTCTGATTCTTCCTTAACCACGAAAAGCAACTTCCAAAACTTGCATTACCCAAGATTACCAACCTAGAACATACAGATATTATTTCAACACAAACAAGTGCATTACCAAACCAGTGATCTCAGTGTACCAAACGGTGTGGTTATTGGGTACGGAGTTAAAACTAAGCCCCATTAGACTACGCGAGTTCGCTTCGAACAGTGGTAGTGTGCGGTTCTACTTTCCTACTTAGTTCGTGTGCGACAAGTGCAGTATTCTATAGTGCAAGCATTACAGTATGTGTATGGCTCTCTTCGACAGTGGGGGTGGCGGTACTAACCGTTCACCGGACATGGACATTTCTAGTGATATTGATCATGAAGAAACAGTGCGGTCAACCACTAATAGTGTCATCACACCTGCTCTCGGTGGTGAAAACTCTTCATCCAATAAACAGTCTGATAAGACTGATACAACTAATCCGATTTACTACTATTCAGGTCACCGCGGCCCGTACGTAATCTATGTTGAGTCAGCTGATGAGGAAAAACACTGGAAATATTCATCTCATGGCGCTTGGTCGGCTCTTCTACGATAGTAAAATTGTCGGTATAAAATCTATCAAACCGAAAGGTGCAAAGCGTATGCAGATTCTATTTGACTCAGCTAACAATGCCAACAATTTTCTCAAACACCCCATTTTGAGCTCTCATAAACTTAAAGCTTTCATTCCGGAATCCAACTTGTATCGCATTGGATTAATTCGGGGAGTTGATAAGAAATTAACTGAGGAGGACATTATCAAGTACATTGAATCCCCCCTCCCTATAGTCAAAGCCCAACGTCTCAACCGATGTGTGACAGTTGATGGGGAAGCTAACTTTGTTCCTACGGGAACGATAAAATTAACCTTCAAATGCAAAGCTTTACCTGAATTTTTTCTATTTTTCACGTAATACTAGAGGTTCAGGCATTCATTTTTCGCCATATTATCTGCGGGAAGTGTCAACGATATGGGCATACAGCCAAAAACTGCAGAACAAAATACTCGAGATGCGGTAATTGCTCTAAGAATCATGAAACTCAAACATGTTCTGATGTATTACGTAAATGCCTACATTGTGGGCTAAATCACAGTGTTGGATCCGAACGATGTGAAGTTCATCAGCAACAAATCGCAATCAAGCGCATGATGTGTGTGGACAATATTTCCTTCCAGGAAGCACAAGAAAAACTCCACCCGACAGGACTTTTCCCCTTTAGTGTTCCACATCTAATCCCGCAGCTTAGTACAAGCAATTCGACGTCTCCACGTGAGACTCCTCGTAAAAGGAAATTCACTGAAGTGATTCAAAGACCAATTCGACCAGTGCAGGCTGTCACGCGATCTTACGCAATCCTACTTTGGACCATGCTCCACGGGCATCTATTTCACAGTCTCAACCGCTAAAAGTGCAAGTGGAACAGTCAAATAGCACGGCTCCTCCTTCAGAAGGTCCTCAGACTTCATCTGATCGACCTGTACTACCGCGATTAACAAAGAACGTTCAAGCAGACATACTGCAAGTCTTCAAGCGATTAGCAGACGTTCTGGGTGAACAGCCTCAATGGGCTCATTTATTAAAAATCCTCTTTAACAAGGTTAGTCAGTTTTTAGTAGAGGAGGATGCGCATACTGCAATGGAACTGTAGAAGTATTACTCCAAAAAAGCATGAATTAATACTTCTCGTCCAAGAATATCATCCCCATATTATTATATTACAAGAGTCATGGTTAAAACCTGACTCCACCTTTTCCGTCCAGGGTTATAATGTTGAACGACGCGATGATTGTGGCTACGGTGGGGTACTCACTTTAATTGTGTCGCAAATACCATATACTAACGTCTTGCTACCTTACACGATTCCTAACACATACTCCTTGGCTGTGAGAGTACAACATTTCCTTATCGTGAACCTCTACTGCCCGCCCTCCATACAAGGCAATGCCTTTCAATGGCATCACTATTTTTCACAGTTTTCAGCCCAAGACAGTGTAATAATAGCAAGTGATCTCAATGGACATCACACTGACTGGGGATGTGTCGATATCACAACAAAAGGACGTCATATTCTTAATGCAGTCTTTAATAACCATTTGTATATTTTAAATGATGGCTCTCCTACGCGGCTATCTCCACTCGGACACCCTAACAGTGCAGTAGATCTATCAATTTGTTCCGAAAATATCGTCCATAAATCAATGTGGTTTACGCACAAAGACACCCATCTAAGTGATCACTTTCCTATAATTATTGACATTATAACACAGCTCCATCCGCAGAACATAGTTTTAAACCTTCAGCGTAGAACACGGAATCTGCACGATTTTGATTTTGGCCTCTTTCATGATTATATTTTAAATCGCATTAAATTTGCCTCACAAACAGCTTCTGCCTATACCTCCTTATATCAACATATTCAAAACTACCTAGACATATATCACCCTTTTCATTATCGCAAATATAACAATACTACTAGACGAATTAATATTCACTGGTGGAATAAGCAATGCGCTGCTATGGTGAAACGAAAACGCATCCTGCTCAGAATTTTAAATCAAAATTTCACACCTGCTAATTATTTGCAATACAAAAAGTACACTGTCCATCTGAGAAAAGTATTCAACGAAAGACGAAGAGAATCTTGGAAATGTTTTATTAACTCCCTCCATAGAAACACCTGTTTGAAGGATATTTGGGCTGCTATAAAAAACTGCCTCATACGGGATGCAATAAAATCGACCAACCACACTTCGAAAGCATCTCCCAATTTTACGACACATTAACTCCGGATTTCGTTGTTCAAGAATTTCAGCAGTATACAACAATGCCTCTTTCAGATAAATTTCTCACACTCTCCCAACCTATATCTTATCCAGTATTTTTTAACATACTCCAAAAGAAACCTACTTCTGCTCCTGGACCGGACTATATTACCTATAAAATGCTCTCCCATCTTCCTTATCATGCACATACAATAATCGTAGCGTATTACAATAAAATACTAAACTCAGATGTTCCTCCTTCTGCATGGAATACATTTACGGTTGTACCCATACCGAAACCCAAATTATCGACTACCAATCTCATCGAATATAGAGGAATCGTTTTAGGATCATGTTCAAGGAAGGTCTTCTTCAGTATTCTTTTGGAAAGGCTTTTATGGTGTCTAGCTTATCACAGTTTGCTATCGGTCTATCAATATGCCTTTATAAAAGGGAGAAGCACAGCGGATCCCATTAATATATTATTAACGGATTTGCTACTAGCAAAACAACGCAAACATGGAACAATTGCTGCTTTCCTTGATATCAAAGCTGCCTATGACAACGTGCCCATACACATGTTACTGTCGAAACTTCATAACTTACACCTCCCTGCTAATTTTATTAAAATACTCCAACATCTTTTATATTTTCGGCGAATGGAAATCACATGCCAAACCTCTACGTGTAATGTACGATACGCGTCTAATGGGTTGCCTCAGGGCGACAGTTTAAGTGGCCTATTATTTGCTCTATACTTAAAGGATTTAGAAGGTGTCGTGATTCGCGATGCAACAATATTACTTTATGCGGATGACATGGCCATTTATTCTTCTCATGAAAGTCTGGAAGTCTGTAGAACTCATATCACTCGAGCATTAACTGCTGCTAAAGCATGGTTAAACGAGCATGGTTTGGAACTTTCCTCTACTAAAAATGTGGCCATGATTTTCACGCATAAACGCAAGTATAATACAGACTCTTTCAGAATTGCAGATATTACAATTCCAATCGTCCGGGTGCACAAGTATATTGGTATATTTTTAGATAATAAACTGTCCTGGAAACCCCATTTTGAATACCTTTCCAAAAAGACTAAAAAATTTACCAATATATTGAAATTAACAATTCGACGAACCTGGGGTGCTGATCCCGTAACGGGTTTATTACTTTATCGGCATACAATACGCTCGCACTTAGATTATGGATCCTTTTATTTTGATATCGCATCCTCCACTCTTATTCACAAGCCCAACGTAATTCAACATCGAGCACTCCGATTATGTATAGGCGCTTTACCCTCTACCCCAACTAATGCGTTACTTGTTGAAACATGTGATATGCCTCTCCACTATCGCCGTTTGTATTTAGCTTCTAAATTTTTATTGCCCCGAATGGCGCTAGCTAGACATCCTATTCTACCCAAACTACAATTAATGGAGAAATATCGTCAACGATCTCAACAGCAATCTCGAACTCCAGCTTTGTTAGACGCATTCAACCTGACGCGACAATATCATACTGGCATTCAACAAAATGCTTCGCTTCCGTATAATACAATGCCATACAATATTATGCACTACAAAACAAATATTGTAGTGTCTCAGCACATTTTCTTTATTAACAGCACAATGTAACTTTCTGAAATACCTCAACTAACACTTAAAATGGCAATAAACGATCTAAATCCTACTCTCACAATATATACTGAGAAGGTGCTTACATAAGGGCCTAGGAAAATCGGAGCTTTCCATCTGCAAATCCATCTGTCTTTTATTCACAGACAACATATGTACAACATTATAGCAGAAACACTCGTTACAGGTAAACCAATAAACCTCTATTGGCCTCTTACGTATAAAACGGAACAGAAGATCAGTTATCCACAGAAAATAATAGAGACAAGTAGTTAACATTAAAGAAAAGAAACGGCCTTCAACCGGCCATAGGCCCCTGGACTACGAACCCGGCCCATCCAAGCAGCACAGCACACACAGAAGCACAACTCAAATCCACTTACACACACCCATTCGCGGCCACAAGCATTAACCTTTCACTCAATACACACACATACAACATTCACTCACGACTTACGCTCCGATGTTCGCAGTCCAGTAGCCTTGGGTTCGAAAGGAACCTCCCAGTAATTGCTCAAGAGAGCGACAAATAAGTAAATGAGAGCCTAACGCTGGATGAAACCAGCCACCAGGACTACGCTTGAGAAGGGAAGGGGAAGGGACAGGAGGGGGAACAACCAATGTAGAAACTCACTCACAGCGCAGGCGCACTTCAAGTGTCTTTTAGAGTCTTGTGAGAGAGCGTAATAGTAGTTACTCGTAAAACAACTTAAATATTTCTTAAATGAAAATATCTGTGATATCCTCCCCGCCTGAAACTGGGCCAAGCCCATACAACACCCTTCAGATGTTTTTATTAGTCCATTGGGGATGCAATACACACACAGGCGTAGCAGTGAATAGCAAAGAAAACACTTCACACAGTAGCTGTCGATATACACGTAGCGAGACTGCTGGGAGGGAGCTGACGAGGTCAGTTACTTAACCGGGTTTTCCAGCACGCGACACACACACTCCCCAAGTGTGCCGTCCGTCGATACGAGTTCATAGCAGGTAAACAGAGCGGGCATCACATACTGCACAAAGGGGACTAAAGCCTCCACCAACTGGACAGCTGACTAGATCGAAGTGGTGACAAGCAGCCGCTCAGGACACCACACAGCATATCCTCGATGAGGCAGCGGGTTACAGAAATAGAACAATGCTGTCCCCACATCATGTAGCACAGCACCAAGCACCAAAGCGGGAGGCTGCAAACTTCTCCTAGTGGATCGACTGGCCATCTCGACTCATTAGGATCGGCTTTCAGGATACTCCAAAGTCTTGTTAACACCACACTGGCTCCCAGGGAAATTCCTGCGACATAAATCAAACACAGCAGAAAGGCGGCACCAAAATGAGGTAAAAGGATTGGGGAACAAGGAATACTTCCCAAACGTATTAAACTAATGAACGACAGCACATTACACACACAGATATACTTAATCTAATATGAGGCCTCAAAACAAAGAATTGACATGTCAAACTAAGAAATATATATACAGAACTTACAATAGGAAGTAACCTGGAAATACTTTACAATATACAAATGTGACCTGACAAATCATAGCTTCAGGCATAAATTTATGGAAATAAAATAATACATATCCCATTATTGACCTGTATGTCAGCGGTCCAAACATTTACTATCTCGGTCATCAGCTTCTGAATAAGTTACAATATTTAAAGGCAGAACGCCTCATAACTTTAGACATTACCAAGAGACCAATAGTATATTACCGAAACTTGGCGAAAACAGCAGGTACCAAGACATTCTCTTAACAAGGCCTTAAGTGGCCTTTACCTGAGAAAGATGTACACGGGTCAATTTCCCGTTTGAATTATCCCGAACCAAAAGAGTGACGGGATAAAATACTTCACAATTTCCCACGGACCTCGATATCGTGGAGCTAGCTTAGCAGCCTGACGATTGGCCTTAGAACTCACAGGATAATTCCTAATGAAGACAGAATCTCCAGCCTTGAAATTACCAGCTTTCCGACCCTTATTATAATAACGTTCCACACGAGCGTGAGAAGCAAGGAGATTACGACGGGCTCTAGTCCAAGTCTCACGGATGGAGGAGGGCTCAATAACCTCCGGCAAAAGGTCATTAATCGACCAGAGATTGGCTAATGGAGAATTAGGAGAGAAAGCAAACATGAGTTTGATAGGAGTTTGCCCATGCGATTCATGCTTAGCCGAGTTGAAAGCCAAAGACAACCATTCCAAATTAGAGTCCCAACGAGAGTGATCATTTGAGTGATAGGCAATTAAGGCTGATCTCAAGTTGCGGTTAAAACGTTCCGCATATGAAGGATTTGGGTAGTGGGGAGAAGTCGTAATATGGTCTATCCCTAACCCAAAACAGAACTTCTTAAATGCATGAGAAGTGAACACTGAAGCATTGTCCGACACTAGATACTGGCAAGGACCAAACGTTCCAAAAATCTGTTTCAAACATAAGACAGTACTTTTGGTTGTGGCATCACGCGTGGGAAATAACCAAACGAAACGGGAAAATGCATCAACACAAACTAGCACATATCTATGGCCAGACCGGGAACGCGGGAAAGGTCCTAAATGGTCTACAAACAGCTTCTCCATAGGGCGATTAGCTTGTTCAGAGGCAAGGAAACCTAATCGGGTGTTCTGAGCAGGCTTACTTAAGGAACAGACAGTACAAGATCGAATGTACTTACGAATATCTCCATCCAAACCCTTCCATATAAAATGATTTCTAATCTTTGCTCGAGTTTTGAAGATCCCAAGATGACCACCTAAAGGGGAAACGTGGAAATATTTGAAAATCATAGGGACCATGGCAGATAGAAGAACCACTTTCAACTTACGATCATAACGAGAAACACAAAGCAGCACACCATCCTTGATGACGTATGGCTTGACTTCTTCTCCCTCAGAAATTCTCCGGATAATGCCAGCGAGAGTTTCATCTCTTCCTTGATGCTCATGCAATCCCTGAAACAATTCGGGAATTTCTAGAAGAACAGAATTAGCTATCTCAACCTTTTCTTCTTCTACCAGATCATCAGTACCAGGGTAAAACATACGACTCAATGCGTCAGCAACAACATTCTCGGCGCCCTTAATATGCTTCACAGAGATCTTAAAAGCGGAAATACGGACGGCCCAGCGAGCGAGTCTACCAGTCGAACGAGGCTTCCGTAAAACGCAAGAGAGAGCCTGATTGTCCGTCTCAAGGTCGAACTCAGAGTGCTCAATGTAAAAACGGAATTTTTCCAAAGCGAACAAGACAGCGAGCCCTTCGAGCTCGTACACAGAGAATTTTACTTCCGCAGAGGTTAACGTTCTGGACGCATAAGCAACCGGACGGCGCCCTAGCTCAGTGTCTTGGAGAAGAACTCCAGCAATAGCGCTCCCAGAAGCATCCGTCTGAACAATAAATCGCTTGGAGAAATCCGGGATAGTTAAAACAGGAGGGTTAGCAATAGCAGATTTTAAATCCTCAAAAGCAACTTGCTGTTCCGATCCCCAAACAAACTTTACTCCTTTCTTCCGAAGATAGTTCAATGGAATAGCCCTCTGAGCAAAATTCGGCACGAATTTCCTAAAGAAATTACACATGCCGATGAAACGGGCAACGGCTTTCACGTCACGAGGCGGAGGGAACTCACTTATTGATTTGGTGCGATCAGGATCAATAATTACTCCACTAGATGACACAATATGTCCCAAGAACGAAATCTGTGGTCTGGCGAACGAGACCTTGGTAGGTTTGACAGTTAAACCTGCCTTCTGAAGACGGCTAAAAACTTCACGCAGATGATGGACATGTTGATCAAAATCCTCACTGAAAACAATCAGATCATCTAAATAATTTATAACGAACTTGAATTTGATGTCAGAAAGAACTGTGTCCAACAAACGAGACAAAACAGAAGCACCCGTGGCCAATACGAACGGGATTCTCTGGAATTCGAAAAGGTTCCAGTCAGTAGCAAAAGCTGTTAAATGCTTAGACTCCTCTGCCAAGGGAATTTGAAAATATGCCTGATTCAGATCTAAGGAAGTAAAGACCGTAGCCTTACTAAACCAAGCAAAACACGATTGTAAATCAGGCAATGGGACAGATTCAATAGCAATATTCCTATTCAGTGCTCTGTAGTCAATTACAGGACGTAACCCACCTTGTGGTTTAGGAACCAGAAATACCGGTGACGAGTAGGCAGACGTAGACCTCCGAATGATACCTTGATCTAACATAGCTTGGATTTGCTGCTTGAGGACTTTCATTTTGGGCGGTGCTAAACGATACGGTGGTGATTTAACAGGGGTGTGATTGGTAAGTTCGATTTTGTACTCGAGGACGTTTGTTAGCCCTAGTTTATCCGTAAGGACATCGGAAAATTCCTTACACAAACTCTGAATACACCCTGCTTGCTCAGACGTCAGATGAGACACATCAGGTAGGGCAACATCAACAGACGACAACATAGTCTCATTCGACTTGACATTTCCATTCAAAGGATATTGATGAAACACAGGGATCAATACCTTGGGCTGAAACTGAAAATGAATAGATCCTGCAGACAAATTAAGAATGAGCCCAGAATGTGTAATGAAATCGGCGCCCAGAATGACTGCACAGGATAATTCATTCACAACCACGAAGCTGAATATCCAAGAAAAGGAAGCTATTCTTACAGAAACCCTAAATCTGCCAAGAATACCTAGCTTACTGCCATTCGCCGTCACATACGTAGAAGACACAGGTTCTAGTTTATTAAACTTATTGGAGCTCTTTAACAGTTCATAAAGTTCCTTATCAATCAAGGACACTACGCTCCCAGAATCAACTAGGGCAGACATGGGTACCTTATTTAGTTTAACATTCAAATAGGGCAGTTGAGGTCGATGAATGGCCTTTACTCGAGTCCAATCTCGCAAATTACTATGAGACCCAAACAAACTTGGAAGATCAGAACAACCTTCAATTTCAGGAATAAACATCGGCGAATGACCGTTGAGTGCGTCCGGCACTCCTTCTGCTACTCTGTTACATGATAGCTTTCCTGGTCAGCTTCTGTTGGCGCGATCACCTGTAGATGATTGGGTACGATTTCGTTGAAGTACAGGACAATTAGGACGTACATGTGTGTTAGACCCACACTCGTAACACTTACGTTCTACGGGCTGAGAACCGGAGTCACTACTGCTAGGTTTAGAAAACTGCCGCCGAGGGCAAGCATTTCGTAGATGATCAGCCGATTTACACAGAAAACAACGTCGTGTTTTGTCTACAGAAGGCGAAACAGGGACAGAAGCGCTACTAGATGACGGTCTATCGATATTACGGAGTGAGTCCGCATATTTCACTCCTTCTGCCGCAACACAAGCGTTTTCTAGCTCAAGGAAAGAATTAGGCCTTGATGAAAATGACAAATAAGACCTATACTCAGGCGTCAGACCTTCAACAATAGAACTCACAATCTCACCTTCCGAATATTTCAAGCGGAAAACTCTCGAAAACATTTTAATGTCCCGAACGTACTCTGAGAGTGATTCATTACTTCGTTGTACTCGAAAGAAATGTCGCTGCACTAGAGATGATAATGCTCTGGTAGGAATACATTCACGTAACAGTTTCGCATGGAAATCCCCAAGAGAATCACGTTCAGACATAGCCACAGCTATGCGACTGGCTAAGTTTCCAGAAGCATGCGGATAAATTATTTGAAATATCAGATCATCTTTGACACCATATACAGCACTATGCTCGAGAAATTCAATTAGAGTGCGCAGGAACTCAATAACTTGTTCGATAGAGTCAATAGAATAAGACTTCATCCCTTTAATAAGTAATTGCAGCGGATGTGGTAGCTTCGCAAAATGAACGACTGAAGAAATATTCTCTGTCTCACATGAATCATTGCCGGATGAAATGGGGTGACCAGCCGGTGGTTGCGAAAGTCCCTGTTCAGTAAGTTCAGCAACATCAGCAGACTTGTTTTCAACAGAGACAGAAAACAAGCTCTCTCCCATCCCCAAAAGAGCCTCAAATTTATTCGACCACAAAACTAACAAGGCTTTCACATCATCGCCCATACTAACACCAAATAATGCCTGGAGATCAGACACACGGTTCCTGTAATGAAGCAGGCGAGCTTTAATACGACGAATCTGCTTTCGTGTGACATCGCTTTGACCTTGACCAAACTCGTCCAACGTGGACTCTATTTGAGACAGCGAAACCCCGATACGACCTAACGCACTCTCAAGAAGAATGGAAGGTTGACAGCTCGATAAACTAACAGGGTTACGTAACGAGGAACGAAGAAGTCTAATATTATCGTCTAATGTACCGGCAGGAGAAACGCCCCTAATACACAACTCATATCCCACCTCCTCGATTCCTAGCAATTCGAGACCGAAACAGTCGCGTATCTTATCTTCATTAACGGGTCCCATTGACCCTAGTGCATCTTTACTAGTATCAGTCATAATTGCTCCTTTAAATACGAAAGAATAATAGACAAGACTGAATTTACAGATGGAAACCACGCGAGGACGCTACCACCTGAGAAGGTGCTTACATAAGGGCCTAGGAAAATCGGAGCTTTCCATCTGCAAATCCATCTGTCTTTTATTCACAGACAACATATGTACAACATCATAGCAGAAACACTCGTTACAGGTAAACCAATAAACCTCTATTGGCCTCTTACGTATAAAACGGAACAGAAGATCAGTTATCCACAGAAAATAATAGAGACAAGTAGTTAACATTAAAGAAAAGAAACGGCCTTCAACCGGCCATAGGCCCCTGGACTACGAACCCGGCCCATCCAAGCAGCACAGCACACACAGAAGCACAACTCAAATCCACTTACACACACCCATTCGCGGCCACAAGCATTAACCTTTCACTCAATACACACACATACAACATTCACTCACGACTTACGCTCCGATGTTCGCAGTCCAGAAGCCTTGGGTTCGAAAGGAACCTCCCAGTAATTGCTCAAGAGAGCGACAAATAAGTAAATGAGAGCCTAACGCTGGATGAAACCAGCCACCAGGACTACGCTTGAGAAGGGAAGGGGAAGGGACAGGAGGGGGAACAACCAATGTAGAAACTCACTCACAGCGCAGGCGCACTTCAAGTGTCTTTTAGAGTCTTGTGAGAGAGCGTAATAGTAGTTACTCGTAAAACAACTTAAATATTTCTTAAATGAAAATATCTGTGATAATACAGACGGATCCAAACAACATGTAGGCACGGGAGCCGCATATTACATTCCGCAGTTACACGTCCGCGAGCAATACACACTTCCAAACTATGCCTCAATTTTTACTGCTGAGGCTTTCGCTATACGACAAGCTTTGATACACATAAAAAATAATCATATCTCCAAAGCGATCATTTTTACCGACTCCTTAAGTGCACTTCAAAGTTTAATGCCACACAAGTCCTATACAAATGGGTATATCTGCACTATTCGACGCCTTTTATTTGAACTCGATGAAAATGGTGCTGATATAACTCTAACATGGATAAAAGGTCATTCGAACAACGCAGGTAATGATCAGGCTGATGAAATGGCAAACCAAGCTGCATACGGAACCGGAATCAATGCTTCCATAGCCATTCCCTACACAGATTTCATGCCGATTATTAAACTTGCTGTTCAACAAAAATGGCAGCACAATTGGACACAATCGGCGAAACTCAAAGGAAAATATTACTATCAGCTGCAACCAAGTATTGCTAGTCGCCCATGGTTTTCAACAACAAAATATTCACGCAGACATATTACAACACTTATCAGATTACGCTTTAATCACGCTCTGACTCCGGCTTATAAATTCAAATTAAAGTTAGTGGATTCACCCATGTGCGCATGTAATTATAGTATGGCCGACATTAATCACATATTCTTTCAATGTTCCCATTTCGCCCTAAATAGAAAACGTTTTTTCCACACTTTACGCTCGCAAAACGTACAAGTACCCACAACAGTCACTCGCCTCGTTCAACAGCCTGCACCTTCACTTGTTCTTGCTATTCAAGAATTTTCTGATAATTTTAACATTAAACTCTAACTTATTTTAACTAGAGAGTCTTATGAGCTTCTAACTCGCATCCTCCTCTACATAACTCTAACTCAATCTCTTTGCTGTAACCTGTGAAGACGTCACGTTCTCGACCTGTAACCCTAGTGTTTCTTGAGTGTTTCTACAAGTTTTGATCAACTCTATCAGTCATAAGTAAAACTCAGTATATATTTCTATTGAAGATTTGTGATAAAATAAGTGTTGGGACTGGGTAATGGCTTTTTAGCAGCGCCCAAGAAAATCCCAAGAAGAAGAAGAAGAAGAAGAAGAAGAAGAAACTCAGTCCAACAACATACAAGAAGAAGAAGAAGAATTCTCTGGAAGGATGATGGGTCTAAATGAGCAAGTGTCAGCTTGGGGCAGGCTCTAAGCCCAGCATATCCTGATAGATCTTCTTTGAACGGATCCCTATAGAAATTGAAATTAATGATTTTTTCGTTATAGTGAAGTTTTACTTTATCATGAAAGTGGTTACTTATACATTTCAATACATGCACGAAGTCCGAGAAAGCCCAGATCTTTCTCTTAACATCTGCAGGATTAATGATGTGAGGTTGTAGAGACTTGTCTTGCCACTGATTCCTAACGATCTCCAGGCATTTTTATTTGTCTGACTACCATCACAAGTAAATCCAACTACCCTCGCCCCAGCCTCTCCTAACTGCAAAATCACCTGTATTTGAATTTTTGCGAGAATGTCTCCTGAAGTAGCATTTCTGCATGCATAAACAGCAACTGGTTGCACCCAGTTATGCATAAAAGGTACGAACATGAACACTAGAGCGTGATTTGCAAGCAAGTTCTTCTGGAGGTCTGGTGTGTGTTCACCTAAATCAACTAATCCATCTACTTTATGGGAAAAAACTACTGACTTGGATTTCTTCTCTTAGCTTAACCTCATCAAAAATAACAACACCATAACGTGAATTATCATTTTCATCCTTAAGAAAATCTGAAATAGCATTTATGCTATGCGAATTAACTCCATAACGGCACTTAAGCCCTTTACAAAGTTTTCTCAAGTGACTTTCTGAGGGCAGAGGCAAGAGGTTATGTCGCCGACAATGACGGAATCCTTTCGATGATTTTATTCTCAACAATAAACTCTCTAAAATGAATTCATTGCTATACCTCATTCCATTAGAAGATTTTACCTGACATTTCTTAAGCGTGGTAGCGATTATCATCTTTTCCTTCTTACTAAGGTGTTCGTTATCTATATAATTAAATTCCTGTGTATTTCTAACCTGCATCTCCAGTAAATTAATTCTCAATTTTGCTGAGTTGAGACTGGATCTAGCTCGAATTAAATTTCGATTGGCATTTTTAGGCGCCTTTTGAGCGATAATATTGTCTTTTCGGCATCAGAAAGCACACTAGAATAACCCAAATTTTGATCAACATTAGACTGACCTTTTAATTCTCCATTCGATGTTACACTCCCGTCTTCAATCTTCTTTCTTCTTCTCCTAAAGGTGTCTAGATTATTTTTCCTGTTGGGAGTTTCACGGGACTTAATCTCACTTGAAAGGTATTTCGGCAAATTAGGGAAAATGTGAGGCACTGCTACTCTACGTAATTTTCATCTGTCACGAGGCATAACCACTTTTTTCACCATTCACTATAAAGTTGTCTGATTTTACTCTCAAGTCGTCAGAGAAATGAAGTTTACAAATTCTACTATTACGCGTTAACACAGTATCCTTTCGTGGAATAACTCTGGCCCATTTTTCTAATTTATTTCTATCCTTCGGTGGTGAAAAGAATCTTATACCATTAACTACTCTACCATAGCCTGACTTACAGCCAGGCACAAAATAGTACGGCATGTTGAACTATTAATTTAATCAGGCCACATAACACACGTGCTTTAAGTGCACAACACAAAATGAATTAAGTTTAGGAACTGAAAGCAAAGGAGATTCAACTTGTTGACTTGAAATATCTCGCACAACAACATCTCCCGCACATTTCAACACTTGGTTTGCCGGTCTACTGAAGCACGTGTTGCACACCGACGTTTGCAGTGCTCTCAGTGGCGGGTCCACAAACTACCACGCTATAACAGTTGAGTCATCACACTTGGTTCTTATATTCGTCATGACTTGAGAGTAGTCTTAGAAATTAACCACCATATTCTGCTGAGTAAGTTGTATGGGATGACAAAGGATTACAAATTAACTGAAATAGCTGAATGCTGTCTGCAGAACCAAAGATTTTTAATTGAATAATTGTTCTTCTTTTCTATCCTATTTCAATCCACTGCTGGATATAGGCCTCTTCCATATGCTTCCATCGTCTTCGGTCTTGAGCCATTTGGAACCAGCGTGTTCCAGCCAACAGGTGTATGTCATGGAGCCATCTCTTATGGGGTCTTCCAATGCCTCCTTCTGTTCCCATGGTCTCCAGTGAATAATCCTAGAGGTCCACCTGTTGTAGTCTTGTGGAGCTACGTGTCCTACCTATTGCCATTATAGTCTTGCTACTCTCTCTAGGATGTCTGTTACATTCGTTCTTCTCCTGATGTCCTCTGAACGGATTTTATTCCTAAGGCTGAACCCTAACATCTGTCGCTCCATGGCTCGTTGTGTTCGCTGAAGCTTGCGAGCACTTTCCTTCGTCAGAGTCATTGTTTCCAGACCGTAAGTAGTAACTGGCAGCATGCACGTATTATAAACCTTGCTCTTCAGGATAATTGGAACATCCTTGTTGGTCAGGATGGATCTTAGTTTTCGGAATGCTATCCAACTGATACCTATTCTACAAGGAATTTCTGCACGTTGGTTGTCTTTACCAAGTTTTATCTTGTGTCCAAGATAGATGTAATGATCGACAGTTTCTATATATTGGTTTCCCTTTTTAAGTGGTTGACAGTCTGGGCTTAATATTTTTGTTTTATTAATGTTCATTTCCAAACCAATCTTAGCAGAGGCAGTTTTTAATTCTTGGACCATGCTTCCTAGTTCATCTAGATTTTCACTTACGAGCACAATGTCATTGGCAAAACGCAGGTGGTTCAAATATAACCTGTTGGTTTTTATTCCTTTATTATCCCAATGAAGGGTTTGAATACATCTTCCAACGCAAGGGTAAACAGCTTTGGAGAGATAGTGTCACCTTGTCGAACTCCTTTGCCAACTGGGATTTTATTGGTGATGAGGTGTTCGTCCACTCTGCCTCTGTGGATCCGTGGTAGAGTGTCGGCCTCCGGATCCCAAGATAGCGGGTTCAAACCCGGCAGAGGCAGTCGGATTTTTGAAGGGCGGAAGAAAGTCCATTCGACACTCCACGTCGTACGATGTCGGCATGTAAAAGATCTCTGGTGATACATTTGGTATTTACCCGAAAAAATTCATTAAATCTCAGCCATAGTCGCCCAAGAGAGATCCGGTTTACTCTCTCTGCCATTTGGTGGGCCTTGAGTAAAACGGAACGTCGAAATTGACGAGCAGACAGCCAGATGGCGTCAGATCGAAATGTCTGCACACGGTAGCTGAGGCCATACGATTATTATTATTATTATTACTATTATTATTATTATTATTATTATTACCATTGTTGCTTGATCATAAATGTTTTCGAGGAGCTTTATATACCTTGAGTTTACAAAGGGCACTAAGAAAGCTTTGCAATAACGCAAAAACAGTTGGCTGGACACCCCTGTTATGGTGAGGTATGAAAGGAGGGGTGAAAACCAGTCTAGAAGACAGTAAGGCGCGACATTCACACCAGTTGTTACCAAGCCGTGGGATTGAAAGCGTTAAGATGTCAGTGTGGTCTAAAGGTGAATATCGCGCAATTATCCGCTACAATTTTGCTTGTGGATTAAGTGACCGGTGCCTGGAAGAAATGACTCCTGTGCTGGGGAACGACTGTCCACATCAGACATCAATTTTCCGCTGGTACAAAGAGTTCCAGAGGGGAAATTTTGGGGTTGAAGACGATCCTCGTTCTGGGCGACCGTCTGAATCAGTGACTGGGGAAAACATTGAAGCTGTGAGGAAAATGTTGCAGCAAGAGAGGCGGTTGACATATGGCAGGTAGAAGAGGTTCTCCACATCCGTGCAGCAGCTATTCATTACATAAAATAAATTTCATCGTAAAGTCCGTATTGCCGTACGTATACTTTTAGGTTAAGTCAACATTCCACCTTTACAATACCATAAGTTTATTGTCTATTTAAACAACATTACTAACTATGACGGGATATGTTTCGTCTAACTTGTAGACATCATCAGCCGTAAGATATTTAAGAAAAAGCACCAAAAAAAAGCACAAAAAAGGCTGATGATGTCTACAAGTTAGACGAAACATGTCCCGTCATAGTTAATAATGTTGTTTAAATAAATAGACAATGAACTTATGGTATTGTAAAGGTGGAATATTGACTTAACCTAAAAGTACACCAACTATTCATTAAATTCTACACAACAATCTCCGTGTTAGAAAGATTTGTTCCTTTTGGGTGCCCCATTCACTTTCAGAGGAACAAAGGGCACATCGAGTGAAATGATGCCGAGAAATGCTAAACAGTTTGAAAATGGAACTTCGCGTAATGTCAATTGCATTGTTACAGGTGACGAAACTTGGCTTTATTATTACGATGTCCCAACAAAATCCCAGAACAAGGTGTGGCTGTTTGAAGATGAGGGTATTCCTGTGACTGCGAAAGTCAAGGTCAGTGAAGAAAAGGATGAATGCAGTATTCTTCACTAAACGGGGCACCCTGACTCGGGTTCTGCTGGAAACACAAAGGATAGGTACTGCGAAGTGGTACAGTGAGACTTGTCTGCCTCAGGTCATCCAGACTCCCGGAGCAGCTCCATCCAAGGTCATGGCTCAACACTTGGCCCTTGCATCACTACAATGCTCCAGCACATTGTGCTAATGTAACAATGGATTTTTTGCCAGATCAGGGTCGACTGTGCTTGATCACCCTCCATACAGTCCTGATCTTGCCCCATGTGACTTCGCACTCTTCCCAGAAGCGAAGACGAAGCTGAAAGGGTGGCATTTTGCATCCGACGAGGAGCTTCTGGCAGCATGGAATCAAGAGTGTGAAAATGTAACCGAAGAAAAGTGGCAGAGTTGGTTCAGTGATTGGTTTCGACGTATGGAGAAGTGTATTGCTTGTGGTAAAAATTATTTTGAAAAAGTCTAAAGCGTTCACTCACATAGCAAAACTTTCCTAGTGCCCTTTGTATCATGGCATTTTGAAGTGCCTTCATGATTGCCCAAATATCCACCGAGTCAAAAGCTTTTTTATAATCAATGAAGGCCAGATGAATCTTGATGTTCTACTCAGTGGTTTTTTCTTCAAGAAGAAGACAAATAGTCTGGATGTGTTCAACAGTTGAGAAACCTTTACGAAATCCCGCTTGCTCGGCAGGTTGATAAAAATCCAAGTTCTCTTGTGAGGTGGTTGGTTAAAATTTTAGTCAGGAGCTTGTAAAGGTGTGATAACAAACTCACAGGACGATAGTTCTCTAAATTTTCCTTGTCACCTTTCTTGAAGAGAAGTATCACTTCAGCATGTTTCCAATTTTCTGGTATTCCTCCAGAGTTAATACACTTGTTGAGGAGTATTCTCATGGCATCTAGCAGATCTCTTCCACCTAATTTCAGTGGTTTCAGTCAAGGATTCTAAATAGGCCATCAGTTTGTCCAGCTGCATTGTTGCCTCTCCATGAGTCATTTTTTCTTCTGATGGAGCGCCGGTTTCATTTTCGAATTCATCAACAGTGAATTAATAGTGCATTGCATTCAGAAGAGCGTTGTTTCGAATCCCACCTCGGCCGTCCTGGAAATGGTTTTCCACGATTTCCCATTCGCAACGCCAGGATGGTACCTTTGATAGACCATGGCCAAATGACTTCCAGTTTTTGTCCTTATCCTTGGCGGAAAAGACATTCAAGAAGAGTCGACGCCGTAAAAGAAATACTGAACGAGTAAACATATATTTTTATTATTTTTGATCCGGATAAACCGGAGACCCGGATTAATGAGGACCGGATAAACGAGGTTCTTGTGTAAATGAATCTTTGAATTTTTGTTTCTAGTTCTTCCAGTCTAAACTTCCGAGGCAATGATTACTTTAGTTTTCATTACATTGTGAAAGAATGCATGCAAATACAAGAACCATCACTTTCATTCTGTATAATGTATGGAAGGTCTCTTTTCCTTTAGTTCACTATAAGGTAAAAATATATATATATGTATAAAGTCCATGAAAGTAAACTTCATTCTTTTCAGTATCTAGTCTAAACGCTTGAAAATAATCTGAGGTGAAGTGCTGTAACAGTGAATTTTTTAAGAGATTGCTGCATTTTCTTCGTACTCACACATGAATTACCTCTGTCTGTTGGGTAAATTGGCACTCAGATTTTCCCTGTCATTGGGAGGCATTTCTTTAACCATTGCCTCATTACCATTTCTAGACCACATTTGAACAGTAGGAGTGAGAGTCCATCACCCTGGTGTTATCTTGTTTTGATGTCCGGCTATATGGCTAAATGGTTAGCATGCTGGACTTAGATCACAGGGGTCATGGGTTCAATTCCCACCAGGGTCGGGAATTTTAACCATTATTGGTTAATTTCACTGGCACGGGGGCTGAGTGTATGTATCGTCTTCACCATTTCATCCTCATCACGATGTGCAGGTCGCCTACAAGCGTTAAATCAAAAAGACCTACCTGTGGCAAGCTAAACTTATCCTCAGACACTCCCGGCACCAAAAACCATTCGCCATTTTACCCTGTTTTGATCTTAGATGGTGCCAGCAATTTACTCTTGAGCTTTTCTTTTGACTTGGTGTTTGTGAGAGTCAATTTTATCAATTTATTAATTTAGGGCATAGTCCTAGGTGTCTTAAAATTTTTAGTGGAGGTTCCCTGTGGATGTAGTCATATGCTTTTTGGAAGTCTATAAATGTTATCACTAGGGCTCGGATTTTTAGGTGGCGTTAACCTTCACTTTAGGTTTCTTGTATTCTTTAACTAGGTTAGGTTTTACCTACAGGATCAATTCAGGCAGCAATAATTTTCTGCTTCCGTAGATCTTCACTTTAGATTTCTTGTATTCTTTAAATAGGTTAGGTATTTTAGGTTTTACCTACAGGATCAATTCAGGCAGCAATAATTTTTTGTTTCCGTAGTTCTGTAAAATTTATTTATGTACTTAATTCACGAGAGTTTACATTGTCAAATTCATACTCATAAAAACACATGGAGAATACACTTTACTGTTTCCTTTGTACGTTAGTTTTTGACATTGCAGTAAATAAAGACGCACATACCCAAATTGTCTGGCGTAAATGAATTACTTTTTTCACGTGATACATTCATATTTTACATGAGATAAATATCATTCTTGATCCGTATTGATGATATTTGTTTGGAATAATAACAATAAGTTAATTTATTGATTTCACCACCTAATCAATACAATAAGTCTTGTCTTAGTTGAATTTACTTTGGCTGCCAAATCAATAAATTAACTTATTGTTATTATTCCAACATTCATATTTGGCGAAAAACTTATTTCAACGGAACATGACGTCATTGGAGCGTAGTACATAGATGCGTTGAAGAACATTCTGCAACTTTGAAGAACATGCCATTCCCAATGGCCCAGGTATTTCTCTTCTGGAAACATTGCCAGTGGTATCCAGGGAATCTTTGAGTAGCAAGGTTGCAATTTCCAATTGGATAATAGCTTCTGGTATAAAACAAAAATGTGTCTTTATACAGTATATGCTAGGGAAGCGACGAGGGTCGGGCACTCGAGCGATTTCTTAGCCTTGGCGATGCAGGAAGCTTCGGTTTCATCCAAGTCATTGAAGACATTTTCAATTCCTTCTAGGTGCTCAGCATAGTAAATAGCAGCAGAAAGCCAATTTCCCCAGTGGCTAAGTATTGGCTCAGGTGGAAGAAGTGTTGCCGGTAGTTTCTCTTTGAACAACTTTATATATGTTGGGGCTTTTAAGAAAACTTTCTTGACTGAAGAAACCACACTATTCAGATCACTAAAGTTGCTTCTAATCTCCTCCACAAGGCGGTGCAGGCCGTGGGCGACGAATGTAATAGGAAAGGCTTAGGAGTGGGAAGGAAGCGGCCGTGGCCTTAATAAAGGTACAGCCCCAGCATTTGCCTGGTGTGAAAATGGGAAACCACTGAAAACCATTTTCAGGGCTGCCGACAGTGGGGTTCGAACTCACTATCTCCCGGATGCAAGCTTCTAGCCGCGCGCCCCTAACCGCACGTCCAGCTCGCCCGGTTATCTTCATTCTTTGCTGGCCACAATATGCATAAAGCATCCCTCACTGCGCAGGCTATTGTGCTATTGTTAGTTTGTTCTATTTCTTTACAAATAATTAGATGAGGGTTACCTGGTTAATTTTGATCTAGCTCACCTACGACCACATTCACAATGAAGCGACCGCAACTGTCAGATGCTTAATCGACAGAACACCAAATATAGTGATCGCCTATACCTTCTCTTATTTCGTCTAATGTCTTCTGGTAAACAGCATCCAAATAATAATTCTTCCTTAAAGTGGATTAATTAGGTATACTGCAGCCACTGATATCTCCCAATTACGTTCCACGGGACGTTTGCAGACACCAACGCCTGACATAGGTGAAAGTTAATGTTATCATCAGGCCTGCCAGCTGTGGAAGAAATAAACATTTGCTTCCTGTTGCTGTCGGACTTATTTCTCCTCGCTACGCTACCCATGTGAGCAGCTGCAGATATATGCTGCTCGAGATGGGATTTCTGCTCACATTTAACCTGAAATGAAGAATCCAAACCCTAAGTACTCTTCAGTAAGTGAGCTTGGGTATTCTAATGCATTTTTTAGGTCAGTTACGGGAAACTTACTTCTTTGGAGCATGCTTGACAGAAGACTACTCGACCATCCGTAGTGAAGTGTCCATCTGTGTCAATCCATTTTCTCAATAAGTGCGATTTAGGCATTGTTCTGCTATACAACAATTACGGTTAGAAAATACTGCGGGAACCATTCGCCACACACTCTGTTGGCTGTACTACTCTCTGTGAACGATGGTGGAAATAATTTTAGAATGCATTTCGATTGGGGATTAAGACCCTTTATTTGAAGAAGGTAAAACAGCTATTTAGGTTATTTTAGGTGTCAACCCCTCATTTAGGTTTTTTAGGTGCACTGAAATTTACATATTCTGCTCCAGGAAGCGTGAAATGAATTAATATATTGAAATTTTTGAAGTAAATAGTGAGGAAAAAATAGGTGAAAACCTAAGAATCCAAGCCCTAGTTATCACCATATCTCTGTTTCTTCTCCTGTTATAATCCATTATTAGCTTGTGATTCATGACCTGGTCAAGACAGTTCCTCCAGTGTCTGAAACCTCTATGGTATTCTAGTTCCTTCTCAAGCTGTAACCTGATTCTGTTGACCCCATAAGTGAGGAACTCTATACACTCCGGCTCACACCCACGGGGGTGGGCAATTTCCCTGATTGAGTAAAATATTAATTTTTTTGCTTAAAACAATTTTAGACTAAAATAAACTGTAGAAGGACCTTAGGAGAAATATTTACTGGAATACAGTGTATTTAATTGAATAGTTCGTTGTTGAAGGGCACTAAGTCCAATTTTTAAAGTTTTGAGTTAAACACAAAAAAACTATTTTTTCCGCTCTTTTATTGTAATATGAGACATAATTGTTTGTATAATGGAAAGTGCACACATACACCATTATAATAAAGTAAAAATGGTATTGTTCCGTATGTTACTTACACTTTTACTGACAAAATACGTAACTGGACTTAGTTCCTTTCAACATGGAACGAACAGAACCTGTAAGCGAGCAATAACATTTGCGTTCCTCGTTTATTTCCTTTATTTCTAAATTAATATATGTATATGCAAGCATGAAAATAAAAGGTAACTAAAATGGAATAACTGTTATTTTCTTCAAACAACACACTGAATTGTTTATTATTTTGTTATGCGGAATGTTTACATAAACCCATTATTAATAAAACAGCTGCACTGTAGTCACAGATATTGAGGAACAAAAGTATATTAGTAAAACAAGTAATGCTGTTACAAAAGACAGGTAAGCTTTTTTCACTGATACGACCATTCTAGTAAATCATCAAAGAATGCTTTACTCGCCTCAGAAGTCGTGACATAACGATGAACCTTCTTGAGATCATCCTTTTTTGTTGATTTGATTGGCACTCGTCCTTTCTCATAGCCCTTCATCAACTGATTCATAAGAGGACCATTTCTCGGCCCAGGCTGAGACAAATGGAATGTGTGATGGACTATGCTCCCAATGAAGGGACGAGCAATCACTCTGCCAGGATGATCTGCAGAATATTGGAACTCGGAAAACGATGCAGGAGCAAACACCACCTTCGCACTTCTAGGAACGTCCTTCCCTGATGATTCATCACTTGGAGTTGTTTTCCTATAATGCTTAGGCCACCATGCATCCACATCTATGATGTCAGTTCCTTCGACCATTTTTATCGTAACATCCTTCTTTTTGCGTTAGCAATGATTGTACAGTATTCTTTTGGAGTGTAGATTCTGTCGCAGCGCTTAATTTGTTTCTTGAAAACACCAAAATCCCTATCGCAAGGCAGGAAGGAATGACCTCTAATAGGACAGCGGTGAATAATTTCCTCGAATCGTTTATCTTCGACCAAGCCCATGCAGAAACGAATAAATGAATGATTCCTATTTTGGCCTGGACACGCATCCGAGTAAAAGTGAAGTTTCTTCGTGACTGGTTTAATCTCATTGGTGAGATAGTTCAATATGAATGTGCACACTTCATTGGCCCCTTTTCTGGCCTGCCCCTCATGATGCATGTATACTTTGGAACTATTGTATTGGAGGTTGTGTATTGTAAATACATGCACCCATAGCTGCCTTAGATAGAATATTCCCTGAACAGGTATATGAGGTAGAGGTAAATTTTGCATGTAGTCAAAGGCAACACAGATTGTATCATCAGACTGGCAGGACTCTGAGCATGATTTCATAGAAGAATAAAATTTGACTTCTGCGCTTGTGAATATTTAGCTCACTTACTGCTGCTAATTTAACATTTTGTGATAAGTGTGGAGACTTCATTTTGACTTGAAGTTATTCACAGATACTGCACACATCTATTTGGGATCTACCGAATCTGTAGCCAAAGTTCTTATTGAAATAATCAACATAAAATGTATATTTTACTTCAAGATTAGGATGTTCCTCACAAAATAAATCATGCATTTTTTTAAGGTTCAGACTTGCATCTAAATAGTTTGCTTCGTTACCCGCATAATGATAAGTTTTGACTAGAAACTTGAGAATGTGATCCCGAATTTCAGTGCAGATTTCACGTGATACAGCATGCGTCTTTTTATTGAATCCTCTCTTGTCCACTGGACTTTCATTTTCGCCAATAGCTTTGCAATCCTGAATACACGCTTCTGTGTTACTCCGTGTAAACTAATGAATGCATTCCTACAGTCCTGCAGACACTCCTGATTTCTAAGAACAAAATGTGTATATGCTGATTCATGTTCCACTTTTGATCGTTCTCCGTCTTGATTAACAGCCCTAGGTCTTTGCCGTTTAATGGGATGCCATTCAATATGTGGATATCCTGTTCATTTTTGGTTTCATAATCGTAAAAAATGCCTTTGCTGCGAGATGTCGTTTTTACAGTGCACTATGTCTTCTGGTATGGGCTATATCAAATTTGTTACTTTCATTGACCTGTCTCAGTCTCATCCTTGGCTTTGACAATATGAAAGTGACTGAGGTATGAGTGATGCTAGTAATTCCATTCCTTATGCAGCCAGTCCCTGTTATGAATGGTGTGAAAATATCGCTCACAGGGTCGGTTTGTGCATGCATTTCAGTGGGCTTGGCAGACTGATATGTAATAGCAGCGGCTGGCTCGGTGAGGAAAGCAACGGGAAACTACCTCACTCCTCATTTCCCTAGTACGCCTCTTCAGTGACGCCTAGGCTATTTATGACAGCTGTTGGCGGAGCTGCAGAGGATCAAACGAGTCTCCGGCTGAATACCCAACATACATATTCGTAAAAAGCACTAAATATCTGCAGCCTCTCTTCTTCTTGCAATATATTGAAGCAGTGACAATTGCACCTAAAACAAACAAGTTACCTAGGTAAATTCTTTGTCAGACATCCATTAAGTAACCATAATTTCAGAATCAATAATCGTTCGAATCCTTTTTATGGAAGTGAAATGCTTGAACATATAATATTTAGGTAAAAATGATAATTTTCACCATACCTGCAGGGAGGTCCAATACTTTTCTGAGGAACTGCCTTTCCTGTATAGCTTGTATATGCAGTACTCTTTATCCTTGATCGCATTACTTTATTCCTGGCATAATTTTCTTCATTGCGTTTACGTTTCTTTCCTGCCATAACTTCGTTGGCCATGATGAAAATATCTTTTAAGAACACAGCAAGAAGAAGATTAATAATATGCAGAGCACAACAACCACGTAGGATACATTGTCGATGACAACATTCAACATCTATGTGAACACTTGGAACAAGCACGCCAATCTTGACATCCGAGACACACCAGCGCTCACTGCATAGGTTGGTTGGCGCTGGTAGACATTCCGTGTTGAAACGCACTAACTGCAGGACTAAGTTCCTTTCAACACTGAATAACTAACCTGACGGCTGAGGTAATGGCACAAGCGCTGCCAGGATATGGTTCTTTTCAACACAAAAACATGTATCTTGCTTCTTAGAACGCAAAATCGCTGTAAAACGAATTTGTCAAAAATGTGGACTTAGCGCCTTTCAACAACAAACGATTCAATTGTTGAAAAATCCTATTAGTTTCATTTTTCAATACTTTGTACAAGAATGTACTAAGTGCCTTCACACTGAGCTTGTTTTTTTCCTAATAGCAAAACTCCACTTTTCTTTTATATTGTAACTTATACCTAAATATTTCAAGCAGTCGGATTCGTATTTCCAAACAAGAGGCACTGTCAGGAACCTCCTAGCAAGAAAGGTACTTTATAAAACATGGCGGCGTGTGCCTAACCTCCTATATACAGCATTTCTTACTGGACAAAATAACGTAAGGTGCTGTCGCCTAGTGACAATCTGTCCATCAATTTGATCCAAACTTGGTGCGGCTTTGCAATTAAATTAATTACATACTATTACTCGCTATTATAAAAAAACTACCCATCGGATTTCGTTCAAACTACTTCCTAAACCCTCCCAGGAGTAATAAGAACAAGTTATGAAATTTTCAGCGAAATCGGTCCAGTAGTTTTTCAGTCCATTCGAGACAGACCTACAACAAACATTCATTTTTATATATGTAAATACGCATTTTGGCATTGTATGCGGTAGTGAGTAAACGAATGAGTAGGCTAAGTACAGAAACTGATGGCTACTGTAAGTATACATCATTATCAGACCCCACATTCATTATCTATATGACCAGTGTTTGTGTTTACTGATATTTTAGTGACAGAATGAAAGAATTCCTTACAATGTTATAGATTATTTGCGTCATAATTAGGTACTTCAGTATATGTCGGTGCAATGTGTAATTATGTCTAATTGTACCCGACAACTTTATGACGATATCCACATCATAAGTCGTAGATATAGGTTATTTAAAAAGTTGCCACATGCCACTGTGTTGTTTATTCAAAAGAAGTAAAAACATAAGCAGAAATACTTCTTGGATGATGCGGCTTTTAAAAACATATCATATCATTTAAGGGGAATCATCACAGAGAACATCCCCGGCCCAGTCTGCAACACAAGAAGCTACCCTGTCGACAACACTTGTGAGGTATCCAGGTAGTTATACGTCCTATGTACAGTTATTCACAAATTCTTCAGGGTTTTTCAGCCAAGATGTCCAACTCAAATAACTCGTGCACCGTATAAGTTACTGACATTTTGTTTTCACCTTCGTTAGTGGTATTAAGGGGCTCATAATTGAACATGCATTACTTTTCTCGGCTTTTGACAAAATTTATTGGCCCAGACGTGAGAACATTATATACAATATTAAATAGAAGGAAGGATCCACCTTTCAATAGTCCGTTGATAAGTTGAACCAAAAAGAAGTTCCAACCTGTTCATTTGGGACCGGTTTCAACACATTTGAAATGTCATCATCAGCCAGTTAGCAAAGCAGTGCAAAAATTAAGTCATAAAGATCTAAAAACAACTAATACAAAGATCACAGGCAAAAAATTAACACTATTTCGTGCTGAAGCAATTCTAGTTGATGTTCATAACACAATCATCACATTTAAAGTTTAAAATGTCATGATTGTTCTGTATTGAATAGAGAAATATACAATATTAACCTGAATCCGCCCAGCGTGCCATATATGGCACGGCAAACTACACAGTCTTCTTGGACTCTTATTATTGTAACCGCGCGCACTGTATCCAACGCTAAAAGTTACAACTTTATTCTCAAAAAATTCACTCTTGGGCGGATCCAGGTTAAATAGAAGGAAGGATCCACATTTCAATACTCCGTTGTTAAGTTGAACCAAATAGAAGTTACAACCTGTTCATTTGGGGCCGGTTTCAACCCATTTGAAGTGTCATCATCAGCGAATTAGCAAAGCAGTGCAAAAATTAAGTCATAGAGATCTAAAAACAACTAACACAATGATCACAGGCAAAAAATTAACACTATTTAGTGCCGAAGCAATTCCAGTTGATGTTCATAACACAATGATCATAGTCAAAAGAGTAAAAAGAACACCACTATTTCATGCCGAAACAATTCCAATTGAAGTTCATGAGCAGGTCTAGTACAATCCCGTTATGCCGCATTCACATATGAAGACGTATGAAGATGTTGTATTTGAGATCGATAACGAGTTAAGGACTTGTTCTAATATGAAGGAACTCATTATGAAATTGAACTTGTGATATGCAGTTATGTATAGTTGTTGCTAGGTAGGTTTCGTAGGCATTTGTTTCTCTGGCCGAAGAGTAAAAGGTGACGTAATTGAAGCCTTAGGAAAACAGTGTGGGACGTAATTTCGACAATTCGAAGCGGATATATAAATTTGAAAATAATTCAAATCGTTGAAAAGAATAAAACCAAAAAAGTATATAAAAATAGGAAGAAATTTTAAAAGAAATTACAATGTGAGACTCAACCTGATACAGCTTGCCGTGGTGATTGATAAATGAATGGGAGATGATAAATAGAGAAAAGGGTGGGAAATAATGAGCGCTTATTAGAGGGTGGGAGGGAAAGGAAAAAATGGGGGGTATCTAAGGAGGATCATGGGGGTGTTGCGGAAGGGGGAAGTGGCATGAGAGGGTATTGTGTAAATTACGAAAGATTGATCGCATGCTTGTCGACTTCAGGTTATTTAAAATGGAGATGAGAAAATCGAAAAGGCACTGGGCTTCTCAGAAATATCATTCAGGTTAACACATTCACGCCCATCATCTGAGCGGCTATTTAAAGGGCTGGCCCAGCTATTCCAGCTGTTAGTGGCAGAGCAAACAACAACGAATTCTTTTCACAATAAGTTCTAAACGGAACAAGATATGGAAACAAAATTTTCCACATACCGTAATGAAGTCCTCTAGTATCTCTGTAGGGTGTGGTAGGTAATGTCACACTTTCCTGGGTGAATGGGAACACTAAACATTCCAAAAAATAGCGTGTTTCACTAATAATTTTATTTTTGAAGAACACTTTGCACCTTCTTCAGGGGAACTTATCTATGTTTGATGGTGGAAACTTTAAGAGAATATACTCTTTTCTCTTCGCATCTAATTTAAATGATGGGTCCTTGGCCGGTGCCATTTTTGGCGGCAAAATTGCAGGACGTTGACTTGGAGCTGATGACGTAGATGGAGCTGAGATTTCGGAGAGAGGTGACTGTACTTGTATGTCGGGTTCACTTTTTAGCCCGTTTGAGAATTGCCTGGTGTTCCTTTAGATCTTTTGGTACACCCCTATTCGACCGTATTGTTCCACATACGGCAGTGTTCTGTTCCCGTAATTGTTTCGCGAGTCAAACGCTATTTGTAATAATTGTCCATATAGACTGTATACCCCTGGCCAAGATAATTTTCAAGCAGCTGAAAAACTGTGCTTTGTAAATTCGCATGACTTGCATCATTTATATTGTCCCTACTCGGCACGGTTATACTACAGAACGCGACTATACACACGCTTGTGCAATCACAAACCAACTACGCAGCTAGTTGTGCGAGCGCTAGGCTGCCTTCAGAAACAAAACAATGAAAGTGCATTGGGAGGGAAAATCGCCGTGGCCATGTGGTTTTCGGTGAGTAGAAACATTCATAAGGATATCACTTTCATCTCTCTTGCACATATTTGTGACCAAAATAGATCCCAGCTGCGTAGGAAAGGCTCGAGTTCAAGGTTGCGCTTATCCGGGCTAACTCGGATACGGTCCACAGCATGGTCACGCGCTATAGGCAATAACTCGGATACGGGCGTGAATGTGTTAAGATTTGGATTGAAAAACTGTTCGAGGTGTATCAAACAGTTTTCAGTGATGTCTAGGAGAAGGCCTTTGATTAGAGTGCTGAGAATTTCAATATCCTGGTCTATTGTAGTGAAAATATGTTTTGTGTCATGTATATGTTGCCCCACTGCCAAAAATTTGTTGTATTTTATTGCATTAACGTGTTCAAAGTACCTAATTTTGAAGTTACGACCAGTTTGACCTATTTAAGAAGAGTTACAGTTGTTGCACTTAAAGCGGTATATGCCTGATTTAGAAAAGACACTTGTTTTATTTAAGGAGTTGGAGTTATGTAATAATTCAAGGTTTCTATTATTAGTTCAAAAAGAGATCACAGTATTGTGTTTTTAAGACATTAGCAACACTGTAGGCATTTATATTGAATGTGAATGTGGAGTAAGCAGTTGGTTTAGGATTATCTTTTAAGAGTGTTGTGTTAGGACGGTGTTTAAATTTGTTAATAATTCGTTCAATAAAATATCTATTATAACCATTAAATTTGGTAAGTTATCCTTTGATAGCGTAATTTTGAAGGCACGATTAACCATACTGTTTTACGAGGCACATTTATATGTCTGCGGGTGAAAAGAGTCTTGTTTTATGTTATTAGCTGCATGTGTGGGTTTTCTATAAATCATATATGATAATGAGGAAGGTAATCTGCTTATTGTTATATCTAGAAAATTAATTGATTTGTTTGATTCTGTTTCAAGACTGAATTTATTATGCGGATCAATTTTACTGAGGCTATTAAGAGTAGATACTGCATTAATAACTCTATAATCTAGGATCAAAAATGTGTCATCTACATATCTGGCCCAAAATAATACGTGTTTAAAGTCGTTGTTGTTATCAATGAAATTGTGTTCTAAAAAGTCTAGGTATATTTCCTGTAGGATACCTGAGGCTGGAGAACCCATAACCAAACCATCTTGTTGATAGATTATATTGTTGAAGATGAAGAAGTTGTTATTAACGACTAATTTTAAGATGGTCATAAAATCATTAATTACAAGTTTGCTTTAGCAACTATATGTTGTTAAATTCTTCTCAATAATCGGAAATATTTTTTATATTAATGCTGGGGTACTGTACCCGCTCAAAGTCTGAGTCCCAACCAGCATTTATCTCAGGGGGTGTTACGGTCGAAATCTATCGCAACTAATAAACAGTTTTAAAAAATTATGAAGATATAAGATCTCCAAATAAATGCATGGGCGCCATCCAATTAGTATTACAGGGTTGAACGGGACACTCTAATTATTAACTTTAAGGCTCATCATAAAAATACACGAAATATATTAAATCAGATCAAAGGGAATATATGAAGGCTCCATCCTAGGAATGGGGACGGATATTTAAACGGTCACCAAGGGTTTACATTGTTACAAGAACAAGAACCTGGAACTGTTTCCTTGCAAATGCTAAAGGAGCATTTTATTTAAGTTGAAAAATTTTACACACAACAAAATTCGTTGACCCTTAATTTGTCGGTTATTTGGCAAATCATTTCTGAAAATTTACATAATAATTTACACCTTTGACCACCCATCCATTTGGGTGGTGGAACCGTTGATTTCTGAAGGTGTCAGTTCCACCCTTTTTAACAAAATGACCCATGATTGTCATGGACCAATTACCTGTTGGCCAAGTGGGCACGATCACATGAATCATGTCATCGTCTCCACTTTTATTTCAGATGAGACCAACCCGGGATACTACAAACTCTCCCCGGGTTCCTAACCAAGATATGCTGGTCATTAACTGAAGGAAACGACAAAGCGACTCTAACCTAATGATCCAGATGTAGGGATTTACCATCACTTTACAAATAACAAACTTAACTTATTATTTACAACAACTTGACATTATTATGTTATTTCGCCAGCTGACTTCCCTAGTATCCTTCACCATCATCATTCGAAATAATTTTTAAAAATATTAATTTCATTATTATTATTATCAGTAGAGATCATGATTATCGTAACACGTTATCAACTTTGATCTAATGTTTCAATTTCATTTTTCACCAATTTCAATTCCTACAACTATTATTATTCTCAGAAATAATCTAACAAATTCTTCTTATTCTTCTTCACATTATTATTATTATTATTATTATTAGTTTGAAAATTCTATATTTTAATATTAATTGTTACGTGGCAGTTAACTATTATTATGATTAACGCATAACCCCTTTTACAATTCCGATTTAGTTTGGCACTGATCAATCAATTAACACGATTTACTTGGAATATTATTATTATTATTATTATTATTATTATTATTATTATTATTCCAAAAATTTGCATTTTAATTTCAATCTTTAGAACAGTCACATATGTTATCTCCCAAATATGAACCACCCAGATCCGATTTCTTATCGCTCGGGGCATAATAACGGTATTCGAACCCGCAACCTTATTTTCGTACTGTCGCTAATTTATGGGAACACCATGTCCTCCCAAGACAAATCTCAAATCCCATGGCACCTCGCAGTTGATCAAATATATCCAATCTCTGCAAGTGCTAAATTATTCCTTCCATTTCATTTTGAAGTCCATTTATCCCACTGGAACTCTTCAAACATTTAATTTATGCATGAATCTTCAGTGCGTGGACTCCGGCCACTCATGACACCGAATCAGCATATTATAACGACGTAGGCATCGAGATGTATCTATTTCATCATAAAATACAGTACGGCTCAATTCCCACCTCATGCCGGATTTTCGTCCCGCATGACTTCCGATCTCGAAAATGGACTCAAACCTTTCTGGGCTTTCAACATATCATGACCATCCTATACACGTTCCTCTATCACTTCTAAACAAAAATTTTTGATTATTATGGAGTCCAAAAACGTTAAATCAACAATTAAGGTTAAAATCAAATTTACTGCCTGAATTAAAGTCTTCCACGCCATATGTTATCCCGACATTGAAATTTCTTTAACTAACGATCATTCCATCAACTTAGGGATGTGCCATTATTCACAAAGCATTACTATAAACACGCATTTACAAATTACCCATGTTCATTTATCACTCCGATACTTCTACTGATTATTATATTTATGTCCACTGGCGAAACTTCTCGGCACAAATATTCAAAATGAAATTGAAATAATAAATAAGGTAGTTCAACCTATTCAATACAAATAAATATGAAATGTAGTATTACATTCCTATTTAATTAAAAGCGGAAGCGGTACCGGTTTCGACCCTAATTTGGGTCATCATCAGCCGAATAAAATGCAAAAGACAATGCATAGGTAAATAAGAAATTAAAGAGTGAGTCTTTCACAAAAACAGTTGAAGAGGCAAAATATGTTAATGGGGATTGGCACTGTGCAATTTTAAATCATAAAATCAGGAGGAAGTAGAAAGTCAGTCACTTATAAGAAGTAAGGCGCGATATTCTGAATAGTAGCACAACACACGCAAATTTCAGCACTGTCCCATAATGTTTAAAAGAAGAGGTGAAAAGTTGAATGAGCCAGCGAATGAGGCGCGATGTCACAATATAATTAATTAATATGAAGTCCCAAAATTGTTTAGAAGTCGAAGACGGGTCGCTTGATTGAAGCGAATTGCTAGCACCTGAAGATCAGCGCAACACACTCAATGTCCGGCACTGTGCTTTTAAATGCCGGTGAATAGCTTGACGAACCAGTCTGTAATTGCTTCGGTTGCGAAAATGTATATATATATATATATATATATATATATATATATATATATATATATATATATAATACAATTTAATATAATTTAAGTACGCAAACAGGATCTTGTATATTCTTTAGAACAATTGACGTAAAAACAATTGTGAAGAGAAAAATGGTAAAGAGCACAATACCGGAAACAAATGAAAAGCGTATATGCAATGTGCGCTACTTCTTGAAGACAAGAATTCAGGTCGTAATTGAGGTAGTCCAAGGCAGCGCAAGGTATGAGTTTAAATTTGAATGTAACAACCCAAAATGCAGGTGGCACTATAGTATATACAGTTCAATTCGAAAAAAGGTTTTTTGAGAGGAGAGGTGAAAAGATAGAATAAGTTAATAAAGGAAGAGGATTAGTAGATAAGAGAGGATAAAAGAGTTGGAAGTTGAAAGAAGATGGGAAAGGATAAGATAGGGAATTAAAGGAAGAGTATTTTAGGGTGGGTTAGGAGGGTGGGTTATTGGAGGTAGAAAACGTGGGTAGGAACTTTGTAAGGCATGGAAATTTGAATCTTGGTTTTGAAACTTATATTTTTTAAGAAGAAGAATTAGGAAGTCAAATGGGATATTGGGTTTTTCAGAAATATCATTTAAATTGAAATTAGAGTTGAAGTATTGGTCAAGGTGAATAAAACAATTTTCAGTAGTGTAGGAGGGGGCCTTCGTTAATGATTTTAAGTATTTTTATGTGTTTTTCAATATTGGTGAAATTATGCTTGGAGTCTTGTATGTGTTGTCCCATAGAAGAGAATCTGTTGTATTTAATGGCGTTGATATGTTCGGAGAATCTGATAAAGCTGCGGCCAGTCTGTCCGATGTATGAGGAGCTGCAGTTGTTACATTTGAATCTGTATACTCCGGAATTAGAAAAAGCATTAGATTTGTTTACTGGTTTAGAGTTGTGTAATATATCAAGATTTCTGTTATTGCTTCTAAAAGAAATTTTCATGTTGTGTTTTTTAAGAACATTAGTTATTTTATAAGCATCTTGAGTGAAGGTAAAAGTGGAAAATGCAGTGGGTTTGGCTTTGTCCCTTGATAACATAGTTTTAGGACGGTGTTTGAATTTGTTGATGATACGGTTTATGAAAGAGTTGTTAAAGTCATTAAATTTGGAGATATTACGGATTGTGTTCAATTCGTTATTTAAACATTTTTACTAAAAATTTATCGATTTTTATCCAACAAATCTATCAAAAACACTTCTGAATTAATCTACAAATTAAAGAACTTTGACATCCAACCAAATTTTTCTCTCCATTCTTTTGACATCGTAAACATGTATCCTAGTATTCCAATTTCCAAATTATTCCCCATAATAAACAACAACTTAAACAAATTCAGTAATCTGAGTAAACTAGAAATTCAAGACTTCATGCCAATCTTAAAATTCGTTCTCAGCAATAATTATTTCACTTTTGATAACACCATTTACCAACAAGATGGTTTAGCTATGGGCTCACCAGCTTCAGGTATTCTAGCTGAAATATACCTCAACTTCTTAGAAAACACAAAAATTAATAATAATAATAATAATTTCTCTAATGTCCTCTTTTGGGGCAGATATGTTGACAACACATTAGTAATATTAAATGAAGAATCAACCAACGCAGCCTCTACACTTCTTCTTCTCAACAACATTGACTCTAACATTAAATTCACCCTTGAATCAGAACACAACAAAACTCATAATTTTCTAGATTTAACTATAACTAGACATCCTTCTTCTTTAACTTACAAAATTTTCAGAAAACCAACCCAAACGGCAACCACAATACGGCTAGATTCTTCACACCCTCAAGCACATAAACGTGCTACTTATAACAGCCTATTTTTTGTGCCTTCAACACCCCTATATCTAAAAAAGATTTCAGTAACGAATTGAACACCATCCATAATATCGCTAAATTTAATGGCTTTAACAACTCTTTCATAAACCGTATCATCAACAAATTCAAACACCATCCTACAACTACGTTATCAAAAGACAAATTCCAAACCCACTGCAATTTCCACTTTTACTTTCACTCAAGATGCTTATAAAATAACTAATGATCTTAAAAACACAACATGAAAATTTCTTTTAGAACCAATAACAGAAATCTTGATATATTACACAACTCTAAATCAGTAAACAAATCAAATGCTTTTTCTAATTCCGGAGTATACAGATTCAAATGTAACAACTGCAGCTCCTCATACATCGGACAGACTGGCCGCAGCTTTAACATCAGATACTCCGAACATATCAATGCCATTAAATACAACAGATTCTCTCCTATGGGACAACACATACAAGACTCCAAGCATAATTTCACCAATATTGAAAAACACATAAAAATACTTAAAATTATTAACGAAGGCCCCCTCCTACACTACTGAAAATTGTTTTATTCACCTTGACCAATACTTCAACTCTAATTTCAATTTAAATGATATTTCTGAAGAAACCAATATCCTACTTGACTTTCTAATTCTTCTTCTTAAAAAATATACGTTTCAAAACCAAGATTCAATTTTCCATGCCTTACAAAGTTCTTACCCACGTTTTCTACCTCCAATAACCCACAGTCCTAACCCACCCTAAAATACTCCTCCTTTAATTCCCTATCTTATCCTTTCCCATCTTCTTTCAACTTCCAACTCTTTTATCCTCTCTTATCTACTAATCCTCTTCCTTTATTAACTTATTCTATCTTTTCTTTTCACCTCTCCTTCTCAAAAAACCTTTTTTCGAATTGAACTATATATACTATAGTACCACCTGCATTTTGGGTTTTTACATTCAAATTTAAACTCATACCTTGCGCTGCCTTGGACTACCTCAATTACGACCTGAATTCTTATCTTCAAGAAGTAGCGCACATTGCATATACGCTTTTCATTTGTTTCCGGTATTGTGCTTTTTACCATTTTTCCTTCACAATTGTTTTTACGTCAACTGTTCTAAAGAATCTACAAGATCCTGTTTGCGTACTTAAATTATATTAAATTGTATTATATATCTATATATATCTATATCTATATATATATATATATATACACATTTTCGCAACCGAAGCAATTACAGACTGGTTCGTCAAGCTATTCGCCGGCATTTAAAAGCACAGTGCCGGACATTGAGTGTGTTGCGTTGATCTTCAGGAGCTAGCAATTCGCTTCAATCAAGCGACTCGTCTTCGACTTCTAAACAATTTTGGGACTTCATATTAATTAATTATATTGTGACATCGCGCCTCATTCGCTGGCTCATTTAACTTTTCACCTCTTCTTGTAAACATTATGGGACAGTGCTGAAATTTGCGTGTGTTGTGCTACTATTCAGAATATCGCGCCTTACTTCTTATAGGTGACTGACTTTCTACTTCCTCCAGATTTTATGATTTAAAATTGCACAGTGCCAATCCCCATTAACATATTTTGCCTCTTCATCTGTTTTTGTGAAAGACTCACTCTCTAATTTTCTTATTTACCTATTCATTGTTTTTTCCCTTTTTTCGGCTGATGATGGCCCAAATTAGGGTCGAAACCGGTACCGCTTCCGCTTTTAATTACATAGGAATGTAATACTACATTTCATATTTATTTGTATTGAATAGGTTGAACTACCTTATTTATTATTTCAATTTCATTGTGATACATTTCATTACGGAACATTATGAAATTTTTATCTTTAAATGCACAAATAATCATCGATATTTACAGTCAATTCAATGGACTTCATTCCAGCCCACAACAATTAAAATCACTTGGCAACCCTCTACCTCTGGCTAATCTTACCACATGCCTTAATATCTATAAAGTTTCCGATAACTGAAAACCACACTTGAGCACTTCTAAAATGAATATTTATCTTATCTTGACGTGAAACGTGCTCCATATAATTTCAAACAATTCAAGCATTTGAATAAACAAATCAACCCTACTCTACTCTATTAAATAATCCAAATTATGATGAGTGCTTGATCTAATTATGTACATATTAATTTGTCCCTTTGTCTATCTATCTCTGAATGTATACGAGCCGGAAACGGTTTCTTTCACAATCAAGTTATTATAATGAAGGAATATGATTTCCTCCCGGTAACGATAGCAATCTACAAATATATATTAAGGGGTACTCATCTCAGCCTAAACTGGACGAGGAGCATAGCCCTCACCCATATTTAGCATTGCATCCTACTGGTATTCATGCCAGATTGAAGAGGTAATCCTTGACACTTTTTAATATCACACATTTTAAATCTTATAAAAAAATAACTTTTGTACATGGAATAATTTCCACTCTAAATTTAACACCTAAATTTTACACTCTTGGTTTTTTATCTAGCCCGCTTAATATAAATATACATTCTTCATTCCTTCCCCGGACACTAGGAACATGTAATATCTCGGTATCATTCTCAACGGCCCGGCGCGCACTCGAATTTTCACTCGCGTTGCTGACCAGGTATCAGTTATTAATTGACTGTTTACTTGGTGAAATTTCGTCGAACACCCTCAACCGTTCTCACGTAACGTACTTCCTATTCTTGATACCTCACACTCCTATCTGTAGGTGTTGATTTAATGAGTTCTGTATATATTCGAATTCCTGCTGGTATATTATTCAAGACTACTTCACGTCATAGTTCACGGTGCTACATAACATTATAACACCTCAAACAATATTCCACGAGTGACTACACACTCGTACTGGCGTAGTAACAGCACAAACAATTTATCACAAGTAAGTTTCGCACCCTGGCGTATTAACAGCACGAACAATTTATCACAAGTAAGATCGCACCCTGGCGTAGTAACGGCTCGAACAATTTTTTTACAAGTAAGATACTTCCATCTCCACGACCCTGTATTTATATTCGACTCCCCTCTCCTCCGAGTTCACGAGAGGTCATCGTACGGCACGCAGTTCCAATATCCTCATACCACTATTTGCGGCCCAGCCAGCGGCTTAAACTTGGAATCCACTGATGTAATTATGTTATATTAGCCTCTATGCCAAGTCTCAAATAATATCGTTCGCTGGTAATTGATATAATCGTGAATTTAGCTCCTGTATCCCAGGCTGGGATTTTGCGCTATTTTGTGGCATCTCTTGCCTGCAGACAATCAATGGATAGCGCCCATGAATTCTCAGAATTACGCCAGTCAATCTCCCTCAATTAATAACTTTTATTACATGGTTAGGCTTCTGAATTTCACTTTATCTCAAATTTATAAAACACTTCCTTCTATAAATTTAATCCGTGGAGTTAACGTTGACAGTGCTTCTTACAATACGAAGTTGTCGTACCTGCTTCTGGTCTGCGAATTTTTCGATTGGTCCAAGCTTACGTGGGACTGAGAAGTTTCATATTTTTTCTTCAAGTACCAACCTTGCGTTCAGCCTTCGGTAGTACCTTGGAGATCCCCTGACGCCATTTCTAGGAATTCCGCACACGGCCCCATCCGGTGTGTCGTACTATACTTTCGCTCGCGGCTCTCAAACTTTTCCCCTGACTTGGACATATCTCTTGCCTGTCCTTTTCCCCTCGTCACAATTTCTGAGAATTTTAATTCTGCTGGCCATTGTTTTTCTTAATCTTAGAGCCGAAAGCAGACTGTGGCAGGTTTAACAATACTTCTCGGCCTGGCTTGGACTTACAATATATAAAGTAAGATATTCTTGCTTCTGAAAATGAAGTATATATTCTTCAATTATTAATTACAATTGAATGACGTCTATCACTCCCCCACGAGGGTGCAGTACATATTGACAATATCGAAAGAGTGTGGAGAATGGTGTGGTTGGATTTTAAAGAATTAATTTCTCAACTAGTTCTATGGTGTTTTTTATAGACTTATTCGATAAAAACTTGTAATTATTCTTAAGAAATTTTTGAATGAATTGTGCTAATTTGGAAAGTGGGCTGCATCTGTAATTAATAATTGGTCGAATGGGGACATCAGTATTATAAATTTTAGGGAGAGATTTTGTGGTTGGCAGGCCTGGATTCATGCTTATTAATCTTGGTTTCTTCATGTTCAGTAAATAAGAAAGAAGAGTTCTTTAGGGTTTGTTTAAGGAGACGTTGAATCTGTTGAGTAGGATCTTTCTTTATTATAGAAAAGGAATTATTACTGAAGTAACTTTTGGTTTTTTCGATTAATCAACTTTATCCATTATTACTGTAGTGTTACCTCTGTCAGCTTTTGTGATAATGAGGTTATGGTCTTTAATTTTCTTTTTAAGTTAAGAATGTGTTTACGTTCAGTGAAGGGAATAGTGTTGCTATATTATCGTTAGGGGTGTAAATCTTATTAAGTTTTATTTTTACGTCAAGTCTAATTTCGTCTTGTAATTCTAAGGGCATTTTATTGATAGCTAATTTAGATTCAGTGATTATATTAAATATAGTGTTATTTTTATTTAATTTAGGCCAGTTATGTTCAGGGCCTTTCGATAGGATTAAGTTGTCATTATCATCTAGGATTGTTTTGGATAAGTTGACAACAGGGGATGGAACTTACTAATTATATGGTCGTGATTTTTCGGTTCTTTAGATAATGTAGTAAAAGGTTTTCTTGTCGTAGAGATGTTTTTGAGATTGTTGAGCATTCTATCCAAAGTTGATTACTTTTTGGAAAGTGTAATGAATAGTTTATCGTCTACATGAGTTTGAAATAAGTCCCATTGGGCGCTTGATAGTAGGCGAGTTGCTTCGAAGTGAGACTCATAAAGACGATTGTTCAGGAAAGATTTCTTCTTATAAAGGAATTTAATTTCGTTGGTTAACCAAATATTATTGATTTTTATTTGTGTTCTTGAACTATCAGAAGAATTGCGATGTCTAAAAGTGGTAGGTTTAAGAAAATTAGGGGTTAAATTTTGCGCGATACATTGTTTGAGAAAATTATTACCTTTGCCCAGCTTAGCAATCTTGATTTTAAGGCCTAAGTAGTTACAGGCTTTAGATTTTGCTTGGGAAGCGTTATCATTTAAAGTTAAAAATTTCATGATTGTTCCGTATTGAATAGAGAAATATACAATATTAAATAGAAAGAAGGATCCACCTTTCAATGCCAAATAGAAGTTACAACCTGTTCATTTGGGACCGGTTTTAACACATTTGAAGTCTCATCATCATCCAATTAGCAAAGCAGTGCAAAAATTAAGTCTTAAAGATCTAAAAACAACTAACACAGTGATCACAGGCAAAAAAAATTAACACTATTTCGTGCCGAAGCAATTCCAGTTGATGTTCATAACACAATGATCACAGTCAAAAGAGTAAAAAGAATGCCACTTTCGTGGCGAAACAAATCCAGTTGAAGTTCATAAGCAGATCGAGTACAATCCCGTTATGCCGCATTCACATAGGAAGACGTATGAAGATGTTGTATTTGACATCGATAACGAGTTAAAGGACTTGTTCTAATATGCAAACTTGAAGGATAATTCGTTATTATATTGAACTTGTGATATGCAGTTATGTATAGTTGTTGCTAGGCAGGTCTTGTAGGCATTTGTTTCTCCGGCCAAAGAGTAAAAGGTAACGTAATTGAAGCCTTAAGGCCGGTCTCCACTGATGAACATTTAACACCAACATGTTAAATTTAACATGTTACAATTGACATGTATATTGTGATTGTGTCTTCCAAACTGACTTTGCATGTTAACTCAGAATGTTGAGGTTAACACTTTTAACATGTTGGCGTGTTTTCCGCTCCAAGTGGAAAACATGTCAAGTCAATTCGTTGTTCGTGAGATGTTGGCACAGCTTCGGCAACTTCCTTGCCGTTTCCATGTCAACAGATAGGCAAACGACGCAAACGACGTGCTTCTCGTGAAGTAGGATTATAGTTACAAGACTCCGTAACACTCATTCTCTTTGTTATAACTTATAAGCTACAAATACAGTACCGGTACCGGCACGCGCACGTGTGTCGTTCTCTCTAAAGTAGGGCCCACGAGAGTTGAAGTCTGACAGGTGAGCGGCGAAAACTGTAACTACGAAGTACGCTGCGTTATCATAGTTACGTCCATTTGCGGCCTACCACCCTTTCAGACAGGCTGAGTGTTTAATAAAACATGTAGGCCTAGGCCTAATGCAATTCATTTAGCGTTGACCGGTTCCTAAGCTCGTGTTAATAATTCTAGCTTTTAAGACAGAAACCGACATTATCGATATATATAAAATATTTCATAATCACTAACAAAATCATCAGTTTCTGATAATAACCCCAAGAAATGCACATGGTGATCACAGAATAGAACAACACTACCTACATTAACAGGTTTTTAGTTATTTAACTCCGATTGTTAACGGTACCTGTACAATTCAGGAACAAACTACGGTATAATAAACACAATAGGAAGACGATACTTCATCGAGAAAAGAAATCAGTCAGAATATGAATGACAAAATCGACTGAGAGCAAGCCAACCCACATGGTGATAGCGTCTTAAAATGTTGCAACTCTGTTATCGTTGCCATAGCAACAGGCCATTTGCGAGACTTGTGTCTCGGGAACGCAGGATGAGGAGCCATTCGGAACATCTCGGAACACTTCGGCTCTCTTCGGTTCCACGAACTATAGCTGGGAGCGGCTCTTTTAGGTTTATGAACTAGGCTGGACTGGCTACTTATGTCTCGGGAACCCAGGATGAGGAGCCATTCGGAACATCTCGGCTCTGTTCGGTTCCACTCGAGATGTGGCGCTTGCAGGCTGCTTAGCGCGGCACGTTTTTAAGTATGAGATTCTAATCCCGTATAATTATTTCTTCTGGCTCAGATATTGGCTGTTAGTGTTTGTTCCACCACTTTCCTCCTAATAATATTCAGACAACGCACTGCACTTCCAACCACCGCAGAAACATGCAATTGTGATTGCTAGGCCTATCTTTTGGTGTTAAAAGGTTGTTTTAGCTGCCTAAAAGACCCAAGTAGGTTCTAAAATACTTTTAGGCAGCTTCAGTTGTACGTATTTTACGAGCAGCATTAGTCAACTTTTTCTCGCCGGTGGCGCTAAACGTCAGACTTCAACTCTCGTGGGCCCTACTGTACACTATACTAAAATTTATAGTCAGAAATGGAGTGGAGCAAGATTACTTTGTACTTAATTAATGATATAATAGAAAGGCCTTGTTTGTGGGATGTCTCATCAAAGGAATACAGAGATGAAGCGAAGAAAGCCGACAGTTTCCAGGAACTCTAAATCATCTATAGTTGCTCCCGCGAGTGCATTGAAAAAACCTAGCGTCCCTCCGCTCCCAGTACAGTCGAATATTGCAAAAAAATCAGAAGTCGGGTGCGGGAGCGGACGAAGTTTATACTTCAAAGTGGTTTGCTTTTGAAGCAATGAGCAGGATGAGGGGAAGAAATGTGCCTAATAAAATTGCATTTCTAAGTCATAACAAGAAGCAACAGTAGCAATAAGAAAGGGCCAAATCCTCTTCATCTGAGTCCATTGTCCTTATTTGAAAATACTAGACACCACCTAAATGTATTACCACAAATTAATATGATGAACTACTTAGGGCCTGTATAGGCCTATAAACAAAGAAAGTCAAGTTCAACATGTTTATTAAGTGTGGACACAATGTTAAATGAAACAGTATTCAACATTTAACATTGAACATGTTGATGGTGTCACCAGTTAACATTTAACATTTTTAACACTTAACATGTTGTTGTTAAATGTTAATCAGTGGAGACCGGCCTTTAGGAAAACAGTGTGGGACGTAATTTCGACAATTCGAAGCGGAGATATAAATTTGAAAATAATTTAAATCGTTAAAAAGAATAAAACCAAATAAAGTATATAAAAATAGGAAGAAATTTTAAAAGAAATTACAATGTGAGGCTCAACCTGATACAGCTTGCCGTGGTGACTGATAAAGAATGGGAGATGATAAATAGAGAAAAGGGTGGGAAATAATGAGCGCTTATTAGAGGGTGGGAGGGAAAGGAAAAATGGGGGGTATCTAAGGAGGATCATGGGGGTGTTGCGGAAGGGGGAAGTGGCATGAGAGGGTATTGTGTAAATTACGAAAGATTGATCGCTTGCTTGTCGACTTCAGGTTATTTAAAATGGAGATGAGAAAATCGAAAAGGCATTGGGCTTCTCAGAAATATCATTCAGGTTAAGATTTTGGATTGAAAAACTGTTCGAGGTGTATCAAACAGTTTTCAGTGATGTCTAGGAGAGGTCCTTTATTTAGAGTGCTGAGAATTTCAATATCCTGGTCTGTTGTAGTGAAAATATGTTTTGTGTCATGTATATGTTGCCCCACTGCCAAAAACCTGTTGAATTTTATTGCAATAACGTTTTCAAAGTACCTAATTTTGAAGTTACGACCAGTTTGACCTATGTATGAAGAGTTGCACGTAAAATTGTGTACGCCCGATTTAGAAAAGACACTTGTTTTATTTAAGGATTTGGAGTTATGTAATAATTCAAGGTTTCTATTATTAGTTCAAAAAGAAATCACGGTATTGTGTTTTCTGAAGACATTAGCAATACTGTAGGCATTTATATTGAATGTGAATGTGGAGTAAGCAGCTGGTTTAGGTGTGCTATGTACCAACTGATGAGCCCAACCTAGCACACAGGGGCGAAATGCTTTCAACCAGGAATGAGTTAGCTGGAAAATTTATAATGTCCAATAATGGACCATTTATATTGGTATTATAAATTTACTCATTCAGGACAAATATTTCAGATTGCCCATGGCAATCAACATCTATATCATCTGATGGCCAAGCAGGCATCAATTTTTGGTAATGAGACAAAGTCTCTCATAGTGCATTGGAACTGCCAGTGGCTTCAGGTAGCCAACGCAGTGGTCTCCACGGTATGCACTAGCCAGCGTCTTGGTAGGTGTGCTACGTACTGATGAGCCCAACCTAGCACACGGGGGCGAAATGCTGGCAACCAGGAATGAATTAGCTGGAAAATTTATAATGTCCAATAACGGACCATTTATATTGGTATTATAAATTTACTAATTCAGGAGAAATATTTCAGATTCCCCATGGGAATCAACATCTATATCATCTGTTAGCCAAGCAGGCATCAATTTTTGGTAATGATACAAAGTCTTTCATAGTGCATTCGCACTGCCGGTGGCTTCAAGTAGCCAATGCAGTGGCCTCCACGGCACTCTGATCTACTCCTATTTTATTACGGTTGGGGAACACCTCAACTTTAATCTCATACCCAGCTGTGCCAATAAGCTAAAGTAGGCCTGACACCAAACTGGAAGTCGGCCTCCCTCATCATGCCCAACTGTATGATCCGCAGCGTAGATCTTGTTTTCACCGATGCTGTGTTCCTTCGCCACCTAAAGGATAAAGGCGTGCCAGTCAGAAACATATCCAGGATAATAGAAAACCTAATACCAACAGACAGAGTGCAGATCAATCTAGAAACTGATGAAGCCGTCCATAAAGCCATGAATTGGGGCATATATATCAATGGAATACCACATTTTGCCGAACCGTGTCCTCCACAAATGAATAATAACTTTGCACCGAACCCAGGAGCCAAGCCACCCTCACAGTCTCTGAAACCCGGTACAAGGCCACCTCCTTACACCCCACCACCCCAGCCGCTGTCCCATTCGTACACCATCCCTATTACCACCATTACCACCACCATTGCTACTACTCCTGCCCACACATCCCCCAATACTCATAACCACCACATTCATGACCCGCTCTTCCCCTATCATGATGTCTCCTCTTACCCCTACCCTTCCCAGTCCATCCGGCCACCGGTCGATGAATACACCACCAGCATGACTACAGAAGCAGCAAGACTGACACCGCCACTACCAGCACCTGAATCCAATAGGACAACTCCGTCACCACCAGTGCCCGAGTCCAACATCAGCTGTGTCGTTCGAGGAGTGAACCCATCCATACTAACAGAACTCATCACCCATGAAATATGACGTACAGGACTCCATCTGAAAAAGCATACAGGATCCACAACGCAGCCGGGCCCACCTACATGGTGAGACTCCAACTCCAGCCACCCGAGGATGTCCAACGTCTCATACACCAGGGGATCCAGCTCTTCGGAAGACACCATCGGGTGAAAGTAATTTGCACTGGAAGGGTCATGTTGATGACATTGTTGGGAAAGCATACAGATCGTTACACGTCATAATGAGGCTACTTAAAGGATGCAATAATGAATTAAAAGAAAAAGTTACTTAAGTATGGTACGTCCATTATTGGAATATGCAAACAGTGTTTAGGATCCTCACCAAGAATACCTAATAAAAGAAATAGATAGTGTGCAGAGGAAGGCAGCAAGATTTGTAACAGGGGATTTCAGGAGAAAGAGTAGTGTATCAGAAATGTTAAAGGAACTTGGGTGGGAAACTTTAAGTAAGAGAAGTGAGAAAACTAGACTTACAGGATTATGAAATGAAATGTCGTATGGATTTTAGTGCCGGGATATCCCAAGACGAGTTCGTCTCGCCAGGTGCAGGTCTTTCTATTTGACTCCCGTAGGCAACCTGCGCGTCGTGATGAGGATGAAATGATGATGAAGATAACACATACACCCAGCCCCCGTGCCATTGAAATTAACCAATTAAGGTTAAAATCCCCGACCCGGCCGGGAATCAAACCCGGGACCCTCTGAACCGAAGGCCAGTACGCTGACCGTTCAGCCAACGAGTCGGACTATAGGATTATATAGAGCCTATACAAGAGAAGAAGCATGGGGAGATATTCATGAGAGGCTTCAGTTGGAAAATAATTATATCGGCAGGACAGAACACAAATATAAAATTAGAAGGAATTTTAGCAGAAGCGATTGGGGTAAATTGTCATTCATTGGGAAGGGTGTGAAGGAGTGGAACAGTTTATTAGGGGTAGTGTTTGATCCTTTTCCAAAATCTGTACAGATATTCAAGGAGAGAATAAACAGCAACAGAGAAAATAAATGAAGTGCTAGAGGGCATTCGACCAGTGCAGGTTATTGTAAAAAAATGTGTGTGAATAAATTAATTCCATCCCCTGGTCTAAGGAGTTTGGACAGCCAAAGTAGGGGACTGCCTGTAGGGGAGAAGTACAGTGGGGACTTCGAGGGCCCTGGGACCGCTACGGTAGCTGTGAAGGCCCTTCAGGAACTCTGAAAAGTGGTGGCAAAAGGGGTTCTGGTTAAGACGCAGCAGGTCGTTATGCTACTTAGGTTCCAGAATGGGTAAAAAAGTAAATAAATGTAATGTAAAGTTTAATCTTATACCAGTTGTATAGTATCATTTGAAGTGATTCCACATACTGTATATCAGTTGACTATATTTGTAAGTAGTACAGGAGATATTATAAGTAGAATTTTGTAAACAATATAAATTTATTAAGGATGAGCTGTGTGTTTAATAGAAAAAATTGTTAGCGTAAATTATATAATATTGTATTATAGGAAAATTTTCTTCTCTCGTTAATTTAATATTTAGTGCTTGACAATTAATGTATTTTAGTGTACCATTTGCCACCGAAGTAGACAGTTCATTTGCAAATAAAGAGATTTTGATTTGATTTTTGAACCATCTCGCTCTCCCCCACAAGCTCCCACCCGCCCTAACCCATCTCGTAGCCGTCACCGTCTCCCCTCCCAACACCACCTACCTAATTCACATAACTATTCCCACCTCCTCCACCTGTTACTCACATCCCTTGCCAACATAACTGCCTTCTACCAGCAAATCCTACACCTTCTACTCCCTAGCAGCCGAATCTCAATATAAGCAACAAATTGTAACTCAAATAATTGTATTAAATACTTGTAACTTGTATCTAACTAAATGTATGTAAGAAAAATCTAATAAAAAGCACAAAAAGCACTACACCCCTTAGCCAAGAGGCCACATCTCCACATCTCCCTAAAAACAAAAGCTCCCCTTTCCATCTCCCAGCTCCATCAAACCTTACAACTCCCGTCAACTCTCCTGGCCAGAGAGAGGGCATTACCCTCCAGGTGGCCCGCCCCTTCCCTTCGCGAAGGGGAATGAAAATATCCCCGTAGGTCGTAGGCCTCCACGGTATGCACTAGCCAGCGTCTTGGTAGGTGTGCTAGGTACCAAATGATGAGCCCAACCTAGCACACGGGGGTGAAATGCTGGCAACCAGGAATGAGTTAGCTGGAAAATTTGTAATGTCCAATAACGGACCATTTATATTGGTATTATAAATTTACTCATTCAGGACAAATATTTCAGATTACCCATGGGAATCAACATCTATATCATCTTACGGCCAAGCAGGCATCAATTTTTGGTAATGAGACAAAGTCTCTCATAGTGCATTCGCACTGCCAGTGGCTTCAAGTAGCCAACGCAGTGGCCTCCACGGTATGCACTAGCCAGCGTCTTGGTAGGTGTGCTACGTAATGATGAGCCCAACCTAGCACACAGGGGCAAAACGCTGGCAACCAGGAATGAGTTAGCTGGAAAAATTATAATGTCCAATAAGGGACCATTTATATTGGTATTATAGGTCAAACTGGTCGTAACTTCAAAATTAGGTACTTTGAACACGTTATTGCAATAAAATACAACAGATTTTTGGCAGTGGGGCAACATATACATGTAACAAAATACATTTTCACTACAATAGACCAGGATATTGAAATTCTCAGCACTCTAAATAAAAGCCCTCTCCTAGACATCACTGAAAACTGTTTTATACACCCCGACCAGTTTTTCAATCCAAATCTTAACCTGAGTGGTATTTCTGAGAAGCCCAATGCCCTTTTCGATTTTCTCATCTTCATTTTAAATAACCTGAAGTCAACAAGCAAGCGATCAATCTTTCACAATTTACACAATACCCTCTCATGCCACTTCCCCCTTCCGCAACACCCCCATGATCCTCCTTAGACACCCCCCACATTTTTTTCCTTTCCCTCCCACCCTCTAATAAGCACTCATTATTCCCCACCCTTTTCTCTATTTATCATCCCCCATTCATTTATCAGTCACCACGGCAAGTTGTTTGGAGTTGTGCCTCACACTGTAATATCTTTTATAATTTCTTTCTCTTTATATACTTTATTTGGTTTTATTATTTTTAATGATTTAAATTATTTTCAAATTTATATATCCGCCTCGAATTGTAGAAATTAAGTCCTACACTGTTTTCCTAAGACTTCAGTTACGTCTCCTTTTACTCTTCGGCCAGAGAAACAAATGCCTACAAAACCTGCCTAGCAACAACTATACATAACTGCATATCACAAGTTCAATTTCATTACGAGTTATACTTCATATTAGAACAAGTCCTTTAACTTGTTATCGATCTCAAATAGAACATCTTCATATGTGAATGCGGCGTAACAGGATTGTACTAGACCTGTTTATGAACTTCAACTGGATTTGTTTCGGCACGAAATAGTGGTGTTCTTTTTACTCTTTTGACTGTGATCATTGTGTTATGAACATCAACTGGAATTGCTTCGACATGAAATAGTGTTAATTTTTTGCCTGTGATCATTGTTTTAGTTGTTTTTAGATCTTTATGACTTAATTTTTGCACTTCTTTGCTAATTGGCTGATGATGTGTTGAAACCGGTCCCAAATGAACAGGTTGTAACTTCTATTTGGTAGGTATTGAAAGGAGTATTGAAAGGTGAATCCTTCCTTCTATTTAATATTGTATATTTCTCTCTTCAATACAGAACAATCGTGACATTTTTAACTTTAAAAGACTATTATTTGTCGCACAGATTGCAGCACAGGAGAATCGATTTTGAGATCTGTTGTGATGTCGGTCTCAAGAGTCTCGAGTGAGAGCATTGCCTATCACTAGTTCAGCCTGTGGAGTATTTCTTAAAAGACTTTTAATGATTGACTGTCAAGAGGTTACCTGTGGTGGGAGTAGGTCCCAAGTTACAACTCCGGATATGATCCATTGAGGTTCCTATTAACATCAGGGTGGGTCCCCTAGCCTTTGTATGTTCTCCTACAAACTGCAAGGCAGCAACTAGTGATCGGTGGTTCCTCTGCCTCTTGTGCCATTGCATTGTTGCCAGCACCCACTTCCACCTTCCTAGCTGTTAACCATTGAGTCCGAAGTTGTGTTTGGTCCAGTGTTATTTAGTTTCACTCACACTTACCGGCAAGCTGGTGAGGACCCACTGGTGTCTACCACCTGGAATGCGCCATGTGGGAGTATCACCTCTCCTGCTGCTACAACAGCATAACAGGTTGTTATTTATTATAAAACTATGAACATATCTCGCTGGCCACATATGCCAAGTGTAGAACAAAACTATTCAGTTAAATTGTCATTGAATATTGAATTTTTACGACCGCATTGTAATCAAAACAACTTTCAACGTATTAGGTCGTGTTACGTACATGTAGTACGCGTTGAAGAGATGTTAAGTACAGAACAAAAATGGCCAGCCGGACACCAGTGGGATCCCACACAGTTTCTGCTTCTCCCAGACTGGATGAAACAGAACATGCCTCCATGAGATAGATGCACTGTAGAAGCCAGGTTAGTTCTTACGCAGTTGTCTTTACCTTAACCACACATACTTCGTGTTATCCTTCCCAGGATATATAGATATAACTCTTCCTACATTGTATTTTTGCCAAAAAATATTAAATCTTTTCCAAGTTTTATGGAAGTTCTTTAAATATGAATGGAAAAGTTCCAAGTAGGTTGCTATGTCATAGTCCTGCCATGTTACTCTACAGATATGGTGAGTGCCCTTCCCTGTCAGATGGTTGCCGTATTCATTCTGTCCACTTCCTTAGTGTAACGGTTGATGCTATCTGCTGCCATCCTTGGAGGACCTTAGTTTGATTCCTGGTTCTTCCAGAAATTTAAGATGACAGGAGGGCAGGAAGGTGGTTAAAATGGTATGCGCAGCTCACCTCCACTGGGAGTGTGTGCAAAAACAGCTGCACCACCTCAGAATGAGCATACAGATTTACCTTTTTCTTATTCATTTTCCTTCCCTTATTGATGTTAATTAAATTCATGGCTGTAATTCTTACTCTATGCATACTTAATACGTTCAGAATTGAAGGTTGATGCTTTGTGGTATTTATTCTCCTAAGGTGGACATGTACACCTAAATGTAGTTCTTAGCTCTAATTTTATCCTTTATAATTCCTGATTGTGCTGTATATTTAATACTGCAGAGTTGAAAGTTGGTTCTTGTAGTTTTCATTCTCTAACTACTATATGCAAAATGTTTAGTTATACATTTTTTTTTTATGGTGATGAGGGACCCGACGGGGAATATTCATTGGCACTACTGCAAAGTAAGTGGAACTGTCAAGCGAATTTGAGCAATAGTATGATCGACAGGTTCTCCTCCGGTTTTTTGCCATTTCCGTTCTCATCTTAATCCCATGCTTAGTGGTCAGCAGCTTGTATACATGTTCAAGATGTGGAAGTGGCTTCTACTTTACAGAGTCGTCGTAGTTAAGGGTAGTATGGTATAGTGTAACCTATTTACACCATGTAGAAGGAAACAACATTGAACTAAAAAACTCACCTATTTATTGTGTTTTAAGGCATTCCTGTTATATACTTGGAATTTCCTCAGCTATGGGAATGTGTTTTAAAGGTTCAATTTTCACTTGCATTTCTTTGCCCAGCTGTATAAACAACAGCATTTGAAGTTTTGCTATTATGCTGCCATATGTTACGGCGATGTATATTGGATTCAATTTTGGTGTTTGAGGTTGCCAGTACTGTAGTTCTTATCACAAGGATAACAGAGTCCTATTGATTCAGCACTACAAAGCCAAAGTACCACTTGAAGTTTCACATAAGTACATTTTCCTGAAGAAGACACCTCTTCAGTCGAATTCTTGGTGTAATCCTCATCTTTTGCAAAACAGTGGATTGTGAAATGTCAGAGCTCACTATTTTGTCCACTATCCATTTCCTTATTGAAATGGGTGTTATACTGGGTTATTTTTAATGAATTACCTGAAATTATTAATTCATAATTTCTGAACTACTGATCGAAATTTATTCATATGTTTGTCAAGCATCATGCCATATCAAGTTTAAGGCCTAGCCAACAGACTTCACTGCATGCACTCTCCTTGCTCGTCGGCCGGGAAACGTGACACAGTTGCCATGGGTTTGACAGCGGCATAGGTCCTACCCTTCCGAGGGCTCGGCTCAGATTGAATACTTTCGCCCTCCACTCTTGTGAGCGCGCTGTTGTACATCACGTCACTCACCCATAGCCCACGTGACGAATACGGCAGCTCCTATTGGTAGAAACATCTTCCGATTGCTATTGGTCGATTTGAGTTGGACACCTTGGACCACGTGGGACGACCACGTTTTTGACGTTTGTGACATTTTGCTTCACTTTGATTTGGATGCGTATATCTGTTATCTTCGTTTGCGTGTTTGAAGAAAAAGTACAAGATATTTGAGGTAAGCATCCTTAAGTAAGTTAATAAGTTGATGATTGATAGTTGCTTCTGTTCCCAAAAATATATTTTTATTATTTTTGACTGTCACCTTTTTATTACCTTTTTGCATGGTGGTTGATATGATAGTAACATAAGCCTACTTGAAACAGACACCTTAAAATTCAGTTGATGTAATGTTATATAATGTCTGATAAGCCACTATCGTTTTTATAGTATTGATATTAGCAGTAAAAATATAAGCTGATTACAGTGTCCTTAAATATTTTCTTCTATTTCTTTTCATGTCTCAGACCATGCACGAAAAGTGTCAGATCTGTGGAATGTACACAGATAGCGAAGAAGGCCGGCAACAGGGAATCTTATTTCATCATTTCCCTGTTGCTAGACCTAACATTTGCAGAGAGTGGTTGGACGTTGTGGAGGTCGAACGGTTGTGGCAGCTTCCCCCGAAGCAGCTGAGGAACCGCACTGTGTGTTCGAGGCACTTTCATCACTCCAGCTATCCAGGACCCCTATCAAAGATGCTGTCCCGGAAAGAAGTAAGTAGTTGTTATTATTGTTGTTCACAGTACCGGTACTGTGACCTATCACATTTTCCTGTGATTCATTTCAAATTGCTCTCCAGAGGTAATGATCATAAATTCATCAGTGCCAGATGAGGGGGAACCTCGCTTCTCATAATAAAATTTACTATAATGCCTGTCATACCTGAGCTTGCCTTACCTGTAAGTTGAAATGTGTACATTTCTTTGAGGCAGAGTGTAGCTGAAATACCTAACATTTATTATTAACAAAATAGTGCACACATGTGCAAATGTTATTCCTTGTTATAATCCATCAATGGCTTTACGTTGCCTGTAATGTGAAGGCGAGGTATTTAAATGAGCTCACTATCCTAACTGCCTATTTATCCGAAAACCATTTGTACCGTTTTGTCCAGGTTAATTTTAAGTTTGTTGTCGTCAGAATATTTTTCAAGGCTGACCATAGTTGCTTGAAGATAATCTTTGTTGTTAGAACCTATATCTAGGTCATCAGCGTATAAGTACAATTTGGTTGCATTAAGAATTATTTCTGTAACGTCTGCTGTGGCGATATTTAATAGAAGCGGACTGATAGATCACCCTGTAATACTCCACCCCACTGTTTAATAGTATCTGAAGTTGTTTTGCCATCATGAATTCCTACTTTATTTTGTGACAAGACATTGTTTAGTATTTACCTGCTTGTTACCATCATGTTTCCCGGATCTGTGTACATAATCTGTTGCACTAGAATTCATACAATGGCGCCTTTCACAAAAACTGAGTCAGTGGTACTGTACTGTTTAGGGCTATATATATCTTTTCCATTGAGTTGTTGATTACTTTGTATCCTTCATCATTTATTAATTATAGTATAATCATTGTCTTTTGATATGGTGTATTAACTCTACAACTTAGGTCACCTCCCAGAACTACAGGCTCTTTATTTTTCACTATTTTGATGGCTTTCATTATGTGCTGAACTGCAGTGTCCACTCTTCATTTAGAGGATGGTTTGAGGTCAGGAGTTCTGGTCAGTGATCTACGTTGACTTGGTGTCTGCACAGGTGACCCTGGGGGTGCTTGGAGTGACCGGGTTGGCTAAGCAGAGGTGAACCAGGCCCATGGGGGGAGGGGATGGGGAATTTCTAACATTTGAATGTACCATTTTGAATTTATTTCCAACATCCTCTCAGCATGTAGGGGATCTTTTCTGGACTCAGTGAATATAAAATGTGCAAGTACAATTAGGTTTTCTTCCTTAAGTTCAACTGAACATGAATGGAGCAAAAACAGTTATATGACATCTCTCAATACAGTTACTGTTAACGTATTCAAGTGCTTAATATTTAGGTGGACAATATCATATGCTCAATGTAATTTTATTGCTGTTTTGCCTACTGTAAGAACCATAGAGGGACCATAAGAACCATAATACATGTTTATGAATGAATGACATTATGAGATTTGAAAATTAATACCCTGCATTCACTGTAGTAGAGGAGGAAAAAATGGTACCATTCTTATTGTTTTTTCTTGTGCATGTAGGTGTGCCTGAACATGAGTCTGGTCCTCGGCCAAGGCCTTCAGCTGCTATGACTGCTGCTCCCACCACCTGCACTCCTACTGCCTCTGCTACTACTACTACTATCACCGGTGCTGTTGCTGCCACCACCATCTCCACGCCTGCTGCTGCTACGAATAAACCTTTGAGTCATCGCTCGTCTGTGCTGACAGTGATATATAACCCTTAGAAAGAAATCTTCCCTTCCTGAGTGGATGTCGTTCATTGTAAAGAGTTGTTATTATGAAGAACTATTGAGGTAATTTCTTATTCTCTTCAGCCTGTGGACTGTAATTGTTGTTTCACTAATTGGTATTTATGTGCTCAGTGTTCTCCCTAGGACCTTTCTAATGGGTGCACCACCCTGCCGGTTTTAGAGACCGCTTGACTAAACCTAGATATATGCTAATTACATAATATTATTAATAGGTACACATTTGAGTCATTGGGTACTCCAAATTCACCTATAAATACTGTAAATCTGCCAATTTAAATGATAAATCATTACCATAATTGCATCAGTTATATCGGAGATCAAATGTTTAGCTTGACCACTATGTAGTCGCGAGCAGGGGTCTGGATTAGCGTGGAATCGCATGCGAGCCCTCTATTCCGTATGACATCACAAACCTGTAAGGCAGCAACCGAGTAGGAGGCCTAAGTCCAGTGTTACATGATTTGGAAGGAGCAATAGAACACTAGACGTTCAACGTACTCTGTTATAACTTGTTCATGATAATAACATTCAAACAGTTCAATTGTGCAGTTAATATTTACCTGTCTGATATTATTGTTAACGCCCTGAGGGGAACGAATTGAAATTTATATTCATATTGAAATTTTACGTAGTATTCCCCGCCCGGCTACTCATTCTTGCCACCCGCCTGACAAACATTTCTGGGGAGAACACTGGTGCTAATGTTGTTATTGTTAATTTTACATTCAAATTAAGCAATTTCAGTTTATGAATGCTAATGATTGTTTAGCAATATATTTAATTTTGTATTACAAAAGACCCAACAAGTAGGCTGTGCAGTGTGGTCATGTATCTATGAAATTGCACTTGGGCAGTGGTGGGTTCGAACCCCACTGTCAGCTATCTTGAAGATGGTTTCCCTTCTTTGCAATAGGCAGGCAGATACTAAGGCCATACCGTAATTAAGGCCACAGTTGCATCCTTCTGAGGCCCATTCCATCGTTGCCATGAATCGGTGTATGAGCCTCATAGGCAAAAAAATGAGATCATTATGAAGCCCAGAAGATCATTATAATTGTTCATAAAGGTGGAAAAATGTTAAGTTCATGTTCAGTGTTGTAATTCAAAATATGCCATACATCTGCATGTTTCAGACCCCCATTTGTCTTAATTGCATTCATAATGACTTTTATAAATTCCTGCCCTACAGTTGTTATATAATCAAACACTTTATTTAAACTTCATGGGACATGTGTTATTATCATTAATATTAGTATTAATATTATTATAGGGAGATTAAGTACATCATGAAACATATCTGCTAAATGGGAAGTGAAAAACTGTAATGTGGAGTTATTTTCAAGAGCAATGAACCTTTCAAACATGTGGTTTACTGAACTCATAGTCTGTTCCTTTATATGAGATCATCATTTGTATGATAATATTCAAATACTGAAGTGGAAGTGTCGTGTGATATTGTGTGAACGATTTGTGTAAAGAAGTCATAGTTTTGGTTAAGCATCCATTTCTACCAAAGGAGGTTTCACTGAAAATCTTGTATTTTGGAGAACATTTCTCATCAGAACACAGGAAATATATTATGCTCTCTCCTCTCTTATTTGCAGTTTGTATGCACATCCTCCTATACAAAAGTATGTACTGGTATGTATGCAATGTCCAAGTAACTAAATTAATATTTGTGAATTTTGTGATGTTGGTAACCCATTCACTTGATGTGATGGTAACAGTTCTACAAACTTTCCTTATCATAGTATTGGGCAAGTTGGACGTGCGGTTAGGAGCGCACAGCTGTGAGCTCGCATCCAGGAGATAGTGGGTTCGAACCCCACTGTCGGCAGCCCTGAAAATGGTTTTCTGTGGTTTCCAATTTTCACACCAGGCAAATGCTGGGGCTGTACCTTAATTAAGGCCACAGCTGCTTCCTTCCCATTCCTAGGCCTTTCCTGTCCCATCGTCGCCATAAGACCTATCTGTGTCAGTGCAACGTAAAGAAACTAGCCTTATCATAATTGTCCCCCTGTGGGTAGGGGGTGGGCAACCATGCAGCCCTTAATTGAATTTTGGCAGTGTTTCCGCTTACTTGTGCCAGGCTCCCCACTTGGTTGGCCGGGTGGAGTGCATGCTGTCAGACCACAGATCAGCCTACTCTGCAACCACCAACATAGATTTCCGCCTTCGATATACAGTAGGTACAAATGGCACTGTCTGAAGTGAGTTTCCACTGTCTTCAACAGGCATTTCGTCTAGATCACAGCAAAGGCCATTGCACACCATAATGTTGTGGAAGTAGCAGCATATTGTTCATAATACTGTAGTAAATTAGCATACAATTCCTTGGACATAGCTCTTAATAGGCGGAGCTATGTTGTGACTTGGCATGGTAATGTTTTGTGCTGGATCAGCTGCCATATTATTATACGTAGATCCTGATGCTACATATTTCTGTCCATTTATTGGAACTCCTCTCCTGCGGATGGACTGAAAGGAAGCATTATTTGTACCTCCTGCATGTTGTAAGAGGGAACAATCACAGAATCTGTAAGCGCTCTCTTGTCTTTTAAACCCACAAACATATTCATGATTCCATCTTTTTCCATGTAGCAGAAAAATTTAGATATATCCTACTGTCACATAAAATAGAACATTTTTAAGTATTGTAAATAGTGCAGATCAATGAATACACGGGATGCATACAATTTTGTAGCTTGACATTGTTTATCATCTAAATGCAGATGACTGATTGAATGATATGTTGTGTTTTGGTGCAGTATGTAGGAACAGAGTATATGCTATCATGTCTTGGTTTCTTCAAACACTACTCTGCCAGAGATTTGCCATCCTCTAGTAGATGCAAAAGAAGTACAAATCTCAATATTTCTCAGTGTGTGGCCCTAGGTGCCTCTTTCGACAGACTGAAAGATTTATCATATAGTAAGTTCCTTGGGAAAATACAAATGGTGTTGCTGAAAACTTTTGCAATGTCAGTGCAACGTTAGACTGCAATAAGAGAGAAAAGTATTATGTTGCAACTTGTCAGTTCCAGTCTTTCTTTCCTAAATGAATGATTTTGTATTTGTGTTGTATTGCATAGTTTTCTGGCTGATGAATATTAATTGATGATTAACACTGCTAAATGTAATGTCATGAGATTATGATATACTATGATCACTAAAACTTTTGTGCAAATTTCTACACAATTTTATACCTGTAACACTGTGGATAGTAGGTAGAATATAGCTCCATAAACCAAAAGATCGTGTTTCATTTCAATTTATCTTTGAATCCTACAAACTCCCTCCTTATCATATGAGTTTCCTTTCATCATTGTGGTTCCTGTGTATGGTTTTCTTTCTTACATTGTATTTATATTTTATTTCCTGCATAAGTGGCATATCTTGATACTATTGACTGTTACGGTTGGCTTAAGTAGTGTTAAAGAGGACTGATGTACGAGGGGATGTTAGTGCCTATTTCTGTCATAGGTCTTAATCTGAGATAGGGATTGCCAATCCCACTCACCTTCTGGTCACTTCCTTCCTCCCTTTGTGAGTTAGCTTCCATTTTCCTCAGCAGAAACAAAAGCAGCACAGGCAAGGCCAGTCACTCCCATCCTTCATGGCTTTGTGAATTAGTAAAAGTAAAATATAACTCCATAAATCAAATAATTATAATAAGTAGCACAAGCTGATAAGCTTCTTTTCTCCAGCAAAAAATTATTATTAATAATAATAATAATAATAATAATAATAAAGCACAGGCCAACCTCCAGGTGTATTGTTGTTCAGAATGCAGTATTTCAGAAAAAGGTAACAAAGAAGGAAAGAAAGAAAAGGAAATGAAAGAAAAAATATAAGAAAAAAAAGAACAAAAATATATTTAACATAATATTTAAGAGTGGGGGGGGGGGCGAGAACCTGGGGGCCCTCCGCGCGCTAAACGATTTAAATCGCCCGCCCGGTAATTTTAGTTCAGCCCTGTGCTCACTAGAGGCGCTAATGTGCAATTCCTGGCGATCTTTGCGCAGCCGTTGCGTACAGAAGTGAAAAATAACGTTGAGAGTCATCTCTTACTCATTCTCTTTGCCATGGAGGTTTACAGCAGTATGGAGCGCACACTGTTTTCTGTGGTTTCATAAAGCGAAATCGCAAATTACCATACAATGAGCAGAGTATCAGAAAACTTCACCACAGGTAAAAACTATTAAAGCAGGGGGGTGACAGTAGCATAGATCCTACGCTTCCGAGGGCTAAGCCCAGACTGAGTAATAGAGATGGGTAGTTCGTGAACGAGTAGTTCAAATCGAACTAGTCGCTAAAGTGAACTATTGAACTAGGTCACAATTATATTTGGCAGCAGTTCGAAATGAACTAAAGTTCCTGCCGACTGCTCGTTCTCTCGTACGTAAATAATAAACGAACGAGATTCCACTTTGCGACTGCAGCACCTAATAGCGGCTGAATGTCGGGACTTGGTCTACATAATCACGGTCGACTGGATTCCTCGCTTTGCTCAAGGAGCTAGCTAGAGCGACGCATCAAGTAGGCCGTGACATAATTCGTTCCTAAAAACAAGAGAATAACAGATGGTACAATTCTGTATTACATTTTATTTTGTATATGGCGTCTACAACTACAGCCTGACAAGAGGAAATAAAGCCAGAATCCACAAATTATGTTTGCTACATACACAGAAACTCATATATTTTCTAAAGACCTGCAATACATGTGGATGCTCTGCAGTCGGTACATTCCACGAGTTGAGACCTATACCAAGGAGCATATACGAACTGTAAAGAAACAGTTCGTAAAGAACTATTTTGTCTGCAGTTTAGGTCGTTCATTCCGTGAGTTGAGACATAATCGAACTGTAAAGATACAGTTCGTAAAGAACTATTTTGTCTGCAGTTTAGGTCGTTCATTCCGTGAGTTGAGACGTAATCGAACTGTAAAGATACAGTTCGTAAAGAACTTGTTTGCAGTTCAGGTCTTTCAAGAAATATATGTGGATGCTTCTGCAGAGTAAACGAACTGTAATGAGAATTCGTAAAGAACTATTTTGTTTGCAGTTTAGGTCGTCCAACCTGTTTCCTAAATTATTTACTTTGGCTCATAAAATAAAATAATGCAGTACAATTAACATGCGGATAGGTTTCCATAAAATAAAACAGTATGCTTTTTTAAATACTTGGAAAAGTATATTAAGCTCACTTTGTAAGAGTTTTTAAAAATTACATACCGTACAGAAAATACTTACAAAATTAAGCCTAAGTATTAAAAATATGACCTAATTTATGATAAACATGGCAAAGAAATATTAAAACACATACGTATAGTACCATTAATACGTTGGTATGATTCTATAAGACAAAACAGCATGCTTACTTCAGTATGTAGAACACAATATTATAAGACACTTTTTGTTATATTTTATATAACAAAAATTATAGTTTAAAAATAAATCAAACATATAACGCCCAAGTTTGCAAAATATGAATAAACTTAAGAAAAATTGATAAAGAAATATACAATATACACATTTATTTAAAGTTAAGCGATTAGAAACTTCAATTATTTAAAAATACTCATAAAAAGAATTGAAATTACCGGAACCATTAATTTGGAGAATATTGACTGCATTCTAAAAGTTACCAATTATGGTGCAAAAATACAATTTGGGATGCCTTTGCTGTAGTAAGTCTATTTCTTTTCTCCGTAATAATCTGCCCTATTTTGGAGAAGATCCTTTCACAGGGGACAGATGTTGCTACTACGCACAGTCTTCTTTTTACAAGCTCGTACAAGCGGGGATAGACGGCTCTCCTTTCCTTCCACCACTTCAACGGATCTTCCCTTCTGTCCAGTAGAGGTTCCTGCAAGTATTTATTTAATTCAACAATTCCTGGTGAAGTCGGGTTTTGAGGGGCGATCACTTCTTTTACCTCGCGGTCAAAATCTTCCCAAAGTTGACGACGTGAGGCTAGAAGATGCAGGTCCTGCCACAGATAACGTAATGGGTGGCTCTTGATCCAGCCGCAGATTTACTGCACTAACTTTCTTCTTCAACGAATCGTTAGCTGCGGTGAATTTAGACACATTGCTGAAGCCATACTTTTTGAATTTTTGATCCAGTAATGTCGAATGTGCAGTCAATTCGTTGTCTTCAACGTCTTTGAAACGCTTCAACAATTGTTCTTTTAAAGTCTTTACCAAAGAAACTACTTCAACAGGAAATCTCTTATCCTGTTCGTATGCAATAAGTCTTCGGTTCATTGCCCGAACAAACAGTATCACCTTAGCTCTGGATACAGACTTTTCCGAGCTTACCTCAACTGTTATTTCTTCAAATTCCTGAAGTACTTCAGTTGCATATTCCACTCATGTTGGGTCAACACTTCCACACTGTTTTGTAAAATAGCTAATGTGGAAACTACAGCATTTTTTTCTTGAACAATCCGCTTCAACATATCATGCGTAGACTTCCACCTCGTCACTACGTCTTGCTTCAATTTTAGTTCGGGTAGTCCCATTTGTTTTTGAACAGACTGCATTTTAGCGAGGGCATGCGAGCTCCTTTTGAAATATTCTACTATTGCCTTTACTTTTTGAATGACAATATTTATTTCATCGCTGCGCAGTCCTGTCTGCACCACAAGGTTTACTGAGTGCGCGAAACATGACAAGTGCCGCCAGTTACATAATCTTATTGCAGCAACAATGTTACTGGCGTTGTCACTGACGACAGCAACAACTTTATTCTCTAACCCCCACTCACGCACTGTCTCTTTCAAGCGCCCTGACAAATTTTCAGCAGTGTGTCCGTCCCGAAATTCAACACATCCTAATAAAACGGTACTCAGCTGGCAATCAGCATTGATATAATGGGCTGTGACGGCCAAGAAACTTTGATTATTTATGGATGTTCAAGAATCGGTTGTAAGACAAACAGCTTGTACATCTTCTAGGAGTTTCTGCACCTTTTCAACAGTGTTGCGGTACTATTGTGGTAATAAACTGGAGGAAATAGTTTTTCTAGTTGGGAGATTATATCATGGGCACAGTAAATTTACAAATCTTTAAATTCGGGCTCCTCCACCATACTGAAAGGATGGTAGCCTTTAACTACCAGCTTCATTAATTGTTCGTCAATTACTTTTGATTTATGTACAGTAACCGATTTATTTACTCTAATATAGTCACCCATACTTGACCGAGTAGCATTTCCGCTTGAGGAAGGCTTATCAGGAGGTCGCATTTCGGTGATATTGTCTGTAAATACATCTGATGCTTCAGAACTAACTTGTTGTTGTGGGTATGGTTCATATCTTGAGGTACAAACCAGTGGCGGCCCGTGGCCAAATTATCCGGCGGGGCACAACTTATAAAATAATATGGACAGTCAAGTAGATATTTAAGGTATCGGTTGCAAAATATAACAATAATGCGCATGTGAATAAATACACTAACAACTGACTTGTAAATCAGCTTATTCCATTTACAGTTGGTGCCAGTTAGATATTAACACCTTTGATCCTTACCTACCTCCGTTTCTCTCTTCAGCTAATAAAAAAAAAATCTTACTGTCTTTTATTCAGAATCAAATTTATGGTCCGCATTGAACTGCGAATTTATATCCACCTTTATTTAACTCCATATATGTTATTCCACCTCGTGAAACATCCATCGTCCTTCAAGATTCCAGAAGCAGAAGAGCTTTCTCCTAGTATCATACTTCGCATCGTCTATTAATTCTACTTTATAAACATCTTGAGAAGACAATGTTACGATTCTTTATTTTCAATTGATCTCTGAATGAACAACATTATCGCTTAAGAACCAAGTTTTTTCGATTTCCATTTCCACAATTTATACGACCCACGGAACTTTTTTAAGGATCTCTATTTTTTAACATAATATAGCGCTTCTCTGGTTTCCTAAGCCTCCTCGCGCAACAATTGCCTTGTTCCAAAAAATGAAGAGCCTTTCCAACATCCATGTATTTTGACGTCTTTCAATACCTTATAAAATACGACGTAATCTTCTTCGAATATACAACAGCTAAGAAGAAGCCAGCATTCAACCTACTCTTCTTCTTTATTACATCATTTAGTGCACAGTGCTCTTTTATAATATACGGCGCACCGAACTTTACATAACTTCCGCTCAGTGCTTCGTCAATTGGAAGAGTTATTATTTTTAATATATCTCTACTCAAATTCCCACATGGTATGTACCTTTAAAAAGACTGTACTTGTGTTTACATTGTTTATGTTTTTCTTTGATATTTACGCTTTAATTTACTTCAGGCTGATGATGACCTATTACTAGGTCGAAACTAGTCCCTATGTAATTTTCATTTGTATTGAAAAGGTGGACCAATAATAATATATTATTTTACTCTATTGTAATCACAGTTCAATACGGATCTATCATTATGAAACTTATTTCTTTTAATTAAGCACTGAAGATGGTTACCGTGGTTTCCCATTTTCACAGCAGGTAAATGCTGGGGCTGTACTTTAATTAATGGCCATGGCTGCTTTCTTTCCACTCCTAGCACTTTCCTATCCCATCATCACCATATGATCTATCTGTGTCGGTGCGATGTAAATTAACCTGAAATATTGTATAATTAGCAGATATCTAGGTTATGATAGCCGGGCGGTCCGTGAAAGGTCCTAGGGAGAGCACTGTGTATGGGTGAAATATTGTTGAAGACTTAAAATTAAACAATTTCAATTTGCAAAATCGTAATGATTGGGTATTAAAGTTTTTAATTTTGTATTACAAAACACCCAGCACGTAGGCTACACAGTGTGGTCACATATCTGTGAGATTGCACTTGGGCAGTGGTGTGTTCGAGTCCCACTGACGGCAACAGTGAAGATGGTTTCCCTTCTTTGCAATAAGCAGGCAGATATACTAAGGCCGTACCTAATTAAGGCCACAGCTGCTTCCTTCTGAGACCCATTCCATCGTTGCCATCAATCGGTGCTATATAAAACTCATAGCCAAAAAAATGAGACATCGTTATGAAGCCCATAACATGATTATAATTGTTCATAAAGGTGGAAAACAAGTATATTCATGTTCTGTGTTCTAATTCAAAATATGCCAAACATCTGCATGTTTCAGGCTCCATTTGTCTTAATTGCATTCATAATGACTTTTGTAAATTCCTGCCGTAGAGTTGTATAATCGAACATTTTATTTAAACTTCATGGGACATTTTTTATTATTATTAATATTATAAGGAGCATTAAGCATATCTGCTAAATGGGAAGTGAAAAACTGTGATGTTATTTTTCAGAACAATGAAAGTTTCAAACGTGTGGTTTACTGTCCTCATAGTCTGTTCCTTTATATGAGCTCATAATTTCTGTAGAATTGTATGATAATGATCAAATACTCAAGTGGAAGTGTCATGTGATATTGTCTGGATGAATTTTATAAAGAAGTCTTAGTTTTGGTTTAAGCATCCATTTCTAACAAAGGTATTTTCACTGAAAATTTTGTATTTTGGAAACAATTTCTCATCAGAACACAGGAAATATTTTATGATCTCTCTCCTCTCTTATTTGCAATTTGTATGCACATCTTTCTCAACAGAAATGTGTACTGGTATGTATTCAGTGTGCAAGTAACTAAATTAGTATTTGTGAATTTTGTGATGTTGGTAACTCATTTGATGTGATGGTAACAATTGTGCAAACTTTCCTTACCGTAGTTCTCCCCCTGTGAGTGGGGGCAGTAGAATAATACACACGGCATCCCCTGCCTGATGTAAGAGGCAACTATAAAGGGTGCCATGGGGGTTCCGAGCTTGGGTAGGCATCCGTGGAGCCCTTAGGTGAATCCTGGCATTGCTTCCACTTGTGCCAGGCTCCTCACTTTCATCTACCAAAATCCCATCTACCTCGGTCACCACCTGTTCTTTTCTGACCCCGACTGCATTACGTATGGAAGCCTAGAGAGTCTTATTTTCACGCCCTTCATGGCCCTGGTCTTTCTTAGGCCAATACCTCCATTTTTTCGTAGTGTCGACCCCCTTCGATTTCTTCTCTCCGATTACTAATATATAGAGGATTGTTGCCTAGTTGTACTTCCTCTTGAAATAATAATCACCACCACCACCACTCTTATCGTAGTCGGTGCGATAAAACTGAATAAGACATAAATGATCAGAAATTGCATTCTTTATAACTTTTGTTATGTAGTTCTTTTCAATAGGACCAATCATCCAGGGTGAATAAAATTATTTATAGCCTACATTGTAGTGGCATATTCCCCGACATAAAATACCAATTTTCAATGAATTCTGTTCAGCCATTTTCTTGTGACAGAAATTATGAAAATTTAACACCCAGATAGTACGAGTCCCTGTGATTAGTCCACCTAGGTAAGGAACACCATAGGTTTGCGTTGCCTGTAAATGGCGCCGCAATGTGAGAAATGCCATGGGTGTGTGTTACATGTGCGCATTACATTACCTGTGAGTTGTACCATCCGCGAGTCTACGCTACTTTTGATTAGTATCGCAACATGACAAATACTGTGGTTCTGCTTTCCCAGCGATAAATACCATTATGAGGGGCTGATGACCTGGTTTTTGGACCCCTTTAGATTACAAGCATCATCGATTCAGGATTGTGCTTTAGAAGCAGTCCCTTGGTCAGTAATACTACTGCTTAACGCTAGTTGCTGGGAATGTGGGGCATTACAGGTCGGATCCACTGATTGTTCTAAATTCATATCCATCCATTCATTCTTCGTCATTGTGTTTTGAACCCTGGTCAGTAGATGATTTTGGACTTTGAAATTGTATTTATCTCATTTCATACCATTAGGGGCCGATGACCTAGATGTTAGGTCCCTTTAAACAACAAGCATCATCATCTTAGGCAAGGAGATTTGTGGTGAAGGCGAGATGTTTGGTGGCCTTGACATATACTAGGAACTGTCCCATCATTCGCCTTACTGCAGGCGAAAGCAAAACCATTCTCAGGACAGCCAGTGGTAGGGAAACAGCCTCTTTCTGTGTCTCAAATGCAGAGGTGTAAAGCCATGGCCACCCTTCCTCTATCGGTTGGCCGGTCAGAGTGCAGTGCTGTCAGACCACGGATTAGCCTACTCTACAACCACTGACACAGATTTCTGCCTTTGATATACAGTAGGTACAAATGGCACCGTATTTGAAGTGAATTTCCACCGCCTTTGACTGGCATTTTGATTAGGTCACAACAAAGCCCCTTGCACACGGTAATGTTGCGGAAGGTAGCAGCATGTTGTTCATAATACTGTACATAAATTAGCGACCAATTCCTTGAACGTAGATCTTAATGGGTTGAGCTATTTTGTGACGTGGCATGCGATTGTTTTGTGCTGGATCAGCTGCCATATTATTGTACGTAGATCCTGATGCTACATATTTCTTTCAATTTATTGGAACTCCTCCCCTGCGGATGGACTGAAAGGAAGCATTATTTGTACTTCCTGCATGTTGTAAGAGGGGAACAATCACAGAATCTGTAATCGCTTTCTTGTCTTTTAAGCCCATAAACATATTCATGATTCTATCCTTTTCCATGTAACAGAGAAATTTAGATATATTGTCACATGAAATAGAACATTTTTAAGTACTGTAAATACAAGGAATGTATACAATTTTGTAGCTTGACATGGTTTATTATCTAAATGCAGATGACTGATTGAATGATATGCTGTGTTTTGATGCAATATGTAGGAACAGAGTATGTGCTATCATGTCTTGGTTTCTTCAAACACTACTCTGCCAGACACTTGCCATCCTCTAGCAGATACAAAAGAAGTACAAATCTCAATATTCCTCAGTGTGTGGCCCTACATGCCTCATTTGACAGACTGAAAGATGTATCATATAGTAAGTTTCTTGAAATAATACAAATGGTGTTGCCATAAGCTTTTGATGTGTCAGTGCAACGTTAGACTCCAAAAAGAGAGAAAAGTATTTATGTTGTAACTTGACAGTTCCAGTCTTTCTTTCATAAATGAATTATTTTGTGTTGTATTGTATTGTTTTCTGGCTGATGAATATTAATTCATGATTAACACTACTGAATGTAACTTAATGAAATTATGATATACTATGATCACAAAAAATTTGTGGCAATTTCTACACAATTTTTATACCTGTAATACTGTGGATAGTATTACATCATAAATCAAAAGATCATGTTTAATTTCAATTTACCTTTGAAACCTACAAACTCCCTCCTTAGCATATGAGTTTCCTTTAATTATTTTGGTTCCTGTGTATAGCTTTCTTTCTTACGTTGTATTTATATTTCATTTTCTGCATAATACTATTGACTATTGAGGTTGGCTCAGTGTGTGTTAAAGGGGACCGAGGTACGAGGTGATGTTAGTGTCTATTTCTGTCGTAGTTCATAATCAGAGATAATTATTGCCAATCCCACTCACCTTCTGGTCACTTCCTCCCTCCCTCCCTTTGCAAGTTAGCTTCTTTTTTCCTCAGCAGAAAAAAGCAGCACAGGTCAGTCCAGTTAATCCCTTCCTTCATGGCTTTGTGAATTAGTAAAAATAATAATAAGCAGCACAGGCTGGTAAGCTTCTTTTCTCCAGCAAGAAAAAAAGAGAAATAGAAATAATAATAATAATAATAAAGCTCAGGCCAACCTTTAGGTGTATCATTGTTCAGAATGAAGTATTCCAAAAAGAAAAAGGTAAGAGAAAGAAAGGAAAGAAGAAGAAAGATATGAAAGAAAAGAAATGAATATATTTAAGAGGGGGGGGGGGGGGAGGAGGGAGGGTGTGAACCTGGGTACCCGACGCCACCCGCGCTAAACGATTTAAATCGCCCGCCCGGTAATTTTAGTTTTCCCTACGACCACTACGAGCGCTAACATGCAATTCCCGGTAGTCTTTGCGGCAGCCGCTGTGTACAGAAGTTAAAAATAACGTTGAGTGTCGACTCTTACTTATTCTCTTTGCTATTAAAGTATGCTATGCCGTCGTGTAGCAGACCACATTGTGGAAGCCAGGAGATAAACGTATGCACATATTCCAAGGAAGTCTATACCTGGAGCAAGTATGGGGCTGGCCATTCCACAACCTATGGTATGGAGAATTATACGACGACGATGACCGCAGTTATAAGAAATAAATTCACAATACCTTTTCAATACTGTATATCAAGTAAATAATATTACACCAGTCTTGGGACTAGTTTCAGCCACTTAGCGGCCATCTTCAGCCAAATAAAAATTAAACAGATTATGTGATAACTAAAACATATGTATACCAGACAAATACAATGTTGCAGGAATCATTATAACATTAAAATACATATAATAAAATTATGGTTATGATCTTGTCATAATGTCTTTAAGTTGACCTAGGACCTCAGGCAAAGAAGTACCGGTAAATCTGGAAATGATAGCCAGAATTAGGAATAAATAAACATACAGAAAAGAAAATAAAAAGGAGAAAAATTATTTTTGAGACTCACCTCTATAGTGAAATGTACAGTATATCTAATGTCTGATGTAGAACAAGCACTAACTTGTTGTAGAAAGGAGGCAATTTAAACAAAGCATTAGATAGGGAGGGGAGATAGGGGTGTCTAAGATGGGGCTGAAGGATGCGGAAAGAAAGACTGCTGCTGAGAGGGAAAATTTAAAGAGATAATAACAAAAATAATTCTTTTTATCTGGGATATGATTACTAAAGATAGGAATTAAAAGATCAAATAAAATGTTTGATTTCTCTGAAATTTCATTTCGATTGAAGTTAGGATTGAAAAACTGTTCCAGACAGATAAAATAATTTTCCATATTAATGAAGTAAGGTAAGGGTTATTCTGCCCGAAGGCAGGTCCGAACCTCTGCAGAGGTGTTCCTGAGCTGGAGTTTACGTGCGGATGGCCAGTTCCTTTCTGCTCCTCCATTCCCTTACCCCCCACCAACAGCGCGTGGCAACCCATCCAACTCCTGACCACGCCCAATGTTGCTTAACTTCGGAGATCTCACGGGATCCGGTGTTTCAACACGGCTACGGCTGTTGGCATATTGAGCAGGGGGCCTTATTGCATAACTTTGAGAATTTTCATGTCTTGGTTGATATTAGTGAACTTAAGTTAGTATCACCCATATGCTGTCCGTTGGCTGAAAATGAAAGTATAGCTTGTAATGATGACCGCAGTGTTAAGGCGGGTCCAGATCTGTTGCGTATCCATTGCAAAATATTGATATGATGATACACAATTGTTTGCTTGCTCGCTTGACTGGCATCACATATCTAGATATGTTGCAAAATTACCTGTTGCCACAGCTGCAAGAGGATGTGGGGGAATGTTTTATTTTCCAACAAGATAGGGCAAGGTCACTACGTACTTCCTACACCACCCTTGCTTGGATTGAACATGGTGGGAACGAAGCTTGGCCAACACAATCTCTTGATTTAACGCTACTGGATATTTCTGTGTGGGGTTACGTTGAAGATGACATGTACACCCCTCCACTTCCAACAACTGACCATGAGCATCGTGAATGGATCAACACTGCGTTTGCTTGGGTAAATAGATGCAGACGTGCTCACACATATCTGGGATGACCTTTTGTACAGGTGGGATATCTGCCAAGTGAAAAAAGGGAGCCACATTGAACATCCATAAAACATTGCAAACAAATCTTGATGTTATGTCAATTTATGCACTGAAAATAAACTGCCTAAGTTAATTATGTACACAGAGTTATTTAATGTTATTTTGAGGTGACTAATTTAGAATAACCCTGTATTTCTTAATGAACTGATGACATTGGATTATTTACTCGGCGATCACTTTAAACTGAGTGGAGTGGCCACACGTGTTAGCGCGCTATGGCTATGGAGCCAAGCTCTTCATTCAGGAGATGAGCGTGTTTGAACCCACCGTCGGCTGTCGTGAGAATGGTTTTTCTATGGTTTCCCATTTTTATTTCCAGACAAATGCCAGGAAAATTCCTATCACGGCCTCATCATCTGAGATTGCCATCAGGAAGGGCTGTAAAACACATGCCGTATATAATTTCACCTTACCTCATCCCCAGCCCCATATCAGAAATGGGACTAAGTGGTAGACTTGCTGGATTGGGAGAGGTAGTCCATCAATTGCTTGGTCGCGTAGAAGCCCCGACATTACACCACTTGATTTTTTTACTGTGGGGTTTTGTCAAGAATTAAGTGTACCAGACATCAGTTTGTGATCTACCAGATCTGCATCATCGCATTCGTGCAGCTATCGCAAATGTTATGCCTACAATGCTGCAGAACATTTGGAGAGAAATGGAATACTGATTAGATGTCTGTCACACCACTAATGGTGCACATATTGAGGTTTATTAGGTGTGTAAACAAATATTTTGAGTTACCCTACTTGTAGAAACAAACCGCACTACTTCTCAAGTTATTAAATTTTATATTATTATAGCTTTAAACTGGACAATTTGTATAAAACATAATTGAGTCCAAAAAGTGTGCTAGCCTTCAATTTAATGTTATTGGTGGGATATTTTTGTTCATTAAATGATATTGGGTCTTTGATATAGCTATCATTATAGCTAGAGATTTCACAGGGGTTCATTCTGATTCTGTTTAGTCTAGTCCACATTTTGATTAATTTTTATTAATTTGATTAATGTTACATATAGCTTTGTGAATACTGGTTACTTTCATGTGAACATAGACCTGCAAATCATCTGCATATAGATGATATTTACAGTCTTCAATATTGGATGAAATATCATTAATATAAAGGGAAAAGAGAAGAGGAGAAATTATAGAACCTTAAGGCATACCTGTCTCAACCTGCTTCTATGAGGATGTTCTTTCCACAATGTAAACACACTGACAATGATTTTATAAACGTTATTTCATTGGATGAAAAGTTCAATTTTAAACTTGCCATAAATATATATACCCCCATGGCACAACAGCTCCGAAGGACCATGGCCTACCAAGCGACCGCTGTTCAGCCTGAAGACGTGCAGATTACGAGGTGTCATATGGTCAGCACAACGGATCCTCTCGGCCGTTATTCTTGGCTTTCTAGACCGGGGCCGTTATCTCACCATCAGATAGCTCCTCAATTCTAATCACGTAGGCTGAGTAGACCTCGAACCAGCCCTCAGGTCCAGGTAAAAATCCCTGACCTGGCCGGAGATCGAATCCGGGGCCTCCGGGTAAGAGGCAGGCACGCTACCCCTACACCACGGGGCCAGCTATTGCTCCATCTAGTGATGTAATATTGTATATTGCTATTGTTTTTATTTCTGTCTCTTTTGTTTTTCATTTGTTCCTTCTCTACCCCACCTGTGTCCAAGTCGGAGTGAAGATAATCCTGGTAGCATCTCGAGAATAAATTTATTTCAGCAATAATCTATTTATCGTAGGTTCTGAGAAAGATCGCCTTCCAGTTCTCTAGGTATCGCTCAATAAATCATATTCCTGTCAGTGGATGTCTCCATTCGACATTCAGTGGCAATAAACCTCAACGCAAATAAATATGTGACCTTAACTCAACATATCTTATCCTATCCTACATAAATAATAAATCCAACTTATCATTTATACTAATTTATTAGCATGCTAATCTGAAGAAAAGTTAAACAAATTCTGATAAATACGAGAAAAGAACAATGTGCTTCTATAGAAAGTCAAAAAGAATTTCTAGTGATCACTTGTGATCATTTTTCTTATTTACAGTATTTCTCTCTGGCAATAACTCATAATTGAAATGGGATTTTCTTTAGGATATTATCTGATCTGTTCAACACTAAACTTCATGACATTCAAATACATAATAATATCTTGTAACATCTAAATAACAATTCGATTCCTCTGTCGGGAAAAATTAAGTTTAATGGTATGAATAAGATGTCTACTGAAAATGTAATTCATGTATTTTGGTTAGTTTTCATCTAACTTCATTCATATTTGATCATCCTGACGTCCCTACACAAAACCTTCATCTTTATAATCTTTATTATATGGGAATTTCCAAAATTGGAGCCCTATCATGTCGTTTTATCTTATGGACCTTTACTATTTCACATATAGTATCTGGGTTTCTTCTTATGACTTTGTTTTACTTGTGAAGTTCGAGATATCTGATAAGTTTCCTTAATAAGGCCAAAAATTGTTGCCAAACTTTCAAAATGTTGTTAGAAATGAAATACTCATATATTTCTCCTATATATTAAAATTCATCAGTGAGATTAGCAAATATAAATAAGCTAAATCTACCTTTCATTAATCATCAACTAGCATAGTAAACAAATGTATGTGCCAGTCTGTCATATATTATTTATTTATTATTTACATATTTTACGCCCACATTGGAGCACTGAAATCAATACATTTGAGTTAATTTCTTCTTCTTCTTCTCCCAGAACTTTTTCATCCTCTCCGACCTGGAAGCCCTTTGTGTGTCCGATATAGTATATTGTTTCCGTTCAACTGCTTTTAGTTTGAGACTTATGCTTTTGTTCTTCAAAATCCTCTTCTCTTTTCTGTCTTTGATTTGTTGCCGAGTTATACCCAATTCTTCCAAATCGTCCTGAACTTCTTTGAACCAATTATTATTGATTTTATTCTTCAAAAAGTAATCGAATAGTTGTTTCAATATCCTGGTGTCTGCTAATCTTGATATGTGACAGAAAAAGGAAATTCTTCTTTTACGCATTGTAGATATTATTGATTCACATTCACGATAGACAATGTTGTTAGGCAACAATCTCCACTGTCCATCAACTTGGTGTTTTTTATTAATAATTGTTCTAAGAATTCTTCTCTCAGTTTTCTGTAATTTGTCTGTTGTAGATTTTACATTTAATTTGAATAAAGTTTCACTAGCATAGGTTGCCTCTGGTTTAACTATGGAATTATAGTGTTTCAGCTTAGCGTTTATCGAAAGAGATTTTTTTTTATAGGTTGGCCAGGTAAGTCTTTGTGCTTGTTTAAATTTAGTTGTTCTGTGTTCTATTGCTTCTTTTTCATTTGTGTTCCATGTTATTATTTCCCCAAGATATTTGAATTTCTGAACAATTTTAATCTCTTTATTACTGTTCAGCTGAATAACTGGTAAATCAACTTTAAAAGTTGGCATCATTTCTGTTTTTTCAAATGAAATTTGTAATCCCATTTTTTTAGCTATAATTTCTAGTTGTTCAATTTGAAATTTAGCCTCTTCTATTGTATTTGCAAGTAATGCTAAATCGTCCGCAAAAGCAAGGCAGTTGAGTTTAATATTTCTACCGATCTTGATAGTTGGTTGGCATTTCTTGTTCCATTCACCTGTCATATATTATTCCACAATCAATCATAATCTAACCTCATTACATATTCCGCCGTGCCATTCATGTGAGTTAGCTCAATATTTCAATCTACAGATCGTTTGGGAAAGAAAGACCCTAAATATGTCGAGTACTCTTTCTACATATCGTTGCATCTTCTCCTTTGTGTATGTGGTGGCTAACAACTACTCATAATATGTCATTATCTGTTTCAAATTGACATAAAATCAGCTGGTCTCTTGCTAATACACTCTTCTCAAGATGAGCCTAACCCTATAATAGTTACTCAATACGATCCTCTATAGATATATATCATACAACTTTGTAATATCTTCTTCTTACATATAACCTCTCAAAATATGAACATTTAAATCTCAATATTTCCACTAATACACAATTTGAACCTATCTCTTCTTAGTCATCGTTCTACTCATTTCATTATTCTTCCTTAAAACCTCTCATTTGTTACGATAAGTATCTCCCTCGATGATATTACTTCTGCAATACTCATATACAGTAATTCAGATAGGATCCATCTTTTCCTTTAATTCTTATAGACATGGTCATGTTTGTCAATATAATTGCCTCCTAGAGCTCATCTACGTCTCATATAACATGCATTCTCCCCAACACTTTCTGAATCATAACTGAATAGCCTTTCCAAGTAGATTGGTATCATATATCGATATGTAATACACTCACTAAAAGCATCAACATAACTATATTACTTCCCATGTCAGTACACATATCAATTAAAATAAATAATATTCATGCTTTTTATGACCAAGTCCTGTTATTGATGGTTAGAATTTGACACATAGAATAAATCTGACTGAGAATTTTGTTGAAAGAAAATATTTCTACCTAACGGTGTGAATACCTTTAAACAAGAAACTTATCTCGTATCTCGTCACTCCTCCGAAACTGCCTCTCAGATGTTACACGTGCTCCATGCAGCTGGTTACCGCCTCTCCAGATGTCATCTCTGGTCCCAATGCATTGATGCTGCTATGCTTCGTTATGACATCCTAGGCAGTCTTTTCCCTCAGCTTAAGAGAACTCCATGGTATTACAGTTGTTCATGAAAGTAGAAATCAACATTGGATTGGCAGAATACATATTTAAATTGCTGATTTAGCCTCTTAATATTATTGAAATTGCATATCTATAAATATCTGGATGCAGCTTCTCATTAGTAAATATATATCTTTCCAGGCTAATATATATAGATTTCAATTGCTAATCCAATTTCTCTTCTATGTACTATATTGCCTGAGGTACAGAATTTTACCCTCTTGCTTCTTCTCTGCAGCGGTCTCAATATCTCCTCCAGCCGGTATTTTAACTTGCAAATATCAGATCTTTTTCATATTTTAATTTCTGTTCCTATAGTATATAGCATGCAATTCTCCTCCAATCTTATGTTTAAATTATTCTTTTGATACGCAGTGACGACAGATTCAGCCTTCCCTTCTTCTCCGATGTTTTATGTAATGTAATTTTTTTTTCTCTCAGTAAAGAATGAATTAGGTTTCAATTATTTTTTAGAACAATATTTGTTCCATCTGAACGTTCTTATGCATGGCCCTTGCAATTCTGTGCCTTCTAAATTTAAGTTGATCTGAGTTTCGGTGACATTTTTCCTATATTTATTTTGCCTGAAGTTGCCGTGCGCCATTTTGTCTGTCCCTTTCTCCTTCGTATTTGCGTCTGGACTGTAACGTAATGGTACACTTGTTTTTAGCACATTTGTAGCTTGTATTATGTAGATTACTTTAACCCCCCCTCCCCCTTATTTCACTGAAGATGGCTCAAACGAGTCGAAACATGTTTGAATTTTATTGCTCCCTCTAATGATGGAATTATGTTTTGTATTGAATTAGGGGGATACATTTAATTTTTTCCTTTGTAAAGTGAAAACTGTCAATACGGAATGATTCTAATATCTTGTAATGCATTGTGTCGTATAGGTGCTGTATGTCATTTCGTGGGATGGAGTTACATGCCTGTTGCACTGATCAGTCAAATCAGCAATGGTTAGTGCTGGTATTGGAAGATGCTGGATTTGTCATCTCATGATGTCCCATAGGGGCTGCCTGGCCAAGGCTGTAAGGCACGCTTAGTTCACCCGGAAAAACATGGGTTTGATTACCTGCCAGGAAGTTGAAAAATTTAAGAAACAAGATTTCTACTTCTGGAAGTGCATATGGTCCAGAGGTTCACTCAGCCTACACCAGAATTGAGTACCAGGTAATTCCTGGGGGCAAAGGCAGCCGGGCATAGAGCTAACTACTCTACCCCATCAAATGCCAAGGTTATGGATAGTAGAAGCCTTTACCTTCTACCTCTCCAAGGGCCTTCATAGGCTGTATGGAGATGATTTTGCTTTGCTTTTATAATGTGCCATACATGCTCAATGGGCAAAAGATCTGGTGATCTTTTAGGCCAAGGCAACTGGTCAATACTCTGTAGAGCAAGTTGTGTGACAGCAGTGGTATGAGGACGAGCTTTATCCTGTTGGAAAACATTCCCTTGAATACTGTGAATGAATGGCAGCATGGCCATTTCAGTCACCAGTCTGACATACAAATCTGCTGTCAAGGTTCTTGGGATAATGACAAGAGTGTTCCTCCTGTCAAAGGAAATCACTCCACAGACCATAACTCACGGTGTTGGTCCAGTGTGTCCAACCTACAGACATCACTGGCACCAAGAAACACTCATCTGAGAACACACCAGATCTCCACTCCACCTTCCAATGACCTCTAGCTTGACATCACTGAAATCACAGATGGCATTGATTTGGTGTTAGAGGCATGAACGCTACAGAAGATCTGGCTCAGAGCTGTCCCTCAAGTAATTGATTTGTTACAGTTCGCTGTGTCACTCTGGTGACATCTGAAGCTTTAATGACTTCTGCAGATGCAGTACGATCCACCACAGCCATGGAGTGAATACAGTGTTCTTCCCCCCTCCGCAGTGGCCCGTGTACAGCCAGACCCCGTTCTTCTTGAGGTGGTGCCTTCCCATGGTTACTATTGTCAATATTGAAGCACTGTGGATTCATTCTTACCCAGTCTTGCTGCATTATCATGGAAAGAACATCCACCTTCTCGTTACCCTATTACACAGCCTCGTTAAAACTCAGTAAAGCTGCTGATACTCCCTTTTTCATTTCCTTAAAGGCATGTTTGACTCACACCTACCTCATGTCAGCACCAGACGATGATTAATGCTTACAAAGTGTACAGCGCATATTTTTTGCTATTTGTTTTACGTCGCACCGACACAGATAGGTCTTATGGTGACGATGGAATAGGAAAGGCCTAGGAATGGGAAGGAAGTGGTCGTGGCCTTATTTAAGGTACAGCCCCAGTATATGCCTGGTGTGAAAATGGGAAACCACAGAAAATCATCTTCAGGGCTTCCGACAGTGGGGTTTGAACTCACTGTCTCCTCAATTCAAGCTCACAGCTGCACGCCCCTAACCACACAGCCAACTCGCCTGGTAGCGCATATTTAAAGCAAGGTAATAATGTCACTACTAGCACCACTGTTTGTTGACTAACGCAGAGATCTGAATAGGTGTAATATTTCAGATTTGCAACAGACATGCCTCCCGAATTTTGTTTTTCCAGCGCAACTCCTTCTTGGTGTTGGGATTTCATTTTCCACCAGTGTATAACAGCATCTTCTGGTTCAGAGAGGGAAACTACCTCACTCCTCTTTTCACTAGTATGCCTTTTCAGTGACACCTAGGCTACTTATGACAGCTGATGGTTGGTCTTTTGAGGTTCCAACCAGCCTTCAGGGTGAGGACTCAACAAACATACATATATGGTCACTATTTGATATTTTCTGTCTTCTACTTGTATAACTTAGGGAGACGAATCAAGCAACATCTTACAAAAGGTTCTACCATGCTGGAGCCCAGAGCTATACTAATCGTTAGCCATGCACCACGGTGATTTGAATACCTCGAGATGGTGATGCTCCTGCATCACTTAATGATGTCATGCCAAAATCAGACTCTTGTTACCACATACATTGATTTTTCCTCTTTACAATGAAATGCTGAACACTGCCGTTGGTTGTTTTGTCTGGAAATGATTTTGATTTTAATACTCTCATGTTTTTGTAACACTAGCGAGCCCGAATATGTTTCCTAGATGTATTTAACCATATGTACCATATGTATTAATATTATCTTTTTGTCTCTTCCCTTTTCCTATATTTATTCACTTTTACCTTCAGAACGTCCGACTCGTTGGCTGAACGGTCAGCGTACTGGCCTTCGGTTCAGAGGGTCCCGGGTTCGATTCCCGGCCGGGTCGGGGATTTTAACCTTAATTGGTTAATTCCAATGGCCCGGGGGCTGGGTGTATGTGTTGTCTTCATCATCATTTCATCCTCATCACGACACGCAGGTCGCCTACAAGCGTCAAATAGAAAGACCTGCACCTGGCGAGCCGAACCCGTCCTGGGATATCCCGGCACTAAAAGCCATACAACATTTCATTTTTACCTCAAAACCTCACTATTTTCTTATTTTCTCATAAAATAAAGAGGTATCAATTTTCCTTTAATCTTCCCAAAAACCAGAACCCTGTATTTGAAACTGTGAACAGATGATTCGTGACAACTAAAATTTTTATGACCACCAGCAGTGATAAGGGAACAGGGAACTGGAAATCAAGTAGGGATGACATAAAATTGTTAAGTGTTGAACTGTAGAAGTATTGTAAAGAAAGGAATAGAATTAAGTAATTTAATAGATATATATTTACCAGATATTGTAATAGGAGTTGAATCATGGCTGAGAAATGATATAATGGATGCAGAAATTTTCTCACGGCACTGGAGTGTTTGTAGGATGTTAAAAGGTTTGTTTTTTTCACCTATTCAATACATATAAATTTTATAATTTAGGAATTTATTGTAGATTCCACTTGAGACATGTTTCGCCCTTCATTGAGGGCATCATCAGTCAAAATATCACCTCAAGGTAAAAAATCAGGTAACTGGTTAGTAGTAGACATGTACAAATTAATACATATTATTAACAACATACAAAAATTAAGTATGGGAAATAGTTGCACAAAAGTGATGGTTGAACATGTAGGTTTATAGATGAAAGGTCAGCACCAATGCCTAAAATTAACATAGTAGAGTTCTGCAGTGGTGCTCTGGAGAAACAGTTGACGCAATCATATGATAATAAAAAGTTAAAAATATTTACATTATAACAATTAAGGGAGAAAAGGTGTAGTGTTTGGCGTCAATGTTTTTAACCTACAATTGATGTCAAAGGTTGGTAACTATACAGTAATTACATTGTTCTATTGAACAGTTGAGAAAAAGTTTTAAAAAATATTTACATTTAACATTCAGCGTAAATGTTTGTAAATAAAAACTAATGTCAATGGTTGGTAACTATATAGTAATTACATTATCTAATTGAATAGTTGAGAATTTACAATTAAATACATATTTACACAAGAGCAGTTGGATAAGCGCAAGGATAAAAAAATTTTAGTACCAAGTGCGTCCTGATGTTTTAGAGGTTGGAAGAAGGAAATAGCATTGACATTTCAGAAATATGTAGAGCAGTTTATTTTAGTTAAAAATCACCGGGGGTAGGGAAAATTTCATAGCCGTATGAGGTTTTTTAGGCATCAAACTGAAAGTTTTCCAGTTGCAGCGCCGAGATCGGGATGGAGACTGGTCAGTGTGGCTGGAGATTCATGGGTAATCCGTGCGTTTGAACGGCAACAATGGTGACAGTTAATAGTGGGTAATTGCTAATTAGGAAAAATGTTGCGGGTTGAGACTTCCGCTTATTCTTTTAGTTGACTTCTGTAGCATCGATTGTGATGTGAAGACATCGGTGTGAAATGCCGGTGAGACAAAATGATATTGTTCCGTGGAATAAAGTAAGGCGGACTACGGGATGAAGTTGTTGTTCTTTACTGGTCTGGTGAGATAGAATAGAGTTGCTTGTGTTGTGGACTGCTGCGGAGAATTAGAATGTATACGGCAACTGCAGAGTCAGAGCGTTAAAGCTGGGGTGAGGCATCTTCTTATTCTGACTGCGAAGAGGAGCCGTAGTGGCACGCCATATTTGTGCCGATTCTCCGCAGCAGTCCACAACACAAGCAACTCTATTCTATCTCACCAGACCAGTAAAGAACAACAACTTCATCCCGTAGTCTGCCTTACTTTATTCCACGGAACAATATCATTTTGTCTCACCGGCATTTCACACCGATGTCTTCACATCACAATCGATGCTACAGAAGTCAACTAAAAGAATAAGCGGAAGTCTCAACCCGCAACATTTTTCCTAATTAGCAATTACCCACTATTAACTGTCACCATTGTTGCCGTTCAAACGCACGGATTACCCATGAATCTCCAGCCACACTGACCAGTCTCCATCCCGATCTCGGCGCTGCAACTGGAAAACTTTCAGTTTGATGCCTAAAAAACCTCATACGGCTATGAAATTTTCCCTACCCCCGGTGATTTTTAACTAAAATAAACTGCTCTACATATTTCTGAAATGTCAATGCTATTTCCTTCTTCCAACCTCTAAAACATCAGGACGCACTTGGTACTAAAATTTTTTTATCCTTGCGCACCAACTGCTCTTGTGTAAATATGTATTTAATTGTAAATTCTCAACTATTCAATTAGATAATGTAATTACTATATAGTTACCAACCATTGACATTAGTTTTTATTTACAAACATTTACGCTGAATGTTAAATGTAAATATTTTTTAAAACTTTTTCTCAACTGTTCAATAGAACAATGTAAATACTGTATAGTTACCAACCTTTGACATCAATTGTAGGTTAAAAACATTGACGCCAAACACTACACCTTTTCTCCCTTAATTGTTATAATGTAAATATTTTTAACTTTTTATTATCATATGATTGCGTCAACTGTTTCTCCAGAGCACCACTGCAGAACTCTACTATGTTAATTTTAGGCATTGGTGCTGACCTTTCATCTATAAACCTACATGTTCAACCATCACTTTTGTGCAACTATTTCCCATACTTAATTTTTGTATGTTGTTAATAATATGTATTAATTTGTACATGTCTACTACTAACCAGTTACCTGATTTTTTACCTTGAGGTGATATTTTGACTGATGATGCCCTCAATGAAGGGCGAAACATGTCTCAAGTGGAATCTACAATAAATTCCTAAATTATAAAATTTATATGTATTGAATAGGTGAAAAAAAAAACACCTTTTAACATCCTACATTCAGTATCTTCAATACGGATAACAATGATTTTAATCACTTGCAACTGGAGTGTGTATCGTAGAGATAGGATAGGAATGCTGGGAGGGGGAGTGTTCATTCTGGTGAAAGAAGAATTTGTAAGCTACGAAAAAGTTAAAGATGAGACACATGAAATTCTAGGCGTAAGGCTCATTTCTAAAGATAATAGGCAACTTGATATATTTGGAGTGTACAGATCGGGAAAGGGTAGCACTGACGCGGATTCGGAATTACTTGATAGGATAGTCAGCTATGTGGGAAACGACATGGAAAGAAATGTGATTGTAGCGAGAGATCTGAATTTGCCAGATGTAAATTGGGAAGGAAATGCGAACGACAGGAAGCATGACCAACAAATGGCAAATAAGTTAATACGGGAAGGACAGCTGATTCAGAAAGTGATGGAACCAACCAGAGGGAAAAATATCCTGGATGTCGTGCTGATAAAACCAGATGAGCTGTATAGGGAAACTGAAGTAATAGATGGTATTAGTGATCATGAAGCTGTTTTTGTGGTAGTTAAAAATAAATGTGATAGAAAGGAAGGTCTTAAAAGTAGGACTGTTAGGCAGTACCATATGGCTGATAAAGCAGGCATGAGGCAGTTTCTAAAAAGTAACTATGATCGGTGGAAAACGGTAAATAAAAATGTAAACAGACTCTGGGATGGGTTTAAAGAAATTGTTGAGGAATGCGAAAACAGGTTTGTACCTTTAAGGGTGGTAAGGAATGGTAAAGACCCACCTTATTATAATAGAGAAATAAAGAGACTAAGAAGGAGGTGCAGACTGGAAAGAAATACAGTTAGAAATGGCTGTGGAAGTAAGGAGAAATTGAAGGAACTTACTAGAAAATTGAATCTAGCAAAGAAGGCAACTAAGGATAACATGATGGCAAGCATAATTGGCAGTTATACAAATTTTAGTGAAAAATGGGAGGGTATGTATAGGTATTTTAAGGCAGAAACAGGTTCCAAGAAGGACATTCCAGGAATAATTAATGAACAAGGGGAGTGTGTATGTGAAGATCTTCAAAAGGCAGAAGTATTCAGTCAGCAGTATGTAAAGATTGTTGGTTTCAAGGATAATGTCGAGATAGAGGAGGAGACTAAGGCCAAAGAAGTAATAAAATTTACATATGATAACAATGACATTTACAATAAAATACAAAAGTTGAAAACTAGAAAAGCGGCTGGAATTGATCAGATTTCTGGGGATATACTAAAGACAATGGGTTGGGATATAGTACCATATCTGAAGTACTTATTTGATTATTGTTTGGTCGGAGGAGCTATACCAGATGAATGGAGAGTTGCTATAGTAGCCCCTGTGTATAAAGGAAAGGGTGATAGACAAAAAGCTGAAAATTACAGGCCAGTAAGTTTGACATGCATTCTATGTAAGCTTTGGGAAGGCATTCTTTCTGATTATATTAGACATGTTTGTGAAATTAATAACTGGTTCGATAGAAGGCAAATCGGTTTTAGGAAAGATTATTCCACTGAAGCTCAACTTGTAGGATTCCAGCAAGATATAGCAGATATCTTGGATTCTGGAGGTCAAATGGACTGTATCGTGATTGACCTGTCTAAAGCATTTGATAGGGTGGATCATGGGAGACTACTGGCAAAAATGAGTGCAATTGGACTAGACAAAAGAGTGACTGAATGGGTTGCTATATTTCTAGAAAATAGATCTCAGAGAGTTAGAGTAGGTGAAGCTTTGTCTGACCCTGTAATAGTTGAGTGGGGAGTTCCTCAGGGCAGTGTTATCGGACCTTTATGTTTTCTTATACATATAAATGATATGAGTAAAGGAGTGGAATCGGAGGTCAGGCTTTTTGCGGATGATGTTATTCTCTATAGAGTGATAAATAAGTTACAAGATTGTGAGCAACTGCAACGTGACCTCGAAAATGTTGTGAGATGGACAGCAGGCAATGGTATGTTGATAAACGGGGTTAAAAGTCAGGTTGTGAGTTTCACAAATAGGAAAAGTCCTCTCAGTTTTAATTACTGCGTTGATGGGGTGAAAGTTCCTTTTGGGGATCATTGTAAGTATCTAGGTGTTAATATAAGGAAAGATCTTCATTGGGGTAATCACATAAATGGGATTGTAAATAAAGTGTACCGATCTCTGCACATGGTTATGAGGGTGTTTAGGGGTTGTAGTAAGGATGTAAAGGAGAGGGCATATAAGTCTCTGGTAAGACCCCAACTAGAGTATAGTTCCAGTGTATGGGACCCTCACCAGGATTACCTGATTCAAGAACTGGAAAAAATCCAAAGAAAAGCAGCTCGATTTGTTCTGAGTGATTTCCGACAAAAGAGTAGCGTTACAAAAATGTTGCAATGTTTGGGTTGGGAAGAATTGAGAGAAAGAAGAAGAACTGCTCGACTAAGTGGTATGTTCCGAGCTGTCAGTGGAGAGATGGCGTGGTATGACATTAGTAGATGAATAAGTTTGAATGGTGTTTATAAAAGTAGGAAAGATCACAATATGAAGATAAAGTTGGAATACAAGAGGACAAACTGGGGCAAATATTCATTTATAGGAAGGGGAGTTAGGAATTGGAATAACTTACCAAGGGAGATGTTCAATAAATTTCCAATTTCTTTGAAATCATTGCGGAAAAGGCTAGGAAAGCAACAGATAGGGAATCTGCCACCTGGGCGACTGCCTTAAATGCAGATCAGTATTGATTGATAAAAATCTGTAACAAGATATTTAACAGAATGTTTTTGTTCTGCAACTACTTTTTGGTGAAAAGATAGAAAGAGATTACTTAACAGAAATATCAAAACTACAGGCACAGGGTTTTATGCCCTCACACAGGATTTTTTGTCCCATATCAGCTATTTCTTGGGATCATAACTTTTTCTATTGAGGGTTTCAGGGGCTGGAATCATGCACATAATCACATTAGTGGTCATGAAAATTTTAGTTGTCATGAATCATCTGTTCACAGTTTAAAATACAGGGTTCTGGTTTTTGGGAAGATTAAAGGAAAATTGATACCTCTTTATTTTATGAGAAATTAAGAAAATAGTGAGGTTCTGAAGGTAAAAGTGAATAAATATAAGAAAAGGGAAGAGACAAAAAGATAATATTAATACATATGGTAACAGACACTGGACATAGGGTAAAGACAGAAAGAGGGAAGAATCCCAAAGGATTAATCTAAGCAAGTAATAGAAAAGTACAAAAAAGTGACAAATACATCATATATAGAAATACAGGAATATGCTAAGTAATACATAAAAGGATACACACATTTAAAGATCCCAGTGGGAAGAGGGAGCAACAGCAAAAGAAGACAAGAATAACCCTGAAGACACAAAAGGACCCACATCTTCATATACTGGTATCTTGAAATACAGTAGATAGGCTATCTCTTCTTGATAAACTGGAATTTATGAGGAGAGAGCCCATCTATTTAAAGGAAAACTCAATCTCCACATCTTCGTTTACTGTTGTCTTCAAGTTCTACATGAATAAAGAGCCTGTCTGTTTGAGGACAGCAGTACATGAAGATGTGGAGATTTTTCTTTTCGTTCTATGTTTTCTTTATTCTTGTCTCATTTTCCATCACTCCTTCTTCCTATGCTGATATGTCATTTTGTTTAGTGTGTTCCTATTCTATAATGAATTGATTTATCACTTGTTTATTGCTTTCTATTACTCACAATCAAAACAGGTTACCCTCTTTCCTCTTTCCATATCATAGATTTCAATACACATAATCTAACACAGTAAAGTTCTACTTTTTTTTTTTTCAGGTGCCTATAATATTTGTGTTATATTTAATCTCTCACATTATTTTATTTTATTTTATTTTCACATCTGTATTCAAAACAAGTGATGTGATTATTTTATTGTTTTACTTCTACCTAATGTGTTCTTTTACATTTTTTAAAATTCATCATATGCCCCAATTAATTTTAAAATTTGTCATGTGTTGACCAACTGAGAAGCCCCAATTATTATACGAGTGTTGGGGCATAAGTTATGGTATCTAGTTTTTTCCCCTCACATTTGCAACCTGCTACCATACAATGGTCATATCTCCTGGAAAGCATGACACACATAGTATATGGACCACTGATCTCTATACCTGGATGGCTGGTAGCTTGGGTAGCAGTAAGCCTAATAGAAGATGACTGGCGTAGTAAGATGGCAGCGAGCGCATGGTGCTTTGTTTATGATTAGTTCAGTGACGCCAGGCCTCTTGATTGTAGTTCCACGAGTGTTCTCTGCTGTGTTATTGCAAAGTAAATAGTAGTGTATTTTATGAATTTAGGTTCGTTGCCTTGTAGTATACTTGTGGATTACAAGATTCAATTTAAATATGTATGTGTTTATCTGAAATATGAATGAAGAAACATTCTACGGGGTATTAACATACCGCAGTGTTCAGCTTATGGATGTAAAAACAGAACCGATCAACAGAAGGAGAAATCATTTCATCGGGGAGTTTTATACTGTACATAAGAATCTTCCTAGGGTAGTGTTTTGAGTTTTAGGTTTATTGTATCTTTTTTCGCATATTCCGGGAGCAAAATGGCAATTAATTTTTGTAGGTTTCCTTTCTCGAGACCCGAACTTCTAAGATCATGGATTAGGAGTATCAGGCGGGAGAATTGGGAGGCTTCTAAAACAGCTGTTCTCTGCTCGGATCACTTAGAGGAAGACTGTTTTGATAGAAATGGACAAACTGTACACCTAAGAAGTGATGTACAGCCAACTGTTTTCAATTTTACTGAACATTGACTGCAAGTAAAGATTTACTTATATTTTTTTATTTCTCATAATTAAACTGACGGTTTCGAAGAAATAATTGACGTGACCTTATAACAATCTTAGAAAATGAAGTCTGGAGGAATTCTAGACCTTATTTACATCAGTAATAATTATGGGTTTCAGACACTGGAGTGGTGGGAGAAGGGAAAGTGTGGTGGGTGTTTGGGGCTATCCCATTATACCATTCGTGGTATTTGGGACTCTTTTAACTGGTGTTACATATTTCTGATGATGACTATCAATATCGCTTTGCTAGCTGAATTTAATTAAAGAGGTCTGCAATAGTAAATTAAGCTGCAGATAATGTGATATATTGACAAGTTTTGAATATTTGCTGGTTTTATAAATGTGTACATTTGCTTCAGTGATATTTTAATTTGATAATATGCGCGTTATTTCTTGGAAACAGGAAACAGAAATTAATTATCAAGTACCGATTACGATATGTCGAATCTAGGCCTGTATAGTGAGCTACGTTTATAGGTACCATCATTTTAAGAATGCATAATTTCGTGGCATACATGTATACAATTTACAGCAATGTTTCCAGAAACTGGTTTTCACTCGTATTGTGTTACCGATCGCTAATTGCATTTATTCAGCACCTAAGGTAATATTTGTCGGCCGTTATTATACACTCATGTTTATTGCTATCCCGGAGATTTACTGACCTCAGAATGACGTGTCAGTGATCCCAATGTCCTTATGCATTGAGTGAACATGTCTCTATATTTTTAATTATTCCAATGCGTCATTAATTGCGACTTAAAATTGACTATATTATCATTGCTTCCCCATAAGGAGAGCTCTAGGTTGGGTACGCCAACATGGCGAACCGCGCGCTCAACTTGGCGTACTTTCTCCTGCAGCGGAGACCTGCCATCAGCGATCCTTGTATAGAGATCAGTGATATGGACACAGCACGAGATGGCAATGGCAGTGTGTTGAACAGGTACCATGCACCGGGTGACTGAACTGCAGTAGTGAGTCAGGCTCGGTGCAGAGTGGATGTGACGAGGCAAGTATGGTGTATGTACATCAAACTGGCTGTTTGGTGGAGTTGTGATGCCAAAGAATGTCACAGAGAGCTTGTAGAAGCTGTGGGGAATAACGCTCTTCCATACCGAACCATTGCGAGATGGGCAGCAGCATTTCAGCATGGACGTAAAAGAAGCAGCGATATGCAACAGTCTGGAAGACCTGTTTGTGTCCAGACTGATGTGTCACATGCAGTGATTACCCAGTGAATGGATGTAGACAGAAGATGAACACTATTTGAGTTACAAGCTAAAACAGGCATTGATATATGAACCATCCCCTGAAATTGATGCCACGAGAGAACAACTAAACCGATTACAACGTGCTATGAACTCATGTATTAGATTTATCTTATCCTTACGCTATGATGTTCATGTTACCCCTTATTATCGACAACTTTCCCTTCTAAAATTTGAACAATATAGAAACCTCCATGTGGCAGTATTAACCTTTCAAGTATTAAAAGAGAATATCCCACACTACTTATCTTCACAACTCAATTTCCTATCCTCTTTCCACCAGCATAACACATGCTCCGGCAGTACACTTGCTATCCCTCTCAGCAAGTCAGCAGCATTTAGCCGTTCCTTTGTTGCAAATGGAGCTAGAATATGGAATTCTCTCCCCCACAACATTAGAGCCATAAAATCCTTAAATTCCTTCAAGTTATCTTGCCGTGAGCATCTCCTCAATGTGTGCCGCCAGGCTGAATGAATCTGGTAGAGTGAATGTGTGTATGAATGTACGTTTACTGTGCTTATGGTATTTTGAGTCATTCAACTTTTAATTTGTAACGATAGCTTTAAGACATGACTAAGAATATTTATAGAGTTTATGTTTTGTTTCATAGTTTGTAATGGTAGTTTTAAGATAAGATTATGAATATTGCTCTCAGATGTACAATGTTAATGAAGTGTGGTTAAGTGTAAGAGAGGACCATGAGTCCTAACTTCGCCACTACAAATAAAGGTATATATAATAATAATAATAATAATAATAATAATAATAATAATAATAATAATAATAATAATAATAATAATAATAATAATAATAATAATAATAATAATAATAATAATAATAATAATAATAATAATAATAATAATAATAATAATAATAATAATAATAATAATAATAATAATAATAATAATAATAATAATAATAATAATAATAATAATAATAATAATAATAATAATAATAATAATAATAATAATAATAATAATAATAATAATAATAATAATAATAATAATAATAATAATAATAATAATAATAATAATAATAATAATAATAATAATAATAATAATAATAATAATAATAATAATAATAATAATAATAATAATAATAATAATAATAATAATAATAATAATAATAATAATAATAATAATAATAATAATAATAATAATAATAATAATAATAATAATAATAATAATAATAATAATAATAATAATAATAATAATTTATGGGAACATCTTCATCAGCATAAAATTGCATCCTGGTGGGTGCCACGTGCACTTACTGACATGCATACCGTACGCGCACCTTTTAGCGATACATGGACACCCTAGTGCTGAATAGGTCGACCTCGGGTATCTTCGAGATTCGTATTGGCAACCTTTGAAACACAAACTATGAATCGCTTAGGCATCGCTGTGTGACAGCTGGTGTACGTACTAGTACTGTTGTTGTTTACACAGCAAAGCCAAACTATAGAATTCATGCTGGGAACAAGATTCGCATTGAGAAATGTTATATAGTGTTATATAAAGTGTGTATGACACAGTTGTTGGCTTAAGATAATAAAGGTTTAGAAAATTCGTATAGATCGATCATATTATCGATTCAATTCAGATTTCATTTTCATTCAGTTGGCAGTATTACTAGAACCATAAGAGGTCCCTCCTTACTACACCATCCTGTACAAAGAAATATTGCTATAAGGTGCGCGGACTATACTTGGATATGGTATGGCGATATGTTCTGACCACTTGTTATGCTACCAACAGGAAGACGAAAAAATGCTGGAAGGAATTGTGATCATGGATGAATTTTGGACCAAGGCATGCGAACCAATTCTCAAATGCCAGTCTGCAGAATGGCAACATGCAGGATCACTATGAAGACATAAGTTCTTGCAAAACACTTCCCACGTCAATCTGAAGGTCAATGTGGCTTACAATGTCAGAGGCATGAGTGCATGTCACTTGTTCCACATGTCGCAACCTTGACAGAAACATACTACAGAGACAGATATGTCATGCCCTTGACAGTGCCATCCTTCTCCATAACAATGCCAGACCACCTGCAGCAGGGGCTGTATGGAGACAACTTCAGCGGTGGAGGTGGAAAGTACTGGAAAACCCTCCATACTCACGCGACCTGTCTGTGTGTGATTTTGACTTCATTCCCAAAGTGAAAGAACCATTACATGGGAGATGGTTTGCAATACGAGGGGACATTGCCAATGCTGTCAAATGTGAGACTGAAAAATTCACTCATTGTGAGGCAACTGGATCTGACATCTCCCACGTCATTAGCAACATGTTGTGGACAATCTAGGGGACTACCTTGAGGGTTTACTGTAATGGTTACTATTATGTGGCACAAAGGTTTCATAGCTGACAGTTTGTTTGCTTTATATCATACTCCTGGTAAACTACTCAGCATTATTCATACACTCCCCACTCCCATCTGTATATTTCTATTTGTCTGGTAGATCCTGAATTTGTGCCTCAGCTCTCTTATTAACTCAAACTAGGAGCACATAAGTTTACGGCTTTTGAACAAATTAACTTGACAAGTATTATTGATTGATCTCCAGTGATTGGAGACATAAAATATCAGGAGCTAATTTAAATCTTAATTGGATGGTCTTTAATTTGAATTTAGCATTTGTTTTAGCTGTTTAACATAGAAATATCACTAATGAGTGCTTATTTAGTATTATTGTTGTCTGAGGCAGTAGGGCCTACTTTTGTTAGAACTTGCATGAAGCGTTCTCAAAATAAATAGCTTTATCTCAATATTTTCAGATGATAAATTATCTAGTACACGTACAGCAAGAAATAGTAAAATAGTTGAGTTGTTAGTTAATGGAAATTGTTACGTGCAGTACTGTATTCTAATCGACTCTGAATCTCATTGAAGGGAAGAACTAATGACAAAAAGAAACAAAATATTATTTCTAAAGGGATAGGTAACTAAACCACATGGCAATACAAATTTATAGAAGCTGTAAACTTAGTATTATCAGAGTAAATCAATGGTGTCATTACTTTTTTGAAGACTTCACAAATTAGAATATAGGTCTCACAATATAATAATTTTGTGTGGCCTGGTGCAGCCCTTATAAGACAGACCCTCTGATGAGGGTGGGTGGCATCTGCTGTGTGTAGAAAACCGTGTTATTGTAGTGGAGGATAGTGTTGTGCATGGAGTGTGAGGTACAAGGATGTTCAAGACGGTACAAACACCCTGTCCCCAAGCCAAGGGAATTAACCATATAAGGTTAAAATCTCCGACCTGGCCAGGATTTGAACCTGGGACCTCTGAACCAAAGAGAACTAAACTGACCATTCAGACAAGGAGTTGGACGGTTTCACAGTTATGGCCTGTAAGAACTTCTGAAAGCTTCCTCAATACACATTTTTATTGTTAGAACTGTATAAGTAATATTGGTGTCTTCACTATTACCACTGAAAAAAAAAAAAAAAAAAAAAAAAATTACAGTTGGTGTGGTGTTAGATGCAGAATTTTTCTATACTTTGCACATGTATGATGATAGTGACCAATGAACAAAGTGATTTACTCATGGAAATAATTAGTATACATACAGATTCTTTCTGCAACTAGACAAATGCCATGTGATTTTCCTGAAATGTGTTCAGGCAATAAGACTAATGTCAAACTCTTGGCAGTGCTGTACATATTGGTGAACTGTAGGATATCATGTGCACAGCAATTATCTTACTTTAAGATAATAATCACCTATTGGACCCCAAAATCACCTGCAAATTATGAGAAGGTCAAGGGGAATCAGGTATGTTCAGTAGTACATCACAAGTCTCTTGTCATACACTCATTTCTACAGTTAATTTTCAATTTTTATGTCTAGTATCCATTGTATTCTGGCAGATATTTTCTTATTGACAATTGTACTGTCCAGTCGTATTTGGTCTCTCATTCCTTGAAGAAATTTCACTAGATTCTAAATTTCACTCAACTCTCCAGTCCTAGCACTTATTTCACCACTGACAAGACAACTTATCTTATAAAGAATTTGTACTCTTGAGAGTAAGCATGTAGCACCACTTTCAAAGCCATCTATAATGTCTGGCTTTGACCTTGCGTATATACATTCACTATCTTACACATATTTCCTCACTGTTTACTTCTCATCCAGAGGTGTCTTGACAAAGTATGTTGTTAAGGTTCCTTTCCCTTTTACATAAGTTGGACCTCGGCATTCACATTCATAGCCTGCATTCATCAAAATTTTTGCTGTATCTTCTGTCACCTGAAATAAAACAAGAAAGAGATCTATTAGCATGGCAGACCCAAAGCTGGAAAAAGATGTGTCATATTCTTTTTACCTGCTCATATCACCAATAAATTGCTTCAGTTTATTTTTTATATCCAAGATACATCCATTGGGAATGTTAAACCTTAATCAGACCCCTTGACGCTATTTGACAGGAGTAGACAAAGTTAAGGGGAATCAGGTATACTCAATAGTACTTCACCAGGTTTCACCCTCTCCTTTCCTACTGTCATATCATATCATTCAATTCATTTAATTAAAAATAGAAATAAACCTAAATGTTTATATATTTCAAAATATATTTTAGTGTGATTTGATAGATTTGATAGAATTCTATTTTAATTAAATTGTTTCTTTTTCAAGTATAACATTGTCACTATATGCTTTCTTTTTCAGATATTTTATGAATTTATTTACTCAAAATTAGTTTTGGGAGACTGAAGAACCTAACAGTTGTAAATTAATCATAATAAGCAAAATCCTCAATTAAATTTTAGTTTTATTAGTACTTCCTGTACAAATTTTTGCCAAATTTTAGTTGAAGCTGTGTATTCTTTTCTGATGTGCTAATGAGGGAGAGAATTTCTTTTTCTTCAAACCCACAACAAAGCAAAAAAAGAAGGGAAAAGTCTCCATCGTTCTCTACAATTTTTACCTTAGTTGATTTTTCAAAACAGTACTAGTGTTCACTGAATTAATCGGTCATCAGTGATCTACATTTCAGGGCTGTCACACAAGTGGTAGATCCCCTAGCAGGTGTTTACTTAGCTTTTACTTAAATGATTTCAAGGAAGTTAGAAATGTATTGAACATCTCCCTTGGTAAATTATTCCAATCTCTAATTCTTCTTCCTATAAAGGAGTATTTGCCCCAATTTATCTTGTTGAATTCCAACTTTATCTTCATAATTATGATCTTCCCTACTTTCATAAACTCCATTCAAGTTTATTCATTTACTAATGTCATTCCACACCATCTCTGCACTGACAGCTCAGAACATAGTAGCGCTTAGAAAAGTAGCTCGTTTCCTTACACTTAACTCTTCCTAGCCCAAAGTTTGCAACATTTTTGTAAAATTACTCTTTTGCAAGTTATGAATCTCATTCCGTATTGACGGTTATCACTTTACAAAAGAAAATATTTATAAAATCCTCCTATCAATACAATTCAAGTCATCTGTTAGATGAAACAAAGTCTATACATGTTTTTATTTAACAGCCAACAAGATCTATTAGACGAGAGGACTTTGCACCTCAATGTGTTTTTAACTCACTTATCATGATCACTGTCACTTCACATCATTACGTTTTTTAATTTGTTTGTATATTATGTAACCATCGTTTTACTACTGAAGATGGCCTTGAGATTAGGCTGAAACATGTATAGACTTTGTTTCATCTAACAGATGACTTGAATTGTATTGATAGGAGGATTTTATAAATATTTTCTTTTGTAAAGTGAAATTACTCTTTTGTCAAAAATTACCCAGAGCAAATCGTGCTGCCTTCTTTTGGATCTTTCCCAGTTCTCGAATCAAGTAATCCTGATGAGGGTCCCTTATATTGGAACCATACTCTAAGTGGAGTCTTACCAGTGACTTATACACTCCCTCCTTTATATCCTTATTACTACAACCCCTTAATACCCTCAAAACCATATTCAGAGATTGGTAACCTTAATTTAAAACTAACCGGGCGAGTTGGCCATGCGGTTAGGGCGAGCAGCTTGAGCTTGCATCCGGGAGATAGTGGGTTCGAATCCCACTATCGGCAGCCCTGAAGATTGTTTTCTGTGGTTTCTCATTTTCACACCAGGCAAATGCTGAGGCTGTACCTTAATTAAGGCTAGGCTGCTTCCTTCCCACTCCTAGTCCTTTCCTATCCCATTGTCACCATAAAAATTGTCTATGTCGGTGTGACGTAAAGCAACTAGCAACAAAAAAAAAGTTAAAACCTTGTTAATGTGATTAGCCCAAAGAAGACCCTTCCTTACATTAATGCCTAGGTACTACTGTGATCCCCATGAGGTACTTTCACTCTTTCAACAACTGAGAAAACTTTTCCTCTTAATGATACTTACAACCTGACTTTTCACACTATTTACCATCATACTATTGTCTGCTGTCCATTTCACAACTTTGTTGATGTCCTTTTGTAGTCGCTCACAATTCACTTATTTACTACTCTGTACAGTATAAAGTCTTGTCTGTCATTTAAATATACAAGAAAACACAAAGGTCCAATAATACTTCCTTGTGAACCCCCCCCACCCCTCCCTCAATTATTGAAGAATCAGATTATGTTTCATCTAATGCCCTGGTGCTCTAATTCTCTGAATTCCATTTTCTATAAATCAAATCAAAATCACTTTATTTGCAAATGAGTTGTCTACCTTAGTGGCAAATGATACACAAAATACATTGTTCACACAGACTAAATTTTAAATTAAAAGGAAAAGGAGACATTTTCCTAAAATAGAGTATTATGCAATTTACATTAACAATTGTTCTACTAAACACACAACTCATTTTTAATAAATTTATATTATTTACAAAATTCTACTCATAATATAGTTTGTACTTACATAATCAACTCATACACAGTATGTAGAATCACTTCAAATAATACTATACAACTGCTATAAGATTTAAATTAACATTGGTTTAAAAAAAACCCCATATAGAAACCTAACGTGCATAATGACCTTCCATGTCTTAACCAGAGTCCCTTTTCCCACCACTTTTCCGAGTTCCTGAAGGGTCTTCACAGCTACCATAGCGGTCCCAGGGCCCTCGAAGTCCCCACTGTACTTCACCCCTACAGGCAGTCGCCTCCTTTGGCTGTCCACTCTCTATAGACAAGGGGATGGAATTAATTTATTCACAAAAATTCTTTATTTACAATAACCTGCACAGGTCGAGTGCTCTCTAACATTTCCTTCCTATGTTGCTGTTTATTCTTTTCTTGAACATCTGTATAGATTCTGGAAAAAGATCGAACTCTTCCCCTGGTAAACTGTTCCACTCCTTCATGCCCTTCCCAATGAATGAAAAATTTACCCCGATTGTTTCTGCTAAAATCCCGTCTAATTTTATACTTGTGGTCAGTTCAATTATTTTCCAACAACAGAATCTTCTCATAAATCCCCCCCCATGCTTCCTCTCCCGTATATGCTCTCTGTAATCCTGTAAGTGTAGTTTTCTCTCTTTTCTTACTTAAAGCTTCCCACCCAAGTTTCTCTAACCTTTCTGATACACTACTTTTTCTCCTGAAATCCCCTGTTATATGTCTTGCTGCTTTCCACTGCACACCCTCTATTTCTTTTATTAGGTATTCCTGGTGAGGATCCCAAACACTGTTTGCATACTCCAATAACGGGCGAACCATATTTACGTAACTGTTCTTTGTTGCATCCTTTAAGTAGCCTCAGTATGACTTGTAACAATCTGTATGCTTTCCCAACAATGTCATCAACATAACCCTTCCAGTGCAAATTACTCTCAAATCTCACACCTAATTATTTGCACTTGCCATCTTTTGGAACAATTACCTCATCCAAAGCATATTTAAATTCAGTTTTTGAACTCCTGTTTGTAAATGTTGTGACAACCGATTTGCCTCCATTAATCTTCATATTCTTCTCATGTAGCCACACATTCACTAACTCTTCTGTATAGCTGTTACTTTCAACAGTAGTCTGCCATGATCTACCCTATCAAAAACCTTAGATAGGTCAATAACTGTACAGTCCTCTTGACCTGCTGAATCTAAAATAGCTTCTATATCTTGCTGGACTCATACAAGTTGAGTGTAACCAGAATAACTTTTCCTAAATCTAAAGTCCTTTTATCAAATTTTAATTTCACAAATGTGTCTAATATAATCCAAATGAATGCTCTTCTAGAGCTTACATGCAGCACATGTATAACTGCCTCTAATTATCCACTTTATGTTTATCACCCCTTGTTTTGTACACTGGGGCTAATATAGCAACTCTCCAGTCATTTGGCACCTTCATGCAAACATTATTCAAATAAGTATTTCAGATATAAAACTATATCCCAACCCATCGCCTTTAAGGTATATCCTCAGAAATCTTATCAATCCCAGCTGCTTTTCTGGCTTTCAACTTTTGAACCTTTTTGTAAATGTCTTTATTATCATAGGGGCCGATGACCTTCGATGTTAGGCCCCTTAAAACAACAAGCATCATCATCATCATCATCTTTATTATCATAGGTAAATTTCAATGATTTGCCAGTATTAGTCACCTCCTCTATCTGGACATTATCCTTATTCCATCTCATTCATAATAATTAATTGTTTGTACGATATTGAGAATAAAAATATCAGCACCGATCAGACTAAATCCACCCACACCCCAAAAGAAAAGCAAATCATATTTCAACAATCCGCCACCCAGAATAAATGTTAAGGTAAGGCATGATTTAAAAGGAAAAAAGGAAGTGATTCGCGCTCGTATCCAGACCATTATAGTAGCCTCCATGAGCTACAAGGAAAATAAATAAGCTGCTAGTTGCTATGGAGCCACACAAATTATTAACATAATGGCATTCCAAAGGAGAGAACTCAAATGGAGAAAGCAAACACACAGGGAGAAAAGAAAATAAACTCCCGGGAGGAAAATAAATTAAATAAATTAAGAGGAAGTACAACTAAGCAATCATCCTCTCCTCCTTCAGTTAGCAAAGGTTTCGGTCCATTATAACCACTCTTTCATTACAACATACAATCCTGATCTCAAGCCTCATGTGCCACAGTCCAACTTCACGCAAAATCAGGGTACACCACTTATATACCGGGGATACAGCCATCGGTTTAGCCCAATACCTACTGTCCAAAACAGCTTGTCATAACCAAGACACACACAATATCATAACTTACTTATTAAGACACCAGTCTCGCAGCGTCAAGCTTCGAAAATAAATACCACACATAGGCATTTACAAAGTGGGGTGTGAGACATATATCTTACCAGGCCACGAACCTAGCTTAAATAAATCTCCCACAGTGGTTACCCGAAGAATCACCACCACACGCCACATATCAGAGTACAACAACCAAACAATTCACACAAGAATAGGCCAAAAGCCTGTTACTAAATGAAGAGGTATGAAGCGTGTTTTTTTAAGTAAGGTCCGTTTTGTTGTAGACACTAGTAGTTTGCGTGCATATCGCAACGAGCACATACGTCATGTACTGGCATGCCTCAGGAACAACTGTGCTCAGTTTCAGCTCTGTAGCTAACCTGTACTGTTCTGTTCTGTGCTTTCAAAATGTTTAAGACTATCAACTCACCCGCCGCATGTGAGGTTCGGTCAGTGATATGTTTTTTGTCAGCAAGGAGCCTGTCTGCTGCAGAAATTCATCGACAGATTTGCGAAGTGTTACGGTGATACTATTATGAGTGAAAGCAAAGTGCGTAAGTGGGTACGACAATTCAAGGCCGTGACAACGTCCACGATGAGGACCGCTCCGGTCACCCTTCTTTGATTACAGACGATTAGGTGGCTTCAGTTGAAGCGAAGATTCGTGAGAACAGGCGCTTCACAATAAAAGGTCTCTCAAACAAATTTCCTGATGTGTCGATATCAGTGCTTTACAACATTGTTTCTGAACACCTAAAGTTTAGGAAACTGTGCTCCCGTTGGGTCCAGAAACTCCTAACAGAGGACCACAAAAACCAATGATTTGAGTGTGCGATGAAGTTCTTGACTCGTTATGACGAAGAAGGTGACAGATTCTTGAGTCAGATCGTAACTGAAGATGAAACATGGGTTTCGCATATCACGCCCGAATCGAAGCAACAGAGCATGGAATGGAGACACACACACTCGCCTGTAAAGGTGAAGGCCAAACAGACTCTGTCCCAGTGCAAAATCATGGCGTCGGTGTTTTGGAATAGGCATGGTGTTTTGTTGGTCGACTTCATGCAACAAGGAACCACTATCAATGCAGAAGCATACTGCCAAACCCTGAGAAAGCTACGCACAGCGATTCAAAACAAAAGACGCAGCATGCTGACAAAGGGAATTGTCCTTCTCCATGACAATGCAAGACATCACACTGCAGGTCAGACCTGCGATTTATTGGACAGTTTTGGCTGGGAAGGTTTAGACCACCCACCCTACAGTCCTGATCTTGCGCCGAGCGATTACCATCTGTTCCTCCACCTCGAACATCACCCGAGTGGCAACTATTACAATGATGACGACGACGCGAAAATGGCAGTGAACTCTTGGTTATCGGAGCAGGCGGCAAGTTTCTATGAAGAGGGTATTTTAAAATTGGTTACAAGGTATGATAAGTGTTTGAAAAAACTTGGCATCTATGTAAAAAAATAGAGTGAAGTATGTGAAAACCTACAACCTGTTTTCCAGTCTTTGACCGGGTCAGGGATGTAATGAATGAATCATATATAGGCTGTTATTACGATGGGGTCGCCACTCCCAAAGTGATTTATATTAATGAGTGATAGATGCTATGAAATGAGAATGGAGAGTGTTGCTGGAATGAAAGATGACAGGGAAAACCGGAGTACCCGGAGAAAAACCTCTCCCTCCTCCGCTTTGTCCAGCACAAATCTCACATGGAGTGACCGGGATTTGAACCACGGTATCCAGCGGTGAGAGGCCGACGCGCTGCTGTCTGAGCCACGGAGGCTAGAGTGAAGTATGTACATTCTGAAAAATAAATTTACTTTTTTGAAATAACCTTTCATTGTGTACTTATTTTCAAATGGACCTTACTTAAAAAAACACGCCTCATATAAGAGAACATAAATCACAAGAGTAAAACATTTGATCTTAAAAGATGTAGCATCCTTATAAAAGCAGGATGGTCAAAAATGGACAAAAAATGAATGACAAATGGTGAAGGCAACCAATCAAAGGATAAACAAACCAAAGAAGTAGGATACAGAAAAACACAGTACCGTACTTCAAAGGGATATACATAATTGAAAGCCGTTTAGCAGCGTAATCTGTTGAACAAATCATCTTTAAATCTCATGAAAATATGACAGCAACATAGAAATGCAATCATATTGTGCCTGGCTTCCATTTTAGTCATCGTAAGAGTTCATGAAAAATCAAGGAACAAAAAGGCCCAAGAAGGGCAAAGTAAAGAATCTACAAGACGAGATGGAAAATCAGCAGCATCTATTGACACAATCGAAAATAAGGCAGCATTTAGGTACTAATAACAAGTTACTGATGTGAGTTCACAAGTACTTGGAATAATTATGTAACAAAAATAGAAAAATAGAATGTTGTCCAGGAATTAGATTAAGGCAGATGTTAAGGAAAGTAGAAGGGAAGGAGGAGGGTAAGGAGAAGATGGTCATTTTTCACATTGGAACAAACAATGTTAGGCAAACAGGAATTTTGGTGTCAAAATTATTCAGGATGTGTGGGATCTGATTATGACAGCATGGAAGAAGTTTAAGAGAGTGGAGATTGCCATCAGTGTGATACTTAAAAGAGTGTAATTGGGGATTAAAATGAGACTGGATCTGACTCAGATAGCCTTCCCTTGAATTACAGGGGTATATATAACTTAGGAACTCTATTTAGAAGGATTACAGAGAAGTGCATTCAGAGGAACTGGGTGGTTAGGGACTGGTGATGTGAGTACAGGGAGCTGGAAGTCAAGCAAGCATGACATAAAGTTGTTGGTGATAAAACTCTAGAAGTATTGTGGCTCATTTATAATGATAATAGGCTATTTGTTTTTGGGATGTACAGATCCGGAAGGGGTTACGCTGATACAGAATTATTTGATAAGATAATCATGTGTAGTTGCATAATATTTGGGTCTGGAAGGCCTGCAGTGCAGTCAGGCCCAGGGATTATGGGAGTCCACAGACTTACCCCACAAAAATAAATAAAATGAAATAATAGGGCTTTGAGAAATAAAACTCTCTTTCGTTTTTTGTTAATTTCAAATTATTGTTGTTGTTTGTGTCTTCAGTCCATAGACTGATTTGATGCAGCTCTCCATGCAACCCTATCCTGTGCTAACCTTTTCATTTCTACGGAACTACTACGTCTACTCTAATCTGTTTGTTATATTCATACTTTGATCTACCCCTAGCATTCTTACAATCAATCAATACTGTTCTGCAATTAGGGCAGTCGTCCAGGTGGCAGATTCCCTATCTGTTGTTTTTCTAGCCTACACTTCCCTCAAAAATCAACTGTACAAGTTCTGGGTGTCCTAAGATGTGTCCTATCATTCTAACTCTTCTTCTTGTCTAATTTTACCAAATCGATTTCCTCTCACCAATTCGATTCAGTATCTCTTCATTCGTGATTTGATCTACCCATCTCACCTTCAGCATTCTTCTGTAACACCACATTTCAAAAGGTTCTATTTTCTTTCTTTGAGCTACTTATTGACCATGTTTCACTTCCATACAGTGCCACGCTCCATACGAAAGTCTTCAAAAACATCTTTCTAATTCTGATGCAAGTACGATAAACGGATATAACTTGAAAACAATATTCTCTCACTCATGGGTAACTAATACAAGTATCAAGCTTGAATTATTATTATTATTATTATTATTATTATTATTATTATTATTATTATTATTATTATTATTATTATTATTATTATTATTATTATGTATGGTTATGAAGTGATGTACATTTAGTATTAGTATTAATATTATTTATGTAGTCGAAATGCCTTTGCTGGTGGGATGTAGTGTTTACAGTGCACTATGTCTTCTGGTATGGGCTAGAATAAATTTGTTACTTTCATTGACCTGTCTCAGTCTCATCCTTGGCTTTGACAATATGAAATTGACTGAGGTATGAGCGATTCTAGTAATACCATTCCTTATGCAGACAGTCTCTGTTATGAACGGTGTGAAAATATCGCTCATAGGGTCAGTTCGTGCATGCATTTCAGTGGGCTTGGCATACTGATCTGTAATAGCAACTTCTAGCTCAGTGAGGAAAGCAACGGGACACTACCTCACTCCTCATTTCCCTAGTATGCCTCTTCAGTGACACCTAGGCTATCTATGACAGCTGTTGGTGGAGTGTAGAGGTACAAACCAGCCTTTGGGCTGAATACCCAACATACATACGTAATCAAAAGATCATATCGTGTGTGAGGTTATGTCATGAAACATGTAGTGTACATAGACATTTATATCAGTTCAATTAATGTAAGAACCTGTATACTATTCATTCTTACCTGTATATATAATTTGTAATCCATAATTGTGAAACACACTGTAACTTCAAGAATGGTAATAGGCACTAGAACAATGGAGAATGTTCTGTACATTATAATCTATGTATTAGGCACTTTAGAATTTTCAAGAAGGTTTTTTTTTTTTTTTGTAACATATCTTTCTGGAAGCGTGGCCAGGACATATATAAGGAGACGATGACGGTGACCAAGAGAGTTATTGGTTGACGAGTTATTGGTTGGAGAGTTATTGTTCAGTAGAGTTATGGTGTAGCAAGAATATTTATTTCATGTGACATGCAGTAGTTGCAGTCTCCATGTTGAAGTGACAGTCCGTTGTTTTTAAAATGGCGGCTTGTGATGCTAGTGTTTTGTTTGTGACAGCAGTGATTAAGGTTATGTGTGTGTTTAATTTGTAAATAGATGAGAATAATATAATTGTACCAACTGACAGCAGCTCGTGCGCATCTTCATGGATACTTTAATTCCTATATTAATGTTCGAAGTGAGCAAAACACGAATTCAGAATTATTTGATAAGATAATCAGCTTTGTGGGAAACAACATGGAAAGCAATATGATCGTAGTGGGGATCTTAATTTACCAAATGTCAATTGGGAAGGAGATGCAAACGACAGAAAGCATGACAAACAAATGGAAAATTAGCTAATATGGGAAGGACAGCTGATTCAGAAAGTGATGGAACAAACTAGAGGGAAAAATATCCCGGACGTGGTGCTGATAAAACTAGATGAGCTCTATAGAGAAACCAAAGTAATAGATGGTATTAGTGATCACAAAGCTGTTTTTGTCGTTGTTAAAAATAAATGTGATAGGAAGGAAGGTTTTAAAATTAGGACTATTAAGCAGTACTATATGGCTGATAAAGCAGGCATGAAGCAGTTAAAAAAAATTATGATCGGTGGAAAACAGTAAATAAAGATGTAAAGAGACTCTGGGATGGGTTTAAAGAAATTGTTGAGGAATATGAAAACAGGCTTGTACCTTTAAAGGTGGTAAGGAATGATAGAGACCCACCTTATTATAATAGAGAAATAAAGAGACTAAGAAGGAGGTGCAGATTGGAAAGAAATAGAATTTGAAATGGCTGCGGAAGTAAGGAGAAATTGAAGGAACTTACTAGGAAATTGAATCTAGCAAAGAAGGCGGCTAAGGGTAACATGGTGGCAAGCATAATTGGCAGTTATATAAATTTTAGTGAAAAATGGAAGGGTATGTATAGGTACTTTAAGGCAGAAACGGGTTCCAAGAAGGACATTCCAGGAATAATTAATGAACAAGGAGAGTGTGTATGTGAGGATCTTCAAAAGGCAGAAGTATTCAGTCAGCAGTGTGTAAAGATTGTTGGTTACAAGGAAAATGTCCAGATAAAGGAGATGACTAATGCTAAAGAAGTATTAAAATTTACATATGATAGCAATGATATTTACAATAAGATACAAAAGTTGAAAACTAGAAAAGCAGCTGGAATTGATAAGATTTCTGGGGATATACTAAAGACAATGGGATGGGTACAGTACCATATGTGAAGTACTTATTTGATTATTATTTGGTTGAAGAAGCTATACCAAAGGAATGGAGAGTTGCTATAGTAGCCCCTGTGTATAAAGGAAAGTGTGATAGACATAGAGCTGAAAATTACAGGCCATTAAGTTTGACATGTTGTGCATGTAAGCTTTGGGAAGGAATTCTTTCTGATTATATTAGACTTGTTTTCAAAATTAATAACTGGTTTGAAAGAAGGCAATTTGGTTTTAGGAAAGGTTATTCCACTGAAGCTCAACTTGTAGGATTCCAGCAAGATATAGCAGATATTTTGGATTCTGGAGGTCAAATGTACTGTATCGCCATTGACCGGTCTAAAGCATTTGACACGGTGGATCATGGGAGACTACTGGAAAAAATGAGTGCAATTGGACTAGATAAAAGAGTGACTGAAAGGGATGCTGTATTTCTAGAAATTAGATCTCAGAGAATTAGAGTAGACGAAGCTTTATCTGACCCAGTAATAATTAAGAGGGGAATTCCTCAAGGCAGTATTATTGGACCTTTATGTTTTCTTATATGTATAAATGATTTGATTTACCCTTACACAAAACAAACCAACAACACGCACATTTTCAACTGAGGAAAGGGCACGAAGATCGGAGCGTCTGAAGAAGTACTGGGAGGACCGCAAAGCCCGAACAATCCCTTCAAAGAGACCTGAACGACGGACTGACTAAAGTGATCCTATGTGGTCATAAAAGAAGAAGAAGAAGAAGAAGAAGAAAGGAGTGGAATCAGAGGTAAGGCTTTTTGCAGATGATGTTATTTTCTATAGAGTAATAAATAAGTTACAAGATTGTGAGCAACTGCAAAATGACCTCGATAATGTTGTGAGATGGACAGTAGGCAATGGTATGATGATAAACGGGGTTAAAAGTCAGGTTGTGAGTTTCACAAATAGGAAAAGTCCTCTGAGTTTTAATCACTGTGTTGATGGGGTGAAAGTTCCTTTTGGGGATCATTGTAAGTATCTGGGTGTAAATGTAAGGAAAGATCTTCATTGGTGTAATCACATAAATGGGACTGTAAATAAAGGATACAGACCTCTGCACATGGTTATGAGGGTGTTTAGGGGTTGTAGCAAGGATGTAAAGGAGAGGGCTTATAAGTCTCTGGTAAGACCCCAAATAGAGTATGGTTCCAGCGTATGGGATCCTCAACAGGATTACTTGATTTAAGAACAGGAAAAATCCAAAGAAAAGCAGCTCGATTTGTTCTGGGTGATTTCCTACAAAAGAGTAGCGTTACAAAAATGTTGCAAAGTTTGGGCTGGGAAGAACTGGGAGAAAGGAGATGAGCTGCTTGACTGAGTGGTATGTTCAGAGCTGTCAGCGGAGAAATGGTGTGGAATGACATTAGTAGATGAATAAGTTTGAATGGCATCTTTAAAAGTAGGAAAGATCACAATATGAAGATAAAGTTGGAATACAAGAGGACAAATTGGGGCTAATATTCATTTATAGGAAGGAGAGTTAGGGATTGGAATACCTTACCAAGGGAGATGTTCAATAAATTTCCAATTTGTTTGAAATCATTTAAGAAAAAGGTAGGAAAACAACAGATAGGGAATCTGCCACCTGGGCGACTGCCCTAAATGCAGATCAGTATTGACTGATTGATTGATTGATTGATTGATTGATTGATTGATTGATTGATTGATTGATTGATTGATTCTTAAGAAAGGCCTTCCTTGCCTGTGCTAGTCTGCATGTTATGTACTGCTTACTTCTGCCATCATTAGTCATTTTACTACACAAGTAACAATATTCTTCTACTTCCTTTAAGACTTCATTTCCTAATCGAATATTTCCTGCATCACCTGACCTTGTTCGACTGCACTTCATTACTTTTGTTTTGACTTTATTTATTTTCATCTTGCACTCCTTCAGCAAGATTCTGTCCATACCATTCAGAAATTTCTCCAGATCTTCTGCAGACTGAGACAGAATAATTATATCATTGGCAAATCCTCTCATTGGATTGTGATTCTGTTTCCAAATTCCTCTTTGATTTGTTTTATCACATGTTCTATATAAACACTGAAAAGGAGGGGGGGGGGGGAACAAACAGCAGCCTTGCCTTACTCCTTTCTGGATTGCTGCTTCTTTTTTTCAAAGCCCTCAGTTATTACCACTGCAGACTGATTTTTATAAAGCTCTTCTTTTATTTCTTCTTTTATCACTTTCAGCATCCCAAATAGCTTGGTCCAGTCAACGTTATCGAATGCCTTTTCTCGATCTGCAGATACGTACATGGACTTGTCCTTAATTTGATCCTCTAAGATCAGATGTAAAGTCAGGATTGCTTAAACATGTTCCTTCATTTCTTCTGAAGTCAAACTGATCTTCTTCCAACTCTGTTTCAACTTGTCTTTTCATTCTTCTGTAAATAATATATGTTAACATTTTCCAGGTGTGAGGTATGAAACTAATGGTGCAGTAGATTTCATACTTGTCAGACCTGCTTTCTTAGTAATCAGATGGCACTTCTCCTGTATCATATATTTTACACACTAAATGGAATAACCTTGCCGTGCTGGTTTCTCCTAAGGCAGTCATTAATTCTGAGGGTATATCATCAGTTCGAGGTATGCATTAACAAATTATATTATTTAACACCTGCTATATTTGTGGTCTGGGTTTCTTAATTGTTATTCGTTTTTACTATGTGGTAAAATCATGATTTGCCTAGTCATAACCAGAGCATTTAATCAAGATATCAGTATACTAGTTTATGATAAAGTTAAAGAAACTCATAATAACGCATGTTTAAAAGTCATTTTTCTTATAATTCTTATAATTTTGACTTGAGTTTGTTCAGACTACACCTGTTAACCAAAACAGTAATTTAATTAACAGAAAACATATGTCGCTCTTTGTTATTGTATCTGGAGTTATAACTATGACATACGTGTACTACGACCCGTGACATCAGGAGTAGGAGAAGCATTCCTGCCTTTAAGAGAGCATGCTGTGTAGAGACTCAGTACTTCCACTCATGCTTAATGTCGACATATGTCAACATGGAAATCTTCATAAAAAATGGTTCAGAAAATACTGAATCCATATTTTCATTGTTATTCTCATTGTAAGCGAGCACTTAACTAAAGGATATTGAGAATTTATTTAAAAATGCTAATTTGGTCAGATATAGGTTAAACCAAGATGTATAGTATACGCACCTTTTCTTGAGGCCTAGTTCCCATTCAGCACTATGGAGCTCAGGGCTCAAGAAAAGGTTCGCGTACTATACTTGTATAAATCATATCTTATTCCCATACTCACGTATGGCCTGGAAACCTGAATGTTGTGGACTACAGACCATAGTAAACTGCAAGCCTGTGAAATAAAATTTCTTAGGAATGCCGTGCATGAAATATGGCAAAATCATGTGAGAAATGAGTATATCAGATCATCCCTGGAAGAAATATTAAGGTCTGGAAGATTTAAATGGTTTGGGCATGTAAAGAGAATGCCAGGCAATTGAACACCACATGCATACATGGAACAGACGACAGAAGACCTGTTGAACGACCAAGGAAACAATGGCTGCACTAATTGAAGATAGACATAGAGAATGAGGAGTAGACTGGAGAGTGATCATGAAGAGAGAGACCTACATGGACAGACATTGCTGGCGAGAGCTTGTTCAATACCACCATACCTGGCAAGCTGAAAGATTTACATGATGATGATGATGATGATGATGATGATGATGATGATGATGATGATGATGATGATGATGATGATGATGATGGGTTAAATTGGATTGTTATAGGAACTGTGATCATTAATGACCTATGGTATATTAGGCAAGGGAAGACAAGGGGAGAGAGAGAGAGAGAGTGAGAAATGTTGAGGTCAGAAAAAAATAGTGGTAGACAAACTGAGTGATAGGATGGAGAAGAACAAAGTGAAATGGTTTGGTCATGTTATGAGGAGGATGGAGGATGGAAGGATACCAAAACAAGAGGCTAAGATAGAGGGAAAGAGGGCAAGAGGGAGGCCCAGAGCAAGATGGATAGACTATTTCAAGAACAGCATAATAAAAAGAAGACCGGAATGGAATACAATTACTGAAGAGGAGTGGTGGAAGGAGAGGCAATGGTGGAGAAATACCATCAACACCCTGATCTGGCAGGAGGTGGACAAGTAGAAATTAAAATGGTGATGATGTATTAGGCATCTACAGACTAAAAAGAACAATACTGTACATTATAATTTATTTTGTCAACCTGTATTATAAACTGCATACCTGTATTCGTCCCATAACACCACAACTGTCCATTCGTGAAGCAACATTTACTGTATTACCCCAGATGTCATACTGTGGCTTTTGTGCTCCAACTACTCCAGCAATTACTGGGCCATGATTCAGACCTAAAAACATTAGTTGGTTAAAAAAATATATCTTTATACACATACAAAATAGTAGTAATTTGTCAAACAGAAAAGGAAAGTAAGTAATAAGAAGTACTGTAAAAGTAAGTAATAATGATAAGCAGGACTCAATTTGAAGTGGAATGTGCCGGAGAGTTAAAAACATTTATTTAATCATACATTACTCTGTTGTTAAAGAGAGGGCCTGGCCTACTACTTGTTACACTTCACGTCAAAGAATCGTTCGCAGGTCATTAGGATCGATTATGATGTAAGTCTAGGGGAGTTCGTTGTGTGTTACTATTGAGTACTGCGAAATGTGGTTTCACTGTAACAGGTAGTAGCTGACAGGGCGGTAGTCTGATTCATAGTTTAAATACATATGTGATGTACTGCACAGCTGAATTTCTATTGGATCATATAAGCCAATCATTGGTCTGCCAAAGTGGATACAGAAGTGTGTCAAGTATGAAATCTTTAAATTTATAATTTAGATATTATATGTGATAAAACAAAACACAAATTTTAATGTTACAAAAGAAATGTTTTAATGAGATATTGAGCTAAAAAGATATTTGTTATATTTAATAAATTTGAAATATTATATTTATTATTCATTATCGTTCCGGCCATCTATGGACCACGTTTTACAGTCTTTACGTTATTTTTCACCAGTCCTGACTTCACATTCTGCCAGTACTTCTTCATCCTTGCACTGACTTCTTTCTTCTGTTCTTCTGTGTAGGTTCTCTTCTTCTTCTTCTTCTTCTTCTTCTTCTTCTTCTTCTTCTTCTTCTTCTGCACAAGTTCTTCCCCAGTCTCCTGGAAACCCTTGAACTCCTTCACTTTTTGTCTAAATTTGTTTCTGTCCAGTACTTCCTCTTTTTCTACACCTATCCTGGCCAGGTCGGTCCTTACTTCCCGAAACCATTTTGGTTCCGTCTTTCTTAGGCTGAAGAAGCTGAAAATCCTTTTTGTCAGTCGGTTGGTGTCCATTCTCTGTAGATGTCCATAAAATTGAAGCCTTCGCTTTTTCATCAATACGAGGACTTCCTCTGTCTTCTGGTATAGTTCTTTGTTGGGCCTAAGTCTCCTCTCCCCACCTTTCATTTTCGGGCCCAAGATCTTCCGGAGCATTTTCCTCTCTTTCTTTCTGATGTTCTCTAGATCTTCCTTTCCAATCATGTCCAATGTTTCTGCTGTGTATAAGCATTCAGGTCTGATGACTGTGTCCAGATGTCTTAATTTGGCTCCATATGACAAAGCTTTCTTGTTGTAGGTGTCTCTAGTGAGCTGATACGCTGTTTCCATTTTTCTCGCTCGTTCTATCAGAGCTAGCTTCTCTGATCCATTCTCTTGAACTATTTCTCCAAGATACTTGAAGCTGTTTACTCTTTTGACTTTCCCCTCTTTCAACTTTAACATTTGGGGAGCCTCTTTGATGTTGGTCATAAATTCAGTCTTACTGTATGATATTTGCAGTCCAGTCATTTCTGCTATGCTATGGAGTTGTTCTACGCTTTTCTTTGCTATTTCTATGTCACTGGCAAAGACTGCGATATCATCAGCATATGCCAGGTAGTCTATCCGTATAGCACCTGCCCCTCTTCCAATACGGAATGCTTCTTTGTCTGGGATTCCTTCTTTCCACTTCCTTATCACCTTTCCCAAGACACAGTTAAAGAGAACTGGTGAGAGACCATCCCCTTGTCTCACACCAGTCTTGACTTCAAAGGACTCCGATATTTCACCCATGAACTTGACCTTTGACTTGGTGTTGGTAAGTGTCTGTTTGATGATATTCCTTGTTTTACTGTCCACACCAAATTCTTCCAGTATTCCAAATAACGTCTCTCTATCTACCGAATCGTAGGCCTTCTTAAAATCCACGAAGACTACAACATATTTGCTTCGTCCCAGCATCTTGTACTTTATGATGTTCTTGAGATTAAAAATCTGCTCAGCGCATGATCTGCCTTTCCAGAATCCAGCTTGGTACTTGCCCAGTTCTTCATCGAGTCTTTCTTCAACCCTGGTTTGAAGGGCTTTAGACAGTATTTTATATGGGATCGAAAGCAGCGAAATTCCTCTATAATTATTGACATCCTTCTTGTTCCCTTTTTTGTGTAATGGATGTATTAAAGCAGTTAGCCAGTCTTCTGGAATTCTTTCCGTTTCCCAAATAATTTTAAATAAATGGGTCAATGATGAGATTAATTCTGCATTTCCCATTTTGAGCAGTTCTGCCACAATACCGTCTTCACCTGCTGCCTTGTTATTTTTTAGCTCCTGGATGATTTTGGATACCTCACGTTCGTCAGGTGGCTCTGAATCTGGCATTGTTACCTGCGGTCATTTAATTGCCAGTCTTTCTTGTGGACCGTCGCAATTCAGTAATCTTTTGAAATATCTGGCGAGAAATTCACAGTTTTCCTTATTGTTCATTCCTAGTTTACCCTCGTCATCCTCAAAACATAGACCAGGTGATTGATATCCTTTTAACTGTGACTTAAAGGTTTAATAGAAATTTCTGGTGTTATTTTTCTGGAAATCTTCTGAGGTCTTCTTCAGCTGATCTGTTTCATATTGTCTTTTCGCTTGCCTGAAAGTTTGTGCTGTCAATTTTCTTTGATCTCTGAAGGCAATCAAGTCACAGTTCCTTCTGGTGGAACTCCATTTCTTCCATGCCTCCATTCTGCGCAAGAGTGCATCTTCACATGTTTCATTCCACCATTCACGTTTCTTTCGTTTTGCCAAGAGAATGGTTTTACTTGCAGCATATTTAATATTGTCTTGAATGTCATCCCAGTTTACTGAATTAATGTTTTCCAGCTCTTTTTGGTATTGATGCTTTATTTCCTCACTAAGTTTTAATCTTCCCACATCGTATCTTGGTACTCTTTTCCCCTTTCATCTTTTCCTGACTGGGAGAAGTCTCATCTTTATTTTGGTTAAATAATGATCAGAATCAACTTGGGCACCTCGTAATACTTTCACGTTCATGATTTCTTTTGCGCTTGTTTAGAGATTGCCACATGGTCAATTTGGAATTCACCCAGAATCGGATTGGGAGAAATATTATAATAAATAAAGTATAATAAATAAAAAAGTAATATTTTATATATATGCATAGATCTCAAATTTAAACCAAATTGAAAAAGAATTGAAATAAAAAACTTATTAAAATAATATTTTTGTACGTTCCTGTAATATCATTTGCTTATAGGGATTTTATTAATGGACATGTGAAAGTGATATGTACACTGTATAACAAAAAAAAAAAGACACACCAGGAAGGAATTGTCTGATGGCAAAAAAAAATCGGTGGATGTTTGAAAAACAAACAATCAAAAGTGCAGAACAATCAAATGATTTATTGCAGAGTTAGAGCATTACAAAGTGAGGACGTCAATAAAGTGTTGGTCCACCCCTGGCCTGGATGCAAGCTGTCACTCGACGTGCCACAGACTGATAAAGCTGAATTTCTTGCCAAATGGTATCCAACTGTTGGGCTAAACCGGCAACATTCCAGGATGTTCGCAATCGCCTTCCCATGACGTCCCAAATGTGCTCTATGGGAGAGAGATCCGGCGACCGAGCTGGCTAAGGAAGGATAGGGCAAGCTTGAAGACAGTTCATAGGAATATGTGCCGTATGCGGCCAGGCATTACCCTGTTGGAAAGTAAGGCCTGGATGTCGCTGAAGGAACGGCAACACAACCGGCCGTAGAATGTCATCAACTTACCGCTGTGCTGTCAGTGTGCCAGGAATGACTACCAGAGGGGTCTGGCTATCAAAGGAGATGGCACCCCAGACCATTACCCCCTGTTGTGGAGCTGTGTACTGTTCAATAGTCAAGGCAGGATCTCCACGCTAGCCTGGACGTCTCCAAACACATCTGCGGTTGTTGTCAGGGCACTGTTGGAAACGGGACTCGTCACTAAAGACTGTACGTCCCCAGTCAGTGCAGTTCCACATTGCTCAAGCGCAGCACCACTGTAATCTGGCTTGATGGTGAACAGGAGTGAGTGGTAAGCGGCGTAACAGACAGCGCACAAATTCCTCTCGCTCAGGTGGGTGTTGATGGTGATGGTGGACACATGTGTCCGGGTCACACGCTGGATCATTGATAACGATGACTCTGGTACTGTGACAGCTGTTCTGACAATCGCTCTGTCTGCCTGTGCTGTTGTGGCCCTCGGTCGACCACTGTCGTCCTGACACTGATGCCTGCTGTTACAGACCCAAGCTTGCCAGCATCATCTGATTGCCGCATCACTTCGACCCAAATGTCCAGCGACTGCTCGATTCGACCAACCAGCTTCTTTCAATCTCATCGCACGACCTCTTTCAAACTCTGACATCTGCTCGTAATGAGCACGAATCCTTCGGCGTGGCATTCTTACAGCCGACGTTAAGATAGCGCAGTCGAATGCAACAGCTACTTTGAGCATACGCTTCAGAATCATGCCTTATATACACCTGGTGCATGCACAGTTCAGATGCGCGGAAGGGAGGTCCCGCTAATCATTCATTGGATACGAAACTTTAATCATTTGCATGTTCGGTCCGAATGTCTGCACACATAATTTCCTTACAATAGGACAACACCTTCCCGGTGTATCTTTTTTTTGTTATAGAGAGTATATTTACTACATATCCAATTGCTGAACCTTAAAAGAAAAAAATATTTCAAAATATATCTTTGAAATATTTTAATGTCCACTAAAAAGTAGTTTTTAGTACATTCTTAAAATATATTACCTTGTAAAAATATGTCACAAATATTTTTAGGTGGATATTAGTATATAACTTTATTTTTTTTTAATATTTCAAAATATTTTTGTCTGTTAGGGTCTGTACATGTTATGCTAAAATTATGAATACAAAATACTGCATTATTATTTATTTATAAAATAAATACATACATCATCATATAGACTGTGATGCCTTCCAGTGTTCAGTCTGAAAGCCTCTGTGTATTTACTAAATATGACCACAATCCTCTATTTGCAACTAGTGCTGTGGCTTCATTGATTTCTATACCTCTTATCTTTAATTCGTTAGAAACTCAGTCTAACCATCATCGTCTTGGTCTCCTTCTACTTCTCTTACCCTCCATAACAGAGTCTATTATTCTCCTAGGTAACCGATCCTCCTCCATTCACCTCACATGACCCCACCACCGAAGCCAGTTTATGTGTACAACTTCATCCATCGAGTTCATTCCTAACTTGGCCTTTATCTTCTCATTCCGAGTACCCTCCTGCCATTGTTCCCACCTGCTTGTACCAGCATTCATTCTCGCTAATTTCATGTCTGTTACGTCTAACTTATGAATAAGATATCCTGAGTCCACCCAGCTTTCGCTCCTGTAAAGTAAAGTTGGTCAGAAAACAGACCGATGTAAGGATAGTTTCGTCCGGAAGCTGACTTCCTTCTTACAGAATACTGTTGATCGCAACTGCGAGCTCACTGCATTAGCTTTACGACACCTTGATTCAATCTCACTTATACCATCCTGGGAAAACACACATCAAAAATTAAATTATCTATCTGTTGCAGCTTTGTATCACCAATCTGCCATTCGATTCTGTTGAATTTCTTACCTAATGACATCAATTTAGTCTTGGAAAGGCTGATTTTCATACCATACTCATTGACTCATTGCACCTATTTTCAAGTTCCAAGATATTAGACTGCAGGCTTTCGGCACAATCTGTCGTTAAGACCAAGTTGTTAGTTTACTATGTTTACACCTAACTGAATCTCTCCCTGCCACCTTATACCTTTCAGCAGATGATCTATGTAAACTACAAAACAACAAAGGTGAAAGATTACAGCCTTGTCTAACCATTGTAAGTACCCTGAACCAAGAACTAATTCTGCCATCAATTCTCACTGCAGCCCAATTGTCAGTACAAATTCCTTTGATCAATTTTAATAATCTACCCTTAATCCCATAGTCCCCCAGTATGGCGAACATCTTTTCCCTCAGTACCCTGTCGTATACTTTCTCTAGATCTATGAAACATAAAGACAGCGGTCTATTCCTCTTGTACCATTTTTCAATTACCTGGCGCATACTGAAAATCTGATCCTGTCAGCCCCTCTGTGGTCTGAAACCACACTGGTTTTCATCCAACTTCCTTTCAACCACTGATCACACCCTCCCTTCCAAGATGCCATTGAATTCTTTGCCTGGTATACTAATTAATGAGATACCTCGATAGTTGTTGCAATCCTTCCTGTTCCCTTGCTTATAGATAGGTGCAATTACTGCTTTTGTCCAATCTGAAGGTACCTTACCAACACTCCATGCTAATCTTATTACTCTATGAAGCCATTTCATCCTGCCTTCCCACTATACTGCAACATATCGGGTCTAATTTCATCTATTCCTGAGAATGGAGTTTATTTGCCATCCTTTCCACTTCAACAAGCATAATTTTACCAACTTCATTATCCTCCTCCCCATGAGCTCGGTTGTTCACGTCACCACCAGGAAGATTTCCTTTTACATTGAGAAGATGTTCAAAATATTCCCTCCACCTGTCCAGTGATTCCCTGGGATCTAGTATAAGTTCACCTGAACATTTCCTGTTTCCCTCCCTTCCCAAGATTCTTTATTACTGTCCAGAAAGGTTTCCCTGCTGCTTCACCTAGTCTTCCCAGGTTATTACTGAAATCTTCTCACGGCTCCTTTTTGGATTCAACAACTATTTGTTTTGCTGTGTTTCTGTCATCTATGTACAATTCTCTGCATCAGCCCTTGTTTGGATCCATTTCTGATAAGCCTTCCTTTTATGTTTACAAGCTGCTCTCACTTCATCATTCCACCAAGATGTTCGCTATTTCCCATCTTTACACACAGTTGTTCCTAGGCATTCCCTTGCTGTTTTTATTACAGCATCCCTGTATGCCACCCGATCTCTTTCTATATGCTGAACCTGCTTACTGTCCACTGTTTGGAAATTCTCACTAATCATATCATGTACCTTTTGTCTAATTTTCTTGTCCTGGAGAATTTCTACCCTTATTCGTTTGCAGACAGATTTCGCTTTCTCTATCCTAGGCCTAGCGATACTTAGATCACTACAGATCAGATAGTGGTCTGTATCATCAAAAAATCCCAAAAAAACCTGTACATCCCTAATAGATTTCCTGAATTCAAAGTCAGTTGAAATATAGTCTATTATGGATCTGGTACCCCTACCCTCCCATGAGTAGCGGTGAATAGCCTTATGCTTGAAGAATTTATTCATAACTGCTAAGCCCATACTAGCACAGAAGTCCAGCAAATGCTTCACATTCCTATTAGCTTCCATTTCTTCCCCACATTTACCAAACATCCTTTCATATCCTTCAGTTCTATTTCCAACTCTTGCATTGAAATCGCCCATTAGCACTATCCTATCCTTGCTGTTGACCCTGACTATGATGTCACTCAATGCTTCATAAAACTTGTCAATTTCTTCCTCATTTGCACCCTCACATGGTGAATACACTGAGACAATTCTCGTCCTAATTCCTACAACTACCAAATCTACCCACATCATTCGCTCATTTACGTGCCTAACAGAAACTGTGTTGCGTGCAATAGTATTCCTGATGAACAGCCCTACCCCATGCTCTGCCCTTTCCTTTTTAACACCCGTCAAGTACACTTTATAATCTCCTAACTTTTCCACATTATCTCCCCTTACCCGAATAATACTTACTTCTAGCATGTCCAGATACATCCTCTTTGCTGACTCAGCCAGTTTTACTTTCTTTCTTCCATAAGTCTATTGATAGCTTCCCATCAAATTCCATTTCGTTTGCTAAGTTGTTTCCAATGAGTCCACTGGCTGTCAAATAGGAGTGGGACTCCATTACTCCCATAGGTCCAAGGCTTGCTTAAAATGTTCTGACCGAGCTTGATAGCTGCAGAGATGAGTTATTTATAAGTTTCAACCTATTAAGTACTAATTATATGTTGTATAGATGTTATTTACAACATTTAATTTAACATGGGACCAGTTTAGACATTTAAATGTCGAAATTAAATGTTGTAAATAACATCTATACAACTCATAATTAGTATTGAATAGGTTGAACCTTATAAATAACTCATTTCTCTGATCTCAGTTCAATACGGAAACAACAATGAAGTGTATATCTCGATAGCTGCAGTCGCGAAAGTATGTTAAGTATCCAGGAATACCAATATAAAATGTCTGTTATTGGACATTATAAATTTTCCAGTTAACTCATTCCTGGTTGCCAGCGTTTTGCCCAAGTGTGCTAAGTTAGGCTCATCACTTGGTAAATAGCACACCTACCAAGACCCATGGCTAGTGCATACCGTGGAGGCCACTGTGTAGGCTAATTGTAGCCACCGGCCATGCCAATGCACTATGAGAGACTTTGTCTCATTACGAAAAATTGATGCCTGACTGGCCATCAGATGATATAGATGTTGATTCCCATAGGGAACTTGAAATATTTGTCCCAAATGAGTAAATTTATAATAGCAATATGTTATTGGACATTATAAATTTTCCAGGTAACTCATTCCTGGTTGCCAGCGTTTCGCCTGAGTGTGCTAAGTTGGGCTCATCAGTTGGTAAATAACACACCTACCAAGATGCATGGCTAGTGTATACCGTGGAGGCCATCGCGTAGGCTATTTGTAGCCACCGGCAGTGTTGGTAATGAGACAAAGTCTCTCGTAGTGCATTGGCATTGGCAAGTTTCTTACAGTGCACAAGGATATACTTGACAATCTTCAAGATATGTTATTTACAGTCATTTAGCCCTATTTTGGGCTTATCTTCTGCTCAACAGTCTTTCACTTTCTTTTACAGGAACATAAACAGGAGGCCTTAATGTAAAAAGAAGAAGGTTGAGCATGATTGGCCATGAACAAAAGGGTAGGAGGCAATACACTTGCACTCCCTCTAGAAGTTTCTAAAACCCTAAGTGGAATTATGGCCCAATGACACAGAGGCTAAGCCTATTCAACATTGGGGTGACTAAATGAAAAACATTAAATTCCAAGAGAGTGCTTTTAGATGATTATAAACTTTAATCACCCCATACCAAGTTGAATGGGAATCAACAGAGGGAAATCACTCTTTGTTCCCTTACATTATATGTTTCCAAGCAGGAATTTGAACAGAGTCCTTAAACTTGCCAAAAATCTGTATTTAAACCATGAGATTAGAACTTTACATAAATAAAAGAAGTTTGAAACCTTCCCCTCAAGCTATCTGCTGGAGCTATCACATGTTTAAAAAATTCTGTCATTACCTTGAGTTGCTGGGCCTTCCAAATGCCGACCTAGGCCCCTGCTTCCTTAGTACACAATCAACTGGAGTGATGAAGATGATGACACAGTTAGTGCCCAGCTTTTATAGCGTTTTGAGGGGAAGTTTCCAGAACTCTTTATAGATAGGCTGAATGCCTGTACACACTCCCAATTTTAATTGGCTAGAGAAAATATTTCCAAAATGTTTGATTGGTTGCTAGATACAGAAGTTGGAGGGGGCAGAAGTGTTGACTACCTTGACACAAGAACAAAACAATCTTCAAAAACTAAGGTTAGGTAACAGTGAAAATCAACTTTCTCTTAAGAATTAATTGTCCTTAATCTCGCCAGAAGGGGCACTTTTAGGCCGATGTTAGAGACATCTAACATTGCAACCCTAAGTATATTGCTTTAGTTCAAGTTCAATTACATAGGAGGCCTTATACAAGGCACGCAGTGTAACTGGTTGGAGAAGGTGTTACCACCAGTATTATTATTACAAAGGTAAACCCATAAACAAGGTCTCCCATTTTTTTAATAAATACATAGACCTGTTTATTTCTACAGTGATTTACATCATTTTACAGCTTGTACATTTAGCTATTTTTCTAGATAATCACCATTTCAGTTGATGCATTTTTGTAGACGCTGTGACAGATTTTGTATGTCCGTATCATACTAGCTCGCCGCCATGCTGTTCAGGAAGTTGTAAACCTCATCTTTCACCTCGTCGGTGCTGAATCACTTTCCAGCCAAATGTTCTTTCAACTTAGGGAACAAGTGATAGTCACTGGGCACCAAGTCAGGACTATAGGGTGGGTGGGTGATGATGTTCCACTGAAACTTTTGCAGGAGAACAACGGTTTGCCGGGCGATGTGCGGGCGAATATTGTCCTGGAGAATGTTTACACCCTTGCTCAACATTCCTCTTCTCTGGTTCTGAATTGCCTGTCTGAGTTTCTTCAGGGTCTCAAAGTACCTGTCAGCATTAATTGTGGACCCAGCGGGCATAAAGTCGATCAACAATACCTCTTTTTGATCCCAAAACACAGTTGTCATGATTTTACTGGCAGACTGTGTTTGCTTGAATTTCCGCGACTTTGGCGAAAAGGGATGCCACCACTGGCGTGATTGTTGTTTAGTCTCAGGTGTAAAGTGGAACACCCAGGTTTCGTCACCCGTGACAATTGTGTCCAAAAGGTCATCCTGTTCAGCTGCAAAGCGTTGAAGAAATGCGCAGGAAGAATCAACTTGTTGCTGCATGTGCTCTTCAGCCAGCATGCGTGGCACCCATCTTGCGCACATCTTCTGGTATTTTAAATTTTCCGTTAAAATTCTGTGAGTGGTGCTTTGGGAAATCTCAGTGCAGAGATCATCCAGCGTGATCCACCGATCTTCACGCATGATTTGCTCAACCTTCATGACTGTCTCGATGGAAATTGACGGTCACCCACTCCTTTGTTCGTTGTAAATTTCAGTCCGACTGGCTGCAAACTCTCTACACCACTTACGAACATTTTTGACATCCATGCACGACTCACCATACATTTCCAAAAATTGGCGATGGATTTCAATCGGATCAGTACCTTTGGCATTTGAAAACCTAACAACTGCGCGCACTTCGCTCTTGGCGGTAACATCCAACTGGAGCTCCATTCTCAATGGCTGCCAAGCCAAGACTGAGTGCCTCGGTGCGGCATGTACATGGTTATATGCGAGCACTGAAAACACTCTTCACAGTATTGTGACCAACAACCACACGAACAGAGTTCTGTATTTATAAAAATATAGGAGACCTTATTTTTGAGATCACCCTTGTATTATTATTATTATTATTATTATTATTATTATTATTATTATTATTATTATTATTATTATTATTATTATTATTATTATTATTATTTTTTTTTTTTTTGCTAGGGGCTTTACTTCGCACCGACACAGATAGGTCTTATGGTGACGATGGGATAGGAAAGGGCTAGGAATTGGAAGGAAGCGGCTGTGGCCTTAATTAAGGTACAGCCCCAGCATTTGCCTGGTGTGAAAATGGGAAACCACGGAAAACCATTTTCAGGGCTGCCGATAGTGGGATTTGAACCTACTATCTCCCGGATGCAAGCTTACAGCCGCGCGCCTCTACGCGCACGACCAACTCGCCCAGTATTATTATTATTATTATTATTATTATTATTATTATTATTATTATTATTATTATTATTATTATTATTATTCACAACGTTATGCTCATCTGTGGAGTGCATATAATTTATTTAGCTGATGTTGATTGTTTTTCCTGTCCCAAAATCTCTTCATATGGGCACTGAACATTTTTCTCCATTCTTCAGTCCATGATTTATTAGTCCTAGTATTTATTTTCTCAGCAGTTGACTGCTTTTTGAACTGGAGTTGATCTTGAATAATTTCCTGTGGGATGCCAATTTCCTGAAGGTCATTTTCTATTATACTAAGCCACTTGTTCTTGACTTTCATTGAGAGAGCAAGGTTGAGAATCCTTTTGGTGAGCCTGTCATTGTTAATTCTGAGCATCGGGCCAAAGAACCTAAATAGCCTTTTCCTGCTGGTGGTGATGGATGATCTTTTCAGAATGCTGATAAAGCTCCTGAAACTTCTGTTTCATCCAGATTCCCTCTGAGTATACTGGACCAAAGATTTTCCTCTCCTGTATCTCTACATCTTTAATAAGATGTCTGAGGCATGTAGTGCTTCAGGTTTGATAACTAAGTTGTAATGGCTTAATTTTGCATTCCTTGATATTGATTATTTTGTTATCTGTTCCAGGTGAGAGTATAGGCCTTCTGTAATTTTCAGGTTATCATATTCACAAAGACGCACACACGAGATGCTGTCAATTGTGTACACTGTTTTATTTACAAATTATATACACATTAATAGTTGCACACCAAATGAACCACCATCTTGAACTCAATCAACTGCCACATTAGCATGTCAGCCAACTATGGAACATTTCACAAGTTCACACAATATAACCACTTCAACAGCAAAACTGCAACATGAATTCACATACTTAACTTGACTAACGATGTCCAATAATGGACCAGCTATATTGGTATTAACTGTCACCAGTGTTGGGACGGAGAACTGGAACTAAACATTGTGTGTTGTGAAAGTAATTATTGAGTTTGGAAATCTAAATGATTATTTACCCTTTATTTTAATATCATTGATTATTATGTTTCTTAATATGCTGTTTTACCATGACAGAATGAACATTGCAAGATGCAAGAAGTGTTTACGAGTGAGTTTTGTATTCAAATTTTATGTAACTAGAAAAAAATTGTAATTTAGGGAAACCTTAAGAATGGGACATATAATCTTTATTGTTAACATTGCAAAAGTGATTAAGTGATCTGTATATCAAGAATTGTAATTTTGGAACATTTGAAAAATTTTGAAGAAGGTGCTTTAATTTTGAGACATCCTATACCGCACGTGCGGTTACCACTGTTGAAACGGGTGTCGCAATAGGAATATTCGAGAAATTGCTAATTGTCTTAAAATGACCATATATGATTATGCAATTGGATTGGCCAAAATAACAGGCTTTCGGATTGGTGAAAAGAACGGGAATCTAGTGGAATTTGTATCCTATTGGTCGACTGTGATTTGTCAATTTCCAGCCTTCTGCTGCTTTGCATGTGTAATGCGATTTGGCCACATGCATTCCATCTGACCGTCCTCGAGAGCGGACATGCTCGAAGGCTCCCCTCCGGGAACCCTTCCTCTTGCTTGGTAAGTGCTATTTCTATTTTTTCTAACACGTTGTTTTATTTATTCCTTCTAATGTTTCAGTATTTTCTCGTTTAATGTAAATTTTCAATGTTTTAAATTCTACATGTCAGAGTTTGCCCTAGATTCCTGTCGTAACTAATTTCACCTTCTGAATTACTGCTTTTGAAAGACAGTCACCTATTGACAAGATTTTGTAATTCAGTATAAACTTACGATGTTAAATTTTTGGCTTTACAAATTTACTTAAGTATCCTGATTATGTTTTCATTTTGTTTAGTGGATCTGTATTTCTCATTATGGTCTAGTTAAACATCCTTTGTTTGTGAGTTAAGTATCAGTTGTTATGTCGTTTAATTTGTTTTTTGTAATTTTTCATTTGTTATTTTCAATATATTAAGTCAACGGTGATTTATCGTGAACATTTTCTTCCCCATCCCCATAACATCATACCTTCCTGCGGACCTCAATAGGGCTCCTGCACATTCCACATTCCACATTTCTGTCCTTAGTTGTCTTTTTTTAGTCCTGTAAGTTTTCCTTTGCATATGGTTTGATTTTGCATATTTATTATCTACCGTCATATTTCCATGTTTGATGTGTATCCACCACCACTGTGTTATTTTACTATTTTTCCTGATTCATAGTAAGTCTCAATATTATTATTTTACTATTCTCTATTATCATATTATTTTATTAATATTGTTATTTTCATATCATTTTTATTTGTGTCTTGAGCAACGCTACATTGGTAGCAGAGCTAAGGTGTTCATTGAAAATATAGTCATTCAGAAGGTGAAATTAGTTACGACAGGAATCTAGGGCAAACTCTGACACGTTGAATTTAAAACATTGAAAATTTACATTTAAAGAGAGAATACCGAAACATTAGAAGGAATAAATAAAACATTTTAGAAAAAAATAGAAATAGCACTTACCAAGCAAGAGGAAGGGTTCCCGGAGGGGAGCCCTCGAGGACATCTGCTCTCGAGGACGGTCAGATGGAATAGACGTGGCCAAATTGCATAACACATGCGAAGTGGCAGAAGGCTGGAAACTGACAAATCACAATTGACCAATAGGATACAAATTCCACTAGATTCCTGTTTTTTTTTTTTGCCAATCCGAAACTCCGTTATTTTGGCCAATCCAATTGCATGAACATACCGTATATGGTCATATTAAGACAATTAGCAATTTCTCGAATATTCCTATTGCGACACCTGTTTCAACAGCGGTAACCGCACGTGCGATATAGGATGCCTGAAAATTAAAGCACCTTACAAAATTTTTCAAATGTTCCAAAATTACAATTCTTGATATATAGATCACTTAATCACTCTTGTAATGTTAACAATAAAGATTATACGTCCCATTCTTGAGGTTTCCCTAAATTACAATTTTTTTTCTAGTTACATAAAATTTGAATACAAAACTTACTTGAAAATACTTCTTGCATCTTGCAATGTTCATTCTGTCATGGTAAAACAGTATATTAAGAAACACAATAATCAATGATTTTAAAATAAAGGGTAAATAATAATTTAGATTTCCAAACTCAATAATTACTTTCACAACACACAATGTTTAGTTCCAGTTCCTGTCCCACCACCGGCGGCATTAACGACTCTCGCTAAGAATACCAATATAAATGGTCCGTTATAGGACATCATAAATTTTCCAGCTAACTCATTCCTAGTTGCCAGCGTTTCGCCCCCGTGTGTGAGTTAGCTGGAAAATTTATGATGTCCAATAACGGACCATTTATATTGGTATTATAAATTTACTCATTCGGAACAAATATTTCAGATTCCCCATGGGAATCAACATCGATATCATCTTGCTAACAACGCGAGTAAACAACCCAAGACCGTCCTTTTAATACATTGCCTGGCCAGGTTTCTAGAAAAGTATGACACAACATGCGCTCTTGTACTTTATTGAGTCTCCAATAGCCTATATACAAATGAATAGAACATTCTGTAAAACTTGAGTGACAAAGGTGTGTTGTTCTAGAATCTTACCCTGTGTTGCACAACATTACATCAGATTTATACATCATATTTACTGGTAATAATAAATTATGTACTATTAATAATGTGTTCTTACATTAAATAAAGTCGTATTAATAAACATACAGCAGAAGTATCGCGACATAACCTCAAATGTTCTGTTACACAAGATAGATTATACAGTATACAAATAATAAATGAAACTACCATAATTTATACCAAATAAAGTCCGTACTGACAACCTGTCATACATAACTACATAGATAATAATAATAATAATAATAATAATAATAATAATAATAATAATAATAATAATAATAATAATAATAATAATAATAATAATAATAATAATAATAATAATAATAGACATAAACAACTTCATAAATCGAAATACCAGCGTATATAGCTAAACCTCAAAAGTCATAATAATAATAACACCACCTACTAATCGAGCTTGATATTTTCACTATTTACCCATGAGTTTAGAGATCTGTTTCCAAGTTTTACTAGTCCATTACACACCTGCATCAAGGTCCTCTCCTTGTTTGCTTCATGATTCAAGCCTGATGGTTGAATTACTTCTCCTAGGTACTTGAACTTATTTACTTGATTAATTTTGCCAATTTTTAATTTTTTTATTCGTTATGCTCAACTAAGGAGCATGTGTGAATTTATTTAGCACAACGTTTCTCTTGTCTTCCCAAAATCTCTTCATCTTTTCACTGTGCTTCTTTTTTTTTGTGTTCTTCCATCCTTCCTGCAGCTTATCTTTTAGGTTGATCAGCAATTTATGTTTGTTTATGAGATTTCTGAATTTTTTCTGTCTTGCAAGATTTCTTCATTTATACCAATTTCCTGAAGATCTTTGTTTCCAGTTGTGATTTTTTTTGCTATTTGCTTTAAGTCTCACCGACACATGGGATAGGAAAGGCCTAGGAATTGGAAGGAAGCGGCCATGGCCTTAATTAAGGTACAGCCCCAGCATTTGCCTGGTGTGAAAATGGGAAACCATGGGAAACCATCTTCAGGGCTGCCAACAGTGGGGCTCGAACCCACTATCTCCCGATTCCTGGTCACTGGCCGCACTTAAGTGACTGTAGCTATCGAGCTCGGTAGTTGTGATTATTTAGAGATACTGCAAGATTTAGTATTTTCTTTGTTAGCCTATTGTTATCCATCCTGATCAGGTGACCATAGAATTTTAATCTTCTATTTCTAATGGTGTCTGTGATTTTTTCTGTTGCTTGATAGATTTCCTGTGATTTCCTTTTCATCCAAATACCATTTTTGCATTTAGGTCCTAGAATTTACCTCTCTTGCTTTTTGATGTTTTTTATTTGTGATCTTCCGCCAATTATCAGAGTTTCTGATGCATAAAGTGCTTCTAGTTTAACAACTGTGTTGTAATGTTATAATTTTGCGTTTTGAGATATAGATTTTTTTATCGTATCTGCTCCAGACAATTTTGTATGCTTTTTGTAATTTTGTAATTCTTTCTTTGTTTGCTGATTTATCCCATTTGGTTGTATAATTTTGCCTATGTATTTGAAGTTATCTACTTGGGAGATTTTCTCATATATAGTGATTAGAGGATGGTTGTTAAATCCTGATTTTGTACTTTTGTCTTTTCATATGAAATTTGTAGACCTGTTCTTGCTGCTGTTTCATAAAGTTTTTCTACAGACTGGAGTGCTTCTTGGTTTGTTGTTGGAGAGAATTGCCAAGTCATCTGCAGAGGCGAGAGGTCTACCAATATTGATCCCTTTAGTTCTATTTTTCCATTCTCGAACCACATTTTCCAGAACTATATTGAGTAGTAGGTAGTGGTGATAATCAGTCGCCTTGTCTGACCCCTGTTTCAAATTCAAATGACTCTGAAATTTCTCCTAAAAATTTAACTTTTGCTGTTATGCCTGTTAGAGTTTGCTTGATAATTTCCCTTGTTTTTCTGTTGATTTGAGAATCCTCAAGTATATTGAGTAAAATCTGTTGGTCTATTGAATCATAAGGTTTTTTGAAGTCAATAAAGGTAATTATTTGTTTTGTTTTACAAATTTGTAAAATGGTTTTTAGGTTTAAAATTTGTTCTGGGATAATGTTCCTTTTTGGAACCCGGCCTATATTCTCCAATGAGGTGGTCAGTTTGTTTTTCTAATCTATTCAATAGGGCTTTAGGGAAAATTTTGTAGATGACTGATAGTAAGGAAATCCCTCTGTAATTGTTTATATCTGATTTATCTCCTTTCTTGTGGAGTGGGAGAATTAGTGCATATATCCAGTTTTCTGGAATTTTCTCAGTATTCCAAATGTTCTGTATGATTTATTGAATTGCATAAGCCATTTTCTCACCACCTGTTTTCAACATTTCAGCAATTATCCCATCTTCTCCTGGTGCTGTATTATCTTTCAATTCTTGAATAATTTGCTTGATTTCTTCCAGAGTAGAAAGTTCTGAGTCTGGATTTGGTGTAGGTTTCTCAATGGTTAATTGGTTTTGTGGACTTTTGCAAGTTAATAGTCTTTTAAAGTAGACTACAAGAAGTTTGCAGTTTTCTTTGTTATTTGTTTCTAATGATCCATCTGGATGTTTGAAGCGAAGACTGGGTGCTTGGTAATTTTGCAATTCTTGTAGTAGTTTCCAGAGTTGTTTTTCTCGAAGTCTTTGTCTATTTCCTTCAGATAGTTAAGGTCTTGTTTTTGTTTTCCTGCTCTAATAATTTTGGATGTTTCCTTTTGTACTTTAAGGAATTCTTGCCATTTGATTTCAGATTTATGAGAGTACCATATTTGCCATGTTCTAATTCTTAATTCTATTGCTTTGTCACGTGTGTTATTTTACCTTCTGTGTTCCCGTTTTGAAGGTGGTGTGCCAGTTTTCTGGGATGCCTTGTATACTATATTTTATAGATTATTCCAGTCTGAGGGGACATCTGATTGTAAATTTGCAAGGAAACTATCGGAATTTAATTTGAAAAATTCTGGGTCAATTTTTAGTGTTTTCAATATTCTCATTTTGGACTTGTTGGGCAGAAACTTCACTTTTACTAAGGACAAGTAATGATCTGAATCTATAATTCCTTTTTTGACTTTAACATTTATGACTTCTTTTTGGTTTTGCCTGGTGATGGCTACATGATCAATTTGAAATTTGCCTGGATATTGATTGGGGGATCTCCAGGTCTTTTTCTTTCTGTGTAGGGCCAAGAAGTGTGTTAACTTTCATTTTAGCTTGAAGATTTTGCAGAAGTCTATTAACCTTTCTCCATTTCTGTTTGTTCTGTTATGTGCTGGATATAATCCTACTTTGCTCCTAAATTTCTTTTCTTTACCAATTTGTGCGTTGAAGTCTCCTAACAGTATTTTGACATGGTGTTTTGGTATTGTTACGGAGATATCCGTGGTAGGTAGAGGTGAAAGAAGGTGCGGGTGTGAATGGGTTTCAAGCTACGAAATTAACGGGCAATGTAAAATTAATTTAAAATTTAACTAGGTTATATTTTCTTTTCAAAACAAGAGATAACAATCATAACAGGTACAGAGTAGCAAAAAAGTAGGTACAATATTACTGGGTTCGGGCTCAGTGCCCTTACTTCATAACTCTTGGGCAATCAGCCCCGCCTTACTCCCAAAGAAAATTTTAGCCAAGGGGCAGAAAACCCCATTCATGCCCAGGAGCACTGGCTCCAAACATTACACATAAAGCCTGCACGAGGCATTCAGAAACAAATTTCAAAGAGCGATCCGCTCTCAAAATTGTAAGCCTATCACAAGGCCACACCAAACTCTACCTTCAAGCTGTCCTCTAAGGACGTATTTACAGGGGTAAAATACCCAAACTACGGAGGTCTATTACATGAAAAGAAGGTTGATTACATGACCTCTAAAATAACAATTTGAGAGGAGGCGAACTTGCACTCCTAATACACTTTGTTTTTAAAACCTAATCTGGCTCTGGGCCACTAACGCAAGGGCTAATCCCATACTACAGAGGTGACTTAGAGAAGAACACTTTACATTACATAAACGAAGAATAGTTTGAGAAAATAAGTTCACCTCAAAACAAATGTGAGTGGGAGCTCGAGAGGGTTAGCACTCTCTATCCCAATATGTAGCTTTACAAGAAAAAGATGAAAAGAGTAATTACATTTTAGGAAAAGGTTACATGATGGAAATGCTTCGAACCCGCCGCGAGTGTTAAACTGCCGACCTAGCAAGAAAAGAAGTTATTAATAGGCCATTACCTGGTGTTGAACGGCTGAAGAAGAAAGAGGCGCTTCCCGCCTCCTGCTATGTACTTAATACACTGAAAGATGGAACAGAAGTGGCCCGGAGACCCCAAAATCAGCAGTTTATATCCTCTCGCGGAAGATTCTAGGCGTTAGGGGAAAGAAAACACCCTCCCACAAAATCTTTATTGGCTAGGGAAAAGAAACCCCTACATAGAGGAAAAGAAACACATTATTGGTGGAAAATTAATTAAAGAAATTCGGGATTGGCTAGATCCAAACTAAGGGGAAAAAGAGGGGTATACAGCCAACTTAAACAATGACAGAAGGAAATTTAACAAAGAACAAACTCTTGAAATAAAAATTTCTCCAACAAAATAGTTCTTTGACTCCGCACTAGGTCGCACTATTGTTGATCTTCAGTAGTGTCCTCTAGAAGAGAAAGTTCACACTTCTTACTTCAAGCGAAACAAAAACACATCAAAAGTGACACAGTTCAAAAACTCAAAATTTTCCACGTGGTGACATCTTCTGAGAAAGTAGAGAATTAATAGAATAGATAAAGTTCAACCTTCCTCCAGAAGAGGAGTTTCAACTGGCGCAACTTTTAAATAAACGGTGTAGAGGTGTACCGCCCGGTACAGACCTCCCCCCCCAAAAGTTCCTCCAAGGGGTAACACAGAAGAACATAAGCTTTGTTTCCAAAATAAGGTCCAAGTTTTGATGTTGATATTAAGATTAATTGCGGAAGCATTTATAAGATTTTAGTAATTTGGTTGGTTGCAATTTCAAAATTTTGTTGTTGCAGGTGCAGTAAAGTTTTTCTGTTGTAGTAGTTGAATTTCTGAAGATAAACCTTTAATGCTTAAAAGTGAAGAAAAGTTTTGCAATGTCCTCCAAATATTGTTGTTGAATTCCCAAGTGTAATTATTGCTTATGGTGACTGTCCATGTAGTTGATGTAGATTGAGTCGGATGGCCAGACCGGCCGTTGCAGCTTGCGTCCAACGGAGGCCGCTCGGACCCCTCAAGTACCCTGAGATACCGCTCGCCCGCACTATGAGGGGAGCAGAGGTGTTGAAGTACGCCGCGCCCGCGGTGAACAGATACAGGCTGCGGGCATGTAGTAGGTCGTGCGCCGCACATCAGCCTTGGCCGGGAGGAGAGCTCCGGCTCGCCGTGCACATGTCGTCCTCGCTGGAGAGGAGGGGGCCCATCCCCCTCCCCAGTCGCTGCACGGTGCTGCGCGGCTGCGGGGGCGCTGAAACATTAAAGCTAGGCGGCAGAATTGTGTTGGACTATCATCTTCTTTGAGGGTACAGGCTTGTGGAGAGGTTGAGGGGCCAGCGGCGTGTAGATATCCATGGCATTTACTATTATGAAGCCACAGTGTAAGGTGGAGCAGGAGACGGGAGCGTGGTAATGGCCGTGGCAAGAACAGGATGGCAGTTTAACGTTTCGGGGCAGGTTTTACACAAGGCTTACATCTAAAACCAAAATATTACAGAAGGGGCAGAATGCCTTAAAAGTGAAACTCAAAAAAAAATATAACCTTCATATCCTTTCAAAATAATATGAAGCAAGTTAACACAGAAATTACACCGGTTTCACCTGGGACAGGTGAACTCTAAATATCCTCTCGGTGGCTGGATTACTTAGCAATAAGGTAACCGGCGTAAGAAAATCGAGAATGATACAAGGTCCATGAAATCTGGGGGCAAGCTTGCCCGCGGGAACAAAATTTTTGACCATAACCTGGTCACCTACCTTCAAAGTGGTGGGTCTCCGTCCACGATCATACCTTTCCCTAACCTTTTCATGAGACACTTTAAGATTGGCATTAGCCTTCTTCCAAAGATCTTTAATGTTATCCGGATCTATTGTCTCGGGTAGAATGTCATTCAAAGACCAGAGGTTAGAGAGCGGCGAGTTGGGAACAAACTTGAACATCAAGGAAGCTGGAGTAAACTTGTGAGATTCATGAACCGCCGAATTCAAAGCAAAAGCTATCCAATGCAGGGACGTGTCCCACCTGGAAGGATCTTCATGATGATAGGCAATGAGTGCGGACCTGAGATTACGGTTAACCCGTTCAGCCAGAGATGGTTGAGGATAATAAGCAGATGTAGTTACATGAGAGATGGACAAGTCAAAACAGAATTTACGAAATAAATTAGATGTAAAAGCCTTAGCATTATCAGATACAATATATTGACACGGACCAAAAGAAGCAAAAATAGAATTTAAGCAAGTAATTGTAGACTGAGCGGTAGCCAGCTTAGTCGGGAATAACCACGAAAATCTTGTAAAACCATCTACACATACAAAGATGAATTTGTTGGCATTCCCCTTTGACTGGGGGAAGGGTCCTACATAATCAATATACAGGCGTTCCATTGGGCGCGATGCTTGATGCGAAGACAAGAGGCCTACCTTGGTGGACATGGTTGGTTTACTGAGCAAACAAGATTTACAAGCTTTTACAAGTTCACGGATTTCACCGTCCATACCTTTCCAGATGAACATTTCACGAATCTTTTCACGAGTTTTAAAGATACCCAGATGCCCTCCTAATGGGGTCTCATGATAATACTTGAAGATCATAGGTACAAGAACCGCTGGAACAACAACTTTCATCAACTTATCATGCCTCGAAGGGCAACATAGAACACCATTCCTCAGAACATAAGGGACAGCATGTTCCCCAGAAGAAAGGGTTTCCATTATAGGAGCCAGCGTCGGATCTTCACGTTGGTATTTCTCAATATCCCTAAAAAGCATGGGAGCATCTGTTAGGATGGCATTAACCTCGGATAGTATGGACTCGGAAGGTGATGAACTAATAATACCAATATAAATGGTCCGTTATTGGACATTATAAATTTTCCAGCTAGCTCATTCTTGGTTGCCAGCGTTTCGCCCTCGTGTGCTAGGGTGGGCTCATCAGTTGGTACCTAGCACACCTACCACACCAGGTACCAACTGATGAGCCCACCCTAGCACACGAGGGCGAAACGCTGGCAACCAAGAATGAGCTAGCTGGAAAATTTATAATGTCCAATAACGGACCATTTATATTGGTATTATAAATTTGCTCATTCAGGACAAATATTTCAGATTCCCTATGGGTATCAACATCTATATCAGGTGATGAACTGTCGACCGGTTCGTGGGTTTCGACGTCGTTATGAAACATACGGCTGAGTCCATCAGCAACAACATTTTCGATACCTCTGATATGTCGTACATCAAATTGGAAGGCAGAAATACGGATGGCCCAACGGGCTATACGACCAGTACGACGCGGCCTACCTAAGACCCAGCTTAAGGCTTGATTATCTGTCTCCAGGTCGAATTTGACATGTTCCAGATAGAGACGGAACTTTTCTAAGGCGAATAAGACTGCCAACCCTTCGAGCTCATAGATGGAATACTTGGCTTCTTGAGCCGATAGAGTCCTAGATGCATAGGCGATGGGACGCCTCCCTAGTTCAGTCTCTTGAAGAAGGACTGCAGCTACAGCTGACGACGACGCGTCCGTTTGGACGATGAATTTCTTCGAGAAATCAGGCATAGCAAGTACAGGGGCATTACAGAGAGCTAATTTAAGATCTTCGAAAGCGGCTTGTTGAGAAGGTCCCCACTCGAATTTGATGCCTTTCCTACGAAGAAGGTTTAAGGGCGCCGCTCTATTAGCGAAGTTAGGAATAAACTTCCTGAAGAAATTCACCATACCAATGAATCTAGCGATACCTTTGATGTCCTTAGGAGGTTTAAAATCACGGATGGCCTGTGTTCTAGAATGATCGACAGCTACCCCATCGGGTGACACAATATGCCCCAGGAATGACATTGAGGGCTTAGCAAAGGCAACCTTGGACAACTTAACAGTTAACCCAGCCTTACGAAGGCGATCGAGAACTTCTCGCAGATGATCTAGGTGTTCTTCAAAAGTCTCGGAAAATACGACGACATCATCCAAGTAGTGATATAAGTACTCAAATTTGATGTCGGAAAAGACCCTATCTAGTAGTCTAGTGAGCACAGCTGCCCCCGTGGGGAGCCCGAAAGGCACGCGGTTGTATTCGTATAAATTCCAGTCCGTGGCAAACGCTGTAAGATGTTTAGACTCCTCGGCAAGGGGAATTTGATTATAGGCCTGATTCAAGTCCAAGATAGTGAAGAACTTGGCCTTTCGAAACCATGAAAAGCAAGAATGAAGGTCGGGAAGGGGCACAGATTGCAACACCACCTTCCGATTGAGAGCCCTGTAATCAATGACAGGCCTGAAGCCTCCTTGGGGTTTCGGGACTAGAAAAATAGGCGAAGAATACGCTGACTTAGAGGGCCTAATAATACCATCCTTCAACATCTGATCGATGATTTCTTTCAGAGCCTTCATTTTAGGTGGAGATAGCCTATACGGTGGAAAACGGACAGGAATCGAATCCGTAACCTCAATTTTGTATTCAATAAGGTCAGTAACACCAAGAGTATCAGAGAACACCTCGGGAAACGACTGACACAGTTTGCGAATACTATCAGCCTGGTCCTCAGGTAGATGTCTAAGGTCTAACAACATCTCATCCTGGGTAGGCGAAATAGATGAACATGATACAGAATTACACTTTAATAGTGGGATTTTATAACTAGAAGCAAATTTGAATGTGCACGACCTAGACCGGAGATCGAGCACAAGACCAGTGTGAGAAATAAAGTCAGCTCCCAATATAATGGGGCAAGACAATTGCTTGGCCACAAACAATTTAACTTTCCATGTAAACTTAAAAACACGAATTTTGACCAGTAAGGAACCTAGAATTTCTAATGGAGATGAATTAGCCGAAACGTATTGAACAGGAGAAGAGACATAGTCAGGGAGTTTACAAACAGATTTCAATTTAGAATACCAATCAGCCGAAATAATGGAACAAACACTGCCTGAATCTAAGAGAGCTGTTATAGGCTCGTTATTTAACTCAATCTTAAGAAAAGGAACAGGTGCGGGGGTATCCGCCGCAATCCTAAGACACTCTTTAGGGCATTCAAAAGATGAATTTGAAGGCTGGTCGTTCTCTGCATTTACAACCTGTTTACTAGGGGCTGAGTCTCGGGAAGATGGATGCCACTAGTCACTTTTTATTATTGGCATAGCTGGAATTTGCACCAGAAGTTGAGCAGGAGGGGGTGCTATTTGAGTTTGGGCAATTCTTGGCGATATGTGAGAAGGCCCCACACTTAAAACAGCCTTGTGATGACCCTGCTCCATTCCTTGTCCCACTTGACTTGATCAGAGGACACTTATTCCGCAGATGGTCAGGCGACCCGCAAGCATAACATTTACGGGGATTGACTGGTCGGCGAGGTGGAGGCCGAGTGTTACTAAAGGAAGGCGGGGGTTCTTTCGCGACACGCAAAGAATCGGCGTATCTAACTCCTTCCGCTGAGACTGCCAATGCTTCAAGTTCCGAGAACGTTTGCGGGCACGCCGCGAAACACAAATGTGACCTATAGGATGGTGAAATACCTTCCACAATAGCTTGTACAATTTGATCCTCAGGGAAGTGAAGAGCAAACACCCTAGTATAAAACTTAATATCTTGGATGAAGTCTGCCAGGTTTTCATCCAAGCGCTGTACCCGATAATAGTATTTCTGAATAAGGGAGGACCTGGCCCTAGCCGGGATGAAGTTAGCTAGCAAATGGGCATGGAAATCCTCAATAGAAGATTGCTCAGCGATGGCTCTAACTATTTTGTCAGATAGAACACCAATAGCATAAGGATAGATAATTTGCAAAATTTGACATGGGGAAAGAGAAAACACAAGGGCATGATCCTGAAATTCCACTAGAAATCTTAAAAATGAAATTACGTCACTGGTGGTGTTGACGGAAAACTTAGAGATACCTCTAAGCAACATTGCCAATGGATGAGGCAAGCTGCTGAACCCAGGTGACATAGTCGTTAAAGGTTTCAATGGCAAAGAAGTTAATTCAGAGCGGATGTTACTCAATGACGCACGGCGTTCAGATTCGTTGTTCGATGGGGCAGAGATAGTTTGAGCAGCAACGGTTATCCCATTGACTTCTCCCTGAGGAGGCTCTTCCTCGTTACCTACATTCACCGTGGCGGGTTGATCAGTTTTGGGAGGAGCTTCGCCGGTTAGCAATTGAGTGACCTTATTAGACAATTCAGAAATAGTTTCAAGGAGCGTATTAGCTTGCTTCCTCTGAACGTCATTCACCTTTAGAGACAACAGATCATTAACTCTATTTGCAAAGTGATACAGCCTGCCTTGCACACGCTTAATTTGATTAGGAGATGGATCGTTTTCATCAAAAAAGCTGACTACCGATGCTAGCCCAGTAATATTCTCGACAATCGTGGAAAGAGAGTCATCAATTTCTTTCTCTCCCAAATTGGGGATGGAAATGGGCAAATCAAGGGACTCTCTAAGCTTGTTAGTGTCTATTGCAACCGTGCCTCCAGATTGAACGTTTCTGATAGTTAACTCATATATCAACTCCTCTTTGCGCAAGTAGTTAAGGAGGAGAACATCGCGAGGGCTGGGCATGATGACAGAACAATTTTGAAAAACTCAAAAAATTCCAGCAACTGAGAAAACTGTTAGAGTTCGAATTAAAGCAATGTTTAGCCGTCAAAAGGGGCTAAATTGAGACCCATTCAACCACGCTCTGCTACCACTTGTTACGGAGATATCCGTGGTAGGTAGAGGTGAAAGAAGGTGCGGGTGTGAATGGGTTTCAAGCTACGAAATTAACGGGCAATGTAAAATTAATTTAAAATTTAACTAGGTTATATTTTCTTTTCAAAACAAGAGATAACAATCATAACAGGTACAGAGTAGCAAAAAAGTAGGTACAATATTACTGGGTTCGGGCTCAGTGCCCTTACTTCATAACTCTTGGGCAATCAGCCCCGCCTTACTCCCAAAGAAAATTTTAGCCAAGGGGCAGAAAACCCCATTCATGCCCAGGAGCACTGGCTCCAAACATTACACATAAAGCCTGCACGAGGCATTCAGAAACAAATTTCAAAGAGCGATCCGCTCTCAAAATTGTAAGCCTATCACAAGGCCACACCAAACTCTACCTTCAAGCTGTCCTCTAAGGACGTATTTACAGGGGTAAAATACCCAAACTACGGAGGTCTATTACATGAAAAGAAGGTTGATTACATGACCTCTAAAATAACAATTTGAGAGGAGGCGAACTTGCACTCCTAATACACTTTGTTTTTAAAACCTAATCTGGCTCTGGGCCACTAACGCAAGGGCTAGTCCCATACTACAGAGGTGACTTAGAGAAGAACACTTTACATTACATAAACGAAGAATAGTTTGAGAAAATAAGTTCACCTCAAAACAAATGTGAGTGGGAGCTCGAGAGGGTTAGCACTCTCTATCCCAATATGTAGCTTTACAAGAAAAAGATGAAAAGAGTAATTGCATTTTAGGAAAAGGTTACATGATGGAAATGCTTCGAACCCGCCGCGAGTGTTAAACTGCCGACCTAGCAAGAAAAGAAGTTATTAATAGGCCATTACCTGGTGTTGAACGGCTGAAGAAGAAAGAGGCGCTTCCCGCCTCCTGCTATGTATTTAATACACTGAAAGATGGAACAGAAGTGGCCCGGAGACCCCAAAATCAGCAGTTTATATCCTCTCGTGGAAGATTCTAGGCGTTAGGGGAAAGAAAACACCCTCCCACAAAATCTTTATTGGCTAGGGAAAAGAAACCCCTACATAGAGGAAAAGAAACACATTATTGGTGGAAAATTAATTAAAGAAATTCGGGATTGGCTAGATCCAAACTAAGGGGAAAAAGAGGGGTATACAGCCAACTTAAACAATGACAGAAGGAAATTTAACAAAGAACAAACTCTTGAAATAAAAATTTCTCCAACAAAATAGTTCTTTGACTCCGCACTAGGTCGCACTATTGTTGATCTTCAGTAGTGTCCTCTAGAAGAGAAAGTTCACACTTCTTACTTCAAGCGAAACAAAAACACATCAAAAGTGACACAGTTCAAAAACTCAAAATTTTCCACGTGGTGACATCTTCTGAGAAAGTAGAGAATTAATAGAATAGATAAAGTTCAACCTTCCTCCAGAAGAGGAGTTTCAACTGGCGCAACTTTTAAATAAACGGTGTAGAGGTGTACCGCCCGGTACAGGTATCTTATTTGAAACTTCCTCCAGCAGTTCCCAGAATTCATCTACTTTACTTGGATCTTGGATGTTTCCCAATTTGTCCGAAAGGAGTGAGATTCTTTCAGAAGGAGACGTGAAATTGAATACACAATTGGTAAGCCTTTTTTTGACTGCAAAGTTTGTGCCGAACTGCAGTGGAGTTTTGGGGAAGGATATTGCTGGCTTCCCTTTATAAATTCTGTAGCTCCTTGATTCCATGTGATTTTCGTCTGCATATCAAGTTTTGTGTATTGAAAGACTTTGAATGTCAAATTTGTCCAACATATCTATTAGTTGTTTTAATTTGTCAGTTTTAAGTAATGTGTTGATGTTTAAAGTATTCGGTGGAAGAGATATGGGAGCTCCGATTCATTCCCCATGATGTTCTCGGTCCCTCAGAATCCGATGACCGAGATAAACTAATACTTGTATATAATTGATTTTTCAACTGACGTTCCCATCATGCTAACAAGTTGAAGATAGCGGGGAGATCGATCCAAGTCGGTCTCAGGGATACAACTAAGGTACTGAGTCTTAGAGGTTGCCTCAAGATATTTCCTGGCTGTTATTTTACGGCTTTCAGCCAACCCTCCTCCTATATCCGGGCTCGGTACCGGTAACAGCAACCACTGAGGTATCCAATCCACCCAGTGGCAAATGCAGGTGGAGTTATTATTATTATTATTATTATTATTATTATTATTATTATTATTATTATTATTATTATTATTATTATTATTATTATTATTATTATTATTATTATTATTATTATTATTATTATTATTATTATTGAGTTTATGATCATGCAATAAGTCTCTACTGCTCTAACATTAATAATAAAGAGATTTTGTTTTTGAGAAGTCTACCAATGTTGATCACTTTAGTTTCATTTTTCCATTCTCAAACCACTTTTTCCAGAACTAGATTGAATATTTGTGGTGATAATCAATCACCTTGTTTAACCCCTGTTGTAATTTCGAATGGCTCTGAAATTTCTCCTAAAAATTTAACTTTCGCTGTTATGCCTGTTAGTTTGTTTGATCTTTTCCCTTGTTTTTCTGTCAACTTGACATTCTTCAAATATGTTGAATAAAGTCTGTTGGTCTATTGAATCATAGGCTTTTTTGAAGTCATAGGTTGTTTGTTTTGTTTTATGAATTTGTAAAATTGTTTTTAGGTTTAAGATCTGTTCTGGGCATGATCTTCCTTTTCGAAACCCTGCCTGATATTCTCCAATGAGGTGGTCAGTTTCTTTTTCCAATCTATTCAATAGGGCTTTAGAGAAGATTTTGTAGATGATTGATAGTAAGCAAATCCCTCTGTAATTGTTTATATCTGATTTATATCCTTTCTTGTGGAGTGGGAGAATTAGTGCATATTTCCAGTCTTCTAGAATTTTCTCAGTACTGGTATTCCAGATGTTCTGTATGATTTATTGAATTGCGTAAGCCATTTTCTCATCTCCTGTTTTCAACATTTCAGCAATTATCCCATCTTCTCCTGGTGCTGTATTATGACAAAGTACCCAAGAGAACGAAATTGACATTATATAAACAGTATTTCATACCAATTATAACATACAGACTAGAAACACTGGTAACTAATAAGAGACAAGATAATAAGATCCAAGCAGCAGAAATGAAATTTTTAAGAACATCAGTTAAAAATACAAGAAGAGATAGAATTCAAAATATTAAAATCAGAGAAGAGCTAAATATAGAACCATTAGTACAGAAGAAACAGAAAGCAAGACTGAGATGGTTCGGACATGTAAAAAGAATGAGAAAGGAACGGGTAGCAAGAAGAGAATTGGAAAGAGAAGTTAAGGGGAAGAGACTAGTTGGAAGACCAAGAAGAAGGTGGATGGATCAGATTTGGAAGGGCATTAGAGAAGCTGGATTGGATGTGGTGGAAGTAATGGAGCAGGAAAAGTGGAAGGACAGAAAGGAGTGGAGGAGGCTTGTTAACCACACCCGGGCAACTGGAGTGGGACATTGATGATGATAATGAAGGAAATAAATTAAATTAAATGGAATTTTACCTCAGTCTTGATAAAACAAGAGTGCTGTTATTTGTTATTATTTGCAGTAGAATTGTCAGTTTGATTCACAAAATGCAAAATTCTTCTGAATAAATATTTCTTACCTATCCTTAGCTTGAACCTTTGGAAGGATTCACGATTTATTTGATCAAGAATAGTCATCAATGCAACAGCAAAATCCACCAGAATGAATATGTTGTGCTCCTCTTGTCTTGTTGCATCCTGGAAATAATCAAAAAAGAAATAGTAGTAATTCAAAAAGAAATATGTTCAATCATTTTTCCAGAAATAGGTGTATTTTATATTTGCCTAGCCACTGCCACCTTCAAATCACTGACACTTGTAACAAAAGAGAAATATATCATTGAGATCAAAGATGTATAGTACACGTATTGAGCTCTTATCCTACCAGCTCTGTATGGAGCAGAAACAGATACTTTTGCAAGCAGGACCTGAATAAATATGAGGTCTTCCAATTGTGGTACTTACATTGGATTCTAGGATTAGTCAATGTGGTCATATCCAGAATGATGCCTTTATGATGTGTTGCTGTGAACAACCAACAGTTGATGAAGAAATGCAAACAGCAATATCCAACGCAGTGGAAGATTTAGAGAACAGCTCCAAAGAAACCTTGGGCCAAGCAAATCATGAATGAGCCACAGTATCTCAGACTCTGCTTCATAGATGGAAAACAAGTGTAACTGAGGGTGCGTGGCAGAAGATCCGCAGAGCGAACACAATGATTAACCCCTTTGGTGGGCGATGCGGCTACAAGTCACTTGCTCGGCGGGGCACGCGGATATATCCGCCGATTCAAATTACATTTTTTTCCTCCGTTGCCTGCCTGCAGAGGTTTATTTCCTTTTCAGCAGCGTATTATGGATGAGTCTGCTCTCTGATGTGAATATTTCCAACTATGTTTTCCCAATACCAATGTGTCATCCACGATTTGCATAATAAAGAACGCAGCTTACGTCCGGGCAAGAACGACCTAAGGACTAATAGCTTCACGCTAAAGCTTTAGCTCATCGCCTAATCGTCCCTTGGATGTAATAATATTGCTGTAGAAGGGATTTCTAGAGATGATGATACTGAACAGGCCTCTCTGATGACATTTTAGAACTGTGACCTCATTTATTATCCCCAGTCTTGAGTTCTTCCTTCACGACTGGAGTGTGTGTTTACTGCGGTTAACACAACATTTATTACCATACACATCCGTAATGCAGGCACAATTAATGATTTCCATCCAAACTGCAGAGATCAGGGTTCTATTCGATCCTTTTTCTTACATCTTTTCCACTAAAATGTCTAAAAGAAATTACCGGCCCCTCACCATTGGAGGAAGACAATTTACAGGTCATGATAAATGAAATGTTGGAATTTAGTGGGGAGAATAGTGATATTAGTGAAGTAAGTTCTGCCGAAGGGGAATTTGTAAGTGACAAGAACATACCTGGGATAAGTACTGCAGGCTCAAATGTACAGGGTTCGGGCCCAGCTGATGTGAATGTTCAGCAGTCGCAAAAGAGACAGCACGTGTTAGATTCCAGTTCAAGTAGTGACTGTGACAGTGACAGTGGTGATGATAATACTGATTACAAATCAACTAGTGCAAGTTCTTAGTCATCTTATACGGAAAATGGACAAAGAAGGTCCTGCTTTGATCCAAAATTCCATCGTGATGTAAAGGGAGAGTTTTTACGGAAAACAAAAATGAGCAAAATATTTTAATCACTTTTTTATGATGATATATGCCAGAACACAGCTTAACAGACAAGAGATGCCCAGCAGGAAATCGCACATAAAACCCAGTTTAGTAAGATGAAACAAAGGAGTCGAGATAAAGACTGAGTCCAAACAAATAAGGACGAAATAAAGCTTCTTATTGCCATACTGTTGCCGCAGGGGATTGTACAGAAATGTAAATTAGGACACTATATTTATCGCATTTGCTTGTTCACTACGCCTATTTTCTATGAGCTGATGCCACAGAAGAGAATTTTTTCTCGCCGGACAATGTGGTCTAGATGGTTGAGGCACTGACCGGCCTTCTGATCCCAACCTGGCAGGTTTGATTCAGGCTCAGACCTGTGGTATTTGAAGGTGCTCAAATACGTTGCCTCTTGTCAGTAGATTTACTGGCATGCAAAAGAAATCCTGTGGGACTTAATTCCGGCACCTCAGCATCTCCGAAAACCCTAGAAGTAGTTAGTGGGATTTAAAGCCAATAACATTATTATTATTATTATTATTATTATTATTATTATTATTATTATTATTATCCTCCACAGCCTTTTACATATCTCTGACAATGAGGGGAATAATGGACAAATTCCTCTCAAAATATACAAGTATTTCACCACTTGTTAGCAAAATTTTTGGAAGCTTATACACCTGATGGCAAAGTATCAATTGATGAGAACCTGTTGCTATGGAAAGGGTGGCTAGGGTGAAAAGTTTACATACCAAGAAAATGATCGCGTTTCGGAATGGAATCATATAAATTATGCAACACCAAGAAAGGTTATATAACATGATCTGCTTCTGTGTGTATCATAATGAACAGCTGTAAAAGGCATAACACTGTGAAGACTGCAAATACTGTACATATTGCCTGTATTGTAGTGTAATAGTCTGTGTGAGTCAGTTATTAATTATAGGTAGGCTATATAAACTTGATCCCTCGAAAACGCTAACCAACATACCAGAAAATTTCATGAGTATTATAATTTATTCCATTGTAAATGATTTAAGTACATGTGACCTTTGTAAATCTACAATTTACATATACAGAAACATTTATTTCCAGGCAGAGATTGTTAGTAAACTCCCTAAATTATTCAGGTAAAAGTTTCTGTATAAACGAAAACCAGACCTTTGCTCTATAATCATCTTTGGGTCTAGGTGTCCTGTATTGCCGGTTAGGTTGATGGGGTTAGAGATATGGTGGTACGTCCTGTTTGAGTTAATCTATTTTCTACTGCATGAAGGATGCTTTCCCTTATATTCTGCACATCTCCCTTGATGGTCGAAATCCGGTTTTCTATCCTTCCTTCAACAGCAGAAATATGGCTCCCAAATTTTCCCTCAACAGCAGAGATACAGCTTTCAAAATTTCCCTCAATGGTAGAGCTTCTCCCCTCAACCTGTTGCTTTGTGCCAGAAACCTGCATTTCCACCTCCTCCTTGAGGTTCAAGATATCCCTTTCCAGCTGGCTTACTCTACTATCGATCTGTTCAACCTGACCCACTTTTAACCTGATGTCCGATATTTGCTGCATTAATCGATTAGTGACATCACTAATTTGTGATGAAATTTTGTCATTTTCAGTTGAAATTTTCAATTCTAGGTCCTGTTCAACCTTCTTTTTTTTTTGTCTTTATGTCGCACCAACACAGATAGGTCTTAACAACAACATATTAAATGTTTAAAGTGTTATATGTTGACTGGTGACACTATCGACATATTAAATACTGTTTCATTTAACATTGTGTCCACACTTAATTAACACGTTAAACCTGACTTCCTTTGTTTATATACAAGTAGTTCATCATATCAATTTGTGGTAATACATGGAAAATCTATGCACATTATCTGAAGAGTTTTAGATAATGATGCAAGTTTACTGTACCTCTATGTTTGGTTTTATTTCTATATTTGTGTAGAATGGGACTAGATCTCATTTTAGTCAACATGTATAATTGGATTAGGGTTTCTATAGGTATGAATTTAGTGACCAAAATTTTTTATAACTTGCGATTTCCTGTGTACCATGTGTCTAAGGTCTTTCAATTTTGAGTTTCTGATACTGACTCCCCTTTTAAAAATAAATGTTGTAATCCAAAGGCAGTTACCCTCTCCATTTTCTTTCATAGCAAAAGGCTACGTTGCATCACCTCTCAGGGTTCCATGCCGCTCCTGCAGCTGTCGAGCTCGGTAGTTTGGAAGTGCTATCAGTGTGGAAGAGTGGGACACCTGAAGAACAAGTGCCCAGCCTTGACGTCAGAAAACTAGGTCCGGCCCATTCTGGATTGAGGGAGGATGGAAATGGGATCAGGAATGCGCTTCAAGACCTGACAGACAAGCAACCCTGGTCAAGTAGGAGAGGGATTGATCAGACTGTGAGTAGAACAGGCCAACACTGCCCAGCTATCATCTTAAGTAGTGGCAACGAGAAATTTTCAGCCATACTTGACAGCCAAGCAAGCCATTCATTTGTCAACGGGACTGTTGCCAGATTACTACTGCATATGAAGTGTGACCATCTCGGAAGGGTAGTGGGAGCAGCGGATGCGGTGACCTATTCCATCCAAAGGACAGACTAACCTAACCACTAAATGTATGAGCATGCCTATTGTAATTGACATTGCAGTGATTCAGAACCTGATACCGGGCCGATGACCTCGATGTTAGGCCCCTTTAAACAACAAGCATCATCATCAGCAGCAGAACCTGATACCTGACATCATATTAGGTCATGACTTTCTGGTAGAATACAATACTATGCAGCTCATGAAGTCTTTTTGGGGAAAGACAGACGTCTGAGGGTCGCCTGGCATGATGGAAATCTCCGGACTCGCAAGGATACAGAAGTTGACGTAGACCTGGGAGATATCCAGTTAACATATCTTTGACCGAGTGAAGAAGAGGAGCTGAGACACATCTTAAAGGACTTTCCAGAAGGCATCACCAATAAAATAGGATGGACTACCCCGGTAACGCACACCATTGAATGCAGCGCTTCCTCACCCATCAAGCAACGTCCATATCCAATCATCCCGGATAAACGCAACTTTGTCATCCAGAAGATTCAAGAGATGGAAGGGCAAGATCTCATCGAACCCTCTACATCCTGTTGGGCTTCACCTATTGTCCTACCAAAGAAGAAGAATGGGGAGTATCGACTATGTGTGTACTTCCACAGGTTGAACGAGAAGACCGTTAGTGATGCCTACCCCATGCCTGACCTGAAAGACTCACTGAAACAAGTAAGTGGGTCTAGGATTTTCAGCACGCTGGATCTCAACTCCAGATTCTGGCAAGTGGAGGTCGAGGAAAGTTCTAGACCACTGCCTGCCTTCATGACACCGAGAGGATTGCACCAGTTTGCAGTAATGCCCTTTGGATTGAAGAATGCTCCTGCCGCCTTCATGCGACTGATGGATAAGTTATTATCAGGATATATTGGAGATTTTTGCCAAGTGTATCTCAATGACATTTTATTCACAGCAAGAATTTTCAAGAACACCTGGTACATCTGAGGAAAGTGCTGGAATGACTGAAGATTCATGGACTAAGTGTCCAGTCCTGCGTAGAATATCTTGGCCATGTCCTAACTTCTGTAGGCTTAGAAAGGCAACCGGAGAAGAACTGAGCTATTGAAGAAGCTGAATGCCCGCAGACCAAGCGACAAGTATGTAAGTTCCTTGGCTTTTGTGGATGGTATAGCAGCTTCGTGCCACACTTTGAAGCGAAGGCAATACCACTCACCGATCTACTCCATACCAACCACCCGTTCCAATGGACCAGCAAGGAAGAGGCAGCATTCCAAGGCATTAAGGCTGTAATATGCAACACTCCCTGTTTAGTCCATCCCGACCCTCAACGGAAGATGAGCCTGCAGACGGATGCCAGCGACTCTGTCTTAGGAGCAGTGTCATTCCAGGAGAGGAGTGATGGCAGAAGGGACATCATCGAGTACGCTAGCAGGAAGCTATCTCCCACCGAACAACGCTACTGCACTGCCGAGAAGGGTCTTAGCTGTGGTGTGGGCCATGGGCAAATTCAAAGGCTATTTGGAAGCTCTACACTGATAACGTTGCTCTCAAATAGTTGAACTCGGTCTCTGGCTCAAAATCTAAATTGATGCGATGGGCTCTGTTTATCACAGAATTTGATTTTGATATGTGTCACGTCCCAGGAGCAACGAACACAGGAGCCGACAGCTTATCTAGGCACTTGGCGATGGAACCTGAAGCTAGGAGCACCATTGTCAAGAGGGAGTTCCCACAAAAAACACCAGAGTGAGACTAAGAAACCTGTCCTTATGACCATCAAGAAGGAACTTGATCTGGGAGTAATCAAACAGTGACAGGAACAAGACAAGCCCTGTAGGACCATGACGCAGTGGTTTAGGAAACAGAACACCAATAGACAACTTGTCCCGAGGGAATTCAAGATGTGCTACAAGAACTTCCGGGTTGACGGAGGACTCTTGATGTACAGGTCGCACCTCTCTGACACGCCTGCAGTAGTGGTGATTCCCAGACAGCACACGACAGACATCCTTGAGAAGTTCCACGATAGCACTGAAGCCAGGACAACACACTGTAACTTCCGGAATCGTACTGGGTAGATGAGAACGATGGAGAATATTATGTACACTGTATCTATGTATTAAGCACTCTAGAATATTCGATAAGGTATTTTTTGTAATGTATCTTTTTAGAAGCCTGGCCAGGCATATATTTAAGGAGGTGATCTTGACAGTAGAGAAGAGTTATTGTTTAATAAAGTTATGGTGTAGCAGGAGTGTACTTGTGACCTCGATTTGTTGTGACATGTAGCGGTTGCAGTCTCCATGTTGAAGTGATAGACAGTTGTTAAGATGGCAGCTTTGTTGATATGTGTATTTTGCTAGTGACAGCAGTGATTAAGGTTATGCGTGTGTTTAATTTGTAAATAGATATGAGTAAATAACTGTACCAACTGACAGCATTTCGTGTTGCGTCTTTGTGGATACATTAAGATGGTCAGATGATCAAAGACACAGATGCTACCTCGCTCCCACTGAAGAAGTGAGGTAAGATTGAGAAATAGGAAATGGCGCAAGCACCAAAGAGAATCAATCAGAATGCAAAATTCACCTTCAACTTTCACATTCACCAATTACATTTAATTTTATTTTCTCCAATCAAAAGTCTCTTCTTTCTTGCTGACACAGTGATAATAAATGTTCAAGAAAAGTCTTCATTTATGCAACAGGAAGCATGGTTCCAGAACTGTGCATGTAGGTATAGTATGTTTCACAATAATTGACCAAAAATGAAAATATTGAAATCCACAGATTAATGATAATTTTAATGAAAATGAAAATCCATAGCCTGTTTCCAGTCATTTGACCAGGTTAGGAATGGAATGAATGAAGCCCCCATCTAGCAGCGAGGATAGGAATTGTATCGGTTGCCGCAGCCTGTTGCACTTCTCTGGGGAAATGATTAATGAATGACAGATGAAATGAAATGTTATTGGAGAGTGTTGCTGGAATGAAATATGACAGGGAAAACTGGAGTACCTGGAGAAAAACCTGTCCTGCCTGTGCTTTGTCCAGCAAAAATCTCACATGGAGTGACCGGGATTTGAACCACGGAACCCAGTGGTGAGAGGCTGGCGCGCTGCCGCCTGAGCCACGGAGGCTGAATGATAATTTTAATATAACCCGTAAATAAGTATTTTTAACAAACAATTTAAAATGATCTGGACAGGTCCAGGTTTATGAGATCGAAACAATTCTGCCAAGTCCAAAATTTCAGACCAAACATAATAAAATGTTATACAATTTTTTTTTAAATTCACTGGTGGAAATAGAATGTGTTACACCATGAATACCTTGACCGAATGCCACCAAACTGATACCCCAGTATTTCCATGCCTGTGAGACGTGTTGATTAAAATTTCATCCTCATATGACTTAATTGTTAGTACAGGAAACACCATTCCTAAAGATGGCGGCTGGTGTGTGCACATGATGGCTTTTGGGTGTGTCTAACGTTACTCTCTCTTTTCAAGTAGAGATCGCAATACTGCATGCCTAGAGGATGTGTACGGGCAGCTTATCTCCATCATTCGGACTTTGTGAAAGGTTGAATCATGGGCATGAGGGATATGGGGGCTTCATACCGACAGATTGCACAGACAGATGTTTGTAGTGCAATGACTGCAGAAGGAGTAGTGATGAGATAGACTCAGGACAAGAGTGTGGCATGAAGAGCAGGCACATGTCCTTCCAGAAGGTCCACACCGAGGGAAGATCATGGGATTTGTCGGCTGGCTCTGACGAGCAGACGGATGACAACAGCTCAAATCTGGGTAAAGGTTACAGGCAGAGTGTCACCACAAACTGTCGGGAATAGATTACTGGAAACTGGGTGTGATCTCAAGTTGCCATGCGTTGTTTACCGCTGATACCAAACCACAGACAGCTAACACTTGCATGGAATAGAGCCAGAGTCAACTGAGGCATCAAGTGGAATTCTGGGGAGTTCAGCGATTAGTATCCTTTCTGTTTGTGGAGGTCAGATTGACATGAACATGTCTGTAGACGACCTGGTGAAAGGCCGCAGGAAGAAGGGATTATCAAGGCACATACCTCTCTAACTCCTGGAATTATGATGCGGGGAGCAATTGGATATGACAGGACGGATTTGGTACTTGTTGAAGGAAGACTAAATGCTCGCCAGTATGTGGCAAGAATCGTAAACCCTGTTGTCATACTCTTCATGATGAGGGTACCAAATGGCATATTCTTGCAGGATAATGCATGAGCCCATAGTGCAGATGACACCAGAAATGCCTAGAGGATTGTTTGGATCCTGATTTGTCACCCATAGAGCATGTCTGGGATGTGATGGGAAGACATACTGCATACGGTCATACCAGCTTCATGAAGTGACAAAACATGTGTTTCAGGCATGGCAATAAATCCCTGAAGATGACATTTGGAGGCTGTTTGCTTCCATGCCACACTGAATACAAGAGTTATATGTGCCCGTGAGGGTCATAACTCATACTGATGATAATGGGGATGGACAGTTCTGAATAGACTGAAAGTTTAATCATTTAATACCTGTTGTGATGAACATCTCCACAAAGTTTGATAAATATTGGATTGGTACTTCATGGTGTAACACTTTCCATTTCTGCTAGTGTGCAATAAAATAATAAATTTCAAATCAATTCCCACTGCTCTCTTTATACTGCCACACAAGAATGGAGGAACTTAATTTCTTTAGCTTGAAGATGACTTTTTGTTGATCCAGTAAGTGTTGCTGCTTTCAGTCCATACATCATTATAGGTACCATTTACAGTATTTTGTACAAGTTGACCTTGAAAACTAATGGAAATATTTCATCCCCAAAGTATTTGACATACAGCATGATAGAATTTGGAAGCTTTCTGTATTCTGTTGCTGATCTCTTGATGTATGTTAGTGTCTAAGGACAGAACACTACTTAAGTACTAGAAGTTATCTACAATATCAGTCTCCTTATTTTCAATTCTTAGATGAACAGGTGGAGAGTTTCTAATTATCACCAAGTCAAACATCTTGATTTTACTGATTTTAGGACCTAAGGTTATAAAAGCTTCATGCCAAAGATCTAGTGAAACTTGTACTTCCACTTCCACCTCACCCCATACAATTACATCCTCAGCAAAAGCCAGGGCATTAGCTGTTGGACCTTTCTTTTAACTACTTTTAAAACTTCATCCATTATGATTATGAAGAGGATTGGTGAAAGACAACTTCCTTCCTGGACTCCACTCTTTGTTTCAAACTAACCTGACCTTCCATCCTGGACCTGGACACAACTCTTAGTTTCATCACATAACTTTACTTGTGCTATGATGTCATCGGGCACTTTCTTACGTCTGAAACATTTCCATATTTGCCTGTGTGGTACATGGTCAGGTCATATGCTTTCTTGATGTCCAGAAAAAGAGTTATAAGTGTTTTACCTTTCTACCAATACTTTTCATAGAGTATTCTGGTGGCAAAAATAAGGTCTACGGTTGAATTTATGAGGTCTAAATCCATGTTGCTCCTCCTCAAGTGTAGGTTCAACATATTTTTACTCTTCCTCTCAAGGACTGAATCATAGATTATTGAGGCCATCTGTTCAATTTGGTATTGTTAAAATATTTACCTGAAACTACTTGTATTGCATTCTTTTCATTTATATACACGGCTTTCGAATTAAAATGCCAACAGCCGCACAGTCCTTTTAGTGAGCGAGCTCCTCCTGGTTGACATAGCGAGTGGCCTCAGGGTACAGACAGTTCCAAAAGTGTAATTAGTCAGCATTCAGCCCACTTAACAGCACAGGGTTACTGTATTGACCAGAAGCTCACCATGAGTTCTCTACAGCCAGCAGGGTTTTAATTTGAAATACCTGTATTTCAGTACCCTCTGAAGAGTGAAAACATGGCTAAGGAACACTATGGGAGATGACTGTCTTTCTCTCTATGCATGCTGTTCACTCACTGTAATTATACAGAAGAAAACAGGAAATCATTCTTGCATAAAGTGATTGATATTTATGGACAAGAACCTAGGTGGCTGCACTTTTTATTTCATGCTCAATTTAGTGAAGCTGCTACTAGCTCAAATAGTGTATAAAATTAGAGGTGCGTCAGATTATTGCTTTTCCTTATAAATTTAATTCTCAGAACTGGCTATTTATTAATTTTCCTCTTTCCTCCTCATCCACCTGATTTCTCTAATTTTCAAACTGCTAACAAGATTGAGTCCTGTGGTTGCCCTTGCTCACAAGAGGTGGGATTTGCTTGCTGTACAGGCAATTTTTCTACTAGCTGTGCATTACTGGAGCTGCCAAAGGTTGTTTTGAGGGGAAATACATCTATGAGAAACAATACCCCGATTTTAACAGTCACATCTGCTTTATGTAAGTGTGCCCCCTGAATCCAACATTACTAGCTCCTAGTCCCCCTTTTTCTGGCATGGGACTGGCACTGGAAATAAAATCTTCAAAGGTGGAATTAACCACTGCCATCCATCCTGGTAAACTAACTTATTATAGCACCATTGCATTATAGCTATTTGAGAAGTATGAATGACACTTCTCTTATAGTTGGTCACTAAATCTCATCTGAAACTAAATCTGAATCTATGTTAAAATGTTTGTTCACTCAGCGACTCCACTCAATCTGAATAATAATAATAATAATAATAATAATAATAATAATAATAATAATAATAATAATAATAATAATAATAATAATAATAATAATAATAATAATAATAATAATAATAATAATAATAATAATAATAATAATAATAATAATAATAATAATAATAATAAATATAATTATAATTATTTTTCTACTAGTTATGCATTACTGGAGCTGCCAAAGGTTGTTTTTAGGGGAAATACACATATGAGAGACCATCCTCTGGTTTCAACAATTATTATTATTATTATTAACAGTATCCACTATCACTATGGAAGAATTATCCCCTGTGGAAAAGCACCTGGTGTAGATGATATCCTAGCCAAAGTATGGAATCTCCTTTAAAAACAACATATAGTTTGGCTTACTGACTTCTTCAAATGAATTATTAAGAAGGACACAGTACCCAAGGCTTGGCAGACCAGTATCACAGTTCCAATTTGGGAAGGAAACGAAGACACACATGAATGTTCAAATTATAGGTCAATCCGTCTTTTGTGTCATACTATGACATTTTTAAAACTTGTTCGCTGTGTGAGATTACAAAATTTCAACACTGACTTACTCACTCATTCAGTGTGTCTTTGAAAAACAGTGGAACAACAGACGCCATCGATGCACGTAGTCTATTGATGGGAAGACACCGTAAGAAAAGGAAGAACATTTGGCCTTTCTTGATTTGGAAAAAGCATTTAACAGAGTACAACATGATCTCCTTTGGCTGGGAATGAGACTACACAATGTACCTGAAGCCAACTTCAACTGGGTGAAAATTCTGTCCGTCCGTCCGTCCGTCCATCCGTCCATCCATCGTTTCGCCCCCGTGTGCTAGGCTGGGCTCATCAGTTGGTACCTAGCACACCTACCAAGATGCATTAGCCATGCGTCTTGCTAGGTGTGCTAGGTACCAACTGATGAGCCCAACCTAGCACATGAGGGCAAAACGCTGGCAACCAGGAATAAGTTAGCTGGAAAATTTATAATGTCCAATAACAGACCATTTATATTGGTATTATAAATTTACTCATTCGGAACAAATATTACAGATTCCCTATGGGAATCAACATCTGTATTATCTGATGGCCAAGCAGGCATCAATTTTTAGTAGTGAGACAGAGTGTCTCATAGTGCATTGGCACTGCCCGTGGCTACAATAGGCCTACGCAGTGGCCTCCACGGTATGCACTAGCGATGCATCTTGGTAGGTGTGCTAGGTACCAACTGATGAGCCCAGCCTAGCACACGAGGGCAAAACGCTGGCAACCAGGAATGAGTTAGCTGGAAAATTTATAATGTCCAATGACGGACCATTTATATTGGTATTATAAATTTACTCATTCGGAACAAATATTACAGATTCTCTATGGGAATCATCATCTGTACTATTACATACCAATTAGTCGAGCAGCTCTTCTTCTTTCTCTCAATTCTTCCCAACCCAAACAGTGCAACATTTTTGAAACGCTACTCTTTTGTCGGAAATCACCCAGAACAAATCGAGCTGCTTTTCTTTGTATTTTTTCCAGTTCTTGAATCAGGTAATCCTGGTGAGGGACCCATACACTGGAACCATACTCTAGTTGGTGTCTTACCAGAGACTTATATGCACTCTCCTTTACATCCTTACTACAACCCCTAAACACCCTCATAACCATGTGCAGAGATCTGTACCCTTTATTTACAATCCCATTTATGTGATTACCCCAATGAAGATCTTTCCTTATTGTAATATATTTAGTTAAATGTTCATTTTATTAAATATAACCTTGCAAGTACGCACAGCTATGATATTGTATTTCCAGCGCTGTATACGTCATAGTCATGTGGTTATAATAAAGCACCGCATTGGCTACTCCCCTCCAGCCCACCCCTGCCGCAGCCTTGCCCCTACCTCCCGTCAGTCCTGGATAGTCAGTCTTGCATTAGCAGTCATGCATACGCTGTCATGCACAGCAGCATAGGCAGTCTAGTATTGTCAGTCGTAAGTCGTGCACCTCAGTCCGTTCCTTAGCCGATGTTGCATTTTAAATTAAGTGTCTCTACTGATGGCCTACCTCAAGGTGTTCCAGTTGTAAAAATTGGCGACGAGGTAAATTATACAAGTCATCACGTTCCAGCGCTTCCTCATAGCGACAGAACGTTCTGTTATGTTCCACACTACATGGCTCAACGTAGTGCACTCCGTTCTCTTGAACATTCTTCTCACGACGTAATATTGGGTATGTCTTTCACTCCATGCCTTTGAACGACAGTTTTTTCCCTGCCTTTTCAACTTTAGCTCACTTCTATCACGCCATGTCCTTAATTGGCAATATTAGACCATTTGACAGTTCGGAAGAAACTTGGTCAACCTACGTGGAACGCTTTGAACTTTACGTCCAGTGCAATGACATTCTAGATGCTAAAAAAGTTAGCACATTTCTGACGGTGGTCGGTGTTAAAACCTACAATTTGTTGAAAGATTTAATCACACCTGATAAACCTACTCAAAAATCCTTTGAAACCATAGTTTGAATTATCCAGGACCATCTCCATCTTAAACCTTCCTTTATTGTGGAAAGATATAAATTCAGCAGACGAGATCAATTGGAACATGAGACTGTATCCGAATATATTGTTCAACTTAAGCGATTATCCAAGTATTGCGAGTTCGAGGACAAGCTTCCTGATTATCTCCGGGACAGATTAGTCAGTGGCGTCCGTAATGAATCTATCAAGAAACGACTACTGTCGGAGGAGAATCTCATATTCCAAAAGGCGGAACAGCTGGCGTTATCGTTGGAAGCGACCGACAAGGACGCAGTATCCTTGGCCTACCACCCCACACCCCGACTGCAGCAGTTTTCAACACGACATTCTCCGAGCTCCAATGTACCTAATGTGTCATCGCATGTTGTGAAAGTGCCTCAGTGTTTTTGTTGTGGTTATAAAGGTGGTCATACTACTGCCAAGTGCCATTATTGGGAATATGTTTGTAATTTTTGTCGGAAGAAGGGTCACTTAGAGAGGGTGTGCAAGTCAAAACATAAGAGCAAGTCTCAATTTCGTGTAAAACCAAACATGCCTACAAACAATTCTTCATTTTCTAAGGGTAATAAGAATCCGCAGGGAAACAAACTTAAACCTAACCAGCATTATATAGACTTACATGAACCTATTGTTAGTCACGAAAAATTGCGTGATGAGGTGTATGATATTTCTAACATTTTTCAGTGTGATGAAAATGTTCAAATCAATCAACCTCAGTTAGGTAACGTAACAAAAGTTGAGCCTATTAGAGTAAATTTGATTGTTGAAGGAAAGCCAGTTAATTTTGAAGTAGACTCTGGTGCTTGTGTATCTGTTGTTTCTGAACATTTTTACAAGGCTAACTTAAGTCATGTACAATTAATTCCCACAGCCTTAGTTTTAAATTCTTACACCCACGAGAAAATCAAGCCTGTAGGGAAGTTAGAAGTAAATGTTCAATATCAGTCCCTGGAAAAGAGTTTAGAATTGTTATTAGTAATGGATCTAATCCTCTTATGGGGCGTGATTGGATTAAAGAGCTCCAAGTTGTTATAAGCATTCCCAGCAGTGTAAATAATGTAAACTTATCGAATGTAAAAACCAATGCAGAGTCTAAATTAGTACAAGACTTATTTAAGGAATTTCCAGAGGTATTTACTAGTAAATTAGGCTGTTTTAAAGGAGATCCAGTAAAACTAAACCTTAAGCCAAATGCATTACCTAAGTACCACAAACTTAGGTCAATACCTTATTCTTTAAGAGAAAAGGTTGAACAAGAATTGCAAAGTTTAGTGGATGAGGAAATTCTTTCCCCAGTATCCTCAAGTGAATGGGCCACTCTGATTGTGCCGGTATTAAAAAAGAATGGTAAAATCCGTATTTGCGGAGATTTTAAGGTCACTTTAAACCCCTTTCTAGAAGTAGATAGACACCCACTTCCTAGAATTGAAGACATCTTTGTTGTCTTACAAAAAGGGGATAAGTTTTCTAAAATGGATCTGTCATCAACTTACATGCAGTTGTTGTTAGCGGAAGAAAGTAAAAACTTTGTATTATAAGTACACATAAAGGGTTATTTGCTTACAACCATCTTTGTTATGGAATCTCGTCAGCACCGGGTATTTTTCAAAGAGTTATTGAACAAATACTACACGGTATACCTGGTGTGGCCTCATTTTTTGATGATATTATTGTGACAGGAGCATATAGAGCAGAACATTTGTCAAGGTTACGAGAAGTGTGTAAACGCCTAAGTAGTCATGGTTTGACTGTTGGTAAAGATAAGTGCAAGTTTTTCTGTGACAGTCTAGAATATTTAGGCTATGTCATAAGTAAAGATGGTTTAGCTACGGCCAGTGATAAGGTCAAAGCAGTTGTTGAAGCTCCAGTTCCTAAAGATGTTACACAGCTTAAAGGATTTCTCGGTCTTGTGAACTACTATGCTAAATTTATTCCTAATGTAGCTTCTATTCTTACACCTTTATACCAGCTACTTAGAAAAGATGCAGATTTTCACTGGAATTCAGCTTGTCAAAAATCTTTTGAATTAGTCAAAGAAAAATTAGTTTCAGCTCAGGTACTAGCACATTACAACCCTAACTTACCACTCAAGTTGTCATGTGACGCATCACCTTATGGCATTGCAAGTGTTTTAAGTATAATAGAAAAAGATGGTACTGAGAGACCACTTTCTTTTGCAAGTAGAGTCTTAAACTCAGCTGAAAGAAACTACTCCCAAATTGATAAAGAAGCCTTGAGCATTGTGTATGGTGTAAAGAAGTTTAATCAGTATTTATGGGGAAGACATTTTACTCTGTGTACAGATCATAAACCACTTCTAATAATGTTTGGTCCTAAAAAAGGTTTACCAGCCTTTGCAGCAGGTAGATTACAATACTATGCATTGTTTCTATCAGATTATGACTATGACATTCAGTATGTCAAATCTCAATGCCATGGCAATGCAGATGGCTTATCTAGGCTACCTGTATCAGCCAATCAGATCGAGGACGTTGATGTTAGTGTGGAGTACATAGGTAGTTATTTACAATGCATAATGGAATCTGATGTTCCCATTAACTTTAATGATATACATATTGAAACTCAAAAAGATCAGGAGTTAAACAAAATCCTTGGTTATGTGTTGTATGGATGGCCTAATACACCAGATCCAACTTTAAGCCACTTTGTTAAAAGGCAAGCTGAACTAACTGTAGAACAAGGAATTTTGATGTGGGGCTACAGAGTTGTAATTCCAAGGTCCTTAAGAAAGTCCTTGTTAAATGAATTACACAGTGGACACCTTGGAGTAGTTAAAATGAAATCATTAGCTAGATCGTACTTATGGTGGCCTTCAATTGATCAGGACATCGAAGCCATAGCTAGCAGTTGCTCAGCGTGTCTTGCCCAGAGAGACAGTCCTAATAGAAGTTCACTCCATATATGGGAATTTCCACCCAATGCATGGCAAAGACTTCATGTAGATTTCTTAGGTCCTTTTAAAGGCAAAATGTATTTGATTGTGATGGATGCTCATAGCAAATGGTTGGAAATTGAAACTGTTAACTCAACTTCAGCTATTCAAGTCATTGAGAAATTACGTCCTATGTTTTGTAGATTTGGTCTTCCTGAACTCATTGTCAGGTGATAATGGCCCTCCCTTTTCTTCTGATGAATTTTCTCGATTTTTGAAAGAAAACGGGATAAGGCAAACCTTGATAGCACCATATCATCCAGCTTCTAATGGACATGCTGAGAACGCAGTTAAAATTGTGAAAAATCGCTTAAAATGTGCAATTTTTGAACATGAAGATGTAAATTTAGCTTTAAGTAGATTTTTAATAGCTTATCGTAACGCTGTACATAGCACTACTAATGAAACTCCTGCTAAACTTATGTTTAACCGTCCTTTGAGAACTAGATTGGATTTAATCAGACCTAATTTGCAGAAAACTGTAGTAAATAAACAGGACAAACAAATAACTAATGCAAGAGGTAGTCACACTAGGCAATTAACTATAGGACAACCAGTGTTAGCTAAAGACTACAGAGGAAGAGATAAATGGGTAGAAGGTAGAATCATGCATAGACTAGGCCCAGTTTCATATTTGATTAAACTCTAGTCTGGATTGACTTGGAAAAGACATATAGACCAGCTAGTAGGATTACAGTCCGGCCCTGTTGTTGTTAGCTCTGAGCAAGGAACGTCACAGTTAGTTGACCTTCCCTCACGATCCGCTCCTCTGCTTTCACCAGCCTCTGAGTGTCAACAAAGTTCCCCTTCACAACCTGTCTCATCACCGCGTCAAAGCCCAGTAGCCGCTAGCAGACGATTTCTGCAACCCGCACAGCTAACTGTTACGTCACCTGCCGCAACGAGACGTTATCCACTTCGAGATAGGAAACCTATTGTAAGATTCAATCCAGAGTAGAGTGACCTACTCATTCTTTTGTATTTTTGTATAGTACTGTATAGCAAGGTATATGTTAATTTGAGTTTTCAATTGTAATTGTATGTTTCATTATATAATCACTTTTTGTATGTGGCTTATATTGGTGTGTTTTGAGTCCTCCAATCAAGTGTATGGCATTACCTATGTTTTGTTGCTATTGAAAAACTTAAGGAGGAAGGAATGTAATATATTTAGTTAAGTGTTCATTTTATTCAATGTAACCTTGCGAGTACGCACAGCTATGATATTGTATTTCCAGCGCTGTATACGTCATAGTCATGTGGTTATAATAAAGCACCGCATTGGCTACTCCCCTCCAACCCACCCCTGCCGCAGCCTTCCCCCTACCTCCCGTCAGTCCTGGATAGTCAGTCTTGCATTAGCAGTCATGCATACGCTGTCATGCACAGCAGCATAGGCAGTCTAGTATTGTCAGTTGTAAGTCATGCACCTCAGTCCGTTCCTTAGCCGATGTTGCATTTTAAATTAAGTGTGTCTCTACTGATTGCCTACCCCAAGGTGTTCCAGATGTAAAACTTATATTAACACCTAGATACTTACAATGATCCCCAAAAGGAACTTTCACCCCATCAACGCAGTAATTAAAACTGAGAGGACTTTTCCTATTTGTGAAACTCACAACCTGACTTTTAACCCTGTTTATCAACATACCATTGCCTGCTGTCCATCTCACAACATTTTCGAGGTCATGTTGCAGTTGCTCACAATCTTGTAACTTATTTATCGCTCTATAGAGAATAACATCATCCGCAAAAAGCCTTACCTCCGATTCCACGCCTTTACTCATATCATTTATATATATAAGAAAACATAAAGGTCCGATAATACTGCCTTGAGGAATTCCCCTCTTAATTATTACAGGGTCAGATAATTCTTCACCTACTGTAATTCTCTGAGATCTATTTTCTAGAAATATAGCAACCCATTCAGTCACTCTTTTGTCTAGTCCAATTGCACTCATTTTTGCCAGTAGTCTCCCATGATCCACCCTATCAAATGCTTCAGACAGGTCAATCGCGATATAGTCCATTTGACCTCCAGAATCCAAAATATTTGCTATATCTTGCTGGAATCCTACAAGTTGAGCTTCAGTGGAATAACCTTTCCTAAAACCGAATTGCCTTCTATCAAACCAGTTATTAATTTCACAAACATGTCTAATATAATCAGAAAGAATGCCTTCCCAAAGCTTACATACAATGCATGTCAAACTTACTGGCCTGTAATTTTCAGCTTTATGTCTATCACCCTTTCCTTTATACACAGGGGCTACTATAGCAACTCCCCATTCATCTGGTACAGCTCCTCCGACCAAACAATAATCAAATAAGTACTTCAGATATGGTACTATATCCCAACCCATTGTCTTTAGTATATCCCCAGAAATCTGATCAATTCCAGCCGCTTTTCTAGTTTTCAACTTTTGTATCTTATTGTAAATGTCATTGTTACCATATGCAAATTTTATTACTTCTTTGGCCTTAGTCTCCTCCTCTATCTCAACATCATCCTTGTAAACAACAATCTTTACATACTGCTGACTGAATACTTCTGTCTTTTGAAGATCCTCACATACACACTCCCCTTGTTCATTAATTATTCCTGGAATGTCCTTCTTGGAACCTGTTTCTGCCTTAAAATACCTATACATACCCTTCCATTTTTCACTAAAATTTGTATGACTGCCAATTATACTTGCCATCATGTTATCCTTAGCTGCCTTCTTTGCTAGATTCAATTTTCTAGTAAGTTCCTTCAATTTCTCCTTACTTCCACAGCCATTTCTAACTCTATTTCTTTCCAGTCTGCACCTCCTTCTTAGTCTCTTTATTTCTCTATTATAATAAGGTGGGTCTTTACCATTCCTTACCACCCTTAAAGGTACAAACCTGTTTTTGCATTCCTCAACAATTTCTTTAAACTCATCCCAGAGTCTGTTTACATTTTTATTTACCGTTTTCCACCGATCATAGTTACTTTTTAGAAACTGCCTCATGCCTGCTTTATCAGCCATATGGTACTGCCTAACAGTCCTACTTTTAAGACCTTCCTTTCTATCACATTTATTTTTAACTACCACAAAAACAGCTTCATGATCACTAATACCATCTATTACTTCAGTTTCCCTATACAGCTCATCTGGTTTTATCAGCACGACATCCAGGATATTTTTCCCTCTGGTTGGTTCCATCACTTTCTGAATCAGCTGTCCTTCCCATATTAACTTATTTGCCATTTGTTGGTCATGCTTCCTGTCGTTCGTATTTCCTTCCCAATTGATATCTGGCAAATTCAGATCTCCCACTACAATCACATTTCTTTCCATGTCGTTTCCCACATAGCTGACTACTCTATCAAATAATTCCGAATCCGCGTCAGTGCTACCCTTTCCCGATCTGTACACTCCAAATATATCAAGTTGCCTATTATCTTTAGAAATGAGCCTTACACCTAGAATTTCATGTGTCTCATCTTTAACTTTTTCGTAGCTTACAAATTCTTCTTTCACCAGAATGAACACTCCCCCTCCCAGCATTCCTATCCTATCTCTACGATACACACTCCAGTGCCTTGAGAAAATTTCTGCATCCATTATATCATTTCTCAGCCATGATTCAACTCCTATTACAATATCTGTTAAATATATATCTATTAAATTACTTAATTCTATTCCTTTCTTTACAATACTTCTACAGTTCAACACTAACAATTTTATGTCATCCCTACTTGATTTCTAGTTCCCTGTCCCCTTATCACCACTCCCTAGGCCATCCCGTTTCCCTGAATGTACCTCCTTAATACCCTTCCAAACAAATTTCCTAACTTATACGTACCACTGCGGTTTAAATGAAGGCCATCCGAGCGCAGATCCCCAATGATCAACTTTGCTCCCATTGCTTTTCATACTTTGCATAACTTAAATCCATAACAAATTACATCCAGACAAGGCATCCATGGACCTTATTAAATGCTGATTATGGTATGCTACACCACACCCGGGCAACTGGAGATGGTCAACGATGATGATGATGATGATGATGATGATGATGATGATGATGATGATGATGATGATGATAATTGATGATGATATGCTAATGAAACATGTTGTTGTTCTTTGAGTCATCACTCCATAGACTGGTTTGACACAGCTCTCCATGCTACCCTTTCCTGTGCTAAACTTTTATTTCTACATAACTACTACATCCTATATCTGCTCTAATCTGCTTGTCATATTCGTACCTTGGTCTACCCCTACTGTGCTTACTAACTACACTTCCTTCAAAAACCAACTCTACAAGATCTGGGTGTCTTAAGATGTGCCCTATCATTCTATTCCTTCTTTTGGTCAAATTTAGCCAAATCAATCTCCTCTCACCAATTCGATTCAGTATCTCTTCATTCATGATTCTTTCTACCCATCTCACCTTGAGCATTCTTCTGTAACACCACATTTCAAAAGCTTCTATTCTCTTTTTTTCTGAGCTAGTTATCGTCCATGTTTCACTTCCATACAATGCCACGTTCCAGAAGAAAGTCTTCAGAAACATCTTTCTAATTCTTATATCAATGTTCGAGGTGAACAAATTTCTTTACTTGAGAAAGGCCTTCCTTGCTTGTGCTACTCTGCCCTTTATGTCCTCCTTACTTCTGCCATCATTAGTTATTTTATTACCCAAGTAAAAATAGTCATCTACTTCCTTTAAAACGTCATTTCCTAATTTAATATTTTCCTGCATCACTTGACCGCACTCCATTACTTTTTGTTGTGGACTTATTTATTTTCATCTTGTATTCCTTCCCCTAGACTCTGTCCATACCATTCAGCAACTTCTCCAGATCTTTTGCAGGGTCACATAAAATAACAGTATAATTGGCAAATCTCAGAGTTTTGATTTCCTCTCCTTGAACCTTGATACCCTTTCCAAATTCTTCTTTGATATCCTTTATTGCCTGTTCTATGTAAACATTGGAAAGGAGGGCAGACAAAATTCAGCCTTGCCTCATTCCTTCCTGGATTGCTGCCTCTTTTTCAAAGCCCTCGATTCTTATCACTGCAGACTGATTTTTGTATAGGTTATAGATAATTCTCCTTTCTCGGTATCTGATCCCGATCATCTTCAGAATCTCAAATAGCTTGGTCCAATCAACATTATCGAATGCCTTTTCTATATCTACGAACGCTATGTACGTGGGCTTGTATTTCTTAATTTGGTCCCCTAAGATCAGACGTAAAGTCAGGATTGCATCAAGAGTTCCCACATTTTTTCTGAAGCCAAAATGATCTTCTCCCAACTCAGTTTCAACTTGTCTTTCCATTCTTCTGTAAATAATATGTGTTAAAATTTTGCAGGCATGGGATACTAAACTAATTGTGCTCAAATAGCAATATGCATCTCAAAAAATTTGGGATGAAATTAAATCTGAAAATTGCAGAGTACCTGGAATGCGGTGACCAACGATTACTGTATTTGGGGTACAGCTTAATAAAGTGACCCAATTCAAATACCTGGGGTGATGCATCACCTCGGGCTGCAACACCATTCTTGATGTCGAGACGAGAGTTAGTGCTGCTTCAGAAAAAATGTGGGAACTCTTGATGCAATCCTGACTTTACGTCTGATCTTAGGGGACCAAATTAAGAAATACAAGCCCACGTACATGGCGTTCGTAGATATAGAAAAGGCATTCTGTGCAATACGAAAATACGTCACACTGGCACAGATTGGTCTTATGGCGACGATGGGATAGGTGCCAGAATACTGGAGTTCTGTGCAATACAAAAATTCCATTGCATGTAAAATTTTAAGTCTACACACAGTGGTCAGACAGGTGGCCTGTTATGGAGCTGAATGCTGAACTACAACATTGAAGCATGAATAGGCACTTCATGCAATGGAAATGAAGATGCTGCAATGGTCCATCAACTTGACTTGACTAGACCATGTCAGGAATGATGAATTGTGGAAGAAATTCAATGTCACCCCAATTACAGGAAAAAAATGAGAATCACAGCTGCGTTGGAATGGGCATTTACTCCATAGCATTGAAATCTCAGTTGCAAAGACTGCCCTTCAACTGAATGTGGAGGTTTGCTGACTTTGTTATTTGTTTTACGTCACACTGGCACAGATTGGTCTTATGGCGACGATGGGATAGGAAAGGCCTAGGAGTTGGAAGGAAGCGGCCGTGGCCTTAATTAAGGTACAGCCCAGCATTTGCCTGGTGTGAAAATGGGAAACCATGGAAAACCATCTTCAGGGCTGCCGACAGTGGGGTTCGAATCCACTCTCCCGGATGCAAGCTCACAGCTGCGCGCCCCTAACTGTACAGCCAACTCGCCCGGTTGCTGACCTTGAGCATAACCTAAAACACGCTGTTGGACCTAGTGAGCCCCCAGGGTGGTATAGATCAACTGAAGTGAAGGAAACAATGCAAGAAGGTGAACACCACATACATGGGAAAATGCAAAGAAGAAGAAGAACAGAAGAAAACAATTTTAATTAGGGGATGCGTTGTGGCATATTATGATTATCAATAATTTAATCTTCCATTCCTAAAGGCTAATAGTGCCAGTTGTATCCTCAACTGAGAACTATAGCCTCATACAGGATGTCTCCATCCTTTAGGGTCAAAATTAAGCAATTGTAAGAGGACTCTAAACTGAGTATTTTGAGACAGAGAACTAATAGTCAGAAATGCATCTATAATATTTACTTCCAGCAACAAATTACAGCTCATAGCAGCAACTTACAGATCAGAGCAATTGTTCAAAATACTGACCACAAACCCCAGTACATACATTACAGTGATTCATGAAATTTGATGACACTTCTGCCTCATGATCCAACACCATCTTCTCAAATTCTGCTGTACAAACAGTCCTTTGTTTAGTATTCTGGCTAGCTCTCTGGTAATAAATGTTTCCACGTCCGGCTCCATGGCTAAATGGTTAGCATGCTGGCCTTTAGTCACAGGGGTCCCAGGTTCGATTCCTGGCGGGGTCGGGAATTTTATCATTCATTGGATAATTTTGCTGGCACGGGGGCTGAGTGTGCGTGTTGTCTTCATCATCATTTCATCCTCATCACGATACGCAGGTCACCTAAGGGCATTGGATCAAAAGACCTGCACCTGGTAAGACGAACATGTCCTCAGACATTCCCGGCACTAAAAGCCATATGACCGAGCTCGATAGCTGCAGTCGCTTAAGTGCGGCCAGTATATAGTATTCGGGAGATAGTAGGTTCGAACCCCACTGTCGGCAGCTCTGAAAATGGTTTTCCGTGGTTTCCCATTTTCACACCAGGCAAATGCTGGGGCTGTACCTTAACTAAGGCCACGGCCGCTTCCTTCCCACTCCCAGCCCTTCCCTGTCACATCGTCGCCATAAGACCTATCTGTGTCGGCGCGACGTAAAGCAAAAAAAAAAGCCATATGCCATTTCATTCATTTCATTTTATTTCATTTCATTTTGGAAATTTTTCTGTGTACATTCTTCACAGCTTGAAACGGAGATTGAATTACTTCTTACACCGACAAATTTCTTCTCATCAACTTAATTTTGTGAAAGGAAGGGGAACAAGAGAACAGATTTTCAACATCAACTTGGCAGGCATTGGTTTGTTATGAAAACTGAAGCAGTTTATAGAAATGTTCTTTATACGTATTACTCGTTCAAGACTTCATGGTTCCTGAAATATGCATTTCCAACCATTAGTTCCCTACCTCAAAACAATCGGTTTAGAGTCCCCTACCATCTGTATAATTTTGACTCTAAGTCTGGAAACACCCTATAAGGCGTGCATATATCTTATTATACAGATAATTTAGAGTTTCCATGTAATGATTCTTGCCATCACTATGAAGAATAAAAATGATGTTTACTTACTTGTGCACGATCCTGTGACAGCACGAAGGAGAGAAGAACACATGTAAGTTGTAGCTTGAGTGATAACTAAGTTTCTGAACTGAATTGTCTTGGAAATAAAGTACTTTTCATTGTTACTGATTTAGGGAGGTATGGTATTAATAATGATGATCACTTCTAAAATTTTGATAAATCTGTGTCAGTACTAGATGTATTATGTTCAATTAGAAATCTTGACCATAAGTATATTTTTAACTATGAACCACTATTAGAGCAGAGAATAAACAACTGCATTGATGGGGTGAAAGTTCTTTATGGGAATCATTGTAGGTACGTAGGTGTTAATATAAGGAAAGATCTTCATTGGGGTAATCACATGAACAGTATTGTAAATAAATGGTACAGATCTCTTCACATGGTTATGAGTGTGTTTAGGGGTTGTAGCAAGGATGTAAAGGAGAGGGCTTATAAGTCTCTGGTAAGACCCCAAATAGAGTATGGTTCCAGCGTATGGGATCCTCACCAGGATTACTTGATATAAGAACTGGAAAAATCCAAAGAAAAGCAGCTCGATTTGTTCTGGGTGATTTCCGACAAAAGAGTAGTATTACTAAAATGTTGCAAAGTTTGGGCTGGGAAGATTTGGGAGAAAGGAGACGAGCTGCTCGACTAAGCAGTATGTTACAAGCTGTCAGTGGAGAGATGACATGGAACGACATTAGTAGATGGATAAGTTTGAGTAGTGTCTTTAAAAGTAGGAAAGATCACAATATGAAGATAAAGTTGGAATTCAAGAAGAGAAATTGGAGCAAATATTTGTTTATAGGAAAGGGAGTTAGGGATTGAAATAATTTACCAAGGAAGGTGTTCAATAAATTATCACAATTATTTAAGAAAAGACTAGGAAAATAACACATAGGGAATTTGCCACCTGGGCAACTGCCCTAAATGCAGATCAGTAGTGATTTATTTATTTATTTATTTATTTATTTATTTATTTATTTATTTATTTATTCAATTATTGATCATTCAGTAAACACTGTAGAATCTGAAGTATCAAGAATTCGCCTGACGAAAATCTATATGAAAATCAGGGAAACAGGGTGGCCTAGGGAGCGGTGTGAAGCGAACAGGGAACTGGAAATCAAGTAGGGATGACATAAAAATGTTAGTGCTCAATTGTAGAAGCATTGTAAACAAAGGAATCAAATTAAGTAATTTAGTAGATATATACTTACCAGATATTGTAATAGGAGTTGAATCATGGCTGAGAAATTATATAATGGATGCAGAAATATTCTCACGGAAGTGGAGTGTGTATCATAGAGATAGGAATGGTAGGAGGAGGAGTATTCATTCTGGTGAAAGAAGAATTTGTAAGCTACGAAAAAGTTAAGGATGAAAAACATAAAATTCTGGGTGTAAGGCTCATCTCTAAAGATAATAGGCAACTTGATGTCTTTGGCATGTACAGACCAGGAAAGAGTAGTTCTGATGCTGATTCAGAATTATTTTTATAAGATAATCTGCTATGTTGGAAATGATATGGAAAGGAATGTGATAGTAGCAGGTGATCTCAATTTACCAAATGTTGATTGGGAAGGTAATGCGAACGACAGGAAGCTTGAATAACAAATGGCAAATAAGTTAATATGGGAAGGGCAGCTGTTTCAGAAAGTGATGGAACCAATTAGAGGGTGCTGATAAAACCAGATGAGCTCTATAGAGAAACCGAATTACTAGATGGTATTAGTGATCACGAAGCTGTTTTTGTCGCAGTTAAATATAAATGTGAAAGAAAGGAAGGTATTAAAATTAGGACTATTAGGCAGTACCATATTGCTGACAAAACAGGCATGAGGGAGTTTAAAAAACGTAACTATGATCGCTGGAAAATGGTGAATAAACATGTAAACAGACTCTGGGATGGCTTTAAAGCAATTGTTGAGGAATGTGAAGATAGGTTTGTACCTTTAAAGGTGGTAAGGAATGGTAAAGATCCACTATATTATAACAGAGAAGTAAAGAGATTAAGAAGGAGGTGCAGGCTGGAACAAAATAGAGTTAGAAATGGTTGTGGAAGTAAGGAGAAATTGAAGGAACTTACTATGAAATTGAATCTAGCAAAGAAGTCAGCTAAGGATGACATGATGGCAAGCATAATTGGTGGTTATACAAATTTTAGTGAAAAATATAAGGGTATGTATAGGTATTTTAAGGCAGAAACAGGTTCCTAGAAGGACATTCCAGGAATAATTAATGAACAAGGGGATTGTGTATGCGAGATCTTCAAAAGGAAGAAGTATTCAGTCAGCAGTATGTAAAGATTGTTGGTTACAAGGATAATGTCCAGGTAGGGGAGATGAGTAATACTAAAGAAGTATTAAAATGTACCTATGATGACAATGACATTTATAGTAAGATACAAAAGTTGAAAACTAGAAAAGCAGCTGGAATTGAAAAGATTTCTGGGGATATACTAAAGGCAATGGGTTGGGATATAGTACCATATCTGAAATACTTATTTGATTATTGTTTGGTTGAAGGAGCTATACCAAATGAAGGGAGAGTTGCTATAGTAGCCCCTGTGTATAAAGGAAAGGGTGATAGACATAAAGCTGAAAATTACAGGCCAGTCAGTTTGACATGCATTGCATGTAAGCTTTGGGAAAGCATTCTTTCTGATTATATTAAACATGTTTGCAAAATTAATAACTGGTTTGACAGAAGGCAGTTTGGATTTAGGGAAGGTTATTCTACTGAAGCTCAGCTTGTAGGATTTCAGCAAGATATAGCAGATATCCTGGATTCAGGAGGCCAAATGGGCTGTATTGTGATTGACCTATCTAAGGCATTTGATAGGGTAGATCATGGAAGACTACTGGCAAAAATGAGTGCTATTGGACTAGAAAAAAGAGTGACTGAATGGGTGGCTATATTTCTAGAAAATAGAACTCAGAGAATTAGAGTAGGTGAAACTTTATCTGACCCTGTAATAATTAAGAGGGGAATTCCTCAAGGCAGTATTATCGGACCTTTATGTTTTTTTATATATATCAATGATATATGTAAAGAAGTGGAATCAGAGATAATGCTGTTTGCAGATGATGTTATTCTGTACAGAGTAATAAATACGTTACTAGATTGTGAGCAAATGCAAAATGACCTCGATAATGTTGTGGGATGGACGGTGGGCAATGGTATGGAGATAAACGGGGTTAAAAGTCAGGTTGTGAGTTTCACAAATAGGAAAAGTCCTCTCAGTTTTAATTACTGTGTTGATGGGATGAAAGTTTCTTTTGGGGATCATTGTAAGTACCTAGCTGTTAATATAAGAAAAGACCTTCATTGGGGTAATCACGTAAATATGATTGTTAATAAAGAGTACAGATCTCTGCACATGGTTATGAGGGTATTTAGGGGTTGTAGTAAGGATGTAAAGGAGAAGGTATATAAGTCCCTGGTAAGACTCCAACTAGAGTATGGTTCCAGTGTATGGGACCCTCACCAGGATTACTTGATTCAAGAACTGGAAAAAATCCAAAGAAAAGCAGCTCAATTTGTTCTGGGTGATTTCCGACAAAAGAGTAGCGTTACAAAAATGTTGCAAAGTTTGGGCTGGGAAGACCTGGGAGAAAGGAGACGAGCGGCTCGATTAAGTGGTATGTTCCGAGCTGTCGGTGGAGAGATGGCATGGGAGTACATCAGTAGACGAATAAGTTCGAGTGGTGTCTTTAAAAGTAGGAAAGATCACAATATGAAGATAAAGTTGGAATTCAAGAGGACAAATTGGGGCAAATATTCGTTTATAGGAAGGGGAGTTAGGGATTGGAATAACTTACCAAAGGATTTGTTCAATAATTTTCCAATTTCTTTGCGATCATTTAAGAAAAGGCTAGGAAAACAACAGACAGGGAATCTGCCACCTAGGCGACTGCCCGAAATGCAGGTCAGTAGTGATTGATTGAGGGATGCTATGATGTGTAGAGCTTCATGTTTGCCTCCAGACCTGTGGTGTTCCTCACATAGTGGTACTAATCACGGGCAATCTTTTCTGAGAGCAAATAATATGAGAAAACAGGGAATAAACATGAAGCACTCCACAGGCAGTGTTTATGAGTATGGTAACATAGTGGACTGTTTGCTGTTTCAAATAATATTAATTTTAATCTTGTATTGCTTGACAACTCCATGTACGCATCTCTCAAATATTTCATAGCATCACATACTAACACCAAAAAGAAATTTAGCCAACTTCAGAAAACATAACAACTGAACTTTAACATTTCCCCATCTCCCTTTTGAGGTTTGGATATAATCAGAGTAATGAAACACGAACAGGAAAAGTAAGTATCTGAAACCTTAACACCAATAAGAAAACAAGTGATTGATGTTTAAAAGCACTATTCACAGCCTTGTTCACTGGGCACCATTGAGACCTTATAGACAGGTCTCTTGATGACTCCCTTGTTAGCTTGGACATTTACCACCCTTACATCAGCACCAGGAAATACAGCTGCAATTATTCCTGGTTTACATGAGAGGGGAGGTAACTCTTCCTTGACTAACATGATATCACCTGGTTTGAGGTTTTCGTTGGATTGAGACAGGTCAACAAATGTAACAAATTTGTTCTAGTCCATAGCAGAAGATATCACAGTAAACACCATGTCTCACCAATAAAGGCAGAATATTCCATTATATCTGATAAATTTTCATTTATCTCACTCAGACTTAAAATAGCTCCTGGTATAAAATCTAGGGGCACTTATTAATTTCTCCTTTTCATCTGCCTAGAAACTGTTGAAACATTGTTTATTTATTTCCAAAAGAAAGTATAAGCCAGAAAGTATAATACTAAAATTAATTAACACACTGAACACTGGCATATTTGTAATGTATTACCTGCCATAATTTGAGGCTTTATAACTTTGACACATTCTGAGCTAAATGAATTATTATTTTTGCATCCTAAACTATATTATCAGTCTCAGCACTGAACTCATTTGGCTATTTTATTTTAGAAACTGTAATATGAAACAGGACCTATATATTTATCACATTTTTGAGCTGTTCATATTCACATCTAAAATTGTCACATTTGTATTAATATGCTATCCAAATGACAAAATGTAATTGGCAAAATTTGTCCATTTTTGACAGTATAATTAAGAAAATATTGACTTTGTGTGATGAAGTTCGAAACATTTGGGTAAACAGAGAGGCATCTTCTTATTGTCATCATAATTGGGTACGCATCTTTACTTGAATTACTGATGGAAATTAGAGATCATTTTATCAACATAATGAATTCCAGTTTATCAGGGTTTCTATTGTGCTTTTGCTCAAAGAATTAGGTTCTCGATTTTAATAAGTTAGCGTCAATGGGGATACTTAATAATAAAGTTCATCAACTGCAAAGAATTATACGACAACAAACTGCATAATCATGATAAAAACAAATAATATACTAAATCAAATGGTTAACAAGTTGTAACATCAGGCCACTCAACTATTCGAACAAACAAGTTTTATGTATACAATAGCCTGCATATGCAGGCCATGAATGAAACTTCACACAAAAGGGGAATCGTCAGTAACCATTGATGCATGTGCATATTGTGATGTTACTTGTGTGCAATTAATTCTATCACTTAGCACACACTGACTGATTGATGCATCACTTGTCAGCACAGCTCGCCAGTGCACAGTCTTCTGTTCAGTTTTTGTACTAGCATTGCCATGCTGTGTATCCGTCTACGATTCTGATTAAACACAATGATGAATTGCAAAATAAATAATAGAATTGATCTACTTCTCCAAAGCATCGCTATTAGAGGAACCTCAGCCTCAGAGGCAGAAAACATGCCTGATACATTGGCATCATTTTCAAATAACAGAAGCATTGTTGATCATTCAAAATTGGTTTAACTACCAGATCAACAGGAAAATTCAACATCTCTTCTCATTAACATCACATCAACATCAAGCATTGATAATTTAAAACCAGGCACAGGTAGTTGTCTATCTCTAGCAACAGAACATTATGATGACCACGTGAAACTACAGGGTTTCCAAACACTGTTTCTGCCTGAGGTAACATACAAATTTCCTCTGACTTTGCAGAGTGATCAATATTATAATTTCAACCTGTTGTTGGATCAAAAAGTGAATATGGGTAAAGATAGTTAACAGCATTGTTTCACTGGAACAAAGACTCTCTTCTTCAGAGTGGATAGCAGCAATAAAGCTAAACATGAATTATGCAAATCTTCCTGGAGTACCCGGTGTTAGCAGCAAGTTGACCCTCTGTCACAGATGTGGTAGAGAAACAGAAATCCCTCCTCATATAATTAGCAGCTGCCCATGTAATGAGTTACTGATATACTCACGACACCATAAGGTAAGAAAATGAAATGCCATATGGCTTGTAGTGCCGTGAGTGTCTGAGTACATGTTCGGTTCACCAGGTGCAGGTCTTTTGAATTGACTCCCGTAGGTGACCTGCGCATCATGATGAGGATGAAATGATGATGAAGACGACACATACACTCAGCCTTCCTGCCAGCAGAGTTGACCAATTGTGGTTAAAATTCCCGATCCTGCTGGTAATCGTACCCAGGACCCCTGTGACCAAAGGTCAGCATGCTATTTAGCCATGGAGCATTGGACACACCATAAGGTTAAACATAAACATAGGCTAAATGGTCAGAATGGTCTGTAGTAAATTTTCTGAATTTATGCAGCATCTTGGCTGATACAGATATTTTAGTAGATTATCATTTATCAATCAAAATGATGTCTAACAAGATACTCTTTAATTCAATTCATACTTTATTCCATCAAATCTTTAACATAACTTTTTTTTTCTACTTGCTTTACGTCGCACCGACACAGATAGGTCTTATGGCGACAATGGATTAGGAAAGGGCTAGGACTGGGAAGGAAGCGGCCATGGCCTTAATTAAAGTACAGCCTCAACATTTGCCTGATGTGAAAATGGAAAGTCATGGAAAACCATCTTTAGGGCTGCCAACAGTGGGGTTCAAACCCACTATCTCCCGGATGCAAGCTCATAGCTGCATGCCCCTAACCGCACGGCCAACTTGCCCGAGTATAATTCCATGAAAGGTTTTCATGTAACTGGAAATGACAATGAAAATTTGCTGGTAAAATAGCCAGCCAATTATTGTTAGACTACCCTTAAATCATTTCAAAAAGCAATTCAAATACAATAATAATAACAACAATAGTAATGGTAGGGTAATTTGAATGAACTCAAATGTCAAGAAATAAGCTGCAACACCACATATAGGCCAAACAAAACTTAATTTCCACAGTAGATATAATGAATACAAAAGTGTGATTGGATATAACTGACATTCAGCCTTCGGAAAGCACACATATGACAACTCACATCAGTTCAAAGACATCAATGCAGATCTAGAAATTTTACACATTGAAGATAATAGCAAATACATGGGCATTAAGAAGATATTGAAATTTACATTTAAAAGAAAAAATAAGAAAAATGACCTATAGCGTCAGGTTGGAATATATTCTGCTACCGTATGCGACAGTAGACGGTACAACCTGCGACTGTCTGGCCGAGGGTCTGATGGCCGATACCAAACCAGGTAAACTAAGGGAAAACCAATAGCTGCGAGCAGAGGAGTTTTTCTTTAGAAGGTTGGATAAGATGAAACCTTTGCATGGGAAATAACACATAAATTCATCAGCTGCTGCCTTGCAGTGAGGCAGGGGACTGCCAAAGGCTAAGGGAGACCACCCTGAAAGAAAATCCTCTAGTATGTTAGGCCTAGCATGTCACTACAGGACAGTGGCGTATGCTGGGATTAAGATATGGGCTACCACTAGACTTAGGTTACCTCTTTTCGATGGTTGGTTTAGTGAACGTCAAGTCTTCAGCATTTTGAGCTGCAGCCAGTAGCCAACGAAGAAGGCTGCTTTATAGGCTACTGCCCTGGCCTCTGCTACTGCCAATGCTCAACCCCTGATCAGTAGAGATGGTAGCCTAAGGTTTAGCAAATGAAAGTCCGGCTTTGTGGCTAAATGGATATAACATTTGCCTTTGGTCCGATGGCCCCGGTTCAGTTTCCAGAATCAACTCCCTCATACTGTTAATTCCCCTGGCTTGGGGACTGGGTGTTTATGACATCTTCGCCATTCATTTTATCCCCATTAGGTCAACACCAAGCCTGTATAGATGCCATGCCCATTATTATTATTATTATTATTATTATTATTATTATTATTATTATTATTATTATTATTATTATTATTGCTATTTTGCTTTACATAGCACTGACACAGATAGGTCTTATGGCGACGATGGAATGGGAAAGGCCTAGGAATGGGAAGAAAGCGGCCATGTCCTTAATTAAGGTACAGCCCCAGCATTTGCCTGGTGTGAAAATGGGAAACCACGGAAAACCATCTTCAGGGTTGCCGACAGTGTGGTTCAAACCCACTGTCTCCCGGATGCGAGCTCACAGCTGCGCGCTTCTAACCACACGGCCAACTCGCCCGGTCCCATTATTATTATTTATTATTATTTTACAGCGGTCGTACCCATCGTTCACTGGTTAATTAGCTTCCTGGGGAGATCAATGATGTTATCCGACCCATGATTATGGGTTCGATTGCAACCAACAAAAGAAAACACTAAACCTGAAAGATGGCATTTCATTTTAACAGATCTACCAATGAAAAAAAATACGATATTGCGCATCTAACAGCAGCCCTGCAGTCTCTTCCTACAAGGATGTAGAAGTAAATGGGAGTGAGGAATTCCCACACACTCTTATCTATATCATTGAGAAGTATGAGGTGAGGAAGTATATACGATGAGTAACACATGGTTGATAGTTAGCAGTGGCGATCTGACGGACCGAAGCCTAGCACACCTATCCTCCGCTGGTCCTCGCTCCTATCCAATATCCAGCAGCAAGCCGTGTCTAGGGAGTCGAGGGGAAAGGGGCGAGAGTGTGGGCTGTAATATCAGTCTCCGATGCCTTGCTCTCAGAAATATGTGCGACGTTTTTTCCTCACTGCTTTCAAGTTTTGTAAATGGAACAATGTTTCAGATGCTTACATTACATTGTGCTTTAGACTTCCATCATTCTCAATTGAGATTTGGGCTTCACTGATAGCTTTGGTAGCCCTCAGTTTACGCCACTGGCACAGGAGTACAATGCAGTTGATTTAAAAATGAAACGAGCCTTGGAAGGAAACATATTCTGAATGTTGAAATACTTCAAGTACCCTTGGAACTAATGACGATGTCATGTCCGATGTTCATTCATAGAACCAATCATAGAAACAAGCTTTGGATTGGAACCTTAAACATTATGACTCTAACAGGAAAATGCGACTAAATCACAGATTTAATGAACCGTAGATGTATTTACATCCTAGGGCTAAGTGAAACCAAATGGAAAGGATGCAACACAAGAATGTTAGAGGATGGATATAAATTATATCGGAACAGTAATCCTGCAGTGGTGAGGAATGGAGTTTGTTTCATACTCCATAAAGGCATTGATAGTGTAACAGACATCTCATTCATCAGCAAGAGCTTAATCAAAGCTAAAATATGCCTAAATGGAGAAACCCAAACTGTGATCCAAGTTAATGCTCCCCAGCAGGGTTGTAGTGATGACCAAAAAGCAAGCTTTCTAGAAAAACTAGAAGACATTGATGTAGAGAACATAATGATAATTGGAGATTTTAATGCCCAGGTAGGAACTGGTAGGTCAGGTTTGGTCCATATAGATTTGGTAACAGAAATGAGGAGGGTGAACTTCTGCTTGATCTATGTACATGAAATCACTTCTGGTGAAGAACACGTGGTTTCAGAAATGGGATTTCCACAAGATTATGAGATACAGCTGGGATGGTCAGTATAGATCTGTGGTAGACCTTATCATCACAGATAGGTGAAGTGGAGAAAAAGTGCATGATGTAAAAGTGATACCTAGTGAGAGCCTTGATAGTGACCATAGACTCCTCATTGCACACCTAGGAGTCACCAAACCTATTATAAAAAAAAAAAAAAAAAAAAAAAAAAAAAAAAAAAAAAAAAAAAAAAAAAAAAAAACACAAATTAAAGACTGGAAATTGAAAGATCTGGAAGTCAGACAGCAGTTTCAAGAGGAAATCAGAGCTAAAATACCAATAACAGACACAAAGAAAAGCAATGAAGAATGGAATGATTTTAAGGCAAGTCTGGTTGGTAGCGCAGATAAAATATGTGAAAGAACAAGCAGAAGAATTAGAGAGAAAAGAACATCTTGGTGGACTGATAAAATAAAAGAAGCCATAATGAAAAGGAATAAAGCCAAAAAAGCTCTTGATGTGGCAAAGTCTGACAGAAGAATCAATAGCGACTGAATAGACAACAATAAATTGGAAGAGATGGCAAAAGAATATACCTGTAGATACAGGAAGTTGGAAGTCAGGAGAATTGTAGGGAAGAAAAAGAGAAAAGTTGGGAGGAATTTACAACTACACTGGAAGAAGACCTTAAAGGGAATATGAAAATTATATTGTACCCGGATGAGATAGGCCCTAGTTTCATGATTTGATTTTGATATGAGAAATACAGATATATTGGAATATTAAATAAATACAGTGTCAGTTTTGTGTGGACGGGAGAATTTCCACATGATCGCGACAGTCCGGCGCCACGGTAAGCTTGTCATTAAGGGGAAGAAGGTTTCCTGGTCAAAAGATAAGAGGATTTAAATCTAGAGCTCACAACAACAGAATAATGACTACAAGGAAGTGAAAGAGTATATATTTCGGACCAAGGCCGAGCAAGATGCATCGCCAATACCGAGAATATGACGTACGGGTTTCGTCCACGCCCGAGGCATTTGGTGTGGCCACGTTTCACAGGGAGAGATTTCAAACTAACCAAAGCGGTCCTGACCAATGAGAAAATGTATCGTAGGCCCGCAGATAAACCAACATAAGAAAAACTCAGAGTGAACTCCAGTTAGCTTCTCCAATAACAATAATTAAATTATTCCAACCACAAAATTGAATAGAGGGGATTTTTGTGATATCGTTCCCATGTTGAATAATGGTAATCGTAATAAATTAAAGTAATGAATTCGTGGAAATGACCCACGCTATCTCGCCATTGGTCGAGATGAGCACGCCATCAGGGACGCCGAGTTAGCGCGCGAAAGGGGGAGGACAGAAATTAAGTGATATTTCCATGATCACCGAACGATAGGAGTTCAGAATACGACACATGAATGTGTATCGCCAGTGTATTAAGTAGGATAAAGCAAGAGATCCAAATCCACCTGCATATGCCAATTTAGGAAACCAACCCCCCTCTCCAGGAAGTGACCGCGGATGACCCCGGCGGGAAATCAGATCGTCCATAAAAGTCCAGAAGCGGACCTCACATCACTCAGTTCCTACCAGTACTCAGTCGTTTGAAGTCACCAGTTGTGACCGAGCGGACCTCACATCACTCAGTTCCTACCAGTACTCAGTCGTTTGAAGTCACCAGTTGTGACCGAGCGGACCTCACATCACTCAGTTCTTACCAGTCACCAGTCGTTATCGGTCACCAGTCGTGTCAGTCGTATGAAGTAGTTGAGACTGACACGTTGACTCTGTAAGTCAGTACCTCGGGACGCATTCGAAGTCAGTTAGAGCTGAAAGTACGTGAATTATTAGGAGAATGAATGCGAACAGTGAAATTATCCATAGTACCGAGTGTGTATAATCAGTACAATTGTATGTTGAAATTAATGAATGTCATGTGTTTAAATAATAACTAACTAACGGAACGCCGATAGTACCTTTGGAAGGCAGTGTGCGGAGCCTGAAGTAAACACCTCAAGATAGACGGTGAATAACTATCCGAGCAGGGAATTATAGGAGCTAGGCGATGATCAAGACGGCTTGAAAATAAACCAGGAAGTGCCGGTTGAAGACGCGATACGCGCCGGTTCAAATGAACGACATTTCGTCGTAATGTATCACGACGTGTGTTTCGGGCGTATATGAAGAGCATATTGTGCGAGTGTCAGGGGTCTAGGAGCACCTATAAGTGTTTTTTTTTGTTATTAGTATTCTTGTGTAAATTAGTGTAATAAGGTATTAATCATGGGTAGTCACCCAGAAGTGTTTTATTGTGTAAAATTTGTATTGCGCGACATGATGGACGTGTAAATCACCATGGGGCCGTAAAGCCTATATCTCCTCCGCTACGAGACAATGGAATTCTACATAGGAATGAGTACACAATTTTGATATTTAGGGGATGTTATCGCGACTAAACGGGGTTCAGTGTAAATTAATTATGGTTACTTAACATGGTCCGCTTCCCGAGTCCATGATTTTTATTTTTTTGTTAGACGGACGAACTAATTTATATTAACGTAATAATGGGTTAGATTAATTAATTTGAGTAATTGTTTGTTGTATATAATGTAAATATGGGATATATTTCTTTCAATTAATGCATGCTGTTTATAATACTTTGAATTAAGTTCATTTCAAGTGTTAAATTCTTTTTTTGTGCTAACCCATTTATTTGAATTTCATTCACTGCGGTGATCATTTGTAATTTAATTAGGAATAATTTCTATTAGACAGCCAGATTATGAAAAAGCCAGAGTATGGAAGATTTGTGTTGCATACGGAAGGTCATTAAAATACTAATAATAATAATGTTTATGAGTTGACAAAGGAAAGTAAAATAATAATAATAATAATATTTGGGCGTGTGCAAGTTAAAGTATAATAATAATAATGACGGTGCTTCGCGAGTTAGCCAGTGCAAATATAATAATCAATGTGGAGATGACATGTAGCGTTAAAGACTTTCATTCGCGTAATCAGTTTGATTTTACGTAAATTTTTGATTTTACGTTTTTGGACTTTAATTTAACCATTAAAATTTTGTTTAAGAGCGATATAGGCACGTGAATTAGAATGGTCACGATATGTTAAAAGCCCAGAATGAGTTGAGCCCATATTTAGAGTTGGAAGTCATGAGGGACGAATATCCGGCGTGAAATAAGTTGAGCCGTATTGTTTGTAATGATGAAATAGATGAATCTCAAGGCCTAAGATGATATAAATGCATATGTCGGTGTTCTTAGTGGTAGAATCCACGCACCGAGGATTATTTTATGAATTAAATGTTTGAAGAGTTCCGATGAAAGGAAATGGACTTCAAATTTGAAGGAATAGTTTAGCAATCGCCGGCATTGGAGGTATTTGCCCAGCCGCGATGTGCCATAGGTTGTGAGATGTGTCTTGGGAGGACAGGTGTCCCCATATAAAATTAACGGCAGTACGAAGTTGAAGGTACGGTCCCGAATACCGTGTTGTCCCGACCGATATAAAGCAGATCTTAGTGGTTCATAACGGGATTTAACATATGTGACTAAATTCTAAAGAGTGGATATTAAAATATCATCTTTCCATTTTTAATAATAATAATAACAATAATCATACTCCAAGTGAATCTTGTCTTAAATCGAGTGCTTAGTGCCAAGATAAATCGGAATTGTAAAAGGGGTTATGCGTTAAACATATTAAGAGTGAACTACCGTGTAACAGGCGAATTTAAGTTTAAAAAAAAAAAAAAAAATAATAATAATAAAAACTAAGCTACTTTTTTCTTCTTTTTTTTGAAGAATAATTTTTTTTATATTTTGGACATAATAATGATGTTGGGAGATGAAATGAAAGATTTGAGATTTTTAACTAATAATAATAATAAATAAAATATTTGAAGAAGGAGAAGAAGAATAACCAATGAAGGTACTTTTTTTAAAACTTATTTTTTTTTATGAAATTAATAAGAGCGAGAAGTTGAAGTATTATAGAAAGGATGATTACGGGTTACGATAATCACGATTTCCACTATTAATAATAATAATAATAATAATAATAATAATAATAAAAATATTTATGAGGAAGCTGATCATTATATTGTGCGGATAAATTAGGAGTAAGAACGACCCTCGTTTGAAACGCCGGCAAGGGTTGGCATATAATCATCCCGGATGACAAATGATAATAATCAAATACCGGATTATAATTGAAATTAATGATGATAATAAAATTAATTGATGGTAGTCAAAGTATATGCTAATGATCAGACAGAGAATGGTAATGATATTATTTGATAATCATAGGAGGGTATGCTAGGGACAGTCATCCTGTGTCGAACTGCTCCGAACCACATGTTGGGTTTTCACGGGGAGATAGCGGTAGATACGTAAATAACCCACGGACGGCACATGTTTGCAGGGTCAGAGCAGAGTAATGAACCTTTCCGTACGTCTTGTCGTATTGACAAGTGTAAATATTAAAGTAGCTTTTGAGTTAATGAACTCTACCTGGTGTGTTTGTGAATCTAGAAATAATAGGCTAGAGTTTGTCCGTATTATAAATTCCCGTTTTTTCAAGGCGATAACATTTTCTACGGTGGGTGTCCGGCTCACCAGAATGTACATACCGGAAGTGTCTCATGTCCAAACGGAACGAGGAGACGACAGTAAAAAGTTACTGTCGTGCCTTCGTTTCCGAAAGAAGATCTCCAGCGGTGAAACGTCCAATCATACGGATGTGAATTCGATCCCCAGTAACCAATTGGGACGAATTCACCAGATGTTTTACACTACCAGAGTAGTGAGGTAAAATCCAAGTATTATGTCATTTATTTTTCAGGATTAAAGTGTCACAATGTAAATTTGTCATCATGTGTAGTATGCAAAATAAGTGAATAAATTGCTCCTCATTGCAATTTCAATAGGAAACAGCTTCCATATCTTTTCATTGTAGTTAGTCTAGTATGCCCATGGAATTTAAGTTGTCACTTCCCATTCCTATTGTGGAGTCAGAATTTTGTATCCATGAATGAGTCGTCCCCCGTAACCTTAAATTTTCATGCCCCGTTCATCCCTGTGTTCATTTGATGCGCCGATATATATATTTTTTTGATATAAATTTTTTTTATTCGTTTTCGAACTGATCACCCCTGAGATAAATGCTAGTCTGGGACTCAGGAGGTGGGCGGGTGCATAATGGCGCCCAACGTAAAAGGGCCTATTGCATCATGCTTGAGCAATGGGTGACTTTATAATTTTTTACGCAAAAAAAAAAATAAAAATCTGAACTTTTTGTTGTATTAGCGACGATATCATTAGCGAGCAGCTCAGTGCCCGATTTCATTATAAATAGGCCCAGTTGTTTAACTTCAATGTAAACCCAATCGGGATATTTAATTAAATTTTGACCGCATCACGGTTAAGTTTAATAGTGGTTTTTGATATGTCAAGTAGTAATTCATGTTAAAGTAAGGTTAGTTTCGAACGGGGCTAGACTTGATAATTATACAAGAGTAGTTTATTGCTATAAAGACTCATTAAATTAATAATTCCCTATTCTATAAAATTAAAAGTTATTGTGATTTAGTGAGACTCCACATAAATGTAACTATCCATGGGCAGGAATTTTGTATAGGCAAAATTTATTAGGAATACTGTATTTGGTAAAAATGTGACTGAGAACCAGATTCAAGTATTAATAAAAAGATAATGGAACTGTGTAAGTTAAATTTAAATTATTTCAAGACAGGTGACTTCGAGGTTTTCGTCATGGTATTATCGATTGCTGTTGTTGTTGTTGTCATAGTCGGGAATGACTGATGATATATAATTCAGGCATAATAAGCACGTGATGGCAATTAATATGCAAATTTGAATTACGTTATATAAATTATTCGCTATGTGAAAGCGAAAAAAAATATTGTTTTGGTTTTGAATTTGGAAATTTAAAAATTCTAGAAAATATTAACGAGGATATAACCGTATGATAGGGCCTAGACCCAAAATTGTCGTAATCGTGTGCGATAGGATGAGAGGCTGATCGGCCCTCTTTTCTCATTTGATATAATGTCAGACGAAGGTGGGGAGCGTCCCCAAGGTGAACAGTTAGAAGGACAGGGAGAGGTGAAAGCTCTCACTCTGGAAGACATAATGCGAGTTATGGTTCTTCATCAACAGGAACTGACTTCTATAATTCAGGCCGCTAGTGTGTCTACTAAACAGGAACTGACATCTATAATTCAGGCCGCTAGTGTTTCTACTAAACAGGAACTGACATCTATAGTTCAGGCCGCTAGTGTCTCACTAGGAAATAAAATTGACAGGATAACTGAACAATTAGGGACATGTGCGGAGAAAATTTCAGAGACCAAGCCCAGGTCAGATGGGAATCCCGAGAACCCGGAAGAGCTTAGAGAAGATATGGAAGTAGTCAAAACTAGGTTAAATCAACCAGGATCAGCACAGGACTTCCACCTCCAAGGGCAAGACGTCGAGAACTTTGAAAACCAGGGAATCTGTAAAGAGGAAGGCACAGCGCAAACCGATACGACGGAACAGAAAGGTGAAGTAGGAGATAGGTCTTCATCATTGCCAAATGCAATACCAACATCTGTGGTCCACGTCATCAAAATATCGGATGATAAAACTCCTAGGTTCGAAGCCCGAGGACACTTAAACCCGACAGGCTTCATCCGGGAGATCTCAAAATTCATCCTTGAAAACAAAATTCCGGCAGTACAGGGGGAGACTCTGCTGCGCCAGATAGAGAAGCCTACGCATCATTATAACCAGAGACACCCCAGGCATAGAGGACAACAAACTGATATGGTCGAGACGCCGATGGAAGAGAGGACGACATGTGGTAGGAGACAAAGGTCTACTACAGATCCAGAGCCCAGGAAGATTTACGATCCAGGACGCAAGCCCAGGCAAAGGATCGACAAATAACGAAACAAAGCAGAGGATGCACGAAACGAGGCTGAGGACGACCAAGAAGAAGATGAGGACGAAGGAGAGGATGATGAAGAAGAAGATGGAAGAGAAGAAGAAGTCCAACTGATCCATAGGCAAATAAAAGCAAGACCATGCCCAGAATGCGGAGAGATCGACAGTGATGTCCAAGAGTTCGTTAACAGGATCCACCTGATTCAACGAGAGAATGAAGAATTGAGACTCAATAACCAGAATCTGCGGGACAAGATCAATCACCATCGAAAAGGGAACGAAAGCAGTAATCAAATCATGATGAAAGTATGATGCGGATATATAAAAAAAATCTCATGATTATCACAAGATCTTTTTTACCGAGCAACAGGAAAATGTACCCGGATGAGATAGGCCCTAGTTTCATGATTTGATTTTGATATGAGAAATACAGATATATTGGAATATTAAATAAATACAGTGTCAGTTTTGTGTGGACGGGAGAATTTCCACATGATCGCGACAGTCCGGCGCCACGGTAAGCTTGTCATTAAGGGGAAGAAGGTTTCCTGGTCAAAAGATAAGAGGATTTAAATCTAGAGCTCACAACAACAGAATAATGACTACAAGGAAGTGAAAGAGTATATATTTCGGACCAAGGCCGAGCAAGATGCATCGCCAATACCGAGAATATGACGTACGGGTTTCGTCCACGCCCGAGGCATTTGGTGTGGCCACGTTTCACAGGGAGAGATTTCAAACTAACCAAAGCGGTCCTGACCAATGAGAAAATGTATCGTAGGCCCGCAGATAAACCAACATAAGAAAAACTCAGAGAGAACTCCAGTTAGCTTCTCCGATAACAATAATTAAATTATTCCAACCACAAAATTGAATAGAGGGGATTTTTGTGATATCGTTCCCATGTTGAATAATGGTAATCGTAATAAATTAAAGTAATGAATTCGTGGAAATGACCCACGCTATCTCGCCATTGGTCGAGATGAGCACGCCATCAGGGACGCCGAGTTAGCGCGCGAAAGGGGGAGGACAGAAATTAAGTGATATTTCCATGATCACCGAACGATAGGAGTTCAGAATACGACACATGAATGTGTATCGCCAGTGTATTAAGTAGGATAAAGCAAGAGATCCAAATCCACCTGCATATGCCAATTTAGGAAACCAACCCCCCTCTCCAGGAAGTGACCGCGGATGACCCCGGCGGGAAATCAGATCGTCCATAAAAGTCCAGAAGCGGACCTCACATCACTCAGTTCCTACCAGTACTCAGTCGTTTGAAGTCACCAGTTGTGACCGAGCGGACCTCACATCACTCAGTTCCTACCAGTACTCAGTCGTTTGAAGTCACCAGTTGTGACCGAGTGGACCTCACATCACTCAGTTCTTACCAGTCACCAGTCGTTATCGGTCACCAGTCGTGTCAGTCGTATGAAGTAGTTGAGACTGACACGTTGACTCTGTAAGTCAGTACCTCGGGACGCATTCGAAGTCAGTTAGAGCTGAAAGTACGTGAATTATTAGGAGAATGAATGCGAACAGTGAAATTATCCATAGTACCGAGTGTGTATAATCAGTACAATTGTATGTTGAAATTAATGAATGTCATGTGTTTAAATAATAACTAACTAACGGAACGCCGATAGTACCTTTGGAAGGCAGTGTGCGGAGCCTGAAGTAAACACCTCAAGATAGACGGTGAATAACTATCCGAGCAGGGAATTATAGGAGCTAGGCGATGATCAAGACGGCTTGAAAATAAACCAGGAAGTGCCGGTTGAAGACGCGATACGCGCCGGTTCAAATGAACGACATTTCGTCGTAATGTATCACGACGTGTGTTTCGGGCGTATATGAAGAGCATATTGTGCGAGTGTCAGGGGTCTAGGAGCACCTATAAGTGTTTTTTTTTGTTATTAGTATTCTTGTGTAAATTAGTGTAATAAGGTATTAATCATGGGTAGTCACCCAGAAGTGTTTTATTGTGTAAAATTTGTATTGTGCGACATGATGGACGTGTAAATCACCATGGGGCCGTAAAGCCTATATCTCCTCCGCTACGAGACAATGGAATTCTACATAGGAATGAGTACACAATTTTGATATTTAGGGGATGTTATCGCGACTAAACGGGGTTCAGTGTAAATTAATTATGGTTACTTAACATGGTCCGCTTCCCGAGTCCATGATTTTTATTTTTTTGTTAGACGGACGAACTAATTTATATTAACGTAATAATGGGTTAGATTAATTAATTTGAGTAATTGTTTGTTGTATATAATGTAAATATGGGATATATTTCTTTCAATTAATGCATGCTGTTTATAATACTTTGAATTAAGTTCATTTCAAGTGTTAAATTCTTTTTTTGTGCTAACCCATTTATTTGAATTTCATTCACTGCGGTGATCATTTGTAATTTAATTAGGAATAATTTCTATTAGACAGCCAGATTATGAAAAAGCCAGAGTATGGAAGATTTGTGTTGCGTACGGAAGGTCATTAAAATACTAATAATAATAATGTTTATGAGTTGACAAAGGAAAGTAAAATAATAATAATAATAATATTTGGGCGTGTGCAAGTTAAAGTATAATAATAATAATGACGGTGCTTCGCGAGTTAGCCAGTGCAAATATAATAATCAATGTGGAGATGACATGTAGCGTTAAAGACTTTCATTCGCGTAATCAGTTTGATTTTACGTAAATTTTTGATTTTACGTTTTTGGACTTTAATTTAACCATTAAAATTTTGTTTAAGAGCGATATAGGCACGTGAATTAGAATGGTCACGATATGTTAAAAGCCCAGAATGAGTTGAGCCCATATTTAGAGTTGGAAGTCATGAGGGACGAATATCCGGCGTGAAATAAGTTGAGCCGTATTGTTTGTAATGATGAAATAGATGAATCTCAAGGCCTAAGATGATATAAATGCATATGTCGGTGTTCTTAGTGGTAGAATCCACGCACCGAGGATTATTTTATGAATTAAATGTTTGAAGAGTTCCGATGAAAGGAAATGGACTTCAAATTTGAAGGAATAGTTTAGCAATCGCCGGCATTGGAGGTATTTGCCCAGCCGCGATGTGCCATAGGTTGTGAGATGTGTCTTGGGAGGACAGGTGTCCCCATATAAAATTAACGGCAGTACGAAGTTGAAGGTACGGTCCCGAATACCGTGTTGTCCCGACCGACATAAAGCAGATCTTAGTGGTTCATAACGGGATTTAACATATGTGACTAAATTCTAAAGAGTGGATATTAAAATATCATCTTTCCATTTTTAATAATAATAATAACAATAATCATACTCCAAGTGAATCTTGTCTTAAATCGAGTGCTTAGTGCCAAGATAAATCGGAATTGTAAAAGGGGTTATGCGTTAAACATATTAAGAGTGAACTACCGTGTAACAGGCGAATTTAAGTTTTTAAAAAAAAAAAATAATAATAATAATAAAAACTAAGCTACTTTTTTTCTTCTTTTTTTTGAAGAATAATTTTTTTTATATTTTGGACATAATAATGATGTTGGGAGATGAAATGAAAGATTTGAGATTTTTAACTAATAATAATAATAAATAAAATATTTGAAGAAGGAGAAGAAGAACAATAACCAATGAAGGTACTTTTTTTAAAACTTATTTTTTTTGATGAAATTAATAAGAGCGAGAAGTTGAAGTATTATAGAAAGGATGATTACGGGTTACGATAATCACGATTTCCACTATTAATAATAATAATAATAATAATAATAATAATAATAATAATAATAATAATAAAAATATTTATGAGGAAGCTGATCATTATATTGTGCGGATAAATTAGGAGTAAGAACGACCCTCGTTTGAAATGCCGGCAAGGGTTGGCATATAATCATCCCGGATGACAAATGATAATAATCAAATACCGGATTATAATTGAAATTAATGATAATAATAAAATTAATTGATGGTAGTCAAAGTATATGCTAATGATCAGACAGAGAATGGTAATGATATTATTTGATAATCATAGGAGGGTATGCTAGGGACAGTCATCCTGTGTCGAACTGCTCCGAACCACATGTTGGGTTTTCACGGGGAGATAGCGGTAGATACGTAAATAACCCACGGACGGCACATGTTTGCAGGGTCAGAGCAGAGTAATGAACCTTTCCGTACGTCTTGTCGTATTGACAAGTGTAAATATTAAAGTAGCTTTTGAGTTAATGAACTCTACCTGGTGTGTTTGTGAATCTGGAAATAATAGGCTAGAGTTTGTCCGTATTATAAATTCCCGTTTTTTCAAGGCGATAACATTTTCTACGGTGGGTGTCCGGCTCACCAGAATGTACATACCGGAAGTGTCTCATGTCCAAACGGAACGAGGAGACGACAGTAAAAAGTTACTGTCGTGCCTTCGTTTCCGAAAGAAGATCTCCAGCGGTGAAACGTCCAATCATACGGATGTGAATTCGATCCCCAGTAACCAATTGGGACGAATTCACCAGATGTTTTACACTACCAGAGTAGTGAGGTAAAATCCAAGTATTATGTCATTTATTTTTCAGGATTAAAGTGTCACAATGTAAATTTGTCATCATGTGTAGTATGCAAAATAAGTGAATAAATTGCTCCTCATTGCAATTTCAATAGGAAACAGCTTCCATATCTTTTCATTGTAGTTAGTCTAGTATGCCCATGGAATTTAAGTTGTCACTTCCCATTCCTATTGTGGAGTCAGAATTTTGTATCCATGAATGAGTCGTCCCCCGTAACCTTAAATTTTCATGCCCCGTTCATCCCTGTGTTCATTTGATGCGCCGATATATATATTTTTTTGATATAAAATTTTTTTATTCGTTTTCGAACTGATCACCCCTGAGATAAATGCTAGTCTGGGACTCAGGAGGTGGGCGGGTGCAATATATGGAATAGTAAAAATTAAAGATCAGATAAAGCAGATAAAGCAATTACAGCTCTGGAGACAGCAGATGGGAATAGAGTTTGCAATATGAAAGATATCAGGGATACAATGGGACAGTATTTTGACAAGCTCCTAAATGGCTATAATAAGACCTCTGTTGAGAATGTAGGCCAGAAAAAAATAGACAGAAGTAGAGCAAGCTCTCCATATGATGAGAAGTGCTAAGTCAGCAAGAGCTGATGAAGTTACAGCTGACATAATTAAAGCTGCTGGTCCACCAAGAACACAGTGGCTGCATAGAGTTCTCATAACAATATGGAAGGATAATGAAATACCTGAAGATTGGACAAAAGGGATGATAGTTCCTATCTTTAAGAAAGGGAGTAGAAGGAAAAGTGAAAATTCCAGAGGCATTACCCTCCTATCACATGGCTTTAAAATTATGGAGAAGATCACCGAAGCCAGAGTAAGGGATATACTAGAACCTAAACAACATGGCTTTAGGACTGGAAGAAGCACTACAGATCTGATATTTGCTTTGAGGATGCTGGCAGAGAAACGCTGGGAAAGAGGAAAATACCTAATTATTGTGTTTATGGACCTTGAAATGGCATATGATAATGTTCCTAGATCAACTGTTTGGAAAAGTCTTAGAAAACTTGCTGTACCAGAGTACCTTATTAGGAAGATCCAAATGCTATATACTAATTTCAAAAGCTCTGTCAGTATTGGAGATGGTCACTCTGAATGGTTCAATACAACTAAAGGAGTACAACAGGGAAGTGCCTTATCACTTCTTCTCTTCACAACAGTTATGGATACCATTTTAAAGGAACTCAAAGGAAAAGGTAATAAAGATCTTCAGGCTCTGGTGTTTGCAGATGATGTGGCAATATGGGATGAAACAGAGGAGGGAGTGCAAAATAATCTGAATGCATGGTGTAAGAAGTTTGATGATTATGGAATGAAATTGAACCCATCAAAAACAGTAGCACTGAAAATCAGCAGACATAATACAGACTGCAACATAAAAATACAGGATCATCGAGTTGATCAGATATTTAGGAAGTGTAATGGCTAGTAATAATAGACCTGAGATAGAAATAACAAACAGAGTAACCAAAGGCTCTAACTTTTACAGTATCGTTAGACACCTTCTATGGGATGAGAAGGTCCCCCTAAGAACAAAAATGATCCTGTACAAGTTATTTCATTCCCATCCTTACATATTCTCTGGAAACCTGCATGCTAACATCAAAGGATTGTAGTAGGCTTCAAGCCTGTGAAACGAAATTTCTTAGAATTGCCCACCAAAAGACACGACTTGATCATGTGAAACATGATGAGATCTGATCTAACCTAGGTCTAAATGAATCGATGGAGGAAAGACTTAGGTCATACAGACTTAAATGGTTTGGGCATGTTAAATGAATGAATATCACAATGTTACCATGTGCTTATTTGGTAAAGAGAATAAGAAGACCAAGAAGAAGATGGATGGACCAACTGAGGGAAGACGTGGAGAGAAGAGGATGGAATTGGGAATCATGGACAACAAAATCTTTTTGAATAGACAACTTTAGAAGACACTTATTTTCAAACACCCTACCTGACTTGCTGGAAAGGCAAACTGATGATGATGATGAAAATGACCTAACAGAAAATTAGTGATCAACTAGTGAGCCCATTAAATGCTCATTAAAGAACCCCTACATAATTCACAAAACAATTAAAATATGGTAGAAATAAAAATAGTAATGGGAGCAGTATTAATATTAGTAAGTAAACCTAAAAGTTCAGTTCAGCATGTCACTAACCTAACCGGAGCATGACATAACAGAAAGTTAGCTGACAGCTGGACTCATGCCAATGACAGATTATTACGCTACCTAGCATTCTTTGCTGGACTAGTAAGGAGTGTGAAATCACTGTTGGAGGACTTCATTAAGGAAAATTCCAAATTACAAGTATTTAAGGACTTCAACAGAATTTAAACATAAATGTTTATACATTCCTAAATATTTTCAAATGTGTTTTGATAGATTCTGATGATGTTCTTTCAAGAACGAAACATGTCATTCTATTTTTGATTAAGTTATTTCTTTTTCAGGTAGTTTCTAGTTCTAAGTCCCTGGCATACTTTGTACTTTGCACCTTTGTTTATTCATCGAGTAAAAGTTAATAATCAAATTCCTCTATCCAATAATATTGCAATATTCAAGTCCCCGGCGTAGGTTTTTTTGAGAAATTATTGTAGATAAACACTTATTTTTCAGCATTTAAGGACACTTTTGTTCTCCATCTCACGTAGTATGGAAAATAATAGTAATCCACCAACTGTAAAAATCATATAACATAATTTCAGTTGAAAATTGTAGTGTACAGTTCAGTTATTATGAGTTTCGACTTGACGTTTGAGCGCTGCCTTTTGGCAGAGGGTAAGTGAATGAATCAACTGCCAATCATAGACAGCCGATCACTTCGATAGAGCGTGTTACATTCCACTTCTGGTTAGCAGTGTTGTCGATCTGCTGTTTACTGTAACCACGTGCTATTAGCTGTGTGTTGTATTGTGCTCAGTTCTTTTGGCGGTCTTTCTGAGTCTTTGTGCTAGGTTGTTCGTTTATATTTTGTAGTGTAGAGTTTATATATTTATTGTTTAGTGTTTTCTAATAATATAGCACATTATGTTGTAGTGAATAGTGTGTAACAATGTACAATAGTGATCTAGTTTATATAGTAGCTTAGTTTAATATTTCCTTCGGTAGTTGTATAGTAGGTTAATTTTAGGCCCGTGTGTAAATTTTATATTCTGTCATTTCGACGCCTACGTCTAATGATGAAGCTCCCAAGAGAAGATAGCCATTCGGATGTGGTACTCCACTAAGCAGCCAGGCCCAGGAAATTGTTTGCAAATGCCATTTTAATGCCAAAGAACTGATTTGGGCCCAAGTGAAGGATTATGTAATTGAGAATAACCGACTCTTCACAATTTCAGAAGTCGAAAGACTTATTTTCGAAGCTGTAGGTCGTATAAGTGCGGAGGACTGGAGCAACATTGTGCAACACACGAAATCCAAGATGATTAAAGCTTGGGGGAAAGAAAGTCTCACAGACGATTATGTTGAAGACTTTAATATCTCTTTAGAGTCAGGCGAGAGTGAAACCTCAACAGATGATGGCAATGCCGATAGTGACTCAGAAATGCGTGGTGTGTTCCCTTTGTGGGATTATTTCCTTCCTTAGGGGAAATTGAATCTAACAGCAACACGAGTTCTTCTACATGGTCAGTAGAAATTTAATTTAATCTTCTCCCTTTTTATCTGTTCGAGCATTGACTTATTTTTTATCTTGTAGCCTTACCCTAAATGTGTTGTGTATTGTTGTTCATCTTACATGAATTATGTATGTTTCTACAAAGAATAATTGATTATGGACGTATTCCAGTATATACATACATTTCCGTTTGTGGTGTGTATTGTAAATCAGCTGTTTGTATTTGTAGCAAATTGGCACCACCGTCCGACTTCCGGTTAACTGTCACGTCGAAACTCATAAAAACGGAATAATAGATACGGTATATTAGACAGTATCTTGCCTGTTATATTCGTGTGTATCTGTGTGTGTGTGTATCTTTCATGTCAATATATTAGAGCATACTGTAGTAGGATAAAACAGACTAATAATAATATGTCCATGCATTTACTTTTGTTGGTAATGTTTGATTATTTCTTGCGAATTTCAAACTTGCAATTTTCATTTCTGTTTGTGCTTAGTAATAACTAGGGGACGTATTTCTATGACAAGTCATATTTTTTCTCTTAACATTGTATCTTATAGTCTTGTATTTTCAACACATTTCCAAGCATGATAATCAAAATTAAACAGGTTTTATTGGGCATATAAATGCATATTTAGGCTTTCTTAAGTTTTATGGCATATTTTGAACAAAATATCATTATAACGGCATATTTTGGTCATTTTCATTTGATTTTCATTTTATAAAAATCAAAATAAGCTCTAGAAATTATTTTTCAGGATAGACTGGAATATACTACTGAAGAACCATTTTAAAGTAGTGTATGGAATGTTTCTAACAGGTAGGAGCTATTGTTTGCTAGCTGGGTTAATTCCTGGAAACCGGGCTATTGTTTACACGTAAGCAGAGGAAATTCTGCAGTTATTTGTCATTGTTCTTGTCTCTCTTCTTTGCCCTTCCCTCTTCCACTTTCAACTCACTGAATGACCTTGGTCATTAGGGAGCTTTAGTCATTCATTTCGTTTCAATATGCTTAAAACGGAAGTCTCAATTTGTGGGAAGTTGCGAAGTTTTGTTTGCGAGTTTGGTGAAAACATATTCAGTATGGATGGAGTGATATTATTCTGTAAATTGTGTGAGGTGAAAGTTACTGCTGAAAAACGTTTCTCTGTGCAACAACACTGTAATACTGTAAAACATAAGAATTGTGTAACTAGATATTCTGCACTCAAAAAATAGGCAACATCTGCTATTCGAAACCCCGACATCAAGTTCACAGTGTTCATAATTTTCACAATATCTCTGCAAGATGATGGTTTCATCTAATATTCCTTTAAAGAAACTTAATAGCCGAAGATTCAGACAGTTTCTTGAAAAATATACAAAGCATCCTGTTCCCAACGAATCTACTCTCAGGAAAGACTATCTGACCCCTTGTTATGAAGAGATGTTGGATATAATAAGGCATGGCGTGGGAGGCAGTAAGATATGGGTTTCAATAGACGAGACCACAGATGTGGATGGAAGATATGTAGCAAATGTGATCGTTAGCACGCTGAAGGAAGACTGGCCTGGAGATACGTTCCTCCTGACATGTGAAGTGCTAGAAAAGACAAACCATGCCACCATTGCAGTTCTCTTCGACAATTCAATGAACCTGTTGTGGCCAAACGGGGCAAAGAGAGAGCACATTTTTCTATTTGTAACTGATGCTGCTCCGTATATGGTGAAGGCAGCCAAGGGACTTAAAATGCTATATCCGAAAATGATACATGTGACATATCTTGCACATGCCTTGCATAGGGCAGCTGAAGAAGTTAGAAGTAGCTACCCTGAAGTTGATAAATTAATATCGAACTGTAAGAAAGTGTTTGTCAAAGCTCCACTTCGCGTTCAGAAATTTCAAGGAGAAGCACCTTCACTACCTCTACCTCCCAAGCCAGTTATAACGCGATGGGGGACTTGGCTTGATGCCGCAGTGTACTATTGCAACAACTTAGATGTCGTGGAGAAGATCGTGAAGTCTTTTGATCCTGCAGAATCGTCCTCCATAAAAACCACTCAAGATTTATTTTCAAGCACTACATTAAAAGCGGACCTGGCTTATATAAAGTCCAATTTTAATTCTTTATCTGGAGCAATCACGCAACTGGAAGTTTCAGGTGCAGAACTAAGCGATGCACTGGATGTTGTAAAGTGCATTGAACAGAAATTAAAACATGCGAAAGGAACAATAGCTTCTAGGGTGTGTAGAAAATTAGAAAATATACTGGAAAAAAATAGCAGACTTGTGTACCTGCGTGGAATAAGTGACATTCTTTGTAGAAACCCTTCATTTGCATATTTCCAGGAATTTTCTTCAAGTGATTTAATTCTATTTAAGTACGCTTTCGTTACATAATGTGATGTCGAAAGAAGTTTTTCTCGCTGCAAGACGATATTCAGCGACAACAGGAAGGGATTCTCATTCAACAATCTTAAGATGCGTGTGGTCATAAATTGCAACAATTCTGATAATGGAGACTAGATCAGGTATGAAAGTTTCATTCAAATAACATATGTTTTGTATATAAATTAAAACTGATTGAATATTGAACAGGGAAAGTAACTGTAGTGTTTATGTCTTCCACAGAGTCCGTCCTTGCCTAGGAGTATACAGTGTAACCTTAATGAGTTCATGATATAGTCATCATTTTAGTTGATTTTGGGTTAAAGATTTTGAAGAATTAAAGCTTATTAAACTCTAAATTAATTGCAGCCTGTAGCAATCATAGTAAACGTGTTTCTATGTAATGTAGATGCTATTCATTAAGTCATATTTTGAATTTTATAGGTCATATTTTTATGTTTTTTTAGGTCATAAATGCATACATATTTCATACATTTTTAGGTCATAGAAATCTGCCCTCCCAGTAATAACATATTGTAATTAGGATACATCTGAACATAGTTTAAAATTATTGTAGTGTATCATAGTATCTTATTAGAAATTAGCATGCTTATTGTATTATTGTAAAATATTTGCGTAGTATAGTAGAAGTATCTGTAGAAAAAATGTAGTAGTATATTATTTACCTTATTGTTGTGTGATCTTTGTGTACTATCCTCATCAATATTTTTTTCCTTTCATTTTTTTTTGTGCAGAATAAGTTATTTTATTTTTCCTTTTCTTTTCATTTTTCCATAAAGAATGGCTAAGGAGTGCAGGTGTAGGAACTGTAGGTGTGGTCAACCATTAAGGAGTATGAGGAAGGAGTTGGAGAGTTTGAGGGAGAAAATTAGGATTCTCTCAGAAGACAGGAAGGAAGGTAGACCTCCCTCAAACAATGTATAGGATACTGTAGGTGTAAAAGATAGATAGGAGGGGTGATTGTAGAAAACAGGTGGTCTAATGTTTTAAGGGGAAAGATATTGCAGGCTAAGGGCTCTATTCAGGATCAGAATTCAGGACAGGTGTTTGTGAGAAATCGGTACGAGTCATTGCAGGTAGAACAACAGAGGGAAGATGAGGAACAGGGAACTTTTTAAAAGCATTTTTTTAAATTTTCTTCCAAATAAAAGTCAAATATAGGCATCATTGATGGCTTGAAAAGTTGATGTAACAACAAAAGCCAAGCTGAAATTGATCCACCGGTTCAGTCGGATGGAGTAATTGCCACAAAAATAAATGGAAGATTTGTCCATCAAATCTACCTTCATTTGTTTTGGTTACTCAAACTTCTAGCAATGCTACCACTAACAGCAGCCACAAACACTATCTTTCCACCTTGCAGAGGCTCAGGATATATCTGAGTAATTCATCTAGTGAGGTACATTTGACAATTCATTGAGAAGAATGTGTTAGCATCCAGACATTGGTTAATGATTTGGTAAAGGAAAGAACTAACATCTTAACTTTGTTCTGCACATTTCTGGTAAATGTTTTAATAACTTCTGCTATATCTACTGTGTATGTATGTCTATATTAATTAAAAGAAACCATGTCTATAGTCTTTTAAAATGTATTGTGTTTAAACAACCTGGATCAATTTAAGTATGGTGATACATCCATCGGATGAGGACGTTAAGCCTCGAGCAGACCTCTGACCTCTTGGATTTATTCTACATAAGTAGGCTATGTCCTGATGCTGTGTTTTTCCCTCTCCCTATCTCATTATTATCATCATCATCATCATCCCACATCCAGATGTGCAGGTCGCCTATGGGCCTGAAATACAAAGACCTGCACAAGGTGAGCTGAACATATCCTCGGACACTCCTGATACCAAAAACCATATGACAAATCAATCAATCAATCAATCAATCAATCAATCAATCAATCAATCAATCAATCAATCAATCAATCAATCAATCAATCAATCAATCAATCAATCAATCAATCAATCAATCAATCAATCAATCAATCAATCAATCAATCAATCAATCAATCAATCAATCAATCAATCAATCAATCAATCAATCAATCAATCAATCAATCAATCAATCAATCAATCAATCAATCAATCAATCAATCAATCAATCAATCAATCAATCAATCAATCAATCAATCAATCAATCAATCAATCAATCAATCAATCAATCAATCAATCAATCAATCAATCAATCAATCAATCAATCAATCAATCAATCAATCAATCAATCAATCAATCAATCAATCAATCAATCAATCAATCAATCAATCAATCAATCAATCAATCAATCAATCAATCAATCAATCAATCAATCAATCAATCAATCAATCAATCAATCAATCAATCAATCAATCAATCAATCAATCAATCAATCAATCAATCAATCAATCAATCAATCAATCAATCAATCAATCAATCAATCAATCAATCAATCAATCAATCAATCAATCAATCAATCAATCAATCAATCAATCAATCAATCAATCAATCAATCAATCAATCAATCAATCAATCAATCAATCAATCAGGGTGGGCCAATGATCTTCGATGTTAGGCCCCTTAAAACAACAAGCAAGCATAAGGCAGGGTGATGGACTATTACCGTCTCTCTCTTTAATTGCATGTTGGAGAAGGTTGTCCATGAATGGGAAAAAAGTACTTAACTAGAAAGGTTTACTGAAGCAGGTATACATTGGAGGTTCAAAGAATTGTGTCAAGATCAACTGTCTAGCTTTTGTTGATGACTTAGCGATCCTTTCTAAGCTGTAGAACAGAGGAATCTTTTAAAACAACAAGCTGACAAGGCTGGACTTAAGATCTCCTTTGAAAAAAACAAAGTATTTGACCATTATCTTTTCATTGAATTTTGCCTCGCATGTATCCCCTTTTTATGCACGACTTTCTTGGTTAAAAGTAGAGCAGCAGAGGAATCACCATGTATCAACCTTTATCTATCGACTCTTGATGACTGAAAATATACCTGAATATCTCTCCAGTAATTTCCGTTTTCTATCCTCCTTTCATGACCGTGACACGCGATCTGGGTCAACAATTGCAATACCTCCACATCATACATCTGCTTTCAGTAATTCTTTCCTTGTGTCAGGCGCTAGAATATGGAATGCTTTACTCCCTGAAATTAGAAATTGTTCTTCATTAATTACCTTCAAAAGACAGTCTAAAGATTTCCTCTTGAATACGTAGGCTATATCATGTAGTTATGTGTGAATGTGTGAGTGAATGTCTGGAGTAAATTGTTCCCAAAAGTTTACATAAATTACTGTTATATTTTATGAATTCCACCTAGAGTAGTTAATATTGAATTTATTTATTATTTTTCTAATTTTAGACTTAAGATGTAATCTTTTAGTTTTAGACTATATTAAGTTATATTACTATTATATTATATACACTGTGTTAAGTTAGAATATTAAGTTTGGATTCAGTATTAAGCCGCATAATGTGGTTAAGTGTAAGAGAGGGCCAAGAGCCCTAACTTCGCCACAAATAAAGACATCAATAAATAAATAAATATCCCCACAGCTCCACAACAACTAAAGACAAGGTATGGTAAGATTGAACGAGTTAACAGCTTCAGATATCTCAGTGAGATTGTGCAGATGGGATCTAATGAAAGAGAAGTTAACAACAGTAGGTGGGATAGGATGGCTGCAGCATTTTGCAGAACACATGACCTGTACAAGGAAAACGCAAATTCAGTGCAAACTAAATTCAGACATTACAACACAGTGATTAAACCTGAATGTCTCTATGGAAGTGAATGCCTTTGAGTTACTAGAAAGGCTGGTCTGAGAGAAACTGAGACATTTGAGAGGAAGATCCTTCAAAAGATAATGGCCCAAAGATCTTGACTGGACAATACAGCTTGTGAGGATGAGAGGATCTATATCAGAAAACCAAATGACTGATGGAACCCATCAAGAAGCAATGACTCAAGTTTTATGGCCACCTATTTAGAATGGATGACAAGCAGTTGACTAAGAAAGCTGTTACCATACTTGTTAGTGGACCTAACCCATGCAATAAGTGGTTTGTGGAGGTCAGAAAGGATCTGAAAAAAATTGGACTAAATCATTAAGACACTGTTAACAGAACCAAGTACCGAGACCAGATCAATAACTTCAAGGGCTTTCATAAAGAAGAACAGCAGAACAGTGGGTGAACAGCAGTAAGTAGACAGGCTGCCAAAGCAAGAATGAAACGATACTGAGCTGCAAAGAAAGCTTCTAAAAGTGTGTAAATGCTACTTATTATGATCTTTAATGGCCATAAACAACGAAACAATATATATATATAAATCTATTGATAATCATTTCCTTTGTCTTGGTTTTATAATTATTTTTTCTTCTCAATGTTGTTCCTGTCACAATATCGTATCCATCTTTCTGAATCTTGCTCTCCACTTTGTCCAATCTGTAGCATCAGCAGGACAGACACCAACAGCTTGCATGTCTTCTTGCAAGCAGTCCATCCAACTCTTCCTCAGTCGACTTGGGCATCTCTGTACAACTGGATTGAGCATATGCTCAATTCGCAATACTTTTAGTGTCCACTGTGACCATGTGACCATACTGAGTACAACTGATTCCCTCCTCTTATCATGAATGGAGGTGATTGTGAAGGTGTCCCGCAGTTTCATTTCTGATATGATCAAGTCGTGTTATTCCCATGGACCATCTCATCATACACAATATCTCTATTATGTGAAGCATCTGTTCATTTCTATTGCTGACCAGCATTTAGACTCATAGAAAGCCACTGGACATCTCCGACTTGAAGCACAGGGGGATAGTTAAATAACATGGTGCAAGATTTCATGTTTAAGTTGCGTTTGCATTTAATGTACATTGTGAATGGGTCATTAACTTTGTTCATGGCTGTGGATGGTGGGATTTGAACCTACCCTCTTCTGAATGCAAGTTTAGAGCAATACAACCCATACCACTTAGCCATTCTCTCAGTTTCCAGCGATTAGGTTCTGTAGCTTGATGCATTTGGATGGTAATTTCTCAGTTTGTTATAAATTTCTGTTTGCATTATCTTATTTCTAAAAAGTACGACAGAAGTATAAATGAAACTCACCCCACTTCCTTCTTCTTTGCCTGGTCGCAACCCTGATGCCAACATATAAGTGCTGCCAATTGTCTTGATCTTTTCTATGCAGCTGAACTTGGGTTTAAGCAGCAACTGTAGAAAGAATAAATATTTAAAGCAGAAATTCTCACCAAATTTTATGATTTCAGCCATATTTTCTTGTCAAGAATGGAGATGGAATGAAAATGAGGTAAGAAATGGAGCTAAATTAATTGTACAAAATGTGAATAAACAATTTAGAGGCTACAGTTATATTTATTTAAAATATGTTCTTATACAGTGTGATTCAACAGTCCCTTCCAATATCGTTTTCTACAGCCCAACGAACATGCACATGGTTATAGGGGTTTTATTCCCCTGCAGGTGTACTGTATGGTACTAATGTTTAGTGAGCACATTTTGCACATGATTCTGAACCCTAGTGAAATGTTATATCATCTGTTTGCAAAACATAGAAAGGCCTTGACATGTCTCCGACATCTTGATTTATCAGTTTCATTGTTTCGTTGTGTAAAAAGGTTGAAACCGGTACTGTAGATTGAATTTTACATAAATAAATTTGTATTGAAAAGGTGGAAACTTTCTTGTCTATCCCTTTCAGACCGAGTACGCACAATTGTGCGGGTTCGTATTTTAGTTATCCCTGACCGTATTTGATGTTTTTTCGGCGCTACACCGGACTGCAGTGATTGTGCAGGACACGTGGCGTGTATTTCAATTGATTTTAGTATGCGCTTGACCGCCAGGACGAAGGAAGAAGAGTTTAAAAAGCACAGTTGATCGGCGAGATGGCAGGAAGCAGTAGTGCCGAAGGTAAGTATTTATTTACTCCGTTTATATTAATCTAGAAGCTTTACTGAATACCGGAATATATTCAATGAAGTGTGTACATTGGTTAGTGAACGTAAATTTTGAAACTACACCATCGTACGTGATACAACGAGGTTTTGAATTTTGATACGCACAATTGTGTGGGTCCTGTTTTTCGGATGTTAGTTTTTATTTTGTAAAATAAACTATTAATATGTGTATTGAGGAGCATTTTAGTCAGTTCTTGACGTACAAACAAAAATTCACACCTCCAGTTTTCTTTCAGGTCTGAAAGGGCTATAACATGTCTCTGACATGGCACACTCCACAATCCTGTACGGAAGGGTGAACGGTTCGAACGAGAGACAAACCGCGCCCTCTCAGTACAAAAGAGATATAAGAAAAGGGAAACTCGATCACAAAACCTACAACAGTGTCATATCGAAGTGTGTAATCAATAAAGTGTAGATGTCTAGTGTTCCGTGTGATAAAGAAAAGAATATGAGAATAATTTAAATATGGGTGAAAAGCCATAAAGGCAATGCAGTTCACGAAGGCTTGGAACAAGCCAGGTCATGGCGAAATATTAGGACACATCACAGGATGTTTGTACTGGCCTTATTATTGGTATGTAAATATTCTAAGATCGGTAGCTGGGAACTTCAAAGAAGCACGTAGGCAATGGAAATATTCATGTTCTCTATGTTTCTAGGAGGAGCAAGGGCTGACGATGCACAATACACAGCCTCTCTCAGCCAAATATCAAACCCAACCTTCTTGTGGTGCTCTCTGTTATCACAGATTGGGTCAATGACGACCGAGTACCGGCGGTATAACCGAAGTATACACTGGTAAGAAGAGGAGAGGAAATGCTCTTTCTTCAGTATATACACCAACGTTTGTGTAAAGGCCAGTGCCTTGGCTTTAAGGTGGCAGCCCTACCAAGGCACTCAGAGTTTATGGGCCAATAACTCGTAAGCTCTTAAATAAACCTATTAAAGAAACAGAGATGAGAAATACCCGTACGGACAGAAAGCTGACGACCTTTGGCACAAAACAGGTAACACGATTTGGATGTTGGAATGTTCGTACAATGAGAGAACCTGGGAAACTGAAACAGATCATCAGAGAAATGGAGAATTACCGACTGGATTTTCTTGGTTTAAGTGAAGTGAGGTGGGATGACTTTGGAGAAATGAAGTGCCGGAATGGAATGATCCTCTTGTACTCAGGGCGAGACCATGTAGAGGTTTCAAGGGATGGTGTTGGAATGTTGCTGAGCAAGAGAGCAAAGCAGGGACTCCTGGAATGGCACCGTATATCAGAGCAAATTATCATAGCTCGTTTTCAGAGTAATATACGCAATATTTGCATAGTGCAGTGCCATCTGAAGAGACAGTGAAGCAAATTCTATTCAACATTAAAAGGCGTTTTAAAGAAAATAAAATGGAAAGAAGTTGTTCTGCTCATGGGATATTTTAACGCAAAAGTGGGAAAAGATAATGAAGGAGTGGAACACATTATGGGAAAGCATGGGTGTGGTGATCGGAATGAGAACGGTGAATTATTCATTAACTTGTGTGCAGAACATGATCTGGTTATTGGAGGGACGCTTTTCCCACATAAGGAGTGCCTCAAAGTCACATGGGTGTCGCCCGATCATCGCACAGAGAATCAAACTGATCATGTGGCAGTAAGTCATAAATGGAGGGGCTCGCTTCATGATGTGAGAAATAAGAGAGGAGCAGATGTTAGATCTGATCATCACTTGGTGATGGCTTGGTTTAAATTCAAGATATCAGCAAACAAGAATTTTCCAGAGGTGAAGTAGGCTTTATGGCATTGGTAAGCTGAAAAAGGAACCAATAGTAGAAAACTTTAAGTTACAGTTGAAAAACCGGTTTGAAGTCTTAAATCTAGAAGCAATTGAAGGAGTAGAGAAAACATGGGAAGCCATTAAAAAAGACTTTAACAGAGACCTGCGAAGAGGCTTAGGTCATAGAGAGTTGCTGAAGAAAGACTGGATGTCAGAAGAGACATGGGGGAAGATTAAACAGAGGAGGGAGACGAAACAACTTATCCTCAACTCTAAGACAAGGCATATAAAAAGAGAACTCGAGAACGAATACAGTGAGTTAGACAGACAAGTAAAGAGGAGTGCTTGCAATGACCAACGTAGGCAGGTCGAAGAATACACAAGCCAAGCCGAAATAGCCATAAGTAGAGGTGATGTAAAGGAAACTGTATCGGATAATGGGGACATTATCTAAGAGGAGTCATAGGCAGAATTGTCCCATTCGTAGTAAAGGAGGGACTATGCTTATTGGAGAACATGAACAATTAGCTAGATGGAAAGACAATTTTGAGGGAATACTCAACCGAGGAAATGATCAGGTAGATGGAGTCGAAGAAGAGGAATGGTATGGTGATGCTCGTATGCGTGTTGATGAGCCTTCAATAGAGGAGATTAGAAAAGCGCTTAAACATATTGAAAGCGGGAGTCTCCTGGGCTAGACAACATTCCACCCAAAGCCTTAAAAGTTGAAATAGATGTAACAGCTGCAGCATTACATATCTCATTCAAGAAAATTTGGGAGGAGGAAACAATGCCAAAGGAATGGAAGAACGGACTCACAGTTAAGCTGCCTAAAAAGGGAGAAATAAGCAACTGCAACAACTGGAGAGGAATTACATTACTATCTATTCCCAGTAAGGTAATCACCCGTATCATCCTCAACTGCATTAAAACAACAATTGAGCAGAAGCTAAGGAAGGAGCAGGTTGGCTTCTGGGAGAGTCGCAGTTGTGTAGACTTGATTAACTCTCTTTGGATCATCATTGAGCAGAGTTGTGAAAGGAACTCTAATACATATATGCTCTTCATGGACTTTGAAAAGACTTTCGACTCAGTTGATAGGGACGTCATGTGGCGCCTGTTACTGAAATACGAAATTTCATGGAAGATAGTCAACCTGATTAAGGAGACATACAATGGCTATGAGTGTTGGGTGGTTCATGAAGGCAAGCTAACAGAAGCATTTGGGGTGACCTCCGGAGTTAGGCAGGGGTGTATCCTGTCGCCTATCATCTTCCTTCTGGTGATAGATGATATTATGAGGATGTGTACGCAGAAAAGAAGGGGTTTATAGTGGGGACTGCTAGAGAGACTGGAAGATCTGGACTATGCAGACGATATTTGCTTGCTGACACACGCCTTTCAGCATATGAAAGAGAAACTCAAAGAGCTAGAAACTGAGGCATGAAAAACAGGGCTCAAGATTAATTCCAGTAAGACTAAAGATATGAGGCTGTTCTCAAATACCCAAGAACAATTTTGTCTAGATGGACAGGAAATTGAAAATGTAGACCAATTTTTCTACCTGGGAAGTATGGTAGACAAACAAGGCGGGGCTACGGAGGATGTTAAGTCATGCATAAGGAAGGCTAATGGTGCATTTGTACATCTCTATCCACTGTGGAAAAACCGTGCCATATCTCAACGAACGATATTGAGGATCTTCAACAGTAACGTCAAGTCAGTCCTCCTCTATGCATGTGAGACCTGGAAAGTCACTACAAGAGTTATTAAGATGCTGTAGACCTTTTTAAACTGGTGTCTGCACAGGATCTTAAACATTCATTGGCTGGACATGATTAGTAACGAAGATCTATGGGAAGTGACAGGGGAAACACCCATTGGAAATCAGATCAAACAGTGGAAGTGGAGGTGGATAGGAAACATATTGAGAAAGCAGGATGGAGCCATTGAGAAGTAAGCCCTGGAATGGAATCAACAGGCACAACAAGAGCGAGGCCGACCACGGCAGACCTGGAAGAGATCCGTATTGGAGGAGGCAAGTGAGGCAGGAAAGACCTGGGGAGAACTACATCAGATGGTCCGCAGCAGAGTCTGTTGGCGAAAATTCATCGAAGCCCTACGCTCCTGAAGGAGCCACAGGAAATAAGTCAAGTCAAGTATGTTTCTAGAAAACACGATAGTAATATCTTCCCTTGGTGAGGGAAATGTCAGCCAATGAGGAAGGGCCAACTCAGAATCACGAGCAGGGCAAAGTTGATTCCCAAATATTAGGTTCAAGAAAAATAACAGATTATTTAAGGAGGTAAAGAGGCAGTCAGTCAGAATCTTAGAGTTAGAGAGGTTGGTCGAGTGACGGTCCGTGGAGGAGGTCGAGAAGTTAGTCTATAGAACTCACGGGAGATTGTTCGAGGGAGGACCAAGAGAGGTTGATCTGAGAACTTGACGGGAATGAGCTCAAGAAAGAAAGGGACTTGTTAGACTTGCACGGGAACTTGGTTATGTTTTTGTTAAGTTATCAGATATACTAGCCACAAAACAGTCCACACTGGACAAAAAACTTGAAGTACTTTTAGACAAAGCTAATTCAGTCAAACAGACTGGAAATCAAGAACCTGAAAACAGTCTTTTGGCTCAGTTCCATCCTCCTTTGATCAATCTCTCCAACATAACCTTGGATGAGGATGAAAGGGCTATTCTCAAAAAAGGTCCTAAGCACAACTAGCCATGTCCAAACCCCGTCAATATGGTTACAAACTTGTCATTGAGTCAGAGATGTCTATTAGTAAAATGCCACATGACCTCCAAGAGGAAGTCAGATTTGATGTTAAAAAGCAACGTAAAAAAACTTTTCTTTCTGATAAACGTGCATTAGGCCCTAATAATAATAATAATAATAATAATAATAATAATAATAATAATAATAATAATAATAATAATAATAATAATAATAATAATAATAATAATAATAATAATAATAATAATAATAATAATAATAATAATAATAATAATAATAATAATAATAATAATAATAATAATAATAATAATAATAATAATAATAATAATAATAATAATAAAGTGGGTGCTTATTTGGGGAGACAGAGGGATTTGCAGTTGCTATACAAGACCAAGTAATAGCTACAAACAATTACAAAAAGTACATCATCAAAGACACCAGCGTACTCTCCGACAAATGCAGACGATGCTCCGTTCATCTCGAGACCATCGACCATATCACTGCGAGCTGCCCAGTACTTGCCCCCGTAGAATACACGAGACGACACAATCTTGTCTCGGGAATCATACACCAGGCACTTGCTCAGGAAAACCAATTAATTCAGGAGCGTATCCCTTATTACAAGTACCATCCAACACCATTCCTGGAGAACGAGTCGATTAAGCTTTATTGGGACACTGCTGTAGTGACAGACAAAAAAGTCAACCATAACAGGCCAGACATCATACTGGTAAACAAGAAAACTGGGACGACTTTCATTATTGACATCGCTATCCCCAATGACACCAACATTGACAGGAAGTACAGTGAAAAAATCTCCAAGTACAAAGAACTTGGAGAAGAGATAAAGAGGATCTGGAAGATGAAACTGGTACGAATAGTTCCTGTGATTCTGTCAGTCAACGGCCTCATTCCACATACACTTCACAAGAGTCTGCGAGAACTGGGTCTTCCACCGAACATCTACAAAATTATGCAACATTCTGTCCTCCTGTCAACATGCAACATTGTGCGATCGTTCCTCTCGCAAGAATGAAGATCCCATGATCTACAGTTTTGTATATACCTGTACATCAACGTTTGTATTATAATGTGTAAATACTTTAATTATGTAAGGCACTTGGTGCATCCCGTGCCCCATTACTACCCATATTTCCTGTGGAGAAGTGTATTAATAATAATAATAATAATAATAATAATAATAATAATAATAATAATAATAATAATAATAATAATAATAATACAGATCCTTATAAAGTAAATAAGAAAATTCAGGTCCTCAAGAGGAAGGTATCTGCTAATAACCTTATCATCACAAAAGCTGATAAGGGCAATACTACCGTAGTTATGGATAAAACGGAGTATACACAGAAAACCAAAGCCCTTTTTAATAATGATCCTTTTTCAATTATAAAGAAGGACCCTACACAAATCATTCAAAGACAGCTAAAACAAATCCTGAAGGATTCTTCCTTCCTTTTTACGGAACAAGAAAAACAAAAGTTAATAACCATGAACCCGAGTTTGCCGACAGCGAGATCACTTCCCAAGATTCACAAGGCCGGTGTCCCCATTCGACCTATTATAAATTACAGGTCCAGTCCTCTTTACAAGCTAGCGCAGTTTATTCAAACGTTTCTTGCTAAAAATTACAAGTTTTCTTCGAACAACTCGATTAAGAACACCACGGAATTAATTAATAAATTGGATAGTTTTGTTCTTCGTCGTTATCACACTATGCATTCTTTCGATATAGTTAACATGTTTCCCAGTATAAGTACCAAGGAGCTTCTTCCTATCATTAAGAAGAATCTTCTTGCCAATAGTCAACTAAGTAACTGGAAGTTTTAAATTTTATGAGTCTTCTTAACTTGCTAATTAATAATAATTACTTTACTTTTGATAATACCATTTATAAGCAGAATGGTCTGGCAATGGGGTCACTGGCCTCCGGGATTTTGGCAGAGATTTACTTAGACCACTTAGTAAATAATGCTATAAGCAAACATTTAATCTTCAGTAATATATATTTCTGGGACAGATTTGTGGACGATACCTTCGTAATTCTAGATGAATGGTCCACAGATGCAAAAGCTACTCTTGACAATCTTAACAGTTTAGATCAGAATATAAAGTTTACCTTAGAATCCGAGAATAATAATCGTTGAATTTTTTGGACCTAACGGTTACTTGTTCACTTTCTTCCTTTTCATATAATATCTATAGATAATATCTATAGAAAGCCTACTCAGTCTGCTGTCACCATCAGGAACAATTCTTCACATCCTCAGGCCCATAAAAATGCCACATATAATAGTCTGGTTGACAGAGCCTTTAGAGTTCCTATGCCGGAAAAGAATCTGAATAAAGAATTAAATTTAATCCGGGCGATAGCTAGAAACAATGGTTTTAAGAATGCTTTCATTGATAGAATTGTTAACAAGTTTAAGTACCGTCCTAATACCACCCTTTCGAGAGAAAAACCCAAAGTTAATCATTTTTCTACTTTTACCTTTACAAATAAAATACACAGCATCACCAACATCTTCAAAAAGCATAACACTAAGATTTCTTACAGAACTGATAATAGAAGTATCGACATCCTGCATAACTCCACTTCCTTAAATAGCAATAATGTTTTTCATAGTTATGGAGTATACAGATTATGCTGCCATGGCTGCAGCAGTTCTTATCTTGGACAAACAGGGCGTAACTTTAAAATTAGATATGCGGAACACGTTAATGGCGTTAGGTACAATAGGTTTTCAGCAATGGGGCAGCATATGAAAGATTTTCAACATAATTTTACTAGCATTGATCAGGATCTCACAGTTTTACAGGTTATTAATAAAGGTACTTTGCTTGACATCACTGAGAGCTGTTTTATTCACCTGGATCAATACTTTAATGCTGGTTTGAATCTTAATGATATTTCTGAGAAACCAAGAGTATTGTTCGATTTTTTGATATCGTTTTTCAGACTCAGAAAAGCTTCCAATAGCAAATTAGTTTTTCATAGCATACAAAAAACGTTCTCATGCCACACCCTCTTGCCGCATTGCCCTGCATAATTCCTCTCCCTCTTCCCTCCTTCCTTCATTGCCATTGGCTCCGGGCCCCTCCTACTCCTTTTCAGTTCCTCCCTTGTTCTGCTTCCCCCTCCCTTCCCCTCCAACGCGAGTGCATTGGTCACGGTGTCTTGCGGCTCTCAGTGTCTTCCCTAACGTCTAATAACACATAATATATACGCTCCCAGAGGTGAGTCTCTTATTCACGTAAATTTTTACGACAAGATTTTTAAAGGGTTATAAATTTCATGTTGTTGGTCCGTATTGAACTGAGAATAAGATTTTTAAAAAAAGCCTTTCTTGACATTTTTTCTTTTTTATTTGCTTCAGGTCCTAATTTGAACCAAGAACAGTAGGCCTACCCTGGAAACACGGCGTCCACCAATTTTTCATTAAAAAGATCTTGCTATCTAATACTTAAAGAAAGCGGCTAAGTTAGAGAAGACATATGTTTTATCACGAATAATAGGAAGTTGTTACGTCTTATGACTGGTTGTGTTATTTTAATGACAGCCATTTTTAACCAATAGAAAAATGGTTTCTTAATTCTTGCACCGGTTACTCTAATACTCAGTGAATGTTTAGCAAGAAAACCTTTTATATATATGTTCTTACAAAATTAAAATTATGCTCTCGGACTTTTATGATAGTGAAGTATTGGTTTTTTGTCCTCAAATTTAATCTGCTCGCACATGGTTTAATATTTTTAGATTTAGAGGACTTTTATCAAGAGGACATATATTCATAGTTTTAAGACAGTTGGTGCTATTTTTTAAGTTTAGGTCATAGGTTAATGTTTATGGATCCCGTTTTTAATTAGGTCTTGCCAGTTTTGTAAAATTTGTATGTACTTTATGCATTGTTTATTGTAACTTTGTCTATGTATATTTTTCTTATTTTTGGCTGATGATGATGCACACCAGCATCGAAACCGGTACCGAGTATAATAAAATGTTATAATTTTTCTTATAACATTATATGGTATTGAATAGGTGGACCTCTTTTGTTTCCATTAGAAACTTGGTTATGAGTAACCACGGCAGAGACGAATAACTGAAGTAGCAACATATGCAGTGAAGTAAGAGTCCAAGCTTATTAGGAATTTGGACTACTCACAAGGCAAGTGAATCATGACTCTAGTAAAGCATCCTTCAGGGCTTCTTAAAAGGAGTTATCCCAGTTGTTATAGGAAAGAACTACCAAGGACTAGTAGGTCTCAGTAGCCAACAGATTAGTCTGACTGTAATTCTAGAGCATCGTACGGGCAGGTGAAGGCAGCCTACTACAGGGAAGAGTAACGCGACGTGAGAAGGTGTAGAGTTTAAAAGAACTGCATTCCCTTGGCAGTTAATGAGGTGTGAAGTTCTGAAATGCTCGAGTGCCAGTGCGTACAAGAGGAACGAGGAGAAAGAAGAGAGAAGACACCACAAGGAAAACTTCTCTCTCGGAAGATAAGTATTCACTGAAACAGACATTTTAAGGAGCCAGGGGAACCAAGGGCCAGCTCTGTGGTGTAGGGGTAGCATGCCTGCCTCTTACCCGGAGGCCCCAGGTTCGATTCCCGGCCAGTCCAGGGATTTTTACCTAGACCTGAGGGCTGGTTTGAGCTCCACTCAGCCTACGTGATTAGAATTGAGGAGCTATCTGACGGTGAGATAGTGGCCCCTGTCTTCAAGCCAATAATAACGGCCGAGAGGATTCGTCGTGCTGACCACACGACACCTCGTAATCTGCAGGCCTTCGGGATGAGCAGCGGTCGCTTGGTAGTCCAAGGCCCTTCAAGGGCTGTAGTGCCATGGGGTTTGGTTTGGGTAAAGGAATCAAGGACTTCTTAGGTAGCTTTGCAGTGTTATAAGGTTAGGAAGTTCCCTTATTGAGAAGAGAGAATACATTTATACCTAACTGTGTAAATTTCTGTATATATGTTTGTTTTATAAAACATTTAGTAATTCTAATATACCTTAGCTCGGCAGAAGGCCATCTAATTTGGTGTCATTATTGTATCGGACAGTTGTGTATCGAACCCATTCCAGTCCCCAGCCTGTCCCATCCTTAGGATACGACAACCTTGAAATCATGTAGCAATGTCCTTTTACCATATAACTAATGTTAATATGTTGTGCCTCATGACTGGGTGTGGTGGAGAGGGGAATCAATGCATGAAACTAGGTAACAGTGCAGTAATTAATGTCTTAAACACTGAAGCGGATGGCGTATGTACTCTGCTCTTGTCGTACTACCAGCATGTTTCCAGCAGTGTAGCATAGCGGATTTGGTTAGGCGTTTGTCTAGCAATTGATAGAATGTGCCAGCGGCAGTTCGAATCCTGCATCGTTCAAATACACGATGTTTGAAAACATAAACACAGGCCCACGCTTGCCACATTCAAACAGTAGAATGATGCTGTTATTCATCTTGTGTCCTGTGCATACTCGCTGGTTAGGGCCTGAATTTACTGTAATCTCTGCTGTCGTTCAGCATGTTTTCCACAGAGGAATATCTTCGTTGCCAGGACAAAACCTCCTATGTGATAATATGTTTTGGAGATATACTGACCCGCAGCACATACGTTGTGAAGAGCGAGAATGCCTTGACAATATGTACACGATATTGCACCTTAGATGACAGAACCTTACCAGCCAAAGTTCTAAGCTAAAATTATTTCATATAGGAGGTTTTGTCCTGGCAGCGACGATATGTTGACATGCTCCTCATTTATGGGGAAGCAAGGCAAGATGTGTGCAAAGTGACACCCAGCTGCTACGACATTCCACCGTGTTGAAAGATGCCGAAGGACAAAAGGCGTGATTTCCAACCAGCCACCAGTCCACGATAGGCCCATTTCATCAGGTGAAACAGAAGAGGCCATTCTGGAGGCAGCTTGTAATAATCCACACATCAGTACAAGGGCAATAGCATGACAGGTGAACACCAGCCAGCCGTTCGTCTGGCGAATACTGCATGAACATAAATTTCACCCATACCATCTTGAGCTACACCAAGAGCTACTTGGGTGGGATTTCGAAGTGTGAATGGAGTTCTGTCGGTGGCTGTTAGGCAGGCTGGACAATGATGCAGCATTCGCATCACATATCTTGTTCTCGGACAAATCGTGCTTCCACAATAATGGGGACATCAATCGCGACAACATGCACTACTGGAGTCTGGACAATCCTTACTGGGTGCGACAGGCAGCCCATCAAGTACGATTGGAAGTAAATGTTTGGTGTGGAATCTTGGGGGATTGCCTAAGTGGACCTTATTTCTTTGAAGACCATTGGATGGGCCCAAGCTACTTGCACTTTCTGCTACAGGAACTCCCACTGCTGCTGGAGGATGTGTCCTTGCATGATCATTTGACGATGTGGTTGCATTAGGATGGAGCTCCACCGTATTCGAGTTTGCCAGTTCATAACCATCTGAACGAGGATCTAACATGGAAATGGATAGGACGAGGAGGCCCTGTTTCTTGGCCAGTCAGATCACTGGATTTAATGCCATTAGACTTCTTCTTGTAGGAACATTTGAAGAACGTTGTTTACACTCAAGCGCCGGAAAACCCCGACCAGCTCCAGCAACTCATCATGGATGCCTGCCGAGTATTTACACTTGGAATGCTTCAGCACGCAAGATGATCTATGGGACACCGGGCCCGAATGTGCATAAACCAAAATGGTCATGACATCGAGCATTTGTTGCGGTAAAACAGGGCAGTTGTGTTCCTATTATTTCCGGTCTGTATGTTTCCGGCCTGCTAACTGATCGGTCCTTCTTTGCGCCATAAACACATTCATTCACACACAATTTGCATGAAAGCAGGCAATGAACTTATATTGCGTGCGGAACGTATTTAAAAAGTATTTAAAAAATTTGTAATCTTTGCCCAGGACTTGAACCGTCCACCTGACATGCAAGCCTTCTCTGCCACACCTTTACCAACTACACTACGGTTCTGTAGTGCACACTGGGCAGCTTATAGCAATTATTAGGTTTACTGTGGTCACAATATCAATTTAGTGTCTTGCCGGCATGTCAGGTTCATATGATCTAGAAGGCACAAGCACGTCTTCCAGTGTTTAATGCAGGTATAATATTATGGCATCCTATCATGGTGAGGCGGTAAATACCAAGATATCCGGTTGTGTCATCTGAGCATAATGGCAGGGCAGATGTTTTCAGGATGGAATGAATATTGTGGGTTGCATGATACTACATTGGAAGGAGCGGCTGAATCACACTGTATATAGTGTATAGTTAAAATAGAACCTTACATTAAAATGAAATCAAATGATATACATGTACAGATATTTTCCTTTTGAACTTTGGTTGCCAATTATCAGACATGAGTAAATTTGATATACTATAAAATGTATACTTTTTCAGCTAGAGAGGTAAATTTAATTTCTTTAAAAACTATCATTGCACCCTCTATTGAAAGGAACAAAAAAAAAACAGAAAAATAATGTTGGCAACATGTGGCATGGTTTCCTGAGCTGCATCATGTTATGTACATATATATACTTAGGAGATAAAGAAATACAGTGCATTGATCAAATTCAGCAATCCGATGGATTTTGTCCAGAAGCATGCCACACCTAGGACATTTTCAATAGGAAGGATCAACAGATTGTTTTATCAGGCTTGTGCTATTGTCGCTGTTGTTCAAAATGTTGGGAGCATTCATGGTCAATACATCACCACATCAGCTGATCAAACGCAGCATTCTCCCAGTTGCAGACGTAAATTTGGTACTTCTTCATTTTAAAGTTTAGAATGTCCTGGTATTACTTTCGCTGTCCTCTCCAATTACATTTTCCATTTTTTAAATTGAGAATACATTACTTGCTTTGGAAGGCATGTGTTGGGCATGTAGGTGATGTGACTGGCCCATTAACCTTTTCATTGCTGAGATAAATTCTCTCTTGTAAAAGCCCTGTGCTGAATTATTTTTAATAATTAACTTCAATACATAAAAGTCGGAAATAAGATGGGAAAAGCCAGAGGGTTCTTGCCTGCTTGTCGTATATTTTTATACTAAATATGGAAGCTCCTAAACTGATTTTTCTAACTCAAAATTAGCTATATGTTGTGCAGGAAATTCAAGGTTGTCCAACATAAAAGGCCAACAATTGAAAAAATCGAACTAATAATTAAAAATAACAGTAGAAAGCTCAACTTACATGTCTCAGTGGCTACAGGTGGTCCTAGCTGTCCACTTCCAAGCACCGATATATAACTAAACTGAAGACAATAACTTCAGGGGTGTCTAAAATGAGTAAAAATGTATCTAAATTTTACGATAAAATATTATTCAAGATAAAACACTGAGAATGCATTAAAAATTCCTATACATTTTGGTTTGATATCAAAATAAAAAATGGTCCAGACCAGTTAATCAAGGGTTGTACAAAACTGGTAATTCCAAAATTGTGGGTAGCCTACATTTTTTTCAAATCGCATGTCTTCTTTGGAAGTGTTCATTTGCACGAAACAAGTTCATCTCCTTCAATACCTTACTAGGGTATGGTAGTTTCTGAAGCAGGGGTGTACACAGAGTCCAACGTTGCATTTTTCACACATATATCTACTTTCTTTCCTCTTTTTATCATCAAGCGTGGTGTTTGAACACACATGGCAGTACCTGGCAGGAAATCTCTTCTTCGGGGTGGGTGGTGCAGGGCAAGGAAAATGTCTCTCTGTCAGTCTAAGCGGTTTGTCCCTGGCTGGTTGGACAACTTCTGTACTTTCATTATAATCGGTGGTGTCATCACTATCATCATTATTCTCGAAATCACTAAAATCGGAATATTCATCTTCCGATTCTAATGTGGATAGCACTCTTACAACCTCGGATTTGGTAAGATCACGCGCTTTACTGGCGGTTGACATACCGTAGCTTACTCATCCCTGACACGGGCCTCACTGCTAGCTTGCACGCCGGGCATACCGCAGAGCAGCTCGTAAAGCAGAGTGTCGTATTTATCTCAATAACTCACGAATGAATCAACAGATTGTCATTTCGTAAGCTCCTATCTACTGCAGAGAGATGCGTGTATCCGCCCACGGAGTTTGAATGACTTCTTATGTCAACATTGGGAGTATTGCATTAATAAAGTCAGAAGAATGTCGCTCGCAATATTACGGGTGCAGCAGAGCAGCGGTCACTCTCCGTGCTCGCAGTATTGCTAGCGCAGCAATGTAAAGGTTAAAATTGATGTTTAATAATCTTTGCCTCAATTCTTGTGGTATTGACCTCTTCTAAGATACTGATGCTCGATGGTCCTGCCATTTTCCTCTAAGTATTCCTCCAGTGGTATTTTTTCAGACATTTTAAGTGTCTTCTATAAGAAGTTCAAGCCTTGCTTCCCTAAGTATACTGTATGTTGTTATTACTGTGGCTGGATGTGGGACAGCAGTGGGGAAACAAATTCTTAATTTATGTTTTAAAAATTATTTATGTTGTATATTATCATGTTTGGACCTGTGAAAAAAAAAAGGAGATTTGGATTTTTGAACTAAAAAAACAACCTATTTTGGAACATTTTTTGTTGTATAAAACTATTATGTATTTAACTTATGTAACAGAGTGTACTGACACGTGCCATTTTTAGAAGCACATTTCCTGTTGTGTCCTGTTGTGCAAAAGACCTTTCTAGATCATCAGGAATGAAGAGACATTTGATTGGTCAAAATAAGCTTAATTATTATTGGTGAATGTGAAAATCGAGAGTAAAGTCCGTATCCTGATTGGTTACTTTGGTGCTTGCTCCATTTCCTGTCTCTCGACCTCATTTGCTCCTCCGTGGGAGCGAGGTAGCCTCCATGTCTTTTGCTTTTTGAACATTCTTGAGGGCGGTCATGATTCTGCATCAGTCCCGTCCTGGGATACCTGTCTTGGGGTAAGCGCTATTTCTTCTTGTTTTTCAGACATTAACTTAATTTAAATGTAAATATTTTCTTTTATTGCATGGGAGTTTATTCTCGGGATTCACATTCATCAATAAAATTGTTGTAATGACTTAACTTTTGAGCTAAGCTCATATCATTTTGTTTTTGGAGGCAATTCCCTTTTCCTTTTTTTACCTTGTGACTAACATGTAATTTAACTTTCCCTCGGGTTGCCTCCCATAGTTCAGTGTCTCATATCACACGCACCTAAAATCGATGTTCTATATCCAAAACATTTTAGGTATTGATACTAGTTTTTTGGTCCCTCTGTGTTAAGATTTTATTTCTTTCTTTTTCCTAATTTGTGTGTGTAACATAACATTATTTTCTTTGTACGTAGCGCATATCTCCAGGTGCAGTTAAAACTTTAATCTTGTAAATGAGTTTGTTTAGTTCTGTTGATGATTTTTGGTTCGTCCTTCTATTAATTTATTTTGTTTACCTTAAATAAAATGTCAAGGGCAATTACAGTCTTTTAATTCTTTATCTACCTTGCCATTTTCCACATCCATTTTGTAGTTGTCACGTTTCCCAACCTGTTGTTTACGTTTGATGCTACTTCGAGTCTATGAACCTTGAGTTTGTAATAATGTTTTTACTTTGTTTTTAAATTCATAAAATTTATCATAAACCTTATTATTATGATTATTATTATTATTATTATTATTATTATTATTATTATTATTATTATTATTATTATTATTACAGAGAATGATGATGATGATGATAATAATAATAATAATAATAATAATAATAATAATAATAATAATAATAATAATAATAATAATAATAATAATAATAATAATAATAATAATAATAATAATAATATAACCCGTGGAGTGGTTACAATTACTATAGCATTAAATAAACATGTGTCCTCATAGGTGCAGCTCTTTTCAGGTACACCCCAAAAGGAGATGAGTTGCATGTACCATTTTAACCACATACCAGCTCTTCTGTCATTCTGGCAATACCAGAATCCAAACATGGGCCTCTGAGGATGGCAGCTAATAGCACCAACTGTTATGCTACGGAGGCAGATACTATAGCAGTGTAAACATATAACTTAGCCTAGACAGTGAGGTAATAACTCTCAAAGGCCCTCTTGAGGAGACTACTGAAGGATGCACTAGCATATCTGAGGCAATACTGTATTTTAGGGTCAATGTTTACATTTGTTGAACTTATCAAGTTCCTAAGTATTTAAACAGAAATAAGTCATTCTCTGTATTGGCTAGAACAATGCTCTCGTCTGTGCATTGGAGTTTGGTAACTGAAGCTGAGGATACTTTACATTGATCTTGGTTCACAGGCTGCTAAAATTAAATCTGAAACTTGTCAAGTTCCAGGGGTGTAGCTTGGGGGATTACTGGGGGTTAGAACCCCTCACCCCCATGGAATACTTCAAAAAAGAAAATAAACAGAGACTGCCAATAAACAATAAACTAAATAAACCTTCAGAGACATAATGTTGTAAAACCAACAGATCTGCTGAATCTGTTTTCTAAGAAGCTTCAAAAATTGGATTTAGATTGTAAAGTAAACATACGATTTGCTGTAAAACTCTTGACCCTGATCATATTGTTCTTGTTCTGTATTTTAATGTAAGATTTTATAGTGTATTGCAGTATGAATGTTAACATAATTCACTTGTATCAGTGTCCTTATAATGACAAAACACACTTGCATGCACCACATACGCACCTTCATTAAGTTCTATCAGCATTTTGTAACTATAACCACCTCCGATTGGCCAATCCTGGCTATGCTACTGTCAAGTTCCTAGGTATTTAAACAGAAATAAGTTCCACATTTCAATTTCCTAAGTATTTAAACAGAAATAAACATAAATAAACATTTCTAAATACAGTATTTGAGTGTGATTTGATAGAATCTGATGATGGTATTTTCAAGAATGAAAAATTTCATTCTAAATTAAGTTGGTTCTTTTTCAAGTACAATAATATTGTTATCATATGTTTTCTTTTTCAGAGAATTTGTAAATCTATTATTCAAAATTAGTTTTGGCAGACTGAAGAACCTAGCAGTTATAAATTAGCTGTGTTGAAACAGAAAAGAGATGGCTTCAGATATTACAAATTATGCAAAATCTCACCATTAGCCATTATGGAAGAAGCTGTCTCATTAGATTTTGGTGTTCGTTGATAAAGAACTTGTTGTTTTGTAAATGTTGATTTCTAAGCTGATACTACTATATGTTTGGTTGAATGCATTCAAAATAATTTGTAAGTCATTCTCTGTATTGGCTAGAACAATTCTCTTATCTGTGCATTGGAGTTTGGTAACTGAAGTTGAGGATACTTTTATCTTGGCTCACAGGCTGGTAAGATTAAATCTGCCATCAAACCTATTTGCTATTTCCACACTATTGGGGAGGGGGTGTTTTTCTTCAACAAGTTACAGGATAGTCCCCACAAATAAAGAGAACAAATTCATAGCAATCATATATCCCTGCTTGACACGTATTGTAATTTGGAAGGGCAGCCAAGAACAGAAGCAGTTACGTTGTGTAGCAGTCAAAGTATTTTGATGGACAGTCAATTAAAACTAGAACAAGATCTATAAACATCATGTAAAGAAGCTGGTTTTGTCCTTTGGACTTTTCTTGCATTTGTCTAACAATGAAGACCATATTAATTGTTCCTTAATTAGGTCTAAAATCACACTGAATTTCTGGTAGGGGACTCCTCTGCAAGTGAGTACAGGTTTTTTAAGAATTGTAGCAAAAATATTTTTATCAATGTGCAAATTCTTGTTTAATAGTTTTTCAAAGAGTTCTCGCTAACAGGAGCTAATGGTTGCCTTTGAGAAGTCAATGCCATTCTTTGATCATAGAGGGTTTAGGCCTTAAGTTGATGGCATAGAGATATCCCATGTGGCACTGAAGAAAGTCTAGTATTATTGCTTTTGGCTAGATTCTGCATTTCTGGTGATTTTTCAGTCCACCATTGGCTCTTCAGTGTTTGAGTTCTTCTCTGTACTTCAGCACTGGCTTGTTGGTGTTTTAGATTTTTTTGTACTTGAATTGGAATCATTTTGTTAAGAGATGTAAGTATTTTATTCTACAAGTGTGATGATAAACACTTAGGTTAGAAACATTTTTCAATTAATGGAGAACAGAATTTCTGAATTTTTTTTTCCGCTAGTGGTTTGTTGCACCACCACATCAAAGGTTTTCAGTGATGCAAGAATGGAAAAGGGCTAGGATTGGGAAGGTAGCATCACTGACCTTACTTAAGCTACAGTCCCAGCATTTGCCTGGTGTAAAAATGGGAAACCACAGAAACCATCTTCAGGGCTTCCGATGGTGGGATTCAAACCCACCATATCCCGAATGCAAGCTTACAGCTACAAGGCCCTAACCACATGGATAACACACTCTGTGAAAAATCACTTAGTTGATTCAACTTCATAATCTGAAATACCTTTTCATGGCAACTTTGAGTATGAATGCACACCAATTCTTTAAATTTTTCAAGACTAAGCAACAAAGCTTTGGAATAGCTGCTGAGTAGCCTACTTATTTTCTAATAATAAAATAATGTTATTTGTTTTACGTCCCACTAACTACTTTTTAAGGTCTTCGGAGACGCCGAGGTGCCGGAATTTAGTCCCGCAGGAGTTCTTTTACGTGCCAGTAAATCTACCGACACGGGGCTGTCGTATTTGAGCACCTTCAAATACCACCGGACTGAGCCAGGATCGAACCTGCCAAGTTGGGGTTAGAAGGCCAGCGCCTTAACCGTCTGAGCCACTCAGCCCGGCTACTTATTTTCTTAAGGGATGGTAGCAGATCCCTATATGTGAAGTGCCAGAAAATCAAGTAGTTCTGGAAATTACTCATAAGCTTAGTATTCATTACCATATTACAAATTTCATAAGTACACAAATATTTTCATATTTAAAATTTTGTAAAAGAGAAAGTTGATACAAGAAAATTGGAATTTCTTTGTTACATTGCAGGAAGCATGTTTCACACAACCTTGGGAACCCAACATGTGGTCATATGTGTAATGGTTGTAGCACAGATGTGGTACTTACTTATTACAAGTTTGAGATGCTTTCATCAAAAATGACTCCAATTCAGGAACTTAAGTTTTGACTTTATTCAAAGTCATCCTCAGTCCTACAGTGTGAAGGTTTGATGTCAAAACAAGAAATTACATCTAATTATTGTTCTGATGTCAACACTGACTATTACATTATTTACTTAGTATCGTACTTAATATTTATGAATTGACTTGTAATCATGCTGATGTAATGATATTGTGACTTATCTAAAATGCATTAAACAAAATACTTGTTATTAATGGTTCAGTATAGTGTTAATAAGTAAGTTGTAAATCATAAATAATCACTTGAAATAGAAATTGGCAATGATAAATTAATTACCTTCAAACTTAAACCTACAGAATCCCAATGTTAATTCCAAATGGAAGTTTTGGGAAACAATCTTTGAAGATTATCTGGTAGCTACTGGAAATGATGTGTCTCAGACAAGTTAAAACTATCTTTACTAAGGGATATGATGGGCTCTGATGCGGCCAGAGTGTTGTCAGCTTTTTCGCTTTCTGAAGGTGATAGTAAGTGTTATAAAAAAGTAGTATAGGAGATAGAAAAATTAGTAAGTTTGCAAGTAAATGTAGTTTTTAAGAGATTTTAATGAAAGAATACAAGCTGACATTGCAATGTGATGCTTTGAAAAATGGTATTGGCGTTGCTTGTTCCAGGAGCATACCAGTAAATTGGCTGTGTGTGTCTCTTGTACATGAATGATTGCAAATTGAATTACAGTCAAAGTTAAAAATAACTTTTATCTATAACTTTTGGGATTAAAAAATTCCACAAATTAATTTGTGGAGTACAAGCATGACACAAGTCAAGTTAAGTTATGTTTATGTGTATAACTGAAAACAGTTTTTCATAGGCTAGGTTATGTACCGGTATTTACATTTAATCATGTGTATATAACTCATGTATAATAGACTAAGTTAGGTATAATTTTTGGTTGCAAATAACCCTTGAAATATTCAAATTCATTCACGAAAATTCTGGTTGTATGTGTAGTACTCAAGGGAAGTTAGGTTAAGATTACATCATGTTTATCACTTGTAAATAACCGACCATATTTTCCAAGTTGCTCAGAAAAACCCCCCAGTGCATGTGTGGATTTGAATCCACCAAGATTTTCACTAGCAGCAAATGGCATGATGGTCTCAAGATGGTAGGCAGCATAACAGTAGTACAAGTTATTGTTGGCAGGACCTATGTAACCATTGTCAACATTGTCACTATGAAATCAAAATATTCCCTCATGTTTTAGGTCACTGGACATACAGTGAAATTCTAATTAATGACAGATATTACAGCATTTGTTCCATCCTGGCTAAGAGCTTGAAAGATTCTGGCATAGTTGTTGATGAAGAAGTTCATCACATCTCCACTATTAGCAGCACTCATCAAATAGACACCATCGGCTTCGATACAAAACAAAAATTTGGGTATATAATCAAACTAACTGTCTGATTCAAGACTGATGCAACATAGCCAGTAGACCAATATAGTTGGTCCATTATTGGACATTATAAATTTTCCAGCTAACTCATTTCTGGTTGCCAGCTTTGGTCAGCTGTAGGAGGACAGAGTTAGCTGCAAAATTTATAATGTCCAATAATGGACCGACTATATTGGTACCTATTATAAATGTACTCATCCGGGACAAATATTTCAGGTTCCCTATGGGAATCAATACCTATATCATAGCCAGTAGATGTCGACGAAGAAAAAAGAATAGATTTAATCCGTGCAACTTCTACTTTCTTAATAAATATTACACCAAGATGTGAGACTCATGGTCATAGCCAGAGGCATGATTACATCTTTCTTTGCCGACTTCTGCAACAGACGCGGAATTGGCAAAAATATCGTTCATGCTGCTGCCCTCACAGCATTGAAGGGATCAGTCAGGATACTGAGACATCATATATTCATCCTCATATTGGAATCTTGAAGCATGGAGGAAAAAAAGTAACTGAGGCAGATGAGTTGAAGTACCAGTTGGTATACGCCAGTGACAAAGTATGAGTGCATTGACAAGCACATGAGTCTATGGATCCCTCTTGGCGTGGGGTGGAACAGGGCAAAGACCAATATTGGTAAAAAAAAATATTTCTGTTGGACTCTTGAAGCATGATAAATAGTTACCTGGACAGACTGGCAAATGATACATGAACCTACAGTCAGATCTTTTGTACCCATTATCTGCCTCCAGCACCCTGCCAAAGACCTGTACCTGCAGTAAGGCAGTACATTGGCCTATTTTGGCCAATTGGTACGATAAACATTTCATGGACATGAGGATGCTTGTGTGGATCCCAAGGTCACCTGCCCTTGATCCTGTTGAACATATCTGGGATGCTGCCAAGAGGGATGTGCATGCCCTGGTGGACAATTCTCCAATGAATCTCTGTGTGTTATGTGCAATGGTCATGGACCAGTATGGTTCTCCAACACTTCCAAAGAATTGTGGAATTCATGTCACACCACATCACTGCCATCATTGAGGTGAAGGGGGGTGCTCCATGTTACTAGCCAGGTATCTCTAATTCAATTGCTCAGCAGTGTAGCATAATACATTGTACAAAGACAGATCAACATCCTTAATGATTATATAATGGTTTATAAGCTAATTACCTTGTCAAAATCACATATTATTTCATTCAGTAGCCGCAAACATTCCAGACCCTGCTTGTTGACATCATTTTCATCATAGAATTCTTTATAATTGGGGATTGATGCAAACATAACAGCAATACAACTGTAGCGTTCATGGTATAATTCCTGAAACAAAGGTTAAAGTAATACTATGTTAGCTGATAAAACTAAATTGAGTCAGAAGCAAGTCTCTGCTTTCCTCCTTAATATAGTCAGAATGGAAAACCATTGAAGGCCACCTGGGACAGAATGACAGAGTAGTACTGCACAACTTCAAAATACCTGAGAGTTACGGTACTCTGGATTGTACATTGACATACAAAAGGCATTACTGTAACCTAAACTGCAAGTGGCTTCATGAAACAAAATCATACAAGAGCTTCCAACCAAAACATGGAAAATATTGTCAAGTACAATGAGATATTTTCCCTTTCACTGTATGTTTTACAGCTGAATTTAGGTGTGCAGCGTGGCATCTTAGCAGACCTTCAGATTTGATGGACTTTCAATTAATGTTGAAGCCTGCCTTCATGATGAAGCTGAAAAGCAGAAATGAGCTCATTGGAGGCTGAAAAGAAATGAATGTAGAGTCATCTTTTTGAAGGAGGTAGTGTATAAATATGTCAAGATTATCCTTCTGTGTTTTCATGTTTGTCTTTATCTCCTTTTCTGTTGTTACTTCTTGTGATGCTGACCTGTCATTGAGTCTATCCTATTAAGTATCCCTATGCATCCCTATCTTTCTACCATATGTGACAAAACAAACAGTACTGAAGTATTATATAACTGTGCTGGCACAGCATGTGTTTAAAATATGTTATACATTGTTCATAACCTCTCTGAAGATTATTGAAAATGTTAATGAACAAAAGTTTACTGTAAGGGTAAAAAATATACATTATTTTCTTGTATAATTTGGGAATATTTATAGGTGGTTCAATTGTATTGAAATCTGATTCTTTCAACATAATGCGTATGTAGCAATCTGAGGCCATGAGATCTGGGGAGCAGGAGGTGTATGGGAATGGAGTTTCACGAGAAAGTAGGCTGTTGTAAGTGACTCCCCTGATGTGTGGGATGTAGCTCCATCTTAGTGCAGCCATTGCCTTCTTCTTTCTTTTTCTTTTAACAAGTTGCTTTATGATACCAATATAGTTGGCCCGTTGTTGGACATTTGGAAATTTTCCAGCTAACTCATTCCTGGTTGCCAGCGTTTCGCCCCTGTGTGCTAAGTTGGGCTCATCAGTTGGTATCTAGCACACCCACCAAGACAGAGTCTCTCATAGTGCATTGGCACTGCCGGTGGCTCCAAGTAGCCTACGCAGTGGCCTCCATGGTATGCACTAGCCATGCGTCTTGGTGGGTGTGCTAGGTACCACCTGATGTGCCCAACTTAGCACACGGGGGAAAAATGCTGGCAACCAGGAATGAGTTAGCTGGAAAATTCATAATGTCCAATAACGAACCATTCATATTGGTATTATAAATGTACTCATTCGGGACAAATATTTCTTGGTTCCTTATGGGAATCATCATCTATATCAAGTTGATTTACATCGCACCAACACAGATAGGTCTTAGGGTGATGATGGGATAGGAAATAGCTAGGAGTGGGAAGGAAGTGGCTGTGGCCTTAATTAAGGTACAGCCCTAGTATTTGCCTGGTGTGAAAATGGAAAACCATGGAAGATCATCTTGTGAGCTGCCGACAGTGGGGTTCAAACCCACTATCTCCCAAATACATGGTCCAGTTGCTTGATGCACCCATTGTCGTTGGAGGGGTAACTTTCTTGTTGCAACAAGAATGGTGCAAATCCTGTAAGAATGGGGTAATAACGAGGTCTCTGTGGACTATTTGGTCCACTGTTTTTGGATTCTGTGCTGCATTCTCAACAAAATAAGGGCCCAACATTCCATGACCGGACACAGTGCACCAAATTGTAAACCGCACACTGTGTAATGGTTTCTGTATAATTATTTATGTATAATGATATCAGGCCATTTAAACCCTAAAAGAATTTGTTGTTTATTGGTTGATGTAGCCATCAACGTGAATGTGACTTTCATCTGAAAACCATATGTTCCAGAAGAAATCTAGATCCTCATACATCATGGACAACACTCGGCTGCAATACTCTAATCAGACTCGCTCATGCCAGTAACGTGCATGCTGTACACAAATATGCCCAGCTCTTTAAACATCCACCGAACAGACCTATCTCTCAAACCGAGTTTCAGTAATGATCATTGTAGACTACGCTTTGCGGACCGCAACACCTGTTGCAGAAGTCATCCATGATTCTTGTTTATGGGGACATTTCTTGGGCACCCTGTTGTCCCCTTTTAATGTCATAAAACTGATTCCATATGACAGAACTTGTCAATGATAGCTGACATTGTTCTGCTGTTTGGTGCCTCTTTATTAAGTTATTTCTCGTTCTATTCTTTAACACAAAGCAAAAAACACCTTCTCTGTTGTGAGAACCATAATTGCAGAAATCAACATAACATTGAATTCACAATATGTCGTACTACTGTATTACATATAACAAAATAAATAATTCAACTCCGCCATTGCCAGTCCCAAGCCCGGGGCCTCATCTTGCAAGTGATGGGGAAGGAGGAGGGGGAGGAGTAACAACCTTGTAAAAAAAACCTGGGTCCATCTGGCTCCGGATGGTAGCATCCTGTAAGGGCCCCTGTCTAGGGTTACAGGTGAAACCTGGTCAATGGTCTCGAAGGTGGATGAGGAATTTAATGTCCCAACGGCGGAGAGAGTGGAAGAACCTAGTGGAGTAAAGCACGAATAAAACATCATTTTGGACTAACAATCCGATCTTATCTTGGAATTAATTTCCTACCTTGTACAATGTACAATTTCAATTGCAGAATGGAAAGTCCGCTGAATGAAAGCACTACCCCAGGTGGTAGCTCGGAAGGGAAATCCACCATTGCGTTATGCAATGCATCGCGACCTAGGGTTCTGGGGAGTCCCAACATCTGCAATAAGGGTGAGTCGGAGCATCCTTGGAATCCTTTCAGACTTAAATTTAAGAGGAAATTCTTTGCAGGCACTCTTAATGTAAATTCCTTGCTAAAAACCGGCAAGCAGAAAGAACTGGAAATTTTCTTAGATAGACATGAAATCCAGATCTTAGCAGCTCAAGAGACACAGTTTAAGGATGAGAATGTAACAGAAACCAAAAATTATAGAATCTTTAAAGGTAAACCAGCAATCAAAATTATGAAAGGAATGCCACTACTAGGTACCGCCTTTTATGCCCATAAAGCAATAGTTGATGTTATGGAATTCAAATCTAGTTCAGAAAGGTTATCTCTTCTCACACTTAAATGCAAGAACAAAAAGTATACATTTGTTAACTGTCATGCACCAATAAATGAAGATAATAGCAAGAACCCAAGTAAAACTAAAGAATTCTGGAGTCTTCTAGATGATGAAATGTCAAAAATTCCATAATCAAATGTTATTATTCTACTAGGTGATTTTAATGCACAGATAGGCAAAGAAAAAGTTTTCAGCAAAACAGTAGGGGCATATTCGGTACAAAAAAGAACAAACAAAAATGGCATGAGACTAATTAATCTCTGTAAATCCTTTCACCTAAAATTAATGTCGACCTTCTTTAAGAAACTTCCAAGAAAGGCTAAAACATGGGTGTCCCCAAATCCGATGTTAGGTGAGTTTCAGTTGGACCATGTAACTATTTCTCAAAAAAGTATTAAGGAAATTATGAATGTTAAAGTAATAAGAAGTGGGGAGTTTGACTCCGATCATTACCTCTCTAAAATTAAGCTAAAGCTTCTACCTCGCAGGAATCAAAGAAGGCTGAGAAAATTAATGAAATACAACATAGATAGGCTCAACATTACACAAGCAACTATAGAAAACTTTCAGGAAGAAATTAAAATAACTCAGCATGGCAAATGGCCAGAATTATCTAAACAGATTAATAGTGCAGCGAAGAAAGTATTTGGATCAGTAAAAACTAAAAAGAAAGTATGGTGGAATAACGTATGTGAGGAAGCACTTATGGAAAGAACGAAAATGTGGAAAAAATGGAAATGTTCCGGAAAGAATGAACACTATGAGCTATTTAAACAACAAAGAAAGGAAACAACAAGAATAATAAGGCAGGTTAAAAGATCTTTGGAAAAATCGCAGCTAGTAGAAATTGAGAATAATTTTGTAAGAAATAACTCCCGAAATTTCTATCAGACGTTTAAGAATAACCTGAAAGGTTATCAGTCCCGGAGCATTTGCTTCAGAGATGCAAATGGTAATATTGGCCTTAACAATGCCGAGAATTGAGAGATTCTGGCAAAACACTTCGAACACCTGCTGAACTGCCCTGAGCCAAATCATAAATTAGAATTTTCAGAAATTCAGGAAAATCTAGAAGCTGATTCACCTCCAACAGTGGAAGAAATGAAGGAAGCATTAAAAAATCTTAAAAATAACAAAGCTAGTGGGGAAGACTCCATAACAGCTGAACTTTTAAAATGGGCTGAACCAAAAATTATAGAAGATCTACAAATAATCTTTGAAGAAATTTGGGAAACAGAAAAGATCCCAGAGGATTGGAAAGTGGCTCTAATACACCCATTACACAAGAAGGGTAACAAGCAAGATGTCAACAACTACAGAGGTATATCTCTCTTGCCAGTTGCTTACAAGATATTCTCAACAATACTACTAAATAGAGTAAAATCGACACTGGACAGTCAATTGGGTGAATATCAAGGTGGATTTAGAGAAGGAAGATCTTGCTCTGAACAGATTTTCAACCTGAAATCTATAATTCGACACAGATTAATAAACTCCAAAGACATAGTTGTAACATTTATTGACTTTAAAAAAGCTTTTGACTCTGTTGATAGGGAAACCCTAGATAAAGTAATCCGTGAATTTGGAGTTAAAACTAAATTGGCAAACCTAATTCATGAAATACTTACAGATACTATCTCGAAAGTAAAATTTATGGGTGAAGTATCTTGACCTTTCAAAATAAATACAGGTGTCACTATCTCCACTCCTTTTCAATTGTGTCATGGAGAAAATTGTAAGAATTTGGAATGAAAAACTGAAAGAATCTAAAATATTGCCACTCATGCTGGGGAAGAAGAACAAAGGTGTTGCAATAAATTGCCTAGCATTTGCAGATGACTTTGACATACTTTCAGAAAGCCTTACAGATGCAGCAATGCAAGTCAATCTCCTTGAAAAGACAGCCAACATGACAGGCTTGAGAATCTTTGCTGAGAAAACAAAATTTTTGACAAATATAAAAAGTGCCCCAAAGCTTTTAGTAACGGATATTGGTCAAATAGAAAAGGTAAAGAAATTCAAATATTTGGGTGAGACAATTCAAGAAAATGGTTTAGAAAAACCTGCTATAGAGGAGAGGATACAAAAGATGGAAAGAGCGTACAGTATAACTAAGAATACTTACAACAAAAAGTGCTTATCGAGAAAAAATAAAGCACTACAACAGTAGTGAAACCAGAATGCCTTTATGCCAGCGGATGTCTAGCACTGAACTACAAGCTTGAAAAATTAGAAATATTAGAAAGAAGAATTATAAGGAAAATATTAGGTCCTCTAAGAATTGCAGAGTTTTGGAAATTAAGAAGTAACAATGAAATTTACCAGAACGTAGAAAACATATCAGAAACAATAAGAAAAAGGAGATTGCTATTTCTTGGACACATTTACAGAATGGATGACAATAGACTAACTAAACGAATCTTCAAGTACCTTTGGGAAAAGAAATCAACTACCACCTGGATTCAAGAAGTCAAGAAAGACCTGGAAAGGAACAACATACGAGAAGAAGAATTATTGGAAAGAAAGATTTTTAGGAAGAAAGTTTTACAAATGGAAGGATTCCAAGGGAGGAAGGAAAAGAAAACAGGCACAAAGTGGACTGAAGATAGGAAAAAGAAACATAGTGAAACAATGAAAGAATACTGGAAGAAAAGGAAAGAACAACTAAGGAGGAACAATTGAAATTGTAATGTGGTCCTTAGAAGGCCAGAACACAAGAAGAAGAAGAAGAAGAAGAAGAAGAAGAAGAAGAAGAAGAAGAAGAAGAAGAAGAAGAAGAAGAAGAAGAAGAAGAAGAAGAAGAAGAAGAAGAAGAAGATTAAATAATTCATTGCTAGGGAAGCATGGACAGCAGATTAGCAATAATGTCAGTGTTGTTTGTTTTGCTGCATACCATTTATAAATCAATCAATTAGTTTATTGTTATTTTATTCTCTCTTTATGGGAGTGGGCCATCAGCTCTACGAGGAGCTCTTAGGCCATTGATACATGGTTTTATTTACATTTGTTAATTGTTTTGAGGATGTTGTGTGCTATATCACATATTTTATAAGTTATACAAAAAAGAAAAAAAAGTTGTATAAATACAAACACAAGAGTAAATTATTCCTCTTGCTGTCTGGCATTGTGTGGATGAAATTTCTTTTGTTTATAATTTAAACTGTCGTGAATAATGCACTGTTATACTTAAGAGTATGTGTATAAAAAAGTTCAAAAATTAATGTATTTCATTCTAGCTTATATCTAACAAAACATAATCTTGTATTATTTGTTCTTCTGTAATGGTTGTCATCATAGAAGTAGATAAAAAATATTTCAGAAAATTATTTTCACAAATTTGAAAAAAATATGCTATTACAGTAATTGATAGGAGAAAAAAATAATACTTTCATTAAAATGTAGTATTGATTGATGAAGACTTTCATACTGTATATAAGACACAGATAAATACCTTATAGTGAATCTTATACTGTATCTCTCTATTGTGTGTTTTTATTGATCTTGCATTCTCTTTAAAGTCTTTAAAGGTTAAGGATATGTTGTTTTGTGCTATCATGATCTTTTATAATTATTATGCTTTCAGAACCTATAACCATACATTTAGGTCTATCAGAATGTTAACACCAACACAAAACTTGAAAGTCCTCCTTACACATACCATCAGGGCTAATTTTTATGTTCATTTATGAAGTTTCACCAACCTGTGTATTACGTGTGGCCAGGAAATGCTCTGCGACATGAGCAGGAAGAATATTTTCCAGCAATATCTTATTAATTCCTCGCATTGTCTCCACATCTTCCTGCTCCACCTGAAGCTTTGCTCTCCAGAGGAAGTCAGTGCGGGAGGTAAACTCTATCTGGCGATCCAACACATGTAGCAATATTACCAGCACTATGAGCAATACAGAGATCTTGAATTGGTGAGGTAGCTCCTTAAATCTGTAACAAGTTTTTAAATTTTTCAGAAATTTTTGTTGACCACATTACTTCCACTCCTATTTACCTTTTACATTCATTTTATCTGCTGCCTTTATTGTAGTAAAATTCCTTTTATTTGAATCATCGCTTACAACAAGTGTTTTACAAAAAAGTCTTGATTTAAACTCTCTGCTAGTATAGGAACAAATGACATAAAAGATTATGTAGAACTGCACATGAAACAATGCAAATGCAATAGTATGTACAAAATATATTATGGGTAGAGATGGTGTATTTCTGCAATCATGATAAATACAAAATGTGGCCAAATGCTGTAAAAGTAAGTGTATTTGATGATTAAAAGACAATTAAATGTTTCATTGTATTTCTTTTATCCACAATTAAACACAAAATTGAACAAATAATGCAGAATATATGTTTCTGCAAAATAAGAGCAAAACTATATTTTATGACAGCCTCCTGAATAAAAAGAAAATAGCCATGATAAATGTGTCTGCTGTCTGTATTACTGGCATACTTCCAATTGACTTTAAATTAGGACTTTTCTTCACCTCTCTATGCATTTGTAAAGTTTTCACTATGAGTAAGCAAATCCATATCAGTTTACATGTTTACAATTTTGCTTCAATTTCGTATGTTCATGTAGTTATTTTCTTTGAACTTAAATTGGAACATCTAGAAAATCTAGCAATTGATACATGAAATTTCAGCATCCAATTATCTATTAAAAAATATCACCTCCATGGCAAAATGCTACAAATTGCTAACATTAATAATGCTGAAAAATAGTCATTTTTTAGTTTTAATATTATGATATAAACTGTACTGATCTTTTTATTTTCTAAAATACCATACCCTTCCATCAGTTTACGGGCCAAGGATTTTGCACTTTTAGAAAGTATTTATATATACCTAAATGTATGGTGATAAAATGCATTAAAATAGACGTGTGGAAATATTATGTTGGCACGATTAATAAGGTTGAGCTGAACTTTAAACAGAGTAGGTATCTTCTACGACAGCCTTAGTGTGCAAAGATGACCACTTCAAGTATAGTGTACATTGAGACATTGTCAAGGACAATTCTGACACATGCAAAATTTACATGATAGTTATTTTAGTGAAAAATCTTACATAGGCTTATGTAGCTGGAACAAAGATTAAACCGAACCAGTAGCTAGTAATGTGGACACCATTGCAGAAGGTGAATGTGACAGTGAGGCAATGCCAGGTATTATCTTGGAGATTCAATCCTCTGAATTAACAAATATCCAAGATTGTTTCACTTTAAACAAACTTTTTTTTGTTAAGAAGGAACCCATACTTTCCACCGTTGACTCAGTTAAATGTAACTAAAAAGCTTTCCATTTTGTCAAACACACAAGTTAAATATAAATACTGCAATGGCGTATGGCTTTTAGTGCTGGGAGTGTCCAAGGACAAGTTTGGTGTGCCAGATGCAGGTCATTTGATTTGACTCCCGTAAGTGACCTGCACATCGTGATGAGGATGAAATGATGATGAGGACGACACATACACCCAGCCACCGTGTCAGTGAAATTAACCAATGATGGTTGAAATTACCGACCCTACCGGGACCCCTGTGACCAAAGGCAAGCAAGCTAACAATTTAGCCGTGCAGCTAGACATAAATACTGTATTACACTATAACACATACCTGTAATAAAACACATTACTAAACAAGGAATAAAAATACACACTTGGTCAGGCAACTACAGAATTATCAACACAAAATCAAACAGGGGAAAGTCCGGCCCCGCGGTGTAGGGGGCACGTCCACCTGTCACCCGGTGACCCCGGGTTCGATTGCCGGCCACGTCAGGGGTTTTTAATTGTAAATGATTAATATCCCTGGCCTGGGGACTGGGTATTTGTGTCATCCTTAATGTTCCTTTCCTCACATTCAACACTTTCCACTTCCGCCATTTCCAAATACACGCAGGTTCACAACATATGGTGCAAAGTAGAGGCAAAAGATCTTCTTAGGTCGATGCCCTGAACAAATAGCATTTCAATAAAAAACAGGGGAAATGCAGGAATTGGTTTAATAATGAATAAGAAAATAGGGCAGCAGGTAAGCTACTATGACCAGCATAGTGAAAGAATTATTGTTGTCAAGATAGACAAAACTTCCGCCATTTCCAAATACACGCAGGTTCACAACATTTGGTGCAAAGTAGGGGCAAAAGTTCTTCTTAGGTCAATGCCCCGAATAAATAGCATTAAAAAAAAAAACCAGGGGAAATGCGGAAATTGGTTTAAGTCACAGGTATGTCAAAAACACTTATTTCTGTTTTATAACTAAGGTCCACCTTTCCAAAGTGGTGGAACTTCCCAAACGTACAAGTTCGAATTTGCCATATATAATAACTCCACCACGGATCAAGATGAAACGTATTACTTGTAATTATAACTGTGTCTAAAGGTTTTCAATTTTTGAGTTTCTGATTTGTTTCCTTCTAACTAAATGTTGTAATCCAGGGCAATTACCCTCTCCATTTTATATTATTGCATAAGGCTATGTTCCATTACCTCTCAGGGTTCCATGCCACTTCCCACATCCGTTTCATAGTTGTCATGTTTCCTAAGCTTTTTGATAATATTTTGTGTTGCGGTGCATTTTGTTGAGTCTAAGATCAATTTACATATTTCCAAATTTCTTTCTTTTATTTTATGTACCAAGTAACTGCTGTTGGAAAATTACACTGATATTCCAAAGGTATCATTGTATATCTGTTTGTATCCGCATCCAGTGTTGTAGATATCTGTCCACTCCATTGTGTTTCTTGCAGCACACAGGCACCAATCTGTCTCTTTTTAAGAACCTTCGACAGTTAGTTGTTATGCCCAGACGTAGTGCTGATGCTGAGTGAAGCAAGGTGGGTTGTATGGGCTAGCTTGTTTAGCCATTGCCGCCCATGTGATGGTAACCCTTGCAAATTTCTCACTTGTGACCGGGCCTTGCCAGTGCAAGTCGCCTGCAAGGAATGCCCTAGCCTTGGTACCAAATCTGAAAGACATAATTCCATGAGACTGTGACTGAGCATTTTTATGGCTGACTTGTCACATTGCATGTTGTCGAGCATTTTAGTGCTGCCAGAATCTCCCCAGCTGTTCAGGGTTAAGGTCAAGCATTTCCTCCTATTCAAATCGGTACCTTATAGTTTTCCCTCCAATGCTCGCAATGGAGTCACCACATTGCTATGATGATGATGATAATGATAATAATAATAATAATAATAATAATAATAATAATAATATGGCTGCCAAACTCAGGATCATGTGTGGTGTTATTGCATCATATATCCATCTATAAGGGAGAACTCTGCTTCGTTAGTGGCTTTCTGGCAGAGTTTGTGACACTGTGGCATATATTGAGTGTGAGTTGGTGTTGTCTGGTGAATTTGTGATCGTTTGATATTAGTTTGTAACATAAGTCTTTTGTGCCTTTTATGCTGTAGCCGTCAGTCATCTTGTTTTGTCTCCAATCCATGGATAACACTACTAAGAGAGACACTGTATATATTTATTTACTATATTTCCATTTGTCCTAAGTGCCAGCCATTTTGTTTTATTTGCCATCACTGCCATGAAAACCATGACAAAGATGGGCACTCTGCATGCTCTCACCGGCGTTGCCTAGGAATTGAAGTCTACACTTGTTGGCCCCATTACAATAGACATATTTTGGTCGGATAAATATTATTACCTTAACACTAGAACACTAACCCTTCGTAAATTTTATGACGGTAGCTAGCAGAATGGTATAGTTTATTGCCTTCCGCGCATGCGTGCCTGCCGTCATTTTGTGTAGGTGATTTTTTCGAGCAGTTATTGACTGTGACATGTGCGATTGTTGATATCTTTGCTCATTCTTGTAACAATTGGATGGGTGTCCTCATATTGACGAACTGGTTAGTGATAGTGTGAACTTATAAGTATAATGTGTCTTCATGCGTTTTTATATTTATACTTATTTTATTTATTTTCTTGGTATTGGTTTCTTTGTGATGTAAATAACCCACATTCATAATTTTATGGGTTTATTGGAATATGCTGTGTTATAAAATTCATTTCTTATAAAACGTGTTCATTTAATAATTTTTGTGTGTCAAGTTTTTTATATTTAATAAATAATCACATAAAATTATTTAATATCTACGTATTTTGATTCATGTTATGTTTACGACACTATAGGAACCCTAAATAACCAAAATCTTGCCAAATATAAACTGTTATGTAGAAAATATAACAGTTATAAATTGGAGTAGTCAAATTTACGAAGGGTTAGTAATAGTGTGTGGCGAAATAGGGTTAGTGTTCTAGGGTTAATCCTTATGACATAATTCTGTTAGTTATTATTCATCTGGCACCCTCCAAAGGTAAACAGCCTTGCTGCAGTACAACGGGGCTCTGCTGCAGTTAACCATCTATCCATAGCTTCTTGTGAGAATATCGGGATAATGATAAAACAAACAAGAAACAAGAAATTGCCCCAAAAGTGTATCCCTACTGGAGCTGGTCCTGGAACAGGGTTTATAAGGAACGATTGGTGATCAGGGAGACGTCGATACCCTGGTAGGGCTCAACCTCACTTTCAGTCGACAGAGCAAAGAAGCCCAATGACAACACAAGCTTTACCTACTGAAGGTGCTGCGCAGGAAACACAGCCAGCGCTCACCCAAGCAAGGCTGCCAAGAAAGTGCATGAAATGGACAAATGCCATGAATGAAGACATTATGTGCATCTACTACAAAGTTATGAATTTTGGAGTAAATGTAACTGGATACAGGCAGAAACTTTACAGAGAATTCACCCATAAATATCCTGACATTTTAGTGAAAGAACAACAAATAACTGATCAATACAGAGTGACCTTAAAGAACAACTTGATCCCTCAGACCAGACTCAGTATGATTGCTTGAGAAATAAAGCAGGAAATGAAATCTGAATCAACTGATGATAGTCCAGGCACAAGTACTGTAGAGCCAAATTTGACCACCTTACCTCATAATCGTAAAGGAATGCAGAATGACAGACAACATCAGGAACCAAAACAAGATACCACTGGTCCGGACCCTCAAAACCTAGAGAACAACTTGATACTGAAACTGGAGAACTTAATGAAGGGAGCCAGTATGGAATTTGAAGGTATGGATCCAAACTTGAGACCGAAATTACCGAAGGTTAATACTTCAAAGAAAATGGTAAATGTGATAAACGTGATGAACAAAAATGTGCTTCCGGAATACATTCACACCACAGACAGCCTTGAAACCCCCCCCCCCCACACACACACACACACACACTCTCTCTCTCTCTCTCTCTCTCTCTCATTGACAGTCGTTACAGCAATGGGCATTGACTTTAACACCGAAAGACAATTGCCGCAATAAGCTGGCGAAACAATAACAATGCCAAAGTGGGAGAGGAGACTGAAGAAGTGTATAGAGGCCATCAAACAAGATATTGCTCGTATGGAAGAGTACATTGAAGGCAAATTGTCAAAGAAGCTGTTGAAACTGGTGAAGCAGATTATGTACAGATAGCAGGTTCACACAAAGCATGATGAGAAAATTGTTACTCCTAATCAGGTCTTGGATACAGTTAAGCAAAAGTTGTCAGTATTTCCATCCAGGCTTGCAAGATACATGAAAAGTGCAAAGAAGAAACAGGATAATGCTCTATTTGACCAAGCTGAGAAGTCATTCTATCAGAAATTGAAAAAGACCTGGACTTGTTCAAACACAGATTACACAACACAGCAACAAATTCAAGAATTTTGGGAAGATCAACCCTCAACTCCTTTAACTATAACAAAGACAGAATTTGGATAGCTGAGGGAAAAGAGATGCTTTTGAAGTGTCAAAAAATGCAACGTGAACCCCTGACGACTGATTTTGTAACAAGCATTATTATGTATCTCCCCAACTGGAAAGCACTAGGACCTGATAACATTCAGAACTTTTGGTACAAAAGATTTTGGAGTACTGTAACGTACTCCTGCCAGAACCCTTCGATCTATGTTCTACAAGCTTCTTGAAACATCGTCGCATCTACGTCTCCATATACTCTGCAATATCTACATTTCTACTGGACTATATGCTTTCTACAGTTATTATTATCTATGTATTAATGGATTAATCATATTTGGTGCTCACCTGTCTCTTCCTTCAAGTGTCTCACTACATACTGACTGCCATTCTCTGTTTACATTCTACGGTCTACATCATCTGGTACATCACCCAAAACTTCTCGAAGTTACTGGGCTTCCTTTCTTGGCGTATATATAATGCACTGCCGTGCTCGTCTCACCAGCCTGGCATCAAATTGTATACAGTGTGTGTGTGTGTGTGTGTGTGTGTGTGTGTGTGTGTGTGTGTGGAGGGGGCCACTGTCCTTTTGCGGCTTGCTGTATTCTAGCGCAAGTCTTTTCCATCCACCTGGAAACATCGTATCGTCGGGACACTGGGTGAGCAAACACTTCGCTTCTAATTTTGCAAGAACTAAATTCGCCCTTTCAGGCACTTGTCTGTTTATTCATTTTGCTCATTGAAGGCCTTATTTTGTGCCTAATTTGTTTCGATGTTCTTTGGACTTAAAATTTTCACAACATAAAATGAAGATGAAAATCTAAAATTTGGACTAAGAGTGGCCACCGTCGACATGATATGTTCAAACCTTTTAAACAGCACAGTAGCCGGGGAAAGAACTCTCTCTAAGTGTTGCGCAGTCGGATTCCTGTTTTTCTTTCATCCTTGTTATTTTTCATCTTCCTCCTTTCCTTCCCGTCCCTCCTTTGCTTGCATTATTAGAGTTTAGTAAAACACCCTGGAGGTGTTAGTTTTTTTAAAAACGTGGCCAATAATTATGGTTGTCATGTTAAAATGTTGCTTTATGAAAAGTTTATCCTTGTTATCCTAGAAAGGAATGTTATGAGTCTATGGTATATGTAAATCGTTCTAAAGTTTGTGAGAAGATTTTGGGTAACAGTTTCTTCCTTTCTTTTGATTGTTCGAAGTCTGTGGTCTTTAATTAAAGTGGGAAAAGGCATTACTGGACTTCATCTATGTTATCTCTTGGATTTTGTACAGTTTGCATATTTGCTGGGAGATCTTTAGAAGATAGGTCCAGCAGCCAATGTTGTTGTTTCCTTAGCACCACCCAGAGGAACCAGTTGAAATCTAGACATCCGCCAGTTAAGTTCTCTCAGAAGCTCACAGAAGACAATTTCAACCCCTATGCCCAATGGAAGGAAGATTGGATCTCAGAAACAGGTGAACATCTCTGGCCTTTCTTCCCACCTAATTCGAGGTCTGATCTGCCAAGAAGAACTTGGACCATCCTTAATAGGATTTGACGTAGTCATGGTGTCTGTGCTACGTCCCTGTATAAATGGGGAAAGATATAATCCCCCGAGTGTGACTGTGGTGCTCCTTTTCAAACCATCGAACACATTGTAAAGGAGTGTAGCAGAAGAGCCTACCCTGGAGATTGGTTTGATTTTATAGAGGCCAATACAAAGGCTCTAGAATGGATAACATCTTTAGACATTAAAATATAATGTACTTGCTTTCTTGTTTCTGTATATATGTATATATGCCATACGATAAATAAATAAATAATAAATAAATAAATCTCTTGGACTTTTTTCAAATCCTATGATAATCTGTGTATGTAATTACAAAGTCAATTGTCTAATATATTTCATTATCTGAATTGTCAAATGATGGTCCTTTTCTCATTTATGGTGCCTACCATGGAAACCTCTCCTATCCCCCCCCCTCCAGTGTTGCTTCCTATCACTCTGCTCGTTACTGTTTGTTTTACGCAGAATCTTGGCCTCATCAACCTTGTTAGGAGAATTGGTGACACATTCTCGCCTTTGCTTTGGAATCATCTTGTTTTTCAAACAGCGCCGATGCAAACATACTATGTCGAAATAATTTATGTTGCACATTTGCGTTACAGTACCCATAAGAAATTAACAAAGTTGATCAATACAGTGGTGACCGATGCATCACAAATGCCAACATTCTTAACTCAGGGGATCACATACCTTCTCCCAAAAGATGAAAAAAATAAAAATAAAAAATAAATAAATAAATAATCAATGATTCTGCGAGATATCGACCTACGACATGCCTTTCCACATTGTACAAGATCATAATATCATGTATAACCAAACTAGTGAGTAGAATAACATCATTGCAATACAACAGAAAGGATGCCAATGCAGTTCGAAAGGATGTAAGGAACAATTCATGGTTGATGCATTTGTATGTGGACAGCCCAATACCCTGCATCACAACCTGTGCATGGCATACATAGATTAAAAGTAAGCTTTTGATTCTGTGCTGCATAGCTGGCTACTAAAAGTCCTGGAGATTTATAGGGTGTATCCACAACTCATCAACTTCCTGTTTCATGTCATGCTAACTTGGAGCACAAGAGTGCATCTCAATACATCTACAGGACACATTGAAACAGATACCATAAGCATATAGCATGGAATATTCTAAGGAGACTACGTAAGTCCATCGAACTTCACTCGATTTGGCTATTCCATCAAGTCCAAATCATGAAGCCAGTACTGATTGTGTCATCTTTTGTACATGGATGACATCAAACTGTATGCAGCCAACCAGCAACAGCTTGAACAACTTCTGAGAATCACTGAAAACTTCTCGAAGGACATTTGTATGGACTTTGGGATTGAAAAATGCCAAATGGTTAGTATGGTCAAAGGTAAATTATGTGAAGAAGATTCATTTGAACTGAGAGATGGGCGATCAATCAAAACAATGATTTCAAACAAGCCTTACAAGTACTTGGGTATCAAGCAAATATCGCGCACAGAACACACAGTGGTTAAGTATGAATTGGTTGAGGAATTTGTTAGACGGACCCAGTTAATCCTGAAATCAGCCCTGAACAGCAAAAATATGACTAAAGCAATCAACATCTATGTGATACCAGTTCTTAGCCACTCCTTTGGAGTTATCAAGTGGAGCAAGACTGACATCGAAAATCTTGAAAAGAAACTGCGCTGCCTGATGACCGAGGAACGAAAACACACCCAGAGTCAGCAGTTGAGTGACTGACTCTGCCATGATATAGATGTTGATTCCCATAGGGAATCTGAAATATTTGTTCTGAATGAGTAAATTTATAATACCAATATAAATGGTCCGTTATTGGACATTATAAATTTTTCAGCTAACTCATTCCTGGTTGCCAGCGTTTTGCCCCTGTGTGCTAGGCTGGGCTCATCAGTTGGTAACTAGCACACCTACCAAGATGCTGGCTAGTGCATACCGTGGAGGCCACTGCGTAGGCTAGTTGTAGACACCGGCAGTGCCAATGCACTATGAGAGACTTTGTCTCATTATCAAAAATTGATGCCTGCTTGGCCTGATGATATAGATGTTGATTCCCATAGGGAATCTGAAATATTTGTTCCGAATGAGTAAATTTATAATACCAATATAAATGGTCCGTTATTGGACATTATAAATTTTCCAGCTAACTCATTCCTGGTTGCCACGTTTCGCCATCATGTACTAGGCTGGGCTCATCTGTTGATACCTAGCACACCTACCAAGACGCTGGCTAGTGCAGACTGTGGAGGCGAGGCGAGGCGAGGCGAGGCGAAGCGAAGATCAGTTATTTCATTCCTGCCACAGAAGTGGTGAACGAGCAGCACTTTGGCCCTAGAAAGGGAGAAGATTGGTGAAAGTAAAACGCACAGTGAAAACTATGTGTTGTACATACATAGTGGGAGGATGTGATGAGTAGTTGGTGCAGGGGTTAAGCAACCACAAGAGGACCCCAAGAGAGAGACCCGCCATCGCACCCTCTAAGCATTAAACCCCCACTAGCCCCCCATTTATTGAAAAAAGAATGCAAATTGGTTTGCGTATCTCGGGCGCGCATACTGGAAAAGAGAAGGATTACATAGAATTACGAATGAGAGTTTTACGTATATTGTGCTGGGACAGTTTGTGGGTTCGATGTGAAGTTGGAGTAAGGAGGACAAGGGTAGTGTTGCGAAATAAGATAGTAGAGGGTTGTTGTGATGTTGGTGATGGAGGTGGCGAGAAGGCGAAGAAGGTCTGATATCGGAGGGGTGGTAGGAAGAAGGTTGGTTGTGGAGCGGGTAGGTAAACAGCTTGCGGTGGTCGGGTAGGGGGCTATGAGAAGGGTTATTAGAAGGCGATCGTATGATACGGGGTGGGGAGCAAGAGTGCTCCACTCGGTAGGTTCGTCCGTGGAGACGGACGCTAGTGGTGATCAGATGGTCTATGTCGGCGTCAGATGAGAGTTGTAGGCGAATCATAAACATTGGGCCATTGGTGTTGAATATACGGTTCGCTCGATGGGCCAGGATGCCTGCCAGTTGGAGTTCATTCAGTATGTCCCGTTCGGTGATGGCAAGGTCAATGCCATGGACGACAGAGCTCTAAGGAAGCTGCTGTTGGGCTGTTGTTGCGGCGGCTGCTTGTCCTTGGGAGGCTGGCTGAGCTGCAATGGTAGCATCCGTGTAGTTGGCAGGGGGTTGCTGGAGACTAGGTAGTGTGGCAGGTAGGGAGGTGGTGGGGGTGGACATGATAGGAGAAGGGTGGCTAGTCGTGGTAGTAATGGTAGAAGTATACGAGGGAGTATGTGCAGAAGTGGTGTAGGTAGTAGTAGTAGTAGTGGTGAGTGTGGACGTAATGGAGGAGGAGGGGGGGGGGGGAGGCGGTGAGGACTGCTGTGGTGTGCTAGGTGGACGTGGGTGAACAGTGAGATGGGGGTCAGGAAGATGGTGCATTTGCTGTAAAAGATGCTCGGGAGTAGGGACCACTTCATCTAGTCTGCCGTAGATTGTCGCGCCGTTGGTGATGAGGGCTGCCGTTGCATCTGGATCGTGGAAGTAGGCCAGGACATCCGATGAAGTTTGAGCAGTGGATCCTTTCCGGAGCCAGAGAACATCGTAGACTGGGGAGCCGGACTGGCGAAGTTCTTGGCGAATGAAGAGTTCCGGAAAAGTGGTGTCCATGCCTTTGATGAGGCAGGTATACATGGTGGAGCAGGAAGGCGACAGCCAACTAGGCGTCTGCCTATTTATTGTTCTTGGGCCGACTGAGTTGCAGATGAGGTGAGGGCCACCCAGCTGAAAAAATCATGAGGCGCGTGATGTGACGTTGACTGTGAAGGCCACTGCGTAGGCTAGTTGTAGCCACCGGCAGTTCTAATGCACGATGAGAGACTTTGTCTCATTATCAAAAATTGATGCCTGCTTGGCCATCATATGATATAGATGTTGATTCCCATAGGGAATCTGAAATATTTGTTCTGAATGAGTAAATTTATAATATCATTTAGATTGGTATTATAAATTGGTATTATAAATTTACCATTTATATTGGTAATACCATTTATATTGGTATTATAAATTTACTCATTCAGAACAATTATTTCAGATTCCCTATGGGAATCAACATCTATATCATCTGATGGCCAAGCAGGCATCAATTTTTGATAATGAGACAAAGTCTCTCATAGTGCATTGGCACTGCCAATGGCTACAACTAGCCTACGCAGTGGCCTCCACGGTATGCACTAGCCAGCGTCTTGGTAGGTGTGCTAGGTACCAACTGATGAGCCCAGCCTAACACACAGGGACGAAACACTGGCAACCAGGAATGAGTTCACTGGAAAATTTATAATGTCCAATAACGGACCATTTATATTGGTATGACTCTGCCATGCCGTCTGGGTGGTCGTGGTATTCTGGACATTGGAGCTCAGCTAATACGGCAATTAGTGTTACTGAGGGAGTATTTTCATAGATCAGCTGAAAACTCAGACCTTCACTGAATGATGTGTGAAGTGGATGTTATAACTCCATTACTTCTTATCCACTGAGACTTAAAGCGAGAAGTAAAAACTGATTTGCAAAAGCTGGATGCATGGCTAGCAAAACCACTACATGTGAAGCATCCCTACTCAGACATGAAAATGTCGATTTAGAAGCATCGAAATTTTGGCTGACTGCAGGGCAAATGTTCCCTGAAACAAAAGGTTTTGTGTTGGCTATACAAGACCAAGTCATTCCAACCAGAAGCTACCTGAAAAAACGTGGTGAGAGACCCAACAGTCATGAGGGACTCGTGCCGAAATGGCTGCCAGACACAAGAAGCCATCCATCATGTTACTTCTGGATGCTCGCACTTCTCAGGAAGGGAGTATAATGAACGCCACAATTTGGTTGCCAAGATTTTGCATGAAGAATCTGCCATTAAATACAGACTGGTTGATGAAAGACTTCCCTATTTTAAGTATAGCCCTCAAACTGTACTAAAAAATGATGGGACCGAACAGTTATCATGGATAAGATGACTATTCACAACAGACCGGATATAATGGTATTAGAGAAGGGAATAAAATGTGCTGCTCTGATCGACATAGCTGTCCTGAACACCAGGAACCTCCATGAAAAGTATACTGAGAAAATCAACAAGTATACACCACTGGCACAACATATTCAAAGATTATGGCATTATGAAGAGGTGATAATTGTACCAATCATCCTTTCGAGTACAGTTTCTATACCTAAAACTCTGGTGGAAGGACTGAAGAAGTTGGATGTCAACACCAACATCTACAAGACCTTGCAGAAGATGGTGGTCATTGCCACGGCTGAAATTGTATGGAAATTTATGGGTTCGAATTCTACGTAAAAATGTAGTGTAAATTAAGGTTTATTGTGCTTTGATTTCCTAAAATCTGTACAATTGCTTCAATATCATTACCACTGAAGCGTGCAAAATTAATAATAATAATAATAATAATAATAATAATAATAATAATAATAATAATAAATACCATTTATCCCACACACTGGTGGGGTTGCAGGTCAAACTGCTGCGCATGTGGACTTGGCCCTGTTTTACGCCCAGATATCCTTCCTGATGCCAACCCTACATTGAGGTATATATTCACTATTACGTGTTTCTGTGGTAGTTGATAATGTAGTGTATTGTGTGAATATGAAGAGGAGTGTGCTGTAACTAACACAAACACCCAGTCCTGAGTCAAAGGAAGAAACCAGACATGATTAAAATCCCCAGTCCAGCTGGAAATTGAACATGGGACCCTCTGAACTGAAAGCCAAAACACTGACCATTCAACCAAGGAGTTGTACAATGATGATGATGACGTTAATAATATAAAGCTGGTCCCTTAATATAAATGAGAGTTGATAAAACCACACTGTGAAATGAAGTTTCATCAATATCATCACCTCTATTGCATGACAATTATTCAGAATACTCAGCCAATAATTACACACCATTGTTGTGAAGCCAAATGAACTTGTGTACCAAGCCAAAATTTTGTGGACAAGTATGGTTTGTCTCTGTATGGCAATCAGCAAGCAGTGGTTATTGGTCAATGATTCAGTATGTTTTAAGTGTCCTCCAGGTAACACTGAAATAAAATATTTTATAATCGTACTCACTCATCTTCCTGCTGTTGATAATATTGTTCAAACATTGGTGTAGTGCTGTAGAGGACAAGATGAGCTGCTGTCGTCACTAACATCAGACCAAGTTTGAGGATGAATCCCACTCGCAGGAACACTGAGATGGCAGCCAGAGAAAGTGCTGAACTGTACAAATATGACTGTAATCACACCAAATAATCAGCAAACTAATACTGGTAACATTAAGGTACAAGCCGAAGTTCAGAAGAATCCTGATTATCTGAGGCCTTATTAACCAAGGGGGCATATAAATTCATGTTAATTTGATACTTCCAATGCATAAAAGTTTTGTCATTAATGCAGCACTGACCTAAAATGAATGGGAGAGTTACATTTGGTGATTCTTCTTGGTATGATGATAGTATTTTGCTAGTAATATTTGCAAAATCAATTCAAGTACAGTAAAACCCCAGTGAAATGCTTGCATTAAATAGGATATCCTTGGCAATGCATACATTTTGCCCATACCCTCGATATTCCTATTGGAAACTATTATTAAAAAAAAATGTTCATTGCACTCTCTACCCATTGTAGATAGGCATTCTTCATGAGAATATTCTTTAAAATGTACACTGCCTGACAAAGAAAGTTAAACATTCAGAAGGAGTGGTCCAATATTATCCCATTTGGTACATATGCATACCATTCATGTGCGAGTAAATGATTACATTTATAAGACTCTGTAGCCCACAGTGCAGTCTTGATGGTATCGTCCTGTTGTTGATAAGTTGTTACCAGTCAACTGCTGTGAGTCAGTTAAGCAAGATGTGCAGAGAGGACTACGCACAGTATGAAGCACCGCGATGCATTGCAGACGTGTTAGACAGCCTATCCACCAACTGACAGCATTTGACAGAGGCCGCATTGTGGGACTGCATGAAACTGGTTGTTCGTATTGTGCAATTGCCAGGCATGTGGGCCATTCAGATGTCACAGTGGCGTGATGCTGGACTTAATGGGTATATGAGGACACCCAATCACGTTGTACAGGTTGACTAAGAAACACCACCCCGAGGAAGGACCGTCGTATGGTGCACAAACGGCACCTGCCATCTGCAAACATGTACTGGAGACTCTACAACATCTTGTGAGTTCCCGTACAGTGCCTCGATGATTCGCATCAGCTGGATTGGGGTCCTACTACCCCATGCATCAGTTGCCATTGACACCAGAACACCAACGCTTCTGTTTGGAATGGTGCCTTGCCCAGAATGAATGGGCAGAGGACAACTGACGTCACATCATGCTCAGTGATGAGTCCTGCTTCTCCATAACCTCCGATGACCATCGCTTGCGGGTTTGGCAGCATTGAGGGCAGACGGCAGAGAGACTGTGGGGAGACACACAGGCGTAATCCTGGGCATCATGGTCCGGGGAGCTATAGAATATGCATTCAGGTCACCTCTATTAGTGCTTCGGCTGACTTAGACGGCACAGCGATACGTCATCGACATTCTGCATCTGCATGTCCTACCCCATATGGCACAGTATCCTGGGACTGTGTTCCGACAAGATAATACATGTCCACACACAGCACGTGTGTCTATGGACTGCCTAGAGCATGCTGAGGTCCTCCCGTGGTCAGCAAGATCCCTAGACCTCTCCATCATTGAATACGTGTGGGATGACATTGGAAGGGGACTCTGTCCCAGTACCAACCTGCGGGATCTGGTGGGACAGCTGCAACAACTGTGGACGAACTTGGCTCAGGAGAGGATCCAAAGGCTGTTTAGCACCATCACAAACTGCATAAGGGTATGCATTGCGGCCATTGTGGGTGCGACACCCTACTGACCTGGCGCCAACATTCTACCTGTAACTAGCAACGACCTTGTCTCTTTCATCTTATATTGTAATTAGTTCAATAAAGGCACATGGTCTTTCAGCATATATAGTTTCATTCACTTTCAATCACTCCTTCGGGGTGCTTAACTTTTTTTTGTCAGGCAGTGTACTTATATATGACAGAAATGGACAATTTTCTTGTTTTTTCTCATGGTCAGCTACAACCATCAAGTACCATCATGAGTTAGGTATCTTATCTTAATTTCACCACAGGAAGTCCCATCATGACTTAGGTATCTTATCTTAATCTCACCGTGGGAAGTCTATATTGAATATATAAAATAACTTGTCCTGACTGACTGATTCATCATCGCCAAGCCAAAACTACTGGACACAAAGGAATGAAATTTTGGGAATACATTCATATTACAATGTAGGTGCTCGCTAAGGGAGGATTTTTGGATAAACCGTCACTAAGGGGTGAAAAGGGGGGTGAATTTTCAAAACGAGTGCTTCTATATCTCAAAATCTAAACAGTATAAAGACATGAAATTTGGTATTTGGAATCTCCTTTAAAAATAAAGAAATGCATATTTTTTGTTTTTGGTAATTCCCATGAATGGGGGTGAAAAAAGTGGGAAAATTGGTTAAACACATTTTATGAGGATACTTATGTCTCAAAAACTGAAGATGTTACAGACATGAAAATTGGTAATTGTAATCTCCTTTAAAAATAAAGAAAACGTGACAAACGAGGTGGAAATTTTAAAAAAATATCTAGACCTACAATATATCTCAGACACTTAACATGTTACAGACTTAAAAACTGGTACAGGGAATCTTCTGTAAAAGTAGACAGATTTTTTTTCCAAATATTCACTTAAGGGGTACGAAAAAGGAGGTGAATTTTTAGAATGAGCATATCTACAGTATATCTCAAAAACTTAACATGTTACAGAAGTGAAAATTGGTACTTTTAATCCCTTTTAAAAATAAGAAATACATACTTTTTGCTTTAGGAAAAACCACTTGGGGAAGGGGGGGGGGGGTAGAAAGGACTGAAAAGTGGATTGAATTCTTTGTGTTAAGATACTGATATCTCGAAAACTGAAGATGTTACAGACTTAAACATTGGTAACTGGCATCTCATAAGGAAATCCATATTTTTTTTGTTTTCGGAAAATCCACTTAGACGGCGGTGAAAAAAATTGAAAAATTAGTTAAATTATTTGTATGAGTCTACTTATGTCTCAAAAACTATAGACGTTGCAGACATGAAAATTGGTTTTGGGAATCCCCTTTAAAAGTTAAGTAATGCATATTCCTTTGATTTTGGAAAATCCAATTAAAGTTGTTGAAAGAATTGAAAAATTTATTGAATTGTTTGTATGAGGATATTTATATCGTATGAAAACTAAAGTTGATACAGACGTGAAAATTGGTATTTGTTATCTCCTTTAAAATAAAGAAACAAGCATTTTAGGGGGAAAATAAACTTGGGGGAGGGGGTGAAAAGTAATTTAATCCCTTTTAAGAGTTCATATTTCTCGAAAACTGAAGATGTTACATTCGTGATAACTGGTATTTAGAAGCTCCTTTATAAATAAACATGTATATTTTGTTTTTGGAAAATTCACTTGAGGAGGGAGGGTGAAAGGAAGTGAAAGAATTAATTATTTTTATGTGGATATTTATAGCTCAAAAACTGATGGTTAAAGATGTGAAAATTGATGTTTGGAATCTCCTTTAAAAATAAAGAAACACGCATTTTGGGGGGAATCAACATAATGAATTCTTTTTGTGAGGATACTTATATCTAAAAAAAAAACTACAGATGTGAAAATTGGTATTTGGAATCTTCTTTAAAAATAAAGAAACACATCTTCTTTTGTTTTTGGAAATCAACTTACAGGGGAAAGAATTGAAATATTTGTTGAATAATTTGTATTGAGAATACTTATATCTCTAAAAGATAAAGATGTTACAGACATGAAACTTGGTATTTGGAACCTCCTTTAAAAATAAACACGTACTTTTTGTTTTCGGAAAATCGATCTCGGGGGGGGGGGAAGGTGTGAAAATAAGTAAAGAAGGAGTTGAATTCTGTTTACGAGGATACTTATATCTCAGAAACATATATTTTTTTTTCGGAAAGTAAACCTAATTGGAGAAGGGATGGAAAAAAAGGGAAAAAGAAGTTGAATTTATTTTATGAGGATACTTATATCTCAAAAAATGAAGATGTTACAGATGTGAAATTTGGTACTGTATTTTAAATCTCCTTCAAAAATAAAGAAACATGTATCTTTCTGTTTTTGGAAAATCCACTTAAGAGGTTGAAAAGAATTGAAAAAGTGGGTGAATTTTGAAAATGAGTACTGGTATATCTACAGTATATGTCAAAAAACTTTACATGTTACAGACATGAAACTTGGTATTATCGGGCGAGTTGGCCGTGCGGTTAGGAGTGCGCAGCTGTGAGCTTGCATCCGGGAGATAGTGGGTTTGAATCCCACTGTCGGCAGCCCTGAAGATGGTTTTCCGTGGTTTCCCATTTTCACACCAGGCAAATGCTGGGGCTGTACCTTAATTAAGGTCACGACCACTTCGTTCCAATTCCTAGGCCTTTCCTATCCCATCGTCACCATAAGACCTATCTGTGTCGGTGCGACCTAAAAGCAAAGTATCAAAATAGCAAAAAACTTGGTATTTGGAAAGTCCTTTAAAAATACAGGAACATGTACATTTTGTTTTTGGAAAAGGCACTGAACGGGGAGTGAAAAGAAATGAAAAAGATGTGAATAATTTTTAATGAGGATGCTTATATCTCACAAACTGTTGATGTTGCAGCATTTGGAATCTCCTTTAAAAGTAAAGGAACATGTTTTACTTTTTGTTTTCAGAAAATGGGAAGGACTAACCAAGGGGTTAAGTTCTTTTTATGGGGATTTTTATAGCCTATCTCAAAAACTGAAAATGTTACGACATGGAGACAGATATTTGGAATCTACTTTAAAAATAATTTTTCTTTTTCAATTTGTGAAAAGACTGTTTCTCATATGTACAATTCTATGTTGCATGGTCATCTTAGCCCCAAAAGGCAATAACACAAACATAGTTTACAAAGAGTTTCCGAGGTAAATGAAAATCAGTTTGTCGGTGAATGTTTATACAGTAGAGATTTTCAGATAATGTCTTAGTACAGTACCGAGGAACGATTACTTTTATTATTTTATGAAATCCACGCGAGCGAAGCCGCGGATAACTGCTAGTATTGAATATAGCAGACTTGAACCAGTTGTTATGGAGCTCTAATTATGGTATCCTGGAAAAACCTTATTCTGTTCCCTTTGCATAAATGTCTCATCCTCCTTAACGGTACCTCCAGTAATCTGGAATCTTTTCCTACTCTGACAATGCAGTACTGTGATTTTCATCAGGGCTTAGTTAATCTTACAGTAGTACAGTACCTAAAGTGCTATTGTGATTATGAGTGAAAAATGGTAAGTGTTTTCTGTACTGGAAAAAATAGGTACCTTGCAAAAGTATGGAGAAAACACTGATTTGACCTAGAAGCAACTCTTGGATTTCTTATGAATACCTCCATTAAGGATGGTAACAGAAATAGTGACTCCATTATCACAGCTGCCATATCGGGAGGATGTGAGGCGAGAAAAATGAAAACAATTGGAGATTTTAATCCACTGGCTTCATCAGCCTCAAAGTGCAATCATGTCTGTAAGTGGGCTGTTTATACAAAATAAGGTCCATGTAATTTCAGCTGAATTTAACTTTGAATTCTCTGTCTCCACTGGGTGGCTGAACTGATATAAATGATGGCACAGTATAATTTATCATCAGACTGTTGGAGGATCACACTCTGTCAGTAAAAGTGAAATTACAGAGTGGCAAAGTGGAGTGCTATTTAACTTGATTTTGAGATACATTTTCAGTGCTGATGAATGTGGTTGGTTCTTTAAGCTCGTGCCAGACAATTCATGTATTCATATATTTTTTTTAATGGTGAAAAGTGTTATGAGAGAAAGTTAAGTAAGGAAAGAATAACAGTGTTTGTTGCTACTAATTGTGATGAATCAGAAAAATTGCCTCTGGTTGTGGTTGGAAAGTCAGTGAAACTTCAGTGCTTTGAAAATATTAAGAACTTATTGTGTAGACATGATATAGGCTTTTGGGCTTATGCCATGTCAAGAAAATAAGGTGAAATTCTTTACGTTTCGCAGAGAACTGTGCTCTGCGTCATCAGAAGAAAATCTCGACTGTCCAAGAGGAAGGCTTCTTAAACAACAAGCTTTTTGAATTCAGATGTTATAGTAGAAGTAGAAATGGTACATTCATTCATCAACAGATGGCTCCCTGGACGCACTACAGCACTAGCGTTCAAAGCGGAAGCTGACGGAACCATCAGAATCAGTCTAAGAGAGTCACATAGCATATGTACGTAACATATGACATTGACAGGTGTATGATATTGACACAAGCCTGGAATGAAATATCTGGCAATGAGGAACATACGAATTTGGAAAACACTGAGACAAAATAACAATAGTGAAGGGACAGGGAAGGGAGCTACCTATGTAAATCCTTAATGGCTGGCAACCAGGTATTACTTAATTGATAGCCAGTGTCCCTGTTGAAATTCTTAGGATTTCTACATATTTCCACAGCTTCCCATATAATCCTGGACCTGTAGTGTCTAGTGTGGGTAAGAGCTCGAGCATCTTGGAACATGCCAAGATGACCCGACAATAGAGCTTGCTCAGCTATTGCTGATGTCTGGCTGGTTGAGACGAATATTACGTTAATGTTCCTTGATACGGGTACCAATGAACCGGCATGTTTGGCTGATGTATAACTTACAATCAATCAATCAATCAATCAATCAATCAATCAATCAATCAATCAATCAATCAATCAATCAATCAATCAATCAATCAATCAATCAATCAATCAATCAATCAATCAATCAATCAATCAATCAATCAATCAATCAATCAATCAATCAACCAACCAACCAACCAACCAACCAACCAACCAACCAACCAACCAACCAACCAACCAACCAACCAACCAACCAACCAACCAACCAACCAACCAACCAACCAACCAATCAATCAATCAATCAATCAATCAATCAATCAATCAATCAATCAATCAATCCTGATCTGCATTTAGGGCAGTTGCCCAGGTGGCAGATTCCCTATCTCTTGCTATCCTAGCCTTTTCTTAAATGATTTCAAAGAAATTTGAAATTTATTGAACATCTCCCTTGGTAAGTTATTCCAATCCCTAACTCCTCTTCCTATAAATGAATATTTGGCCGTACCGCAAGTACAGGGAATTTCGTATACCCCAGGATGTAGAAATGGGGACAGTTTGTCCTTGGTTTCGCCCAGACTGTGAGCAATTTTAGTGGCGGTGCCAAAGATGGTTTTTATATTGTGTTTGCGGATTACTTTGGCAATTCAATCTGTGGTATTGTGAATGTAAGGCAAGTAGGCAGTTCCCTTCACTTCTTCCTTCTGGGAGCTCTGCTTGGTCGTTTCTCTGGAATGCAGGGCTCTATGAATCTGCAAATCGCTGTAACCATTACCCTTGAACGTGATTTTGAGCATGTCCATCTCCACCTGGATATTTGATGGCTAACAAATTTGTCTCGCCCTCTTGACGAGTAAAAGGAGAATAATAAAGCTTAGATTTCCACCTATTCAATACTTAAAGAAAGCAAATACAATATTAGGATCTCATTCTTATTTTATTGCTTCATTGTTAATACATAGGACATGTTTCGTTCATTTTATGAACATCTTCAGCCATAAATATTTTTACAAGGTTAATTGGTAATATTGTTCCAGAACTTACATGTATGGTTTGCCATTAACAAACTTATCAATAACAAACTTTAAGAAACCCTAGTAAATATAAATCATTTATATATTACGTCATCTAATTAAGAATGATATGACAATTTGTTGAGTTTGAAATTAAAACTTATTCTAATACTCAAAATACAATGCCTATTAGTTGGTCTCTGTATAACTACATTTACAATCTATTCAACTGCTGAATGTCTTAAAATTTTTGTTGGTTGAACATAAAAACATTTTGTTAAAATCTGGCGTAAACTTTTTCACATGAAATCTTAATACACTCTCAAAACAGCTCAGTTTAGGTGTAAGTATTACTCTGTTAGTCCACAAAACATCTAAACTGATGCACCATATTGATTATAGGTTATGAATATTGTAAACTTTAAAATATTTAACATCAGAATTTGTTGCATTCACAATTTTCTTGTAGTCTTAACCAGTGTATGACAATCTTATGAACGTAAGCAGGGTCTAAGTCAGATGGGTACACTCAAGCTTTGGTGATAGATGAGTAATGATTTCTGCCAAGCTATGTAAGTAAGCCTGTTGACATATCCCTTCTACTCCTGCCTACATTTACGCTAGTGCTCTCAGCTGTTTGACGACTGCTTGTCGTTCTACTTCCACTCCACTTTCAATATGGAAAAAAAATGAGGATAGTCTCTTGACGAATGTAATGAGAATGCCTTGTTTTTGTGCTGGATGGTGGTGATAATCTGCATGCAGATAACAGTTTGTGGGGATAATCTTACGATAGACAGTATGTCCTAAGGAGCCGTCCGGTTTCTTTCTTACCAGAACAACCAAGAAAGGAAGGCATCTGCCCGACTCCGTTTCCATAGTGAATTTAATTGAAGGATGTTGCTGATTTAGTTGGTTTAGAAATAGATGAAGTTTCTCAGGACCTTCTATCCAGACCACAAATGCATCGTCAACATACCTCCACCATATCATAGGTTTCACGGGCGCCAAAGCAATAGCCTCCTCCTCCATGTGTTTGTAAAAATTCCCACCCACAAGAAATAGCTGGAAGTCATGCAGTGGTAAAATAGCCTAGTAATGTCCTCAGGGAACAAATGTTCAATGAGAGATATGACCGAGTCAATCGGCACTTTAGTGAACAAGGACTCCACATCGAAACTCACCAAAAGTCCATTAGGTTGAAGGGTTAACGTTGACAGCTTGTTGATGAAATACCGAGAGTCCCTGATGTATGATTCAGTATGTCCTATGTGAGGCTGAAGCAATTTGTTTAGGTATTTAGCCAGAGCATACGTAGGAGAACCTATAGCACTAACAATAGGTCTGAGGGGAACATCTTTTTTATGGATCTTAGGCAGTCCATATAATCTAGGTGGCACTGCTTCCCCCGGGGACAGATGTTTAGCCTCCTCTTTTGGAATTGAAGATTGCCTTAAGAGCTTCACGGTGGCGTTGGACACATGAGTCATGGGGGTCACATGAGCTCAGTCTGTAAACAGGCTCTGACAATACAGCCGAGGTCTTATTCTTATACTCATCAGTGCCCATAACTACTGTCACATTACCCTTATCAGCTGAGAGAATGGTCAGTTCAGAATCATCTCTATGTTCCTTCAGAGCTCTCCTCTCGCCTCTTGTTAAATTGGGCGTGGGTACAACAGTGGACCTTATGAGTCTCACACATTTCTGTCTTAACTCTTCAGCCTCATTCTTAGGTAGTTTGTGGATGGCTGCCTCAACAGAAGTAATTAACTCCTCAGTGGGAATTTTAGAGGGAGCGACAGCGAAATTAAGACCCCCAGCTAGAACTGCCATTTGGTTCTCGTCCAAGGATTTCTTGGAAAGATTGACGACAGGTTTACTAGTAACCGGGTTTGTGTGAGAGATAGCGTGTTTCTGAGCTAGTCGGAGGAACTTAGATTTCTGTCTGTATAGCAGTCTGTATCGCATTACTGTTGTGGTTGACTTTCAATCGCATTACTGCTATACAGGCTGAATGAAAATTCAACCAGGTGTCATTCAGACAGAAATCTAAGTTCCTCCGACTAGCTCAGAAACAGGTGGTCTGTTGCAAGAACCCGGACACTAGTAAACCTGTTGTCAATCTTTCCAAGAAATCCTTGGACGAGAACCAAATGGCAGTTCTAGCTAGGGGTCTTAATTTTGCTGTTGCTCCCTCTAAAATTCTCACTGAGGAGTTAATTACTTCCATTGAGGCAGCCATCCACCAACTACCTACGGGTGAGGCTGAAGTGTTAAGACAGAAATGCGTGAGACTCGTAAGGTCCGCTGTTGTACCCACGCCCAATTTAACAAGAGGCGAGAGGAGAGCTCTTAAGGAACTTAGAGATGATTTTGAACTGATCATTCTCTCAGCTGATCAGGGTAATGCGACAGTGGTTATGGACACTGATGAGTATAAGAATAAGATCTCGGCTATATTGTCAGACCCACGACTCGTGTGTCCAACGCCACCGTGAAGCTCTTAAGGCAATCTTCAGTTCCAAAAGAGGAGGTTAAACATCTGTCCTCGGGGGATGCAGTGCCACCTAGATTATATGGACTGCCTAAGATCCATAAAAAAGATGTTCTTCTCAGACCTATTGTTAGTGCGATAGGTTCTCCTACGTATGCTCTGGCTAAATACCTACGCAAATTGCTTCAGCCTCACATAGGACATACTGAATCATACGTCAGGGACTCTCGGTATTTCATCAACAAGCTGTCAACGTTAACCCTTCAACCTAATGGACTTTTGGTGAGTTTCGATGTGGAGTCCTTGTTCACTAAAGTGCCGATTGACTCGGTCATGTCTCTCATTGAACATTTGTTCCCTGAGGACATTACTAGGCTATTTTACCACTGCATGACTTCTAGCTATTTCTTGTGGGTGGGAATTTTTATGAACACATGGATGGAGTGGCTATGGGAAGTCCACTTACACATGTAGTGGCTAATTTCTTTATGGAGCATTTTGAGGAGGAGGCTATTGCTTCGGCGCCCGTGAAACCTATGATATGGTGGAGGTATGTTGATGATGCATTTGTGGTGTGGACAGAAGGTCCTGAGTAACTTCATCTACTTCTAAACCACCTAAATCAGCAACATTCTTCAATTAAATTCACTATGGAGATGGAGTCGGACGGATGCCTTCCATTCGTGGATGTTCTGGTAAGGAAGAAACTGGACGGCTCCTTAGGGCATACCGTCTATCGTAAGCCTACGCACACAAATTGCTATCTTCATGCAGATTCTCACCACCATCCAGCACAAAAACAAGGAATTCTCATGACATTTGTTAAGAGGGCAAGACGAATTTGTGAGCCATCAAATATCCAGGTGGAGATGGACACACTCAAAGTCACGTTCAAGGGTACTGGTTACAGCGATTTGCAGATTCAGAGAGCCCTTCATCTCAGAGAAACGGCCAAGCAAAGCTCACAGAAGGAAGAAGTGAAGGGAACTGCCTACTTGCCTTACATTCACAACACCACAGATCAAATTGCCAAGGTTCTCCGCAAACACAATATAAAAACCGTCTTTGGCACCACCACTAAAATTGCTCACAGTCTGGGCAAAACCAAGGACAAATTGTCCCCACCTCTACATACTGGGGTATACCAAATTCCCTGTACTTGAGGTAAGGTATACATCAGCCAAACATGCCGGTCCATTGGTGCCTGTATCAAGGCACATTTAAGTTAGTTAATGTAAGAAATTTAATTTTTTGTCCATATTGAACTGAGAATTACAATGAATAAACTTTTAATTATTCAATACAATAATAATGTTGTTTATAGATGTAATTACAACATTCTAATTATATACAGTATATACTGTATAAATAGGTGGACATTAAAAGTTTATTCATTCTAAGTCAAGGAACATTAACGTAATATTCGTCTCAATCAGCCAGACAAATCAGCAATAGCTGAGCAAGCCCTATCGTCGGGTCATGATGTCATGTTCCAAGATGCTTGAACTCTTACCCCACACTAGACACTACAGGTCCAGGATTATACGGGAAGCTGTGGAAAAACGCAGAAATCCTAAGAATTTCAACAGGGACACTGGCCATGAATTAATACCTGGTTGCCAGCCATTAAGGATTTAAGTACGTAGTTCCCTTCCCTGTTCCTTCACTATTATTATTTCGCCTCAGTGTTTTCCAAATTTGTATGTTCCTCATTGCCAGATGTTTCATTCCAGGCTTGTGTCAATGTCATACACCTGTCAATGTCATATGTTACATACACATGCTATGTGACTCTCTTAGACTGATTCTGATGGTTCGGTCAGCTTCCGCTTCGAATACTAGCACTGTACCGCATCCAGGGAGCCATCTGGTGATGAATGAAAGTAGCATTTCTACTTCTATTATAATATCTAAATTCAAAAACTCATTGTTTAAGAAGCCTTTCTCATGGACTGTCAAGGGTTTTCTTCTGATGACGCAGAGCACAGTTCTGTGCAAAACGTAAAGAATTTCAATGAATATTGAATTTTCATGACCACATTGTAATCGAAAGCGACTTTCAACCTATTAGATCGTGTTACGTACATTTAGTACGTGATGAAGAGATGTTAAGTACAGAACAAAAATGGCCAACCAGACACCAGTGGGATCCGAACCCACAACCTCCCGATTTTGCGTCGGTTGCTCTACCAATTGAGTTATGGTGGCCTAGGCCATCTTTGTTCTGTTGGAAACGATCTGAGCTACAGGTCTGGTACTACCACCATCGCACTGTTGAGTGCGTTTAAGTTGCCCGTTGAGGGCCAAGTCAATGAATATTGAATTTTCACGACCACATTGTAATCGAAAGCGACTTTCAACCTGTTAGGTCGTGTTACGTACATTTAGTACGTGATGAAGAGATGTTAAGTACAGAACAAAAATGGCCAACCAGACACCAGTGGGATCCGAACCCACAACCTCCCGATTTTGCGTCGGTTGCTCTACCAACTGAGTTATGGTGGCCTAGGCCATCTTTATTCTCTTGGAAAGGATCTGAGCTACAGGTCTGGTACTACCACCATCACACTGTTGAGTGCGTTTAAGTTGTCCATTGAGGGCCAAGTCAATGCATATTGAATTTTCATGGCCACATTGTAATCGAAAGCGACTTTCAACCTGTTAGGTCGTGTTACGTACATTTAGTACTGATGAAGAGATGTTAAGTACAGAACAAAAATGGCCAACCAGACACCAGTGGGATCTGAACCCACAACCTCCTGTTTTTTTGTTAGTTGCTCTACCAATTGAGCTATGGTGGCATAGGCCATCTTTGTTCTGTTCTAAAGATTTGAGCTACAGTTCTGGTACTCCCACCATCACACTGTAGAGTGCGTTTAAGTTGCCCGTTGAGGGCCAAGTCAATGAATATTGAATTTTCACAACCACATTGTAATCGAAAGCGACTTTCAACCTATTAGGTCGTGTTACGTACATTTAGTACGTGATGAAGAGATGTTAAGTACAGAACAAAAATGGCCAACCAGACACCAGTGGGATCCGAACCCACAACCTCCTGATTTCGCATCGGTTGCTCTACCAAATGAGCTATGGTGGCCATTTTTGTTCTGTACTTAACATCTCTTCATCACATACTAAATGTACGTAACACGACCTAATAGGTTGAAAGTCGCTTTCGATTACAATGTGGTCGTGAAAATTCAATATTCATTGACTTGGCCCTCAACGGGCAACTTAAACGCACTCTACAGTGTGATGGTGGTAGTACCAGACCTGTAGCTCAGATCCTTTCCAACAGAACAAAGATGGCCTAGCCCACCATAACTCAATTGGTAGAGCAACCGACGCAAAATCGGGAGGTTGTGGGTTCGGATCCCACTGGTGTCTGGTTGGCCATTTTTGTTCTGTACTTAACATCTCTTCATCACGTACTAAATGTACATAACACGACCTAATAGGTTGAAAGTCGCTTTCGATTGTAAAGAATTTTACCTTATTTTCTTGACACCGCATAAGCCCAAAAGCCTATATCATGTCTATAAGCACAGGCCGCGAAAGCATCAGTGGCAACTTATTGTGTGTTTGTAAAAACCAAGTGAGAGTATGAATGACTGGTGACCTCTTTGTGACATGGTTAAGAGATTTGGACTGTCAACGGTGAAAGCAAGACAAGATCCTATTATTTATAGACAACTATTCTGCTCATCCATAGAATGTGGATCTCAAGAATGTGGAGCTTGCCATTTAACTGACATGCACAACTAGCAGGCTGCCACCCATGGACAAAGAGACAATAGTGGTACTGAACCTTTCCTTTTAACACAAGTGAAATGTCCTGTCATATCTCGATGGCAATGAGAGTGAAAAGTGTGAATCTAACACTCCCTTAGAAGCTATGAACTACATGAGAGCTACATAGGAGGTAGTCAGCTCCCAGGCCATCACAAAATACTTTAGGAAAGATGGGATTGACAAGGTAAGAAACTTTTGTTAACTTTATAGAATTTACGGTAATTTGGATTTAAGTTTATTAAAAAATGTAAATTTATTTAATGTTATATTTTATTTGGTTTTGATCTTGGCCTTTTTGGTAAAAATTCCAATATTTCTTGTTCACTAATGTACAGATCATGTCTCTGTGCATGTCCTTGCAATTACCTCTCCTTCTCGTTTAATTCTTGGGGATTCTATTATTAAGTCACAGCAATTATTAAGCAGACTTTAACTGGGACACATTCGAAAGTTAAGTTCATGGGAGAGAACTCCAAACAGTTCGAAATTAAAACAGGAGTCAGGCAGGGTGATGGATTGTCACCAATTCTTTTCAACTGTGTGTTGGAGAAGATTATCCGGGAGTGGGAAAAAGAACTGGACAGAAAAGGATTACTTAACCAAGTATACATTGGAGGGTCAAAAAGTGGTGTCATGATTAATTGCCTTGCCTTTGCTGATGACGTTGCGCTGCTATCTAGGAATACTGACACAGCAATAGAACAGCTGAATGTACTAAAACTACAAGCAGAAAAAGCAGGACTACAGATTTCTTTCGAAAAAACTAAATATATAACAAACATCAAAACAGCCCCTCGGTACCTGAAGACAGAACACGGTAAAATAGAAAGAGTTGATAGCTTTAAGTATTTGGGTGAAATAGTGCAATTGAAAACAAATGAAAGAGAAGCAAACAACACCAGACGGGAGAAAATGGCTGCGGCTTTTCGTAGGACATATCCTATATACAAGAAGAAAACCATCTCCAGACGAGCTAAACTAAGGCACTACAATACAGTGATTAAAACGGAATGTCTGTATGCTAGTGAGTGCCTCCAAATGACAGGAAAAGCGGGACTGAGAGAAGCTGAGAAATTTGAAAGAAAGATCCTTCGCAAAATAATGGGTCCAAAGATTGTGGATGGACAGTATAGGCTGCGAGGAAGGGAAGAACTTTACCGAGACAATGAAAGGCTAACTGAGTGCATGAGAAAACGGAGACTTAAATTCTATGGGCATTTATTTAGAATGGATGAGAAGAGACTAACGAAAAGGATTTTCACAATACTAGACAGCAGACCTAAAGTGTCGGACAAATGGTTCAGGGAGGTGAGAAAGGATCTCAGACAGGTAGGACTAAATTCGGAAGACATCTCAAACCGAACAAAGTTTAGGTCAGTGATCGACAGATTTCAGGGATTCCATGACGAACCAAAACTTAACCGTGGGTGGACGGACGAAAGAAGACAGGCTGCCAGAGAGAGGATGCTGAAGTTCTGGGCTGTGAGGAAGGCTTCCAGAAACATGTAATTGTTATCTAACGTGGTCTCTAATGGCCGTAAACGAATATATATATATATAAGTCACTGAAAATTCTGTTTCTGATGGAATCAATGATGATGATAACTAGGAAATGCTGAGTTGGAGGATTTTGTGACAGTAGACAATAATTTGATGATGCTGGACATTCTAGAACTAGCTGATGTAATCAAAAACCACACGGCTGTTACAGAAGAATAATAAGAATAAGAAGAATCAGCTGATAAATCAGTTCCCACACAGATGGAAGCCCTCACAACAATGAACGTGATCAGAAAAAATGTCAGTTCTCTTCCAATGTATTACCAGAGGGTATAAATTCATACTTAAATAGGTTAGAAAATTTAATTATTCATTGCCTGAATTCACGTACAAGGCAAATCTTAATCAGTGACCTTCTTTGAAAGAGATGCTACTGAAAAGCCTGTCAGCCTCAGGACCTTAACGGAGTTAAAATTCATAAGTATATTTGAATAATATACAGTATGTTGTATGTATATGAAGTAAATATTTACTGGGCTGAGAGACTCAAACAGTTAAAGCGCTGACTTTCTGAGCCCAAGTTGGCAGGTTTGATCGTGGATCAGTCTGGTGGTAGATGCTCAAATACATATGCCCATGTTGATAGATTTGTTGGCATTTGAAAGAACTCATGCAGGATGAAATTCCAGCACCTTGGCATCTCCAGAAACTGTAAAAGCAATTAATGGGATGTAAATCCAATAATATTATGGTTATTATTAAATAAAATAATGTATTTGTGTTGTTATTATTAAATAAAATAATGTACACTGACTGACAGAGCAAATGCAACACCAAGAAGGAGTGGTTCGAAAGGGATGAAAGTTGGGGAAAAAACAGAGACGGCACGGACGAATAATTGATGTTTATTTCAAACCGATATGCAGGTTACACAATGCGCACGGCATCGACTCAGTAGGATGTAGGACCACCGCGAGCGGCGATGCACGCAGAAACACGTCGAGGTACAGAGTCAATAAGAGTGCGGATGGTGTCCTGAGGGATGGTTCTCCATTCTCTGTCAACCATTTGCCACAGTTGGTCGTCCGTACGAGGCTGGGGCAGAGTTTGCAAACGGCGTCCAATGAGATCCCACACGTGTTCGAATGGTGAGAGATCCGGAGAGTACGCTGGCCACAGAAGCATCTGTACACCTCGTAGAACCTGTTGGGAGATGCGAGCAGTGTGTGGGCGGGCATTATCCTGCTGAAACAGAGCATTGGGCAGCCCCTGAAGGTACGGGAGTGCCACCGGCCGCAGCACATGCTGCATGTAGCGGTGGGCATTTAACGTGCCTTGAATATGCACTAGAGGTGACGTGGAATCATACGCAATAGCGCCCCAAACCATGATGCCGCGTTGTCTAGCGGTAGGGCGCTCCACAGTTACTGCCGGATTTGACCTTTCTCCACGCCGACGTCACACTCGTCTGCGGTGACTATCACTGACAGAACAGAAGCGTGACTCATCAGAGAACACGACGTTCCGCCATTCCCTCATCCAAGTCGCTCTAGCCCGGCACCATGCCAGGCGTGCACGTCTATGCTGTGGAGTCAATGGTAGTCTTCTGAGCGGACGCTGGGAGTGCAGGCCTCCTTCAACCAATCGACGGGAAATTGTTCTGGTCGATATTGGAACAGCCAGGGTGTCTTGCACATGCTGAAGACTGGCGGTTGACGTGGCGTGCGGGGCTGCCACCGCTTGGCGGCAGATGCGCCGATCCTCGCGTGCTGACGTCACTCGGGCTGCGCCTGGACCCCTCGCACGTGCCACATGTCCCTGCGCCAACCATCTTCGCCACAAGCGCTGCACCGTGGACACATCCCTATGGGTATCGGCTGCGATTTGACGAAGCGACCAACCTGCCCTTCTCAGCCCGATCACCATACCCCTCGTAAAGTCGTCTGTCTGCTGGAAATGCCTCCGTTGATGGCGGCCTGGCATTCTTAGCTATACACGTGTCCTGTGGCACACGACAACACGTTCTACAATGACTGTCGGCTGAGAAATCACGGTACGAAGTGGGCCATTCGCCAACGCTGTGTCCCATTTATCGTTTGCTACGTGCGCAGCACAGCGGCGCATTTCACATCATGAGCATACCTCAGTGACGTCAGTCTACCCTGCAATTGGCATAAAGTTCTGACCACTCCTTCTTGGTGTTGCATTTGTTCTGTCAGTCAGTGTATTTGTGTACAGTCCACCTTATGTAGTTGAAACACAGTTCTGTATATGAATGTCTAGGATACTCCATCATCTCCTGTCTAATATACGCTTTTGTCATTGTCCCTTATAGAGGATTTTTGCAGGGTTTTACTAAAATTCTATTTTATATTATTACCACGGCTGGTAATGATGTCCTAGTGCTTTTTTATTAGTAGCTAATCAAGAAAGGGTACATATATGTAATTGATCTGCTTGTTGCCAGTTCTTGATGGATACATTACTTTTGCATTTATTTCTTGGCACAGGCCAGAACAATACGTAGCTTCCACCAAAGTCCCAGTCTCATTGATGGCTGTGACAATATGGAAGCTGCTGAGGTATGGGTGGTGCAGAGTAATGACATGACTTGTTTTTTTTAGTGTCATGAAAAGTGTTACTAACAGAGCTGGGCATGCTGAAATAGCAGTTTCTGGTTCAGTGAGGAAAGTAATGGCAAACTACGTCACTTCTCATCTTGCCTAGTACTGGCACCTCATGTTGGTGCCACCATGTGTTTTTTGCAGTTTCCTTATAATTGCATAATCTCTGGTGGTGTTATGTGAGTATCCAGCCAGCTCCAACTGATTAATTAACAGACAGATGTAGTTAAACTAATTCCACACAATAAATGTAAGTGGCAGAAAAGTAAAATTATACCATAATACATGGAAAAATCATTTCTGTTTGTATGTTTTATCTGAAATGGCAACAGTAACTTGTATTATCCAAGCTCTGAGATACACAAGGTCCACATAATCTTAGATAACAAAATCTGCCCCCTAGGCGACAGCCTCAAATGCAGATCAACGATGACGGATAATCAAGATTAGCGTCCGGCCGGATTTTCCAGTAACTTGAAGATTGTCCTCTTTTTGGGGGTTAAAAAGTTATTTAAAATTCATGCGGTGTTCAGTTATCAACTTCACCACCACATTTAAACAGGCAGCACATTTTATTTACAACTATTGTTTGCTTCCATTTCCTTTCTAGCTCAACATTGTTTACAGGTTGTGTCTGTGAATAAATTGAGTTCTATAAGTTTTATTAATTATTATTTGGCATAAATACAAATTATTCTTTTGTATTCCAAGTCATAATGCAAACACAGAGCAAATATTTTCATTGCTTAATTCACATTGAGCCAAGGACAGAAACAGGTTCACAGTTGAGACTACAGTCTGCGCTCCAAATACACCATAGTCTAGCCTTGCAGAGGCATCAGCTTCTTATGACACACTAAAATTCCACCAGACAACCTATCGGTTGGCCTCACATTAAATTATTCATACACAGTGGGCCCCGCTGTGGGCTTATCTATTGCTTCACAATAAGATTGGTAAACGTTCCAAAAGGGAACCAAAACTGAGAAACAGATACCCCAAGAATAACACCTAGTAAACAGGGGCAGCATTGCCCATACTACATTGCCTTAATAATAAATGAAAGGTTGCACATAACTAGCCATGAACAAAAGGCAAGGAGATGAAACACCTGCACTGCTTACAGAAATTGTTAAAACCCTAAGTGATACAGAGGCTAATCCTTTACTATAAGGTGTGACTGAAGGAGGAACATTTAAAGCCGAGACAAGATTTATGAAATTTTGAAGTTTTAAAAACTTTAGTCACCCAATGCAAGGTTGAATGGGAAATAACAGAGGGTCATCACTCTTTGTTCCCTTACATTACATATTTCCCGGTAGGGAATAGAACCCGAGTCCTCGAACTTTACTGAAAATTCTACATTGAAACCACCAGACAAAATTACATTAAAAGAAAAGAGGTTGAAACCTTCCCCTCAAGCTATCACATGTCTAGGTAAATTCTGCCATTACCTTGTGCCGCTGGATTTTCCTCACACAGGCTTCGCTCCTGCCTCCCTTGGGCCAAGTCACAGTTCCAAGTACTGGAGCAATTCAGACACGATGGCCTTAAAGTGCTCTGCTTTTACAGTTCCATAAGGGAAAGCTTCTGGAATTCTTTGCTGATAGGCTGGATTCCTGTACACACCCCTGGTTTCAATTGGCTAGAGAATATATTTCCAAGTATCTGATAGGTAGATTACAATCGAGGACGAACCAGCTCAAGTGTTGACAACTTTGGTACATTAATGGTAGAAGACAATTTTTTTTGGGAAGTTTACAAGTTCAAGTCCGTTGACATAGATGGCCTTAGAGAAGGTGGGCAGTTTACATAGCTGGGGAAGGTGTATCTTGGTACAATTATTATTATAAATATTATTATAATTTACATGAATATCTATGTATTATGTCATCTGAAAATATGCATCACGAAATTTGGGATACAAAATGTGTGACGTGATGTTACCTAACAACAATGCTGGCTGTGCTGTGAAGTATTGATGGATGGCTATGACTGAGAGACATATTGTCAAATAGGGACATTTGAGTACAGTCGACCTCTGTAGCTTAACAGTTAGTGTTATTAGCTGCCGTCCTCAGGGGTCTGCATTCGATTCCCAGTACTGCCAGAAATTTAAGAATGGCAGGAAGGCTGGTATGTGGTTAAAATGGTACATGCAGCTCACCTCAATTGGGGGTGTGCCTGAAAAGAGCTGCACCTCCTCGGGATGGGGATATGAGTTAACTTATTAGAGTACAGATAGTCAATCAGGGGCGAAGCATCAGGGGAGACAGGGTAAACAGCGTGTACCCTTAACATTTTGTGAACGAAATCTTATCTAGTTAACTTTTTATAATAAGTATTTCCACATTCATGACTTTATTGTATTCCCTGCTTTACTTATTTTCGTCAAACTTCAGCAATACTAGGGCTAGCGTCAGTTACACGAAGCACGTAGGCGAAAGTAGACGCTGTCCATTCTGTGTATGTTCCCTTTGATTTTCAAACATTTCAGATAGAGCAACACTAACGCTATCTGTAGGAGCTGACTGTGCAACTATGACTTTCCTATAGCGAGATTTCTCCGCCCAGTAGACAGACTTGCCAGCGTCACTTGTTGCTCTCATTGGCTAATATTTGGAGCTCAGGTATAAATGTGTTCTTATTGGCTACCATCTCAGACATGCTTTTAATGTAATTAATTTGAATTTACTTTAATGTAAGACACGTCTCAAAATAAAATAATAATATTCAAATATGAAATATAGCACACTTACACCTAATAAGTGAATGACAGCATGAAAACCTTTCATTTTCTTGCCCACCAATATTAGTCACGATATTATAACCCCAACAACTATTGGCTTACATTTTTAATAATGAACTCCAGAGTGTACATAAGGAAACAACAAAATTGCTTAACTTGATGCCGTATATTCCGTTAACGTCAGTTTCTAGCGATCACGCAATGGGTGCCTTCAAACGAATTAAAACCTATTTAAGGAATTCGATGACCAACCATAGACTGTCTAACTTGGAAACTCTAGAAGGAGCTGTTGTGGCATCTTAGCAAGACCCCCTACTTCAAAACAAGAGTAATAGATATATTTGCTGAAATGAAGAACAGACGGATTGAACTCATTCACAAGAATATTATTTAAGGTGACTTGTATGAAAGCCTATTTATTTCTTATTTTTCTTAATTAAATCTACATAGAAATGAAGTATATTGCTATTTTTTATTCTAAAAGTATGTTGTTATTTGACAACTCCCGCTGCCTATTTAGTCTATATTTAAAATAAAATGAGTGCACGTAGGCTTATAGTTTGTTATAGGATTTGTCTTATTTTCAGTCATTAATATAGTATTAAATATAGATCTGTATGCATCGAAAAGAAAATTCAATATATAATATGATTAAAATAGTTTAAAGTAAAAAAATCTCTGTCTACCCCCTTACTGAGTTCATGCTTCGCCACTGTAGTCAATATGATCTTGTAGGCTGTGATGTGAAGTTTTGATGGATGGCCATGATTGAGAGACATATAGAAAGCTTGTTTAACAAAGAGGCCCCATCTCATAACATTTGTTTTCTTTTTTTTTTTGTTATTTGCTTTACATCGCACCGACACAGATAGGTCTTATGGTGATAATGGGATAGGAAAGGCCTAGGAATGGGAAGGAAGCGGTCATGGCCTTAATTAAGGTACAGCCCCAGCATTTGCCTGGTGTGAAAATGGGAAACCATGGAAAACCATCTTCAGGGCTGCCGACAGTGGGGTTTGAACCCACTATCTCCTGGATGCGAGGTCACAGCTGCGTGCTCCTAACCACACGGCCATCTCACCCGGTCATCACACTCTAAAGAACTGTTTATTTCATCATGGCAGTCCCTTGCAACCTGAATCAGTTTCCCCTTTTCGATGCACTGAATCCTAGACTTGTCGACTCCAAATTCCATACAGATGTGTCTCAGAAAAACAATTTTTTAGATTAAAAATAAATTATCAGTTTGAGTTTCATTTATTGAAAGACATATTTATGATCATTTGATTTTCTCAAACGTAAATTTGACACCTTTTTAAATTATTAATATTAGCATATGAATGGTTCATGGTGTGGATTATTATAATCACATACTAGTTCATGAACCATGAGCAACTGCTGAGTGGCCTAGAAAGTGGTCTTGAGAATCGGGATACCAGTTGCTATGAAATAGGAATGGGCATCTTGGACGTATTTCGAGTTGTGGCTCTCCTTGTGCTAGGACTATGCAATCCACTGGTAGTCCCTAAGCCGTTAGAGGAGAGATCCTCACTGGGACTATGCATAAGTAGTGTAGCACCCTGCTTCAAAGAAATTTCACCAAGCACGCTCAAAACATTTTAAGCTAGCTTGGACCAGTGGGAGTAACTGAGTCCCACTTCCCTTTGACAGGCGAGGGACTCCTTGAAATTCATAATGAGAGATAACGAAGAAGAGATTGGAGATTATAAAGTGTTCTTGATGGGTGTTAAAAAGGAAGGGCAGAGCGTGGGGTAGGTCTGTTCATCAGGAATACTATTATATTTTCTGTTAGGCATAAAAATGAGCGAATGGGCATGTTAAATTACAGAAAAGTGCCACCTATACAATACAAGTTTACAATGTTTACTTTACATATTACAAGTAGGCCTACATGTTTCAATATTCATAGAGAACATCATCAGCTTAAAGCCCAATCATTGATAAAATTGGAATCAAGGTACCATTGTAGGCAAGATATATACAAAGTTAAAATATTCTAAAACTGAGCTTGATAGCTGCAGTCACTTAAGTGCGGCCAGTATCCAGTAATTGGGAGATAGTGGGTTCGAATCCCACTGTCGGCACTGGATTTCCGTGGTTTCCCATTTTCACACCAGTTGCTATGAAATAGGAACGGGCATCTCGGACGTATTTCGAGTTGTGGCTCTCCTTGTGCTAGGACTATACAATCCACTGGTAGTCCCTAAGCCGTTAGAGGAGAGATCCTCACTGGGACTATGCATATGTAGTGTAGCACCTTAATTAAGGCCACGACCGCTTCCTTCCCATCTCATCGTCGCCATAAGACATATCTGTGTTGATGTGACATAAAGCAAATAGCAAGAAAATATTCTAAAAGTACACTTATATTGAAAAATTAAATATTAAAATACATTGGCACGTTTGTATCATGTTAAAATAACATCTTATAAGATTAGAGATGTCTTATTTAATGAAGGAACATGTGGTATATGTTATGACGTCAAGTATACAGGAAGTTCTGTTTAGATCTATATACTTAGTGTAAAAATTATACAGGTGTTTTGTAAAATAAGTGGAGTTATATAACATGCTCAGTGTTATGTAATGAAGTTGAATTAGTCTGAGGATAGACACTCAGTGTTGGACTGTAAGTGTCAGACTTACAGCAACTTGAAACATGTCAAGCAGCATAAGGCCGGTGAGGATGTAAATGTTATTACATTTAACATCATACATTACCAGTCCTGCCTTAATTTATGACTGCAAGAAAAGCCCCACTTCAAGTATTATTCACTAATAGTTGATATGGTGCCCATCCTCAGACTTAATATAACATCTGATGAAATGAAGTCTATTGAATACCTTATCTTAATTTGATATTTTGAACATCTAAAATTATTTTAACACCTACCTTTGATTTTAGGATTATTGCTTCACCTCCTCCATGTCTGAATACATATTTTTGATCATATTAATGGGAATTCATATTATGTTAGCCAGCGACTATTCAGGGGTTGGTTATAAATGTCAATAATCATGCACGGGAAATAAGATATTCTAAAGGAGAATTGGGAATCTGGAGACATATTGTATCTAAGCTACTACAGAAAGCCAAGCAAAACATGCCAAGAGCAGTGAAGAACACTCACAGGAGTCAACATCAAGAAGAAAGGCCAGAAATAAGAAAAAAGAGAAGTACACATATCTACAGAAAAGACAAGGAAAGGTTTTATATTTATTATTTTTTCTAATACAACCTTTGACAATAAAGTTCGGTGAATGAAGTCAGAATGGTCGATCCGGCAATACTGGTGACATACAACACTGCACCTGTGTAGCAGCAGGTTTTGACCACCTGCTCCCAATGTTGTTCAGTTGAGCATCGTGTGTGTGCCGTGTAAAACCTGTTTGACACAGTGCGTGTTTAGTGCATTGGTTCTGAACTGCGAACAGGAACATGAACGACCAAAAGATCAATGCACAGTTTGTTTTAAGCTTGGCAAGACACCGAAAGAAATACATGCGATGCTGATACGTGTTTATGAAGATCAAACACTGTCCTTGAAGTGTGTGTACGAGTGGTTTGCCCGTTTTTGAGGAGGCCGAGAAAGTGTTTCTGACAACTCCGGTTCATGGCAACTTGAACATCCCCCATACTCACCAGATCTCAGTCCTCCAGACTTCTTCCTATTCCCTCGACTCAAACTCGCTCTGAAAGGAAAGAGATTTGACAATATTCCTGACATCCAATGAAACATGATGAGGCTTTTGAACACCATTGCCTTCTTGCAAAGTTTCCAGGACATGTATCGCCGATCTCAGCAGTGCATAGTTATGGGAGGGGACTATTTCTGTGTTGATAGTACAGGACTATTCACTGAACTTTATTGTCAGAGGTTGTATTAATTCTAAAAGACAAAGTAGAGATGATTTTAGTTAACAGATTAATGGTCAATGCAGACTGTATTAAATTTGTTACATTGACTGAATGAGAGACTGCAGCTTTCAACTAAAGAACACCAGACTGACTGAATTAATTGTTTTTAGGTAAGATCTGGACATAGTCTTATCTCTAGCTCTTCAAGCACTCTCAACATTTACTGTTAGTTTTGACTTAAAGTGAATCTGTTTTTATGAATTATATGTGTGGCTGAAGAATAAGAAAATTAGTTTCACATCAGTGGATCAAAAAGAAACATACAACTTAATTTTTTTGAACAAATTTTAATAGATATGATAAAGAAGAAACACTATGCAAACTTTTAGTTATTTTTCACCATAAGAGTCAAGTTTCTTGACACAATTCTCCCATCATCACACTAGTTTCAGCATACCTTGTTCTTAGAATTCTGTTTCTCAGGTATATAGCCATCTGCACATGATTGACGTAACTTCTTCTAGGAGATCTGTCTGGAATGTACAGTTAAGCATGGGATTTTATCTCTTCTTCTGGGTTTCCCTCTTGGTATTGTGCCTTTTACTTTCATTTCAAATGTTTGTCTTGGCATTCTCGATTTCTCCATTCTCTGCAGGTGCCTATACTTTCTCAAATGACTGTTCTATCCTTTTCCTGGGCCTCTCCCTTACATCTGCATTCCTTATTATGATCCCTTCTAATTCTTCCAAGCATACTTTGCTTTCATGGATCTTGGTGGTCACCATTTTACTGTTCCACATATCAGTTGGTTCAATGTAACTTTCTAAAAGGTTTCCTTGCATTCCAATGGTATATCATTATTCCACACTAGTCCTCTTACAGTCTGAAGAAACCTTCCTTCTAACTGCACTCTTATACTGATCTGATCTCATGGTTGATCCTCCCATCTTCCAATATCTTGCATCATTTTAAACTTATTTACTACCTCCAATTGCTGGCCATTCTCTTTCCCACACCCTCTTCCATTGCTTTCCCTTCTTTTCTTGTTATGCTAACTTTCTTCCTTTTCTCCTTACTAATTTTCATCCCTCCAATTTTAATGCCTGTCAGTTAAAATGAGGACTCATGTATAAGTCTAGTCAGTATGTAATATATTCAGTTTATATTGTGTTATGTACTTTTTATTCTCTCTTCTCATGATGAAATACAGTCTTCATCAAGAGAAGTTACTCACGGAAGGTATTTCATTTCTAATCTGTCTCAAAGGGAACTTATATTCACTATTACATTTTCACTTCATTTTCTTTCTTTTCTGGCTCAGTCTAATCTATCCAGTAGGCCTAATTATATTTCTATGAAATAGTTCAGAAATATGCTGAATTACAATTAGTTTATGACTTTTCAAATACTTCAGAACATTTATTTATAAATAGTGATTGAGTTTATTTGATAGTAGAATCAATTATTGGGCTACTCACTGGAACAGAATCTGCCTGGCTGGTGGTCAAGTTGCGTACCTCTTCATTTAGAGTTGTTATCTCTGTTGGTATACTTGGTTCTAGGTCCACCTGAAATATAGCAAAATATCTACAAGTTTGAATGGTAGCATGTTCTTAACCCTGGGATTCACTTAGACAAATAATATAAAAATGAAACTGGAAACAGATTTTGTTGCTGCCATCTTAATTTGGAAACAGTTACTAAGTTAAATTTAAAGCAGTGAAAAAAAAAATATGGATAAACACAAGAAAATGGAGAAAAAAAAATAAAATAAAGAAAGGTTTGTGCATGTGACAGAGTACTTTAGAATTTATTTAATCATCATTATTGATGTCCTGGGATCCTCGTTGCATGAGATAACCATAATTGTTTCCTTGTCCAGCAGCTCCATATACATAGGATGACCAGATGCAAACAGATACAAAAGATAACAAAACTATTTAAAAAAAAAAAAAAAAAAAAAAAAAAAAAAGAGGACACAAAAATTCTCCACTAAGAGTCTTATTTTAGACTTACATATTCTAATTTTCACATATACAAACAAAATTTTTCCATTTCCGTATTGTACACTACAGTAAATTATTACAAAATTTAAATAATGAAACTAATTTACACACTTTGCTGGTACTTTTCTGAAGATTCAGTTGTCTTGAGGAGTTTTGGCGTGTCTAGCATATACATAAAAAGAAACATGTAAATTCCTTTAGATTACATTGAACCATTAACCCCTTAAGTGAGGTGCTTGGTACACACTGGCTGACTCCCAGGTGGGGAGCGATTTCCCTGATTTGGTACACACTGACTGACTCCCAGGTGGGGAGCAATTTCCCTGATTAAAGAAAATATTTAATTACTTGCGTAAAAACAATCTTAGGCTAAAATGAACTATGGAATGGCCATAAGAGAAATATTTACTTGAATATAGTGTATTTAATTACTTATACTTAAGCAGACTCAGTCAACAGCTGGAAACAGCAGATGATGATGATGATGATGATGATGAATTATACTTAAATATTTTAGGCAGTTTGCTAACAATCTCTGCCTGGGAATACATTTTTCTGTACTTGTAAATTGTAGATTTACAAAGTTTAGATGTACTTAAAAGATTTATAGTGGAATAAATTATAATACTCACGAAATTTTCTGTTATGTTGGTTAGCACTTTTGAGGGATTCTGTTCATATACCTACAGTTCATAAATGATAGATATGGACTATATTACATAATATTACAGGTAATATTTAGAGTATAGTCTTCACAGTGTTATGTCTTTTACAGCTGTTCATTATGATATGCACGGAAGCAGATAATGTTACATACCCTTTCCCGGCTTCACATAATTTGTATTATTCCATACTGAAATATAATAGTTTTCTTGGTATGTAAGCTTTCCACCCTGGTCACCCTTTCTATAACAAGATGTTCTCATCAACTGACACTTTGCCATCAGGGGTATAAGCTTCCCAAAATTTTGCTACCAGGTGGTCAAATACTGGATTTATCTTGTATATTCTGGGAGGTATTTGTCCATTATATGCCTCATTATCAGAGAATGTAAAAAGCCATGGAGGAAAAATATAATAATAATAATAATAATAATAATAATAATAATAATAATAATAATAATAATAATAATAATAATAATAACAACAACAATAATAATAATAATAATAATAATAATAATAATAATAATAATAATAATAATAATAATAATAATAATAATAATAATAATAATAATGTTATTGGCTTTATGTCCCACTAACTACTTTTACAGTAAGCGGGGATTGTTAGCGTAAATACAGTATTTCGTCATTAGTTGTCTGGATCTGGTCTTGGTCTTGATCTTGACTCCTTCAATTTTTCTTACTAAACTGGGTTTTATGTGCAATTTTCTGCTGGGTATCTTTTGTCTGTTCAGCTATGTTCTGGCATATCTTGTCATAAAAAAATAATTCAAATATTTCGCTCGATTTCATTTTCACTAAAAACATCATGTTGGAATTTTGGATCAAAGCAGGACCTTCTTTGTCCATTTTCAGTCTAAGTTGATGAAGAAGTTGCACTGGTTGTAATATTATCAGTATTATCATCACTACTGTCACTGTCATGGTCGCTACTTGAACTGGAATCAAACGCATGTTGTCTCTTTCGCGACTCCTGAACATTAGCATCAACTGGACCAGAACCCTGTACATTTGAGCCTACAGTACTTGTTCCAGGTATATTCCTGTCACTTACAAATTCCCCTTTGGGATAACTTACTTCGCTCCCCACTAAATTCCAAAATTTTGTTTGTCATGACCCATAAATCATCTTCCTCTAACAGTGGGGGTCGGTAATTCCTTTGACACATTTTAGCAGGGAAAAGAAGTAAGAAAAGGAATTGAATAGAAACCTGGTCTTTGCAGTTTGGAAAGAAATCATGAATTGTGCCTGTATTACGGAACACACACGTGCGATAATCAAGGTAAACACACACTCCAGTCATGAAGGAAGGAAGAACTCAAGAGTGAGAATAATAAATCAGGTCACAGTTCTAATGTGTCATCAGAGAGGTCTGTTTAGTGTCATAATTTCTATAAATCTCTTCTACAGCAATATTATTGTATCCAAGGGACAATTAGGCGATGAGCTAAAGCTTCAGCGTGAGGCTATTAGGCTTTAGGTCGTTCTTGCCCTGATATAAGTTGCATTTTTTATGATGCAACTCGTGGGTGGCACATTGGTATTGGGAAAGCATAGTTGCAAAAATTCACATCAGAGGGCAGACTCTTCCAGAATATGCTGCTGAAAAAGAAATAAACCACTGCAGGCAGGCATCTGAGGAAAAAGAATAACTAGAATTGGCAGATATATCCGCGTTCTCCATCTAGCAAGTGACTTGTAGCCACGGATCTCGCTGCATGGCCCACTGAAAATGGTTCCTATGATCAGTCCATTGTACTGAGATCAATGATAATACTCTTTCCATTTTTGCATTGTGCCCTGGTATAGAAAAAAGTATTCTGCAAGTTCTAATAACTCTGAACTACAATCACCTTTGCCCATTTTTCACTACAAGGTAATTTGCTATATTCAAGGTCATTATTACCCTCATTCAGGAATTGTCTGAAACTGCAAAACTGATCAAAGATTTCACATTATCAATTTGAATGCCAAATACAGAATACATTTTTTAATGTCACAATAATCAAATTCACTAAAAAAAGGAGGGATTAAAAAAAAAAATCCACCTGGACCCTGGACAATGGTCTATAAAGAAGGACATGTCCGGATGAAAGAGGATGTCTAGTCATCCTACATATACAGCTAATTCACCATCAAAGAGGTGAATGTGAACTCTGATGCATCGAATGTCCTAGCACAGTTAACGTACACATGAGGAAATCCTTCAATTTCAGTCTTATTTTCAACTTATTCATATTAGGTAATATTTTATATCTTCGTCACTATCACTTCCTTCAACTGAGTCAAGTCTAGTTAATGCTCACCAGGGTTATTACAGCACAGGTTGAGATTAAACTGATGGAGATAAGGAAGACACTGAGACGTAGCCAGCGAGTACTGCTCACCACGTGTCCTACACACGGGCCTGCGTGGTCTCCAGGAGCTGCTATTGGTGTTGAACTCGCTTCTCCTCTAGAGCAGGAACCTTCCAGCCAGCACAAGTACAGGAAGAGTAGAAGAGCCAAGAATGTAGCACCATATGAACCCCAGAGCACCACACTTCTGTAGGACACACCAGTTAGTTTGAGTACAGTTCTACTGAGACAAAGATGTAGGAATAGGTCAAACAAAATCTTTGGGAAACTACTGACAAAAATGAGGGCTATTGGAGAAGACAAAAGAGTGACTGAATGATAGCCAATTTCTAGAAAACATAACTCAGAGAATTAGAGTAGGTGAAGGATTATCTGATCCTGAAATAATTAAATATGAATAATATATGAGTAAAGAACTAGAATGACATTACCTGTGGATGTTTTTATTCTGTATAGAGTAACAAATAAGTCACAGGATTGTGAGCAACTGCAAAAAGACCTTGACAAAGTTGTGAAATCGATGGCAGGCAATGGTATGGTGGTAAACAGGGTGCAAAAACAATAAGTTTCCCCAAGAGGAAAAGTCCTCTCATTTTGACATGGCACATATTTGAGTAACGTAATGCAACAAAATGTGTGACGGAAATGACGTTACATTAGTCGTTACCGTAGGCCTTGGTTGCCAAAGATGCTGCAACTACAAGTTAAGTTCCTTTGATGTAGAGTTGCAGTTCTCGTTGATATAACATTCAGTTTCATTTATTGAAGGACTAACCACATTCATGATCATTAGCTTTTTGTACAGGGAAACGTTTCTTTTAATTGCTGTGTTGATGGAGGGAAACTACCTTATGGGGACCATTGTACCTAGCTGTTAATATAAGGAAAGTTCTTCAGGTTGGTATTAACTATGATGAGGTTGTAAATAAAGTTAAAATATTTCTTCATATTGATTATCAGGTTATTTAGAGGTTGTAGTAGGGATGTAAAGGAGAGGACATAGAACTCACAATTAACCCCCCAATTAAAGTATAGTTCCAGTGTATGGGACCCTCACCAGGATTACTTGATTTGAGAACTGGGAAATGTCTAAAGGAAAGAAGTTTGTTCTGAGTGATTTAAAAAAAAAAAGTTTCAAACTTTGGGCTGGCAAGGCTTGGGAGTTAGGAAACAAAAATCAGTCACTACTGATCTGTGGCAGATTCCCTATCTGTTGTTTTCCTAACCTTTTCTTAAATGATTTCAAAGAAATTAGAAATTTATTGAACATGTCCCTTGGTAAGTTATTCCAATCCCTAACTCCCCTTCCTATAAACAAATATTTGCCCCAATTTGTCATCTTGAATTCCAACTTTATATTCATATTGTGATCTTTCCTACTTTTAAAGACACCACTCAAACCCATCTCTCTCCCGACAGCTCGGAACATACCACTTATTACAACTATCCTTGATATCTATGCCTAACATACCACTTAGTCAAGCAGCTTGTCTCCTTTCTCCCAAGTCTTCCCAGCCCAAATTTGCAACATTTTTGTAATGCTACTCTTTTGTCGGAAATCACCCAGAACAAATTGAGCTGCTTTTCTTTTGATTTTTTCCAGTTCTTGAATCAAGTAATCCTGGTGAGGGTCCCATACACTGGAACCATACTCTAGTTGGGGTCTTACCAGAGACTTATATGCCCTCTCGTTTACATCCTTACTACAACCCCTAAATACCCTCATAACCATGTGAGAGATCTGTACCCTTTATTTACAATCATATTTTTGTGATTACCCCAATGAAGATCTTTCCTTACATTAACACCTAGGTACTTACAATGATCCCCAAAAGGAAATTTCACCCCATCAATGTAGTAATTAAAAGTGAGAGGACTTATCCTATTTGTGAAACTCACAACCTGACTTTTAACCCTGTTTACTGTCCATCTCACAACATTATCGAGCGCATTTTGCAGTTGCTCACAATCTTGTATCTTATTTATTACTCTGTACAGAATAACATCATCTGCGAAAAGCCTTATCTCTGATTCCACTTCTTTACACATATCATTGATATATGTAGGAAAACATAAAGGTCCAATAATACTGCCTTGAGGAATTCCCCTCTTAATTATTACAGGGTCATATAAAACTCTGCTTACTCTAATTCTCTGAGATCTATTTTCTAGAACTATAGCCACCCACTCAGTCAGTCTTTTGTCCAGTCCAATTGCACTCATTTTTTCAAGTAGTCTCCCATGATCTACCCTATCAAATGTCTTAGATAGATGAATCGCGATACAGTCCAATTGACCTCCTGAATCCAAGATATCTGCTATATCTTGCTGGAATCCTACAAGTTGAGCTTCAGTAAATAACCTTTCCTAAACCCAAACTGCCTTTTATCAGACCACTTATTAATTTCGCAAACATGTCTAATCTAATCAAAAAGAATGCTTTCCCAAAGTTTACATGCAATGCATGTCAAACTGACCGGCCTGTAATTTTCAGCTTTATGTCTATCACCCTTTCCTTTGTACACAGGGGCTACTATAACAACTCTCCATACATTTGGTATAGCTCCTTCATGCAAACAATAATTAAATAAGTACTTCAAATATAGTACTACATCCCAACCCATTGTCTTTAGTATATCCCCTGAAACCTTACCAATTCCTGCTGCTTTTCTAGTTTTCAACTTTTGTATCTTATTGTAAATGTCATTGTTGTCATGGGTAAATTTTAATACTACTTTAGTATTAGCCACCTTCTCTATCTGGACATTATCCTTGTAACCAACAATCTTTACATACTGCTGACTGAATACTTCTGCCTTTGGAAGATCCTCTTATACACACTCCCCTTGTTCATAAATGATTCCTGGAATATCCTCCTTAGAACCTGTTTCTGCCTTAAAGTACCTATACATATTCTCCCATTTTTCACTAAAATTTGTATGACCGCCATTTGTGCTTGCCACCATGTTATCCTTAGCTGACTTCTTTGCTAGATTCAATTTGCTTGTAAGTTCCTTCAATTTCTCCTTACTTCCACAACCATTTCTAACTCTATTTCTTTCTAATCTGCACCTCCTTCTTAGTTTCTTTACTTCTCTTTACCATTCCTTACCATCTTTAAAGGTAAAAACCTATTTTCACATTCCTCAACAATTGCTTTAAACCCATCCCAGAGTCTGTTTACATTTTTATTTACAGTTTTCCACCGATCATAGTTACTTTCTAAAACTCCCTCATGCCTGTTTAATCGGCCATATGGTATTGCCTAATAGTCCTAACTTTAATACCTTCCTTTCTTCCACATTTAATTTTAACTACCACAAAAACTGCTTCGTGATCACTAATACCATCTATTACTACGGTTTCTCTATAGAGCTCATCTGGTTTTACCACCACTACATCCAGAATATTCTTCCCTCTAGTTGGTTCCATCACTTTCTGAATCAGATGCCTTTCCCATATTAACTTATTTGTAATTTGTTGGTCATGCTTCCTGTCATTCGCATTACCTTCCCAATTGACATTTGGTAAATTGAGATCACCCGCTACAATGACGTTCCTTCCCTTATTGTTTCCCACATAGCTGATTATCTTATTAAATAATTCTGAATCAGTGTCAGCTCTACCCTTTCCCGGTCTGTACATTCCAAAAATATCAAGTTGCCTATTATCTTTAGAGGTGAGCCTTACACTTGAATTTCATGTTTGTCATCTTTAACTTTTTATAGCTTACAAATTCTTCTTTCACCACAATGAATACTCCCCTTCCTACTATTCCTATCCTATCTCTACGATACACATTCCAGTTCCGCGAGAAAATTTCTGCATCCATTATATCATTTCTCAGTCATGATTCAACTCTTATTACAATATGTCTATTAAATTACTTAATTCTATGTCTTTCTTTACAATACTTCTGCAGTTCACCACTAACATTTTTATGTCATCCCTACTTGACTTTCAGTTCCCTGTTCCCTTACCACCTCTCCATAGGCCACCCCGTTTCCCTGAAAGTACCTCCCTATAACCCTTCTATACAAATTTCCTAACTTATATGTACCACTGCAGTTTAAGTGAAGGCCATCTGAGCGCAGATCCCTATCTCCTACCCACCCATTATGATCTAGAAATCTCATTCCAGTTTCTCACATACCCACTCCATTGTCTCATTTAAATCCCCAATCACCTTCCAGTCACTATCCCTCCCACACAGTATTCCACTGATAACTATCTCCACTTCCTTAAACTTCATCCGTGCTGCATTTATCAGATCCCACACATTTCCAACTATGTTGATACTTATACCTGCTTGTCTTACATTGTTAGTACCAACGTGAAACACTACCACCTTCTCCTTTCCTTCCTCCTTCTCTTCTACTTTCCTTAACATCTGCCTTAACCTAATTCCTGCATAACACTCTACCCTGGTTCCTTTTCCTCCACACAATTTCCCCACATGTCCAACTCTGGAATCCCCCATGACCAGAGCCTGAACCCTACCCACCTCATTTGATCCCCTCGCCTCCTGGTCAGTCCTATCTTTCATGACAGCTGCAGAAGCTACTTCCTCCTCCCTTTTCTTCAACTCATGATTCTGTTCCACCTGTCTTTTACTATCCACTACTCCACATTTCCCTTTCCTGCCTTTTCCCTTCCTCCTACTTCCACACATCTCAGCAACAGTTCCCTGTTCCTCATTCAAGAGAACAAATTGGGGCAAATATTCGTTTATAGGAAGGGGAGTTAGGGATTGGAATAACTTACCAAGGGAGATGTTCAATAAATTTCCAATTTCTTTGCAATCATTTAAGAAAAGGCTAGGAAAACAACAGATAGGGAATCTGCCACCTGGGCGACTGCCCTAAATGCAGATCAGTAGTGATTGATTTTCCCTTGGTTGTTCTACCTGCAGTAACTCGTACCGACAGATACCTGTCCTGAATTCTGATCCTGAATGGAGCTTTTAGCCTGCAATCTCCTTCCCCTTAAAACATTAGACGACCTGTCTTCTACAATTCCCCCCTTACTTTCCCATCCCTCTTTTACACCTACTGTATCCTGTACTGTACATTGTTTGAAGGGGGCCTACTTTCCTTCCTGTCCACTGAGAGACTCCTAATTATCTCCCTTAAACTCTCTAACTCCTCCCGCATACTCCTTAATGCCTGGCCACACCCACAGTTCCTACACTTGCACTCCTTAGCCATTTTTTACTGAATAATGAAAATAAAATGAGAAAAAAGAAAGTAACTTATTCTGTATAAAATATAAATGAAAGGAAAGAAATATTGTCTAAGATAGTTCACAAAGATCACACGACAATAAGGTAATTAATATAGGCTGCTACTACTACACTACAATACTACTTAGTTGTATGATTTTGTTTCCTACAACACCCTAACAGGATGAAAATTGCTGTTAATTACTGAAAACAGAAAATAATACACAAGAATTACACAATTCTAAACTGCAGTTAAGTCTACCCTAATTACTACAACAAAATTCTAGTAAGAGAGTTACTACAGATACTGGGTACCACAGATATTACAGATACTATACTGCACAAATATTTCACAGTAATAGAATAAGCACACTAATTTCTAATAAGATACTACAATACTCTACAATAATTTCAGACTACATTCAGATACTACAATACACTACAATTATTTTAAACTACAATTAGACGTAACCTAATTACAGCAGGTTATTACTAAGCACAAACAGAAATGGAAATTACAATTAAGGTTTGAAATTTGCAAGACAACTAAAAGTAATAGAATAAGCACTCTAATTTCTAATAAGTTACTACAATACACTACAGTAATGTTTAAACTACATTCAGACGTATATGTATAAGAACATTATGGTCACATTTGGATTGAATTGGTTAATCCTGTCTTAAAGTTTTAATGGGATTTCATATTTATGTTCCCATCTAATAGAGATAATATAAAATGATATTAACACTCATAATGTTGATACTGAGTTGACAATTGAAGTCAAATGGGAGTCAAAATATTTACACAGATTTTTCAGTATAAACAAGAAATGAATACGTTCAACTTAAAATGACAGTTGCTGTCAGACCACCTCACACAAGTAATGCTGCCAGACATCCGTCCTGAAGTCTAAAGGACTTCAACACGCATCATATAGCCATTTCATCTCCACCTAAGAAGCCAGTTGAACTCCTCTTCAGACTTACATGGGTGACAACTTCACAAACCCCACGACCTAGGCAGCATTTTACATGTTTAAAGAGAAGATGGAATAATTTTTTATATGAATAAGACTTGATCAAGCATCCTCCACTAGCTATACTTGCTATCCAACCAGCATCTTTACTTCATATATTATTACTAAAGACTCTTGTTTCAATAAAGAAAATATTTTAATCTTCTATAGATTTTAGCTAATTTTAGCTAATCCACAAATCATTTTATAGAAAGAGGAATTAAGACTTGGAATAATTTACTAAGGGAGGTGATTGATACATTTTCAACTTCTTTGAAATCTTTTAAGAAAAGACTAGGTAAACAAAAAATACCTGCTAGCATCTTTGAAAGGTGTGGCAATCCATCTGATGAGCCCACTGCCACACTGGTGCAAACATGGTAATTTCACAATCATCAATCACCAATGATTTGTGTTTAGGGCTGTTGCCCAGGTCTCAGATTCCCTATCAATTGTTTACCTAGCCTTTTGCCTTTTCATAGATCCACACTCTAGGAATGCTGTAATACCTGTTATTAGTGTTTGATCAATCATAATCTATCATCAATGATCTCCATTTAGGGTTGTCACCCAGATCTGTCCATATTGCTTTGCATGTTTTTCTTCTGTACTGAATTAAAATTTCTGACTGAATGATTGCAAAGCATGTTAATTAAATTTAAGAAAAAAACCTGTCATTTTCTTCACTTATCAGCATTTTCAAGCTCTTAGGAATGAACATGTTGGTATTACCTTATCCCCTTAACCCTTCATTTTGTAAACTAGAGATATTTTTTCCTTGTTCCAATGAAACTCGAATATTCAGGCATGGTTTGAAGAAGTTAGCAAGGTTACCTTGGTTGAGTAAATGCCTGAATAGCTGTCATGGCTGTGAATAGCACTGCTGCAGCCATCACATAGTATCGGAACTGGGTGTCAGGTTCGTGACGATAATCATGTTCCTGTTGGGATTTACGGAACCACAGCAGCACAGGATTCAATTCCTCAGAATGTAGCCACTTTCTGCAAATACCAATGAAGAAAACATTGAATGATTATTTTATGGTATATTGAGATGAAAGGGCTGAAAAATTATAACACCTAAATACAAGAGGAATTTTTAAGCTTGGTAAACTTCGCAGTAGAATATCTAGGCCCTACCTATAGAATGTTCTCCGGAAAATACAGATCTTGATTCCCATAGGGAACTTAAAATATTTGTCCCGAATGAGTAAATTTATAATACCAATATAATGGTCCGTTATTGGACATTAACGGACCATTATATTGGCTCCGGAAAATAGTCGGAAATTGGGAGGATTGTTAACTCAGCACTGATTGCAAGTCCTAATGGTTGTAACATAAGTGATACAGAAATTGATTTAGAAGGTACAAGTAACATCGGCAACAAAATACAGCACATGGCTATGGAATCAATCAATCAATCAATCAATCAATCAATCAATCAATCAATCAATCAATCAATCAATCAATCAATCAATCAATCAATCAATCAATCTGCTTTTAGGATTGTTGCCCAGGTGGCAGATTCCCTATCAGTTGTTTATTCAAAGAACTTGGAAATTTATTGAACATTTCTCTTGATAAATTATTCCAATCGTTTATAACTCATCCTATAAATGAATATTTGCCCCAATTTGTCCTCTTGAATTCTAACTTTATCTTCATATTATGATCTTTCCTACTCTTAATATCTCCACTCAAGCTTATTCATCTACTAACGTTAATAAAGATGTTGATTCCCATAGGGAACCTGTAATTGTTCCAAATGAGTACAGCACACCCACTCACCATGACACATGACTAGTGCATACCGTGGAGGTCACTGCACCAGCAGTGCCAATACACTATGAGAGACTTTGTCTCATTTTCAAAAATTGATGCTTGCCTGGCCATCAGTTCACGTTTCCTATGGGAATTAACATCTTTATCATCTGATTGTGCTATTTACCAACTGATAAGCCCAACTTAGCACACTGGGGCAAAATGCTGGCAACCAGGAATGAGTTACCTGGAAAATTTATAATGTCCAATAACGGACCAACTATATTGGTATTACTAATGTTAATCCATGCCATCTCTCCACTGAAAGCTCAGAACATATCACTTAGTTGTGCATCTTGTTTCCTTGTTTCTTAAACCCCAAATATTTTCAGTCCAAAATTTGCAACATTTTCGTTTTGTCAGAAATTGTCCAGAACAAATTGTGCTGCTTTCCTTATGATCTTTTCCAATTCTCGTATCAAGTAGTCCTGGTGTGGGTCCCATGTGCTGGAACCATACTCTAATATTGGGGTCTTACCAGAAAATTATACACCCTCTTCTTTACATCCTTACTACAATCCATAAATACCCTCATAACCATGTGCAGAAATCTGTAACCTTTCTTAACCACCTCATTAATATGATTATACCAATGAATCTTAATACCTTGGTCCTTACAGTGATTCCTGTAAGGTACTATCACCCCATCAACACAATAATTGAAACTGAGAGGACTTTTCCTCTTAGTGAAACAACCTGACTTTTTATCATGTTTACCATTATATCATTGTTCACTGTGCATCTTACATTATTGTCTAGGCCCCATTGCAGTTGCTCACAATCCTGCAACTCATTACTACTCTCTATGGTATAACATCATCCACAAAAAGGCTTATGTGTGATTTCAGTTTCTTACTCATATCATATCTATATCTATATATACCGAGCTCGATAGCTGCAGTCGCTTAAGTGCGGGCAGTATCCAGTATTCGGGAGATAGTAGGTTCGAACCCCACTGTCGGCAGCCCTGAAAATGGTTTTCTGTGGTTTCCCATTTTCACACCAGGCAAATGCTGGGGCTGTACCTTAATTAAGGCCACAGCCGCTTCCTTCCCACTCCTAGCCCTTTCCTGTCCCATCATCGCCATAAGACCTATCTGTGTCGGTGCGACGTAAAGCAAGTCGCAAAAATATATCTATATATATAAAATAAGAGTTTTGTCTGTACATTGCTCAGAATTTGAAAAGAAAGGTATTTCTGTATCGGTCATGTCCATAGTAACAAGGAAATGCACCTTTTACTTTTCCGTAATTTCTGTCTGTCTGTCTGTCTATATGTATGTACACGCATCATGAGAAAATGGCTGAAGAGAATTTAATGAAAATCGCTATGTGAAGTCGGGGGATGAGCCACTACAATCTAAGCTATAAATTATTTTACTCACGCTGAGTGAGGTGGTAGTTTAGGGGAAGGACTAAAATTGAATTCTCAAATATTTATATTATTAGTGGTGCTATCGATAAATACTACATAACTAAAGTTATATAGAATTAAATATCCGATCATTTATGTAACACATTGTTACTGTACCACCTTTGATAACACAGATATTCATGAATTTGTATTTTTGTTTTCCATATCAACGCCGAGCCACAAGAAAATGGGTTAACAGAATTTAATGAAAGTTGGTATGTAGAGTCGGGGAATAAGAAACTACACTCTAAGCTATAAAAAAATGTATTCGCCCTGTATGAAATTGTAGTTTATGGGCAGGCGCCTAAAATTTAATTCTTAAATACCCATGTTACTGGTCCTATCGAAAAGTACTACATAACAAAAGTTATAGAGAATACAATTTCCGACCATTTATGTTTTATTCAATTTTACTGTACCGACTATGATAAGAGTGGTATTTCAGAGTCGGGAGAAAACTAAATGTGAAGGCCTACAATATTGAAAGCGCATAACATTGATCAACAATAACATTACATTGACCATTGTTTGTGGTGATGTTCTTTGTCTCTTATGCTGCCGCTCATCTCCGATAGATTGGATTACTGCTGCGTACCGAGTATAACAGCTTGACTGAATATTGGCGGGAAATAGCTGGGGAGTTAGAAAACTTTCTTCTTTAGCATGTCATTCCTCTGGTTCATAAATTTTCTGATACCATACTGCTGGTATGTAACTCACTGGTTCATCATAGCATTCCAGCTATTCGGTCCTTACTCTGACACACTGTTTCGAATGAGCAGTGTGCACTCTTAAGGCAGAGGCTCACTTAGTAGTAGTAGTATGACTTGGTCTAGAATTACAATTTAAGCAAATTCCAAATTATAGCACCACAATTCACTAAATAACTCAAAATTCAACCCTGAGAAGAGCCGTTTTTTAAAAAGAGCTTCTTCCTCTTCACTTTTATTAAATTCTAAATTTTTTTTTTAAAAATTAGCATTGAAGAGGGGGTTTCTCCTCTGGCTTGGAGGAAAAAATTGCCTCCAAGTCAGATAGAATTTTCCGCCACCAGAGTGTAGTGAATTGAGATTTTCCGACTCATCGGGTACTCCTAGGAAACAGATTAGTAAAAGGGCATAGTTTTTGCATTGGGACTCTCCACTACTCGAACCTCCCCCCCTTCCGAAAAATGACTAAGAGTGTTCACGGATCACGGCTGTCTGCGGCCTGGTCATTCCATCTCTGGAACTTTGGACTGTTAGATCGGCAGCGTAATACTGTTCGTTAAAAGTGAGAAAACGTGTGGTTTTTCATCTGATCAAGTATTTCATGGGAAATCATTGCTTTTACTCGCGCCATTCCTACTGATGTCATTGTAATGACCTATGTTCCTTTCAGTTGGGGAAACCACTAAGACAGTCTTTCTGAGGATGTAAAAAGGCAGATGGAGAGTGAATGTCTGCCATTATAATGCAGTTTCCCAACCTGATTGTGACTGATGGTAGGTAAGCAGGCCTACCATTACAATGAAAATTCCCTAACGTAGTCTTCATTTATGAGAAAAGACGTTTGGTGATTTCTCCATCGCGTTTCCAGGGTGGCGTTAAGAGCTATGCAATTTAAGACAGTGTTGCTCAACAACGAGTACTCTACTTAGCCTACAATTCTGTAACAATATTTAAAAATTAATTAAGAGGGTTCCTCCTATTCAATACAAAGATATTTATTGATGTGAAAGAATCACATATCATTCAAATGAGGTACTAGTTTTGGCACCAGATATGTGCCATCATCAGCCACAAAGTCAAATCGGGCAAACACAATAAAACCCTAAAACAACTTTATACACACTATAACATCTGCATGGATGAATATGAAATATGACTTTAAAACAACTTTAAAAACACACTATAACATTTGCACAGATGAATATAAAATAAAATATGGTAAATGAAGTTGCATTCCATTTTAAAATCCGTTAAAATGATGACTCCGTTGTTGTATACCCATGGCGGTTTGTCCAGCTTATATATAACTTTAGTTTTCAAAACTGTTAAATTATGCTGTGAGGTTATTGTCATATGAAGTTGACACTATGTGTGTTCTGTAGTTTGGTTCCGGAGATAAACGTGAACATGAACTTGGTAAGATCCAAAGAATTAATTCCCACTTCAATATGGGTTGAGGAACTTGGGGAAGAAATTAGAATTTGTGTCTGTTAGGCAAAAGATCGAAAGGAAAGATCAAAAAGAAAAGTCTAGAAAAACCCAGAGAATACTAGAAACAAACTCACCTTGAGCAGCCTGAGTGATCGGCGGACAGAGCTGGACTGATGGATGCAATTATAAGGTTAAGGGGCGAGGCGTAAGGGAGGAGAGGGGAGGGGTAGAGGCGGAGCAATTGTCACGGAGCTAAGGTGGAGCGGAAGGATGTGGTAGTGGGGGTAAATGATGTGGATATATACTGCGTATGGTTTGTCCTCCTCTGCAAACCATGTGACCTTGCCGCGGTGGGGAGGCTTGCGTGTCCCAATGATGCAGATAGCCGAGCCGCAGGTGCAACCATATCGGATGGGTATCTGTTGAGAGACCAGACTAACGAATGGTTCATCGAAAGGGGGGTAGCAGCCTTTCGGTTGTTGCAAGGGCGGCAGTCTAGATGATTGACTGATACGGCCTTGTAATAATACTCAGCATGGCTTAGCTGTGTTGATACTGCTACACGGCTGAAAGCAACGGGAAACTACAGCCGTAACCACCTCCCGAGGACATGCAGCTCTCTCTGTATGAAAAATGTACTGATGATGGCTTCCTCCCGGGTAAAATATTCCGGAGGTAAACTAGTCCCCCATTCGGATCTCCGGGTGGGGACTACACGAGAGGGGGCGATCATCAGGAAGATGGATACTGACATTCTGCAAGTCGGAGCGTGGAATGTTAGGAGTTTGAATCGTTGTGGTAGGTTAGAGAATCTGAAAAGGGAGATGGATAGGCTAAAGTTAGATGTAGTTGGTATAAGTGAAGTACGTTGGCAGGAAGAACAGAATTTTTGGTCAGGCGACTACCGAATTATCAACACGAAATCAAACAGGGGTAATGCAGGAGTTGGTTTAATAATGAATAAGAAAATAGGGCAGCGGATAAGCTACTACGACCAGCATAGTGAAAGAATTATTGTCGCCAAGATATACACCAAACCAATGCCCACCACAATAGTGCAGGTCTATATGCCTACTAGTTCAGCGGATGATGAAGAAATTGAAAGAATATATGAGGAGATAGAAGATTTAATACAATATGTCAAAGGTGACGAGAATCTAATTGTGATGGGAGACTGGAACGCAGTGGTAGGCCAAGGAAGAGAAGGTAGCACAGTAGGAGAATTTGGATTGGGACAAAGGAACGAAAGAGGAAGTCGGCTGGTTGAATTCTGCACTGACCATAATTTAGTCCTCGCCAATACTTGGTTCAAACACCACAAACGACGGCTGTATACGTGGACGAGACCTGGAGACACTGGAAGGTATCAAATAGACTTCATTATGATTAGGCAGAGATTCAGAAACCAGGTGTTGGATTGCAAAACTTTCCCAGGAGCAGACGTGGACTCTGACCACAACCTGTTGGTCATGAAATGCCATGTGAAGTTGAAGAAATTGAAGAAAGGAAAGAATGCAAAAAGATGGGATCTAGACAAGTTGAAAGAAAAGAGTGTGATGGATCGTTTCAAGGAACATGTTGCACAAGGACTAAATGAAAAGGCCGAAAGAAACACAGTAGAGGAAAAGTGGAGAGTCATGAAAAATGAAGTCAGTAGGGCTGCTGAAGAAATGTTAGGAAGGAAGAAAAGATCAACTAAGAATCAGTGGATAACTCAGGAGATACTGGACCTGATTGATGAACGACGAAAATACAAAAATGCTAGAAATGAAGAGGGCAGAAAAGAATACAGGCGATTAAAGAATCAAGTGGATAGAAAGTGCAAGGTAGCTAAGGAAGAATGGCTGAAGGAGAAGTGCAAGGATGTCGAAGGCTGTATGGTCCTGGGAAAGGTAGATGCTGCATACAGGAAAATCAAGGAAACCTTTGGAGAAATGAAATCTAGGTGCATGAATATTAAGAGCTCAGATGGAAAGCCACTTCTACGGAAAGAAGACAAGGCAGAAAGATGGCAGGAGCATATCCAACAGTTGTATCAAGGTAACGATGTAGATAATTTCGTTCTGGAACATGAAGAGGCTGTTGATGCTGATGAAATGGGAGACCCAATTTTGAGGTCAGAGTTTGACAGAGCTGTGAGTGACCTAAATAGGAACACGGCACCTGGAATTGATGATATTCCCTCTGAATTACTGACTGCCTTAGGAGAAACCAGCATGGTAAGGTTATTTCATTTAGTGTGCAAGATGTATGAGACAGGAGATGTCCCATCCGATTTTCGGCAGAATGTTGTTATACCTATTCCCAAGAAAGCCGGTGCTGACAGGTGTGAAAACTACCGCACTATTAGTTTAGTATCTCATGCCTGCAAAATTTTAACACGTATTATTTACAGAAGAATGGAAAAACAAGTTGAAGCTGAGGTGGGGGAAGATCAATTTGGCTTCAGAAGAAATGTAGGAACACGTGAAGCAATCCTGACTTTACGTCTGATCTTAGAGGATCGAATCAAGAAGGACAAGCCCACGTACATGGCATTCGTAGATCTAGAAAAGGCATTCGATAATGTTGATTGGACCAGGCTATTTATGATTCTGAAGATGATAGGGATCAGATACCGAGAACGAAGAATTATCTACAACCTGTATAAAAATCAGTCTGCAGTGATAAGAATCGAGGGCTTTGAAAAAGAAGCAGCAATCCAGAAAGGAGTGAGGCAAGGCTGCAGTTTGTCCCCTCTCCTTTTCAATGTTTACATAGAACAGGCAGTAAAGGAAATCAAAGAGAAATTTGGAAAGGGAATCACAGTCCAAGGAGAGGAAATCAAAACCTTGAGATTTGCCGATGATATTGTTATTTTATCTGAGACTGCAGAAGATCTCGAGAAGTTGCTGAATGGTATGGATGAAGTCTTAGGTAAGGAGTACAAGATGAAAATAAATAAGTCCAAAACAAAAGTAATGGAGTGCAGTCGAACGAAGGTAGGTGATATAGGAAATATTAGATTAGGAAACGAAGTCTTAAAGGAAGTAGATGAATATTGTTACTTGGGTAGTAAAATAACCAACGATGGCAGAAGTAAGGAGGACATAAAATGCAGACTAGCACAAGCAAGGAAGAGCTTTCTTAAGAAAAGAAATTTGCTCACTTCAAACATTGATATCGGAATTAGAAAGATGTTTTTGAAGACTTTTGTGTGGAGCGTGGCATTGTATGGAAGTGAAACATGGACGATAACTAGCTCAGAAAGAAAGAGAATAGAAGCTTTTGAAATGTGGTGTTATAGAAGAATGCTGAAGGTGAGATGGATAGATCGAATCACGAATGAAGAGATACTGAATCGAATTGGTGAGAGGAGATCGATTTGGCTAAATTTGACGAGAGGAAGAGATAGAATGATAGGACACATCTTAAGACACCCAGGACTTGTTCAGTTGGTTTTTGAAGGAAGTGTAGGTGGCAAGAACGGTAGGGGTAGACCAAGGTATGAATATGACAAACAGATTAGAGCAGATGTAGGATGCAATAGTTACGTAGAAATGAAAAGGTTAGCACAGGATAGGGTGGCATGTAGAGCTGCATCAAACCAGTCTATGGACTGATGACTCAAACACAACAACATGGTTTGAAAGATCGAATTGTTTTTAGGTGGTCTAATATTTCTTAGCCATTTAATCAAGAGATCATAAAGAATATTAGTTTTCTCGGAAATTTCATTTAAATTATAGTTAGGGTTGAAATATTGATCGCAATGAATGAAACAATTTTCGACGATGTTCATAATTGGCCCTTTTTTGCTATTTGAAGTATTTCAAAATCATGTTCTATATCAGTAAACTTATGATTAGAGTTGTGAATGTGTTGGCCTATAGCAGAAAACATGTTATATCTTACCACGTTGACGTGCTCTGAATATCTGGTTATGAAGTTGCGTCCTGTTTGTCCCACGTAGGAGGCGCTGCAGTCGATACACTTGAATCTATAGATTCCAGATTTGGAAATCTGTTAGAGGTGTTGACTGATGTTGAATTATGTATAATTTCTGAGGTCCTATTATTAGTTCTGAAGAAGATTTTTACGTTATGTTTTCGAAAATCATTGGTGATTTGATGGATACCGTTGTTGAATGTAAAAGTAGATGAAACGTTAGTTATAGGTTTTTCTTTAGTGAGAGTAGTCTTGGGCCGGTGTGTAAATTTATTGATTATCTGCTCTATAAATGATCTGCTGTAACCGTTGAATTTGGCGATTGCTCTTATAGTGTTGAGTTCGCTATTGAGGTCTTTTTTAGACATAGGTATCGTGAATGTACGATGAACCATGCTATTATACGCTGCACGTTTGTGTGTTTGAGGGTGTATGGAATCTTGACGAATAGTATTGGCAGTTTGTGTCTGTTTTCTGAAAATTCTATATGAAAGAGCAGATGGATTTCTGAGAATAGTTAAATCCAGAAAATTAATTACTTTATTATTTTCGGACTCAAGTGTAAATTTGATGTGGGGGTCAATATTGTTTAGTTCTTGCAGGGCAGAGGTCGCATTCTTGATTTCTTCATCCATTATAACAAATGTGTCGTCAACATATCTGGCCCACATGAGGATGTTTGGAAAAGTATTGCTATTTATTTTTGTATATTCCAGAAAATCTAAATAAATATCCGCTAGAATTCCCGAAGCGGGTGATCCCATAGCCAGTCCATTTTGTTGATAGATGGTTTCATCGAATTTAAAGAAATTATTGTTGATGACCAGTTTCAGAAGAGAAATAAAATCTTGTATTTCTAATTTGCTGAGAGAGCTCTGTTTATTAAAGTTATCTTCAATAATGGAGAAAAGTTTGGTTGTGGGTATGCTTGGATACATATTAACTATGTCGAAAGAATGAAGGGTATGTTTGGGTTGTACATTAAATGACTTCATTTTTTCAACTAGTTCAGTAGTGTTCTTGATGGATTTTTTAGAGAGAAATTGATAGTTCTTAGTTAAAAATCGTTGAACAAATTGCGCAATTTTATATAGGGGGCTGGGTTCATAGTTAATAATAGGCCGGATAGGGATGTCAATTTTATGTATTTTAGGGAGGGCTTTAACTGTGGGTAGACCTGGATTCATATTTAATAGTTTTGATTTTTCTTGATCTGTAAAAAGAAAAGATATATTCTTTAATGTTTGTTTTAACTGTCGCTGTATTTTCTGTGTAGGATCTTTATTGATTATTGTAAATGTGCTGTTGTTAAAAAATTCTTTGGTTTTAGATATGTAATTAGTTTTGTCCATGATAACTGTAGTATTTCCTTTATCTGCTTTTGTGACAATCAGATCATTATTTTTAATTTTCTTTTTGAGTTCTGCGATTTGTTTATGTTCGGAAGTAAAATCATTGGCATTAGAATTGATAGGGGGATTTCTTTTATTTACTTTATTAGAACTGAACATCTTATCTAATTTTCTTTTTACTTCAAATCTAATTTCATCTTGATCTTCTAGCGGCATTTTACTGATTGTAGCTTCCGACTCAATCATTAAGTTAGTGACTGTTTATTTCGTTCATATTAGGCCAATTATGCTTTGGACCCTTCGCTAAAATGACAGTTTCTGCCGTGGTTAAAATTACGTTTGAAAGATTGACAACAGGAGGATGAAAATTCTCGATTGAGTTTCTTTGCGAACTAGTTTCTTTGGGCTGAGTTTTTGATGCATTTCTGTTCATTTTTAATGCAGCTAATTTCTTCTCTAATGTAAACTGTTTTTGTGAGAGTATGTCAAACATTTTATTATAACCTGATTTAGAAATAAATTCCATTGAATGCCAGGAAGCAGATTGGCTGCTTCAAGGTGAGTCTCGTAAAGTTTACTGTTTAAAAACGATTTTTTCTTATATAAAAAACAAAGTTTGTGTTTCAACCAAATTTGAGTTCTGCGATTGGCATTGAACATCTTATCTAATTTTCTTTTTACTTCAAATCTAATTTCATCTTGATCTTCTAGCGGCATTTTACTGATTGTAGCTTCCGACTCAATCATTAAGTTAGTGACTGTTTATTTCGTTCATATTAGGCCAATTATGCTTTGGACCCTTCGCTAAAATGATGTTCAAGTTTGTGTTTCAACCAAATTTTGTTCGTTTTTTGTTGGGCTTGGACGGAATGTGGTGCGGTACGATGGTTTTTGAGCGTTCCTTTCAGAAGAATTTTTAAATATTGTAATCCCACTTCAATATGGATCATGAAATTTCTAAATATTAATACAATTCTGTATACAATGTAGAATTCCGTAGCGAAGCACGGGTACATCAGCTAGTAGCTTAATAATAAAAGAGGTCATAATTCAATCTATCATAACCTCCATATAAAAAATCAAGATAATAACTCTCCGCAGATGAGGAAACTGCATCTCTCATGCTCGGTGGTGTCTATCAAGGGAGACAGTGCTTTCATTTCTAGATTTTACTTTGGTGCAACTGGATTGGCTGGAAATCAAATTAAGAAAACTAATTAAAAAAATTTAAGATATAACTAAATTTATTTAAACAGAGATAAGAAGCTATGTCTATACCTAAAGTGGACTGCAGAGCGTGGTTATCTGCTGAAATAAGGGCAGAAAATGTTTTATCATTACGATGTGGTAGATTGTAGTTTCCAACAAGGAGTAATAAATAGTCGTTGAGATTTGATATAATGTTTTCAACAGTAATGCAATTGTCAATATATTTTGGACAGGAGACCTGAGGGGAATGTATTATAGCACCAAGAATTAATTTTGTGGTGTTAAAAGTCAGGGACACAAACAGCTAAAAACGTTTCTAGCTGTGCTACTACATGGTATCAGAGTGTGTTTAAACATCTAATTAATACAGATCATTACACCTCCATAGGATGCTTTAGTATCTGTTGAAGGAGATCTATCACATCTGAAGATAGAGAATATCTCAAGTCGTAGCTTGTAACTATTGTTTTCTTTTAAAACAGACTGATAATGGAATTATGCAAGGATACAATTACATCCACTTAAAGCAAACTCCATACAATCAAAGTCACTATGATAATAAGACCAAATGCAATATTATATGAATCAGGCTCCAATTAATCACCCATGATAATGTTTGTGCATTTAAGTCAATTGTAACTTGCTTTATATTTGATTTTAATGTTCATGAGTGATGATGTGAATTGTAATTTAATAGTCATTGAGGACCATTTGGATTAACATCTATGGTTTGAAAGACCAGAGATGGTGTTCGACAGTCTATGCTATTAAGGCTAGACATCATTGTTGGCGTGGTATGTGGACTGCGATTGTCTTTTGCTGGAAAGCACTGATTATTCTTATTGTTGATTAACTCCTTTGCTTTTAACAGATGATTTTAAATTAAATGTCCACCCATGATGTAATAATTAAATGGCCTCAAAGTCAGTAAATGTAGGAAGCAGTTCCAGATATTTCGTACATTTGTCTTTCTCATTTTTAGTTTGTTGTTTCATTCTTACCCATCCTTATTCACATTTTATTCAGTTGATGAGGACATATTAGATATTAGACCTTTGCAATCTATCCAGTATCCATGTAATCAAGTCACAAACCTGGGAGATGAGTATCTTGATTCTATGACTCAAGCAATGACCAGAGCGAACAACAAAACATGAATGGGTAGAGTTTTGAATTATTGCTCAAAACATGGTGAAGTATCTTAAATTATAGTGCTATAAATTACTGGATAGATTCTTTTATTTTAATATTGTCGATTTAACTGGCCATTTCATAATCTATCCAAGAGTTTTGAGCAGGCCACTTAAAAAGGTGACCACTGTATAATATTTTCTGACGAGATAGTTTATATTGCAGGAATTGTATACTATAGGAATGTTATTTTGGAACTTACTTGCATTCGAGACATGTTGTTTTACTTGGTAGCAGGTTAGACTCGATCATAGAGATGCTCTGGAACAAACGGAAGGGATGAATATTATAATCATTGCAATTTGAATCAAAATATCTTAGGGTGCATATGTTATGTAATGTCTTTAGAGCAAATTTATATGTTTGTTAAATTTTTCAACTTTTATAGTATTTGGGATGCCTTTAAGTCTCTGGAAAATGCTTGTCTGAAGCTTTCCGCCTTAGCCAGCCACAGACAAAAAGATGCTTATTTGGATGAGGAAACAATAGATCTGAAAAATGATCCTTATTCATTTTAGAGGAAAAATCAGTAAGAATACAGCTTACTATTGCCAACAGTTCGACGATGTTTGCCTAGTACAGAAAATTAAGTTTCAAGTGAATATAAAATTTCAAGTTCAGAAAATGTAGTGACTGAACATCATCACTGTTTGAGAGGTCATGCCAATGCGTAGGTGTTTTTGCGCCAAAATTTATAACCACAATTTAAAGGTTAGATGTGAGGCTTTTCAAGGGTTTGCTCTACAAAAACCAGCATTTCGTCTTAGACCTAACACTGGACTCATCAGCAAGGGGCGCGTATACTTCTCTGACTTAAATGGCATTGTCTTTACCTTATAAAACAGTGCTAAGTTTAAGTCAATAATGACATTTTATTCTTTAACAATATATTGTATTCTACAACTTTGTTTGTTGGTGGGTGACGGAGTAGAGAGGTTGAGGAAAAAACATTTATTGCACCCCTCAGGTATCAAAAGTTCTACTGTATGAATTTTGTCAATTAGTCACAGAGAAGGTCCACGTTCAGGAATGAGCAGAGGGTGTAGTATAATAGAGTTTAGTGCAAAATCATATCTGGCTGCAAAATACAAGGTCAGGGTACAAAATATGTGTGGCTGCTGACTGCAGTGGAACAACACCACTAAAACAAGGCCTTATGGTAAAATTAATTGGTTCCAGAGAAAAATGGCTGTTTCCTTTGGTGACCGTGAAATGGAAGTGACCATTTCCACATGTTTTACTGTATTAACAGGAGACTGATAATGTGATTTAATAATCATCACACAGAGGTAAACAGATTAGTAAAGCTCAGGTAATAAAACAAATGGTGTAGATGCTGTAACAATGCATATTATCAGCCAAGGTTTGCTGTACCAAGCCGGTGTTTCACTTTAGGAGCTTGGAGCATCTTTAGTTTCCTAGTACTCTCAAAATATGTGTCACATCATCCACGACTGCGATGTTACAGGGTTGGATTATGCATGTTTAATATTTAAATAATCAACTCACTGTTAGTCCAATATTCTTGGCCAATGTGCTCTCAGCAATGTTGGCAAATGGTTTATCAGCACCCCAACATTCCACATACTTGGTCATCTTGCTTAGGGAGCGATTCTTTGACACAGCACCATCTGCCTTCAGAGACATCGAGTTCTCTGCTGAAGCTCCCTCTCCTTTCTGAAACACCAACATAACTCTTTAACAAGGAACAAGTACAGAGAATAAACCACTAAAAACCATGTCAAAGAACTGTACCACTTACATCTGAAGACAAACCTATGAATGTGTGGACATAATTACATAATTACAAATGGTCATAAACTGATCTTTGAACATCATTAATTAAAAATATTCACACTGAAAATAAGTACTTAAAAGAGTAACATAAGCAGCCTCTAGTAAAAGAGGTGAAGAGTGAATGTCCCTTAATCATTCTGCAGTACTGTTGATCTACCTAGACACTGAAATGTTAGATACTTCAATATTTATTATCAAGTTACTAAGCAAGTTCAGTGAATAATGCACATCCTTTTTAATATGGATATGTTTTTGGGCTATGAGTCTATCTGGAATTTGTGTCATCTATTTAGCATGGACAATTTTGCATGGACAGAAAACCAACACCATGGCAACCACTGTTCGTTGTCTATCTATATTAAGTCGTCGTCGTCATCATCATCATCATCATCATCATCATCATCATCATCATCATCATCATCATCATCATCATCATCATATTCTTCTTCTTTTTTATCATCATCATCATCATCATTAAGAATCTGTACTCGATCTCTCATCTTCTAAGCCCAAAAAAATCCATGATTCTATGGTTTCCCATATAGCGGAGAAATTTACGTATATTTTCCTTTTGTTGTTGTTGTTGAGAAATGAAGTGTTGTAAAAGGAACAATTTTTATATAAAGAATAGTGGCTACTAAACTTGACATCACTGTGGGTAGTGCTATTATTATTATTCTCTGTTCGTTATGCCCATTCAAAGAGTGTGCTGGAACTTGTTCGTTGGCCTGATGGTTTTCGCCTTCTTACCCTCCCAGAATCTCTTCATGAATGCACTGTGTTGCATCTTGCGTTCCGTGGACCATTTCCTACCAGTTTTCTTTTAAAATTTCTCCACAAATAATAATTATTATTATTGCCTGCCTCTGTGGTGTAGTGGTTAGTGTGATTAGCTGCCACCCCTGGACGCTCGGGTTTGATTACCGACTCTGCCACGAAATTTGAAAAGTGGTACGAGGGCTGGAACAGGGTCCACTCAGCCTTGTGAGGTCAACTGAGTAGAGGAGGGTTCGATTCCCACCTCACCCATCCTCGAAGTGGCTTTCTGTGGTTTCCCACTTCTCCTCCATGCAAATGCTGGAATGGTATCTAACTTAAGGCCACAGCCGCTTCCTTCCCCATTCCTTGCCCATCCCTTTCAATCTTCCCATCTCCCATAAGGCCCCTGTTCAACATAGCAGGTGAGGCCGCCTGGGCTAGGTACTGGTCCTCCTCCCCAGTTGTATACACGAACAAATGTCTCATGCTCCAGGACACTGTCCTTGAGGCAGTAGAGATGGGATCCCTGAGTCTGAGGAAAAAACCAACCCTGGATGGTAAACAGATTAAGAAAGAAAGAAAGGTAGAAAGAAAGAAGAAAAATATTATTATTATTATTATTATTATTATTATTATTATTATTATTATTATTATTATTATTATTATTATTATTATTATTTCGTGTGGCTATTGCTATTATGGCCGGGCTGAGTGGCTCAGATGTGTGAGGCGCTGGCCTTCTGGCCCTAACTTGGCACGTAAAGGAACTCCTGTGAGAGTAAATTCCGGTACCTCATTGTCTCCGAAAACTAATATAATTATTATAAAACGATTATGACATTCTAGTGTTACATACTATTGAAGGCATATTATTGTGCTGGAGTACAGTGTTATATGTGGTATGAGCTGTAGGAATGTTGGGAATAACACAAACACCCAGTCCCGAAGACACCAGAATGTTGGCCGGCAGTGTAGGAGAGGTGGTGGTATACAATTTCAAATTACCACCACCACCACCACCACTGCTGGTTTTAGGTCCCGCTAACTACTTTAACGGTTTTCGGAGATGCCTAGGTGCCGGAATTTATGTGCCGGTAAATGTACCAGCACGAAGCTGACGTATTTGAGCACCTTCAAATACCGCCGGACTGAGCCAGGATCAAACCTGCCAAGTTGGAGTCAGAAGGCCAGTGCCTCAACTGTCTGAAACACTCAGCCCGACTAATCACTAGATCGCGTGCCAAAGCCTGGATCAAATCCATATCTCTCCATGTGCTCATATGAATGTTGATGGTGATTTTTCTGTTGGATGGGGACATAAAGTCTTGAGCAGACCCCTGGGTGCTATTTGACAGCAGTAATCTATGTGCCGGCACTAGGCTTCACCTTCTCACTTCCTACTACAGTATATATAATATCATGCATTTCATCACATTAATCCTCTGATGGGGCTGACGTTAGGAAGGGCATCCGGTCGTAAAACTCGCTATGATGATTCATCTCACTTCATACTCGACCTCGTAGAGAAACGGGACAAGGTTTAGACGTAAGTTACATTGAATTGGTCGATAACGGGTGATTTGCACGCACTTTATAGTTGTGACGGCAGTTGTGTCAAACCTGTAGCTTAGATCCTTTCCAAGAAAACAAATGTGACCTAGGCACCATAGCTGATCTGGTAAAAAAAATCTACCGAGGAAGTTGGCTTTGCGGTTAGGGTTGCATGGTTGCATAGCTGTGAGCTTGTATTTGGGAGATGGTGGTTTCAATCCCACCATCGGCAGACCTGAAGATTGTTTTCCATGCGTTCCCCACTTTCACGCCAGGCAAATGCTGGGGCTATACCTAATCAAGGCCAAGGCCGCTTCCTCTCCAATCCTTGACTTTTCCCGTTGTCCGAAGCCGATGTGACAGGGCGACATTAAAACACTAGAAAGAGAGAGAGAGAGAGAGAGAAAGATAGAAAAAAAGAGTACCTGACGCGAAATCATAAGGTTGTCAGCTCGGATCCCACTGGTGTCTGGTTGGCCATTTATTATTTTTTTTATTTTTCACATCTCTTCGGTACATACTGCATGTACTAAGGGTTACTATCGTTTGTCACGGAATGACCAATACCTAGTTTTGAAGACTCAACACGGTGATCAACCATATAAATGCTGAGCGAAATCTGAAAAGCTGGCCCCGCGGTGTGGGAGTAGCGTGCCTGCCTCTTACCCGGAGGCCTCGGTTCGATTTCCGGCCAGGTCAGGGATTTTTACCTGGATCTGAGGGCTGCTTTGAGGTCTACTCAGTCTACGTGATTACAATTGAGGAGCTATCTGATGGTGAGATGACGACCCCGGTCTAGAAAGTCAAGAATAACGGCTGAGATGATTTGTCGTGTTGACCACACGACACCTCGTAATCTGCAGGCCTTCAGGCTGAGCAGCAGTCGCTTGGTAAGCCATGGCCAGGGCTGTTGCACCGTGTTTTTTTTTTTTTTTGAAATTGGAAAAGTTAAGAATACCTCGGTTATAAGGTTGTTGAGCGAAAACGGCAAGGAATAAATCTAGAAGAGTGGAAGTGGGAAGAAAACAAGTATGATTAGGTCAAGAGACGTAAGAAAGGTGCTTAGCACAATAAGTATAATTTAAGCGATTCTCGTCTCTTCTTTCGGACCTCTGTGTGGGTTACGTAGACCCGGATGATCTCTGGAATTTCATGCTTATTTCTATTTTCAATAGGTTTAGGGTAAATGAAGAGTATAATTTGGTTCCCATTAGTATATACAGTACACTGTTATTATTAAAACATAAAAATATATATGTACATACCCACGACTATTTCACTGCACACATGACTTTCTTCAGTGGCGTTTTGGTTGAACTTGTCGTTACCTGTTGAGGTCCAGGGCTGACACCAAACAATGTCGAGTGTTATGTCTGTTAAGTCTGAATTATCTTGTCCAATTACTCTTGGGAAGGAAATGCGAACGACAGGAAGCATGACCAACAAATGGCAAATAAGTTAATATGGGAAGGACAGCTGATTCAGAAAGTGATGGAACCAACCAGAGGGAAAAATATCCTGGATGTGGTGCTGATAAAACCAGATGAGCTCTATAGGGAAACTGAAGTAATAGATGGTATTAGTGATCATGAAGCTGTTTTTGTGGTAGTTAAAAATAAATGCGATAGAAAGGAAGGTCTTAAAAGTAGGACTGTTAGGCAGTACCATATGGCTGATAAAGCAGGTATGAGGCAGTTTCTAAAAAGTAACTATGATCGGTGGAAAACGGTAAATAAAAATGTAAACAGACTCTGGGATGGGTTTAAAGAAATTGTTGAGGAATGCGAAAACAGGTTTGTACCTTTAAGGGTGGTAAGGAATGGTAAAGACCCACCTTATTATAATAGAGAAATAAAGAGACTAAGAAGGAGGTGCAGACTGGAAAGAAATAGAGTTAGAAATGGCTGTGGAAGTAAGGAGAAATTGAAGGAACTTACTAGGAAATTGAATCTAGCAAAGAAGGCAGCTAAGGATAACATGATGGCAAGCATAATTGGCAGTCATACAAATTTTAGTGAAAAATGGAAGGGTATGTATAGGTATTTTAAGGCAGAAACAGGTTCCAAGAAGGACATTCCAGGAATAATTAATGAACAAGGGGAGTGTGTATGTGAGGATCTTCAAAAGGCGGAAGTATTCAGTCAGCAGTATGTAAAGATTGTTGGTTACAAGGATAATGTTGAGATAGAGGAAGAGACTAAGGCCAAAGAAGTAATAAAATTTACATATGATAACAATGACATTTACAATAAGATACAAAAGTTGAAAACTAGAAAAGCGGCTGGAATTGATCAGATTTCTGGGGATATACTAAAGACAATGAGTTGGAATATAGTACCATATCTGAAGTACTTATTTGATTATTGTTTGGTCGAAGGAGCTATACCAGATGAATGGAGAGTTGCTATAGTAGCCCCTGTGTATAAAGGAAAGGGTGATAGACATAAAGCTGAAAATTACAGGCCAGTAAGTTTGACATGCATTGTATGTAAGCTTTGGGAAGGCATTCTTTCTGATTATATTAGACATGTTTGTGAAATTAATAACTGGTTCGATAGAAGGCAATTCGGTTTTAGGAAAGGTTATTCCACTGAAGCTCAACTTGTAGGATTCCAGCAAGATATAGCCAGATATCTTGGATTCTGGAGGTCAAATGGACTGTATCGCGATTGACATGTCTAAAGCATTTGATAGGGTGGATCATGGGAGACTACTGGCAAAAATGAGTGCAATTGGACTAGACAAAAGAGTGACTGAATGGGTTGCTATATTTCTAGAAAATAGATCTCAGAGAGTAGAGTAGGTGAAGCTTTGTCTGACCCTGTAATAGTTGAGAGGGGAGTTCCTCAGGGCAGTGTTATCGGACCTTTATGTTTTCTTATATATATAAATGATATGAGTAAAGGAGTGGAATCAGAGGTAAGGCTTTTTGCGGATGATGTTATTCTCTATAGAGTGATAAATAAGTTACAAGATTGTGAGCAACTGCAACGTGACCTCGAAAATGTTGTGAGATGGACAGCAGACAATGGTATGTTGATAAACGGGGCTAAAAGTCAGGTTGTGAGTTTCACAAATAGGAAAAGTCCTCTCAGTTTTAATTACTGCATTGATGGGGTGAAAGTTCCTTTTGGGGATCATTGTAAGTATCTAGGTGTTAATATAAGGAAAGATCTTCACTGGGGTAATCACATAAATGGGATTGTAAATAAAGGGTACCGATCTCTGCACATGGTTATGAGGGTGTTCAGGGGTTGTAGTAAGGATGTAAAGGAGAGTGCATATAAGTCTCTGGTAAGACCCCAACTAGAGTATGGTTCCAGTGTATGGGACCCTCACCAGGATTACCTGATTCAAGAACTGGAAAAAATCCAAAGAAAAGCAGCTCGATTTGTTCTGGGTGATTTCCGACAAAAGAGTAGCGTTACAAAAATGTTGCAATGTTTGGGTTGGGAAGAATTGAGAGAAAGAAGAAGAGCTGCTCGACTAAGTGGTATGTTCCGAGCTGTCAGCAGAGAGATGGTGTGGAATGACATTAGTATACGAATAGGTTTGAATGGCGTTTATAAAAGTAGGAAAGATCACAATATGAAGATAAAGTTGGAATTCAAGAGGACAAACTGGGGCAAATATTCATTTATAGGAAGGGGAGTTAGGGATTGGAATAACTTACCAAGGGAGATGTTCAATAAATTTCCAATTTCTTTGAAATCATTTCGGAAAGGGCTAGGAAAGCAACAGATAGGGAATCTGCCACCTGGGCGACTGCCCTAAATGCAGATCAGTATTGATTGATTGATTGATTGTTTTAGCTTCAGACGATTATGGCCGGGCTGAGTGGCTCAGATGTTTGGCAGTATTTGAAGGTGCTCAAATACGTCAGACTCATGTCAGTAGATTTACTGGTACATAGAAGAACTCCTGCGAGACCAAATTCTGGTACCTTGGCGTCTCCAAAACCGTAAAAAGTAGTTAGTGGGACGTAAAAGCCATTAACATTATTATAAAATGATTATGATATTCTAATGTTATATACTATGGAAGACTTCATGCAAGCAACCTGGTACCTGAAAGTGGCTAACTATTGCTCAGCAACCATATTCTGCCATGTTCTGTGGTCTTCTTAGACCCTTCCATTGTGGTTCGTCATTTCTAAAGACAGTCTTCACATTAAGGAACCAACACAGCATTTACTTTTCCAAGCACCTTGCTTGACAGGAAGTTATCTATAGAGTCCAGATCTATCAAATTGGGACCTTTTTTTTCTCTTTTAAGTTCTGATTGTAATGTTGTTATATACGAGGTTTGGGGCAAAAGTCATGACAACTATTTTTTTCTTGAAGATACCAGTCCGGTTGGAAAATGTGACATATACAGATGAAAGGACAAGGTGTTAACTACATGTGTGGACAAAGAATAGCACTGAAATATCGTAATACACTAATTTATTATGGTAGTATACAGGGCAATATGGCCTTACCGGTGCAAAAGAATGACCACACAGTACACATAAAGTTGACATGACAAACCTGGGCCTAAAGACCCTCAAAGTAGTCCCCTGCTGCTGACACCACACGCTGCCAACGATCTGGGAGGCGCTGAATACCATCTGCCTCAGCATTTGCCGCACCATGTGTGAATCGGGTGACCCGTTGGCGCACAGCATTAGCAATGTCCTCTCGTGTTGCAAACCGCCTACCACGTAGTGGTTCGGTTCCTTAACCTTTTAAATGAGATCAAAGTCACAGGATGAAACGTCGGGAGAGTACTGTGGGTGCTCCAATTCTTCCCATCCCCAACGTCGCAGTAGGTGCCCTACATAATCTGCTTTATGTGGTTTTGCATTTTCATGCAGGATTATTGCACTGTCCACAAGATCCGGACGTTGCTCCCGAACGCCACGTTGTACCTGTCGCACCAGGAAGTCCCTGTAGTACTGTGCGGTTACTGTTCTGCCTTGTGGAACAAAGTGGCGAACAATGACACTCCTGACGTCTTACGTGACGATCACCATCAATATGACTGGGGAAGAATTCTGACGGACCTTCTGCCTCCTTGGTGATCCAGCATGTCGCCACTCCGCGGACTGACGTTTCAGTTCTGGTTCTTATGCCCTGGCCCAACATTCATCGATGGCGATTATTCGTGACAAGAATTGATCGCCGTCCTGTTGCCAGCGTCTAAGGTGGCCGGAGCATATTGCATAGCGTACCCACCGTGATGCGATTTTGCGCAGTTGCAGCTCATTATGCAATATTCTGTGGATGGTGCGTTTCTCAATGCCACATGCCCTCTCTAACTCCAGTAGCATCCATCGTCTGTCTTCATCCAGGAGCTGCTCGTCGATGGCACGTGCCACGTCGGTCCGCACAATGACAGGTCGTTCCGAACGTTGTTCGTCACTGATTGATACACATCCTTGCTGAAACTTCCCTACCCACCGTGCTACTGTACGGTGTGGTAGGGCATTATTCCCAAGGGCTTCCACTAATTCACTGTGACATTCCATCGCATTTCTCCCTCGGAGAACGGCTATTTTGATGTAGGCGTGCTTCTCAACACGGGTTACTTCCATTTTGCACGACAGTCACCAACTGACTGATTTCACAGCCCTCACTGCGCTACTCCCAGCTATCACAGAGCCATCTGTTGTTCTGCATACACACTAGGCATGCAGAACTTCCACACGACACATACGTTTGTGATCCGTTCATATATCTACAAGAAGAAAAATAGTTGCCATGACTTTTGCCCCAATCCTCGTATTTGTCTTTTGGTTGTACAGTTTGTATTTGTATGTATATTTTAGTGCTTCTTATACGATAAATACACTCACGTTAAAAAAAACAGAGCACCTTGAAAGACTAGAGATAGGAAGTTCATATTCACTGGACATGTTCATTAGTATATTCAGCTGAAACGATTAGCATTTCAATCACCTAGGTTCAGCATGTGTCCTGTTGCCTAGTAGGCACTGGGTCCTCCATGGGCACTGATAAATATTGTTCCATGCGTGATGGCATCAACACGCATAAGGGGCGAATGGCATCATGGGGTATTACCATCCATGCTGAATTCACCTGGTTCCACAGTTCATTGTTGGTGTTTGGCATTGGGTCACAGCACCGCATCCGCCATTTCACCATACCCCACACATTTTCGATTGGCCACAAGTCCGGTGATCGGGCGGGCCAGGGCAACAGTCTGACATCTTGTGACAACAACATGTGGTAGTAACATGTGGTCGCGCACTGTCCTGCTGAAATATGGCGTCTGAGGTGTCGTGCAGAAAGGGTATGGCTACAGGTCGCAGGATGTGATTCACGTACGTCAAACTGGTCATCCACCAACTGTGATTTGTGGTTTAACCCAATAGCACTCTACACCATAAGGCCTTGAGGTGGCACTGTATGTCTGGTGCAAATGTAGTCAATGTGATGCCTCTCCCTCTGTCTGCGGCGAACCAAAATAGGCCATCATTTTCAAACAAACAGGACCTGGATTTGTCCGAAAACACTATGTGCTGCCATTCCTGTCCCCAGCAACGTCGTTCCATACACCATTGCAGTCTAGCATGTTTATGCACATTAATCAAAGGTAGGCGGAGAAGTGGACGATGCGCTTGTAACCCGGACCGTATTAAACAACGACGGACCGTCACTCCTAATAGTGTACGATGTGTTACAATGTTTCAGTGTTGTGCCAGAGTCGAGGAGGATGCATCTGTCCTGCAATGCCATTCGGATGAGGTGAGGATCTTCTCGGAGTGTGGTCTAGTTGGTGCGACCAGACCATCTCGTCGTGTCTACGGCCTTCTGTGAACCATTTTGTACACACCCCTTGCACTGCCGACACACTTCGTCCCACACGAGAAGCAATTTCCTGGATGGAGGCATCACGTTCTTTCATGCACCATGGCTAAATGTTTAGCGTGCTGGCCTTTGGTAAGAGGGGTCCTTGGGTTTGATTCTCGGCAGGGTCGGCAATTTTAACCATAATTTGTTAATTCCACTGACACTGGGGCTGAGTGTATGTGTCGTCTTCATCATCATTTCATCCTCATCACGACGCGCAAGTTGCCTACGGGAGTCAGATCAAAAGACCTGCATCTGGTGAGCCGAACTTGTCCTCGGACACTCTCGGGAAAAAAAGCCATAGACCATTTCATTTCATGTCAGTAATGTGCCCTCTTTCAAACTCACTCATTTGACGGTACGGTTCTCGCATACTTTTGCGAGGCATCCTGCGTGTCTGCTCAAGTCACACTGATCCATTACCTTCGGTTTATAGCGACTACAAGAGCCGCAGGCATATTTTACCAGTCGGTGGTGGTGCGCCAAGATATCTATGTGGAACTTGAACCTGAGGACCGACATAGTTCAAATGCTAATCATTTCTTCAGAACATACCTACTAACGCACATGTCCTGTAAATATAAACTTCCTATCTCTAGTCTTTCAAGGTGTTCTGGTTTTCATGAACATGAATAAATAAATAAATAAATAAATAAATAAATAAATAAATAAATAAATAAATAAATAAATAAATAAATAAATAAATAAATAAATAAATAAATAAAAAATAACATAATCCCGACTGTTGACTAACCCTGGACCAATAGTACGCGATATATGCAAGTTATGTTTTCATGTTCTAATAATAATATTTAGCCTACTAATGGTATCAAAATTACCGAGCAGATTGGCCGTGCGTGTTAACGTGCTACGGCTATGGAACCAAGCTATGCATTCGTGAGGCGTGTGTGTTCGAACCCCACCGTCGGCTGTCCTGAGAATGGTTTTCTGTGGTTACCCATTTTCATTTCCAGGCAAATGCCGGAACTGTTCCAGTTCATAGGCAACAGCTGATTCCTTCCAAATCTCATTCACCATAATTCACTACGTCTTCATTAGCTCCTCAGCTGAGGTTGCCATCAGAAAGGGCATCTGGTCGCAAAAACAAGCCATACAAATTCATTCTATCTCATCCCCGACCCCGTACAAGAAACAGGACTAAGGGGTAGACAAAAAAACTGTACCAGTGGTACACCTCCCCCGGCTCCTCTACGACCATCTATGCCAACGGACTTGAACTTTTAAAAACTTACTTCTTCAGTGGTGAGATGGCTCTGCCATCTATTTAATAATGCTCCCTACTGGACTAAAAACAAACTGCCGGATAGAGTAATATTTATTTTGGGAGTTGGTAAGCCTTTTTCTGAGGATTGTTTCTTTTAATGTACCGAAGTTGTCAAAACTTCAGCTGGTTCCTCCTCTATTGTTATCTACCTATCAGATGCTTGCAAATATGTTCTCTAGCCAATCAAACCCAGGTGTTTGTAGGAGAATTCAACCTATAAGCAAAGTGTAGTTACAATGTGATCTGGAAGCTTCCCCTTCGGAACTATAAAAGCAGGGCACTTCACGGCCGTCTTGTCTCAATTGCTTCAGTGCTTGGGAGTGCGATTTGACGGAGGCCTAGGAGCAGGGGCACGGCCTCTTTGAAGAACATCCAGTGATACAAGGTAATGGCGGAATTTACCTAAACATGTGATAGTGCTTGCGGGTAGTTTGAGGGGAAGGTCTCAGCCGTTTTCTTTTAATGTAATTTTGTATACTGGTGGTTTAAATGTAAGATTTTCGGCGGAGTCTGAGGACTCTAGTTCTATTCCCTACTGGGAAATATGTAATACAAGGGAACAAAGAGTGTTGACCCTCTGCCGTCTCCCATTCGACCTTGCAATTGGGTGACTAAAGTTTTCAACCTATACATTTTGTAAATCTTGTATCCGCTTTAAATGTTCCTCCTGTAGTCACCCCTTTGTAGTATAGGTTTATCCTTTGTATCTTTGGACCTTAAGCCCACTTAGGTTTCTAGTAAGTTCTATGAGGAGTGCTGGTGATTCGCCTCCTTGTCTTTTGTTGATGGTCGGTTATGTGCAACCTTTTACTTTTACTTTTAAGGCCATGTAGTATGGGTAATTATGTCCCTGTTTATTCTGCACTATTCATAGGGTAACTGTTTCTTCGTTTTAGTTCCCTTTGAGAACAGCGCATACTATTATTGTTGAGCAATGATGACAACTTTGAAGTGGGGTCACCCGATGGGTTGCCTAGTGTAATTTTAAGTGCGTCATAAGAAACTGATCGCCTCTTCGAGGCTAGACTCTTGTATTTTGGGAGCTCAGACTCCTGTGAAGTATACCTGCTTAGAGCAAATCTTGCTCTTTCAAAATGTTGTACATTTCAGGAGCAATAATACTCTTCCCTATGTAATTTAACGACTAGATAATTATCTCAAGTTTTGTACCTGTTTTCAGGACTTATAAGTCCTAGATATTGTTAGAGATGACGAGTTCATTATAAACCTGTTCAATTGTTTTGATATTCTATCCGATTTTCTATCTCTCGATTTTAAGAAAGGAAATAAATAACATTTCCAAATTTGTTATGTTAAATACTGCTCTAAATAATCCTTGTCCAGCCATTCAACCCAGGTGCTTCGTATTCCTCAGTGAACCACAGAAATCCTAGAATACAAACAAACAAACTAACAAATGGTAGCAAAATTAACTTCTGTTTTAGCTTAAAACCGGTAATGATCTACTCATGGCACAAAAAGCATGAATTACATTGATCATCTGGGTACGTAACCCTCTGGCTGTTCCTTGTGTTTCCATTTGGTTATTCATGTCAGAGTCCACAGTCTCTGGCTCGGCTTATCCCTTTCGCACCTGACCCGCACGAGCAGATTAGTTTTAAACAAATCTGGCGCGCTAACGAGTTGCTTTTGCTGCCTCAATTCAGGCTGTAATGATTGTGCAGGTCTCATAGGTTGTGCTTCTATTGTTTCTGTTGCTGTGGTTGGCTAACAGGTTCCGGTCGTAGAATTTGTTGATGGAGAAGACAAAACACATTTCATTGTGTGAAGTGTTTTAAAATGTTCCATGTATGTGTGTAATGCTAGAAATGACCTGAATGAAATACTGTAGATTAACTGGGCAATTTAACTCAGGACTCCAGTGACAATCCCGTAAACTTCGATCAATCAACAGCTGTATGTCACGACAAAATGATCGATTTCTTATTATCGCATCTACATGCACTGGTTTATATATGAATGAATCAGAATATCTATATGTCTTCTTTCAGACCCCGGGCTTTAAATGGGCAGACTGGGTAAATGCCCACGGCGCCTGGTCTAAGAGGGTGAATGCACGAAGAAAGTATGTGTTAAGGCTTCTTAATGGAGGGATGTGCGGCTCCATGGCTAAATGGTTAGCATGCTGGCCTTTGGTCACAGGGCCCCGGGTTCGATTCCCAGCAGGGTCGGAAATTTTAACCGTAATTGGTTACTTTCGCTGGCATGGGGGCTGGATGTATGTGTCGTCTTCATCATCATTTCATCTTCATCACAACGCGCAGGTCGTCTACGCTTGTCAAATCCAAAGACCTGCATCTGGCGAGTCGAACTTGTCTTCGGACACTCCCGGCACTAAAAGCTATACACCATTTCATTTCAGTGTAGGCCTGATTGTTAAATTTAACTACAGAAATGTGTACTTAATAATATATAACCATCAAAATAAGCAATTAGTAAATACTTACACGAGAATAATGATCCAAACATACATTCTTCAATTTTTACCTAGTGGCCCTATTATGATCAACCACTGTAAATACAATATAATTACTGGGATATGTATTTTAAAATATGAACAACAATTATTGTTAATTGCTACATTTTACGGAAGTTGATTATCGAAAATGACACAGGAGCTCTTCTGTCATTCGCTTCGAATAGCATATTTGTTGCAAGACAGCTGAACATCATATTTAAAATTCTAGGAATGAACTAAAGTACATTGGAATGCAATCATTGTCCTCTTATAACTTCGCAACCCATGCCGCAGGACTCGCCACTGTACTGTCGGCTGTCGTGCCCATCAAGTCTGCTCAATGTGGCTCAGTGATTTGCTTTGTGATCGTGATTGACGAACTGGACAGTATTTGTGTATGTTATCTGCTATATAATCGAATTTGCTTTAGTTGCCAGTAAACGTTAAAATCCGTTAATAATGCGACATGTTATTAGCAGAATTTATTGGTAGTGTTCTAAAATGCAAATGTTATCAATGAATGACCTTAGAGTTGTGTTATTAACTTCAGTGTACACAAGTCTATACATCTTTATTGAGTAATATCACATATTTTAATGCTGAGCCTGTTTATCCAGTAACCGACGTCTTGAATGAAGAACAGTCGGATTTATTTGAGAGCACTTTCGAAGTGCTAGGCCAGCCACGGTACTTAAAACATTTATTCTACAAGATTCTGCTACTTGTAACTTTGTTGTTATTGGGCATATTTGATATTATAGAAAAGATTTAAATGTGGATTGTACAGGGTCCAAGCGCATTTACAAAATTGAAGTAAAGCGCACTTTGTCACCTAATTTGTTTAAAGGCACGCTCATAAACGGGGAAAACTTCGTACAAAACCGGCTGCTGTACTTCCTGTCTACAGAGAAGCCCGTCGTTGTACATTTCAACAAAATATTAAGAAAAAAATCTTTCTGGTTTAACGATTGTAAACTCGGCACCAAGTTTATCAGACAACACGAGTAGTCGTCTGACCGCAGGTGTAATATTCTGACTCACATAACAAGACAACAAAATTCAATGAAAATAAGAACTTCTTTCCAAATCAGTATGAAGAAGAAGTAATATACTGGCGAAGTGTATTCTCAGGAAGAGTTTCTTTTGTAAGATTTCTTTCAGCACGAGACTTGCCTTTTCAGGGAGATAATGAACGTATTGAGTCTACATCAAACGGTCTACATTTGGGATATTCAGAATTGATTAGAGAATATGATACTTTCCTTTCACGGCATTTTTCAAAATATGCTACAAATGTTCAGGTCATGTGTCTTACTTATCAGCCCAATCCTTGACAAGCATTTGGCACTTTCCAAGAAGGAATGCACTGCTGAAAGAGCATTTTCTGCACTGGCAAGAGTGAAGAATGCGAAAACATCTATCCATTCAGACAGAAAGCTCAACTCTTTAGTATTGATATGCAGTGAGAGGGACATCACCCTAAATTTTTTTTTTTCAGAAATCAATGGTAGAGTTGCTAAGCTGAAAGCAAGAGAAAAAACCGATTTTAAAAGCCTTTGTTTCTAAAACACATGAAGATGTGTTACTAACATTTTTCCTTTCAGCTATTGCAATGATGCATAATTAAACTAAATAAATATTGCTAGCTAAGGGTTATGAAAAATCTATAGCCTAGTGTAAAATGTTTTCTTCATTATTTTGAACGTACCTGACAGTTTGTTGTTTTTAGTTATTGAAATAACATTTAGGTTCCACTTAATGGAATTAAATGTAAACATAATTAAAATGGGATGTTTGTACTTTCTCCTTAATGGTTAGAAGAAGTATAATCTTGTCTCCATTAGACCTATTTGTGTCGGTGCGACTTAAGCCAATTATAAAGAAAAGTATAATTTTAACCTAAAAAGTTGTTTCTTACACCCGGTGTGCCTGGTTCGAAGATGGAAAACCACGGAAAACCATCTTCAAAGCTACCAGCAGTGGGGTTTGAGCCCACTACCTCACGAATGCAAGCTGATAAATATGTGATCGAAACCACATAGTCACTTGCTCGGTCAATAAACATCTAATCAGTGCGATTGTGCTGTCACCTTTCCAGAATATGCATGGAAGAAAGAAATGTGTTAGTGGTTTTTCTCTTTTCCAGAATTTGTACTTGTTCTAATGTATTGTTAAAGAAAAACACAGCACAAATTTTCACGTGGTAATGAGAAATTGTACATTACCTCTGGTGGCACGATGAGAAACGTCTCTACCTTGTGGTCTGCTAGATATCCTTCACGGGATGCACCATCTCCTGGCTCCACCTGGAAGTGGTCGTTAAGCTGCAGCAAGGTGGCCCTTGTGATGTGTACTCTCCTGGAAAGCATGGACAATGGTTACTTATTTAATGATCTCTCAGATGTTATTCATTATTTTTAGAGGGCCTAATTATGAACTCACTCATTTCTTCATCAGTTTTAGTGTATATTAAATAAATACCTAAGAACCCAAAGTAGCGAGAATGATCGCTGGTACAAAAAGGTGGGAATAATGGAAAGAGGGTACTCGGAATGAGGAGATAAATGCTAAGTTAGAAATGAACTCGATTGATGAAGCTGTACGCATAAACGGGCTTCGGTGATGGGCTATGTGAGATGATTGGAGGAAGGTAAGTTACCTAGAAGTATAATGAACTCCGTCACGGAGGGTAAGAGAAGCAGAGGGAGACCAAGACCACGATGGTTCGACTGAGTTTCTAATGATTTAAAGATAAAAGGTATGGAACTAAACGAGGCCACATAGCTAGTTACAAGAAGAGGATTTTGGTGGAATTTAGTAAACACAGAGGTCTGTGGGCTGAACGAAGAAAGGCATAACAGTCTGTCATGAAGATGTGTGTACGTATGTATTGTACCGGGAAATAGTTGTTGGGCAAGAGCATGGGAAGGATCTCAGGTTGTGTACGGTTGCTATTGGAGCAGGTACAGAGAAGGGTGATTTCGCAGGGCGAAATATAGATGTAATTAAAATTTTTGACAATATTTATTAATAGTCTCAAGCAAATCATCCTGCTTCTCATTCATCAAAATTAAATCTTCAATTGTTCTCTTCAGAATGAAATTAAATAACTGAAATATATGCGCTGTTATGATTGAAGTAAATAGAGTCTTTGTCCTATACATCCACTCGATGTTAATAATGTTCAGAATAAATACCAACTTTCAATGATTTCAATACATTCTACAGTTAATCTAAGATTTCACACATAGACTCAAATTCAAAATAACACTTTGATCATAGACCTTCATTCAACCACTTTGTCAACTGGCCAAGATTTTCAGACTGCAAAGAAAATTAAATCAATCACTTTTGGATCAAACCTAAAGTCTGTCTAAAATTATTAAACATAATATTAACTTGCACTTTCTTTAGCAATCCTATCGTTCAAATTAAATATTTTCAATCACTTGCTGAAGAAATCCTACAGTTCATCTAAATAAATTATACAAGATTGTTAAATGGTGCTCTTGTTATAGAACAAGCCCTACAGTTCAATTAGGTTGTTGTGAAATGACTTCAGTTTACACAAACTTCGAAAAGAACATCCTAAAGTTAATTTAAAAATGGATCTACAGTTATGCTTGCTATGGAGAGAAACCTAAAGTTCATTTAAATATGACCTGAAGTCTTGTTGAATGACCTCCTACAATTTCTACAAGTAGTAGGATTAGAATTCACACGATCAAAAATTAGTTTGTTAGACGAGGCACTTTTCATTTGATAAACGTAGCACTGTGAATATTGAGATTTATCGAGTGCCTTATTAAAAAGTCAGTTACTGTCTAAGTGTAATTACTCACTCAAGAAGATGTAAAATACACTTATATCACCTGTGTTCTGCTCATAAGAATGGATGAAGTACGGCTCTGCAGCTTGATGACCGGAACTTCTGCAACGAACAGCCTGAACTCGAACTCAGCACCAGCAGCGTACCACGTTCCATCCCACGAAGACACCACATTTTAATCCCTCGAAGACACCACGATGTTCAAAGTAGTGTGAGATTACGACACTTCGCCAAGTTTTCCGGTGTTTTAAAAAGAAATGTAGAAACACGGGAAAGTTCAATTTGCACTATACAGCAAGTCGTAGGACTGTTTCTACTCGCACTTTTATACTATGGCATTGAATACGTGACTTGAAATAGCACAGTCTATATCACAATTCGAACTACACGTCAAGTTACTGTGCTAATACAATGAGGTCACATCTGAAGTCGAAAGCACAGTCTTCCACTACACAGTTTAAAGTCCGAACCTCCGCAGAGGTATTCCTGAGCCGGAGTTTACGTGCGGTAGGGTGGCCAGTTCCTTTCCGCTCCTCCAGTCCCTTACCCCCCACCAACAGCGTGTGGCAACCCATCCAACTCCTGACCACGCCCAATGTTGCTTAACTTCGGAGATCTCACGGGATCCGGTGTTTCAACACGGCTACGGCCGTTGGTCCACTACACAGTTTGTACGACATGAAATTAGACACTAGCACAGTTCATAATAACCACAGATTTTGTCGTAAATTCAGCATTAGAATGACTATCATAGTCCATTAAATACTCGAGTAAATGCAATTAACGCCAGTTCTACAACAGTCTCTTGAATCCTAATATTCACTGCTTAAGTGGTTTTTATGAATGAGTTTTCATAATAAGGGTTCGTATGACCTAATATGACCATAAAATATCCTTAATATTCAGTTCTTTTCTTACGACACGGATCGAATATTCATGAAAATACGTGAAAATTAGCCATACTCAGTCCTATTAATCACTGAATATTCGAGTGGAATAATACTGTAAATAGTTCACAATGGTAATTGTTTTCGAGAAATGCGTCTCAAAACTAATGAAATTGTCACTAATTGAGAGTTTAATTTATCACGCACAATTTCCTAATATGCTTGTCACCGTAAATGATAACGACAAAGTTCAAATATATGAGGAACTAGCAAGATACCCGTGCTGCCCTACGGTATTGTACTGAAATTTATAATTGAATACTTATTGTTTTAGATATATAATCCGTCGAAATTCGCGATCTGACTCGTTTTCTGCAAGAATCCACCAAAATTCCCGATCTGACTCGTTTTCTATTATTTTACGGCACGTTTCCTCCATTTTTCAATCTTCCTTTCCAGTAATCGATTTCGTACCTCCCGGGCTAGGATCAGGTATTCCTCCCGGTCAGTTGGGTCCGTAAATCTTTGCCATCTTTTCCTATAATAATTTTTAACATGGATAAAATCCTTCAGGAGATCCGGCGTGGTGTCATATTGGGTGCCTTGGCGGCACTGAACCCGCGGGCGGACTGCATTCTTAGTCATTACCCGTCCAGGAGCCGTTTCCAGCGCGGTCCGCCCATTTGACGACGGTCCGGAACATTATTATTATTATTATTATTATGTGTTGCTGGAAGGGCTGATGGCAGGGAAAACCGGAGTATCCTGAGAAAAACATGTCCCGCCTCCGTTTTGTCCAGCACGAATGTCACATGGAGTGACCGGGATTTGAACCACGGAACCCAGCTGTGAGAGGCCGGCGCGCTGCCGCCTGAGCAACGGAGGATCCTTATAAGTACATTAATAACAGTAAAATCAATTGGTCTCACCTCCTTCTACACCCCACCGCCGTTAAGTTTATTTACCGACAACCCCCCCCCACCAAAAAAAATTAAAAGAAGGCTTGTTTCTTAATGTTTAAGGGAGATTCCAAACACCAATGTTCACGTCTATTACCTTCAGTTTTGAGATATAAGTATCCCCATAAAAATAATCTACTTTTTTCACTTCATTTCACACTACCCCCCCGCAAGTGAATTTTCCAGCAAAAAATACTTGTTTCTTTAATAGTAAAGGTTCTTCTAAATACCAATTATCACGACTCTAACTTCTTCAGTTTTTGATTTATGTGTCCTCATGAAAGGAATTCAACTCCTTTACACTCCCGCCCTCCAAGATGGGTCCCCCCACCAAAACGCGTTTTTCTTTGTTTTTAAAGGAGATCCAAATACGAATTTTCACGTCTGTAACAACTTTAGTTTTTATTAGATGTATGTATTCTCATACAATTAAATCAATTAATTTTTCAATTCTTTCACCCCCCCCCTTCATTGGATTTTCTGAGAATACGTGTTTCTTTACTTTTAAAGCAGATTGCAAATATCAAATTTCGCGTCTGTAACATCTTCATTTTTGAGATATCAGTAGCCCAATTAAAAGAATTCAACACCATTTTCAGTCACTTTTACCCCCCTCCCCCTCCGGCCAAGTGGTATTTCCGAAAACTAAAAATACACGTTTCTTTATGTTTAATAGAGATAAAAAATACCATTTTACACTTCTGTAATATGTTAAGTTTTTTAGATATACTGTAAAAATCCTCATTTTAAAATTTCACCCCTTTTGAGTTCCCCTTAAGTGGAGTTTCCAAAAACAAATCACCTATGTTTCTTTACATTTACAGGAGATTACAAACACCCACTTTTTACGTCTGTAACATTTTACGTTTCTAAGATATTCTGTAGATATAGTCTTTCAAAAAATTCACCCGAATTTGTCACTCCTGTTCAACCGCCATTACTTGGATTTTCCTATTGGGATTTACAGGAAACAAAAACAAAATACGTGTTCCTTTCTTTTTAAAAGAGATTCTAACTACCAATTTTTACATCTGTAAATTTTAAAGTTTTAAGATGTAGACACACTCATTTAAAAAAAAATTCACCCCCCTTTTCACCCCCCAATATTTGGATTTTCCAAAAACGAAAAAATTCGTGTTTCTTTATTTTTAAAGAAGATCCCAAACACCAATTTTCAGGTCTGTAATATCTTCAGTTTCTGAGATATAAGTAGCCTGATTAAAGGCATTCAACCCATTATTCACCCTTTTACACCCTTCCTATTGGGATTTTCCGAAAACCAAAGAATACGTGTTTCTTTATTTTTAAAGGAGATTCTAACTACCAATTTTTACATCTGTAAATTTTAAAGTTTTAAGATGTAGATACACTCATTTTAAAAAATCACCCCCTTTTCACTCCCCCCCATTAATTGGATTTTCCAAAAACAAAAAAATACGTGTTTCTGTATTTTTAAAGGAGATCTCAATCACCAATTTTCAGGTCTGTAATATCTTCATTTTCTGAGATATAAGTAGCCTCCTTAAAGGCATTCACCCCTTCTTTCACCCTTTTACACCCTTCCTATTGGGATTTTCCGAAAACTAAAGAATACGTGTTTCTTTATTTTTAAAGGAGATTCTAAATACCAATTTTTACATCTATAAACTTTAAAAGTTTTGAGATATAGATACACTCATTTTAAAAAATCACCCCCTTTTCACTCCCCCCACCCATTAATTGGATTTCCCACAAACAAAAAGATACATGTTTCTTTATTTTTAAAGGAGATACCAAACACCAATTTTCAGGTCTGTAATATCTTCATTTTCTGAGATATAAGTAGCCTCATTAAAGGCATTCAACCCTTTTATCACCCCTTTTCACTCCTCCTATTGCGATTTTCCGAAAACAAAAAAATACGTGTTTCTTTATTTTTAATGAAGATTCTAAATACCAATTTTTACATTTGCAAACTTTAAAAGTTTGGAGATATAGATTCACTCATTTTAAAAATTCACCCCCTTTTCACCCTCCCATTAATTGGATTTTTTTAAAAGAAAAAATACGTGTTTCTTTATTTTTAAAAGAGATCAAAAGTACCAATTTTCAGGTCTGTAATATCTTCAGTTTCTGTGATATAAGTATCGGTATCCTGATTAAAGGCATTCAACCCATTTTAACCCATTTTCACCCTTTTTCACCCCTCCTATTGGGATTTTCTGAAAACAAAAAAATATGTGTTTGCTTTTTTTAAAGAAGATTCTAAATACCAATTTTTACATTTGTAAACTTTTAAAGTTTTGAGATATAGATACATTCATTTTAAAATTTCACCCCCCTTTTCACCCCCTTAGCGAAGGAATATCCAAAAATCCTCTCTTAGCGAGTACCTACATCTTAATATGAATATATCCCCAAAATTTCATTTCTTTATGTCCAGTAGTTTTGGCTCGGCGATGATGAATCAGTCAGTCAGTCAGTCAGTCAGGCAGTCAGTCAGTCAGTCAGTCAGTCAGTCAGTCAGTCAGTCAGTCAGTCAGTCAGTCAGTCAGTCAGTCAGTCAGGACATGTTATTTTATATATATAGATTAACAGAGTCCATAATACTGTCGAATGACAAATTAAACACTGGTATTCTCAGTTCTACCTTAATACACAGTCTATATCACAAAATCACTTGTTCAAGAAATTCGTCAATCTTATATGACGAAACTCAGTTTGATAGAACTTTATAATATCCCACACGTCCACGACGCGCTTGAAGTTTCACTTATTACGATCTCGCACAAATTCAAAGTCTTAGAATACGACTTATGTGACGAAGCAGCATGACCTTCACTCATGATCGAGTTGTAGATTTCAAATGACTATCCCCTTGAGTCGTTGACCTATTTATATTCTGCTGGAAGCGAGCTCACTGGGTTAAGCGACAGAGGAGTGGTTACGTATCCCAAACTTCTACTTGTCATATCTTCTAAACTAATAGATGGATTGATCTCAAATTTTTATCATTGTAGTACATTTGTAATGTGGACTACATGTTGGCGTTTGTCTCATTTTTATCTGTCTAGCCGGTTAGAAGTTACAAAAATAATTTCTGGACGTTTCCATGGGGAGGTGAGGTACATGTGGCACTGACGTCACTTGACCTTGTTCCTCTCTCTCGCTGTCTCCCTCACACTTACACGGAACAGTGGAGACGAGAACATTCCCTCGTACAGCTGTTTCCGATGTTATAACTCAGCCGTTCTTTAATGATTAAAGATTTAGTACAACTGATGTGCCAGGGCCTATGCCTTCCTGGTACAGTATGTATGTATGTATGTATGTATGTATGTATGTATGTATGTATGTATGTATGTATGTATGTATGTATGCAAGAAATCCTAAATTATTTTCATTGTAGTGCTTTCCCCCGACTTACAAGAACCAACTTTTGGGTTGTTGTCTGTGTACGCGTGCAGAACGTGTCTTTTGGACTCATCAGTTGGACTGGCACGCCTTTCCAAGAAAATGCTTAGCAGTAGCAGACTAACACACAAGTTTTCATTCCGTCCTTGATGGGGGCGATGGGATTCTTAAACTGTAACTCCGTCTTTTAGGCCAGGAAGATTTGTATCGGGGTGTTGTGATCGGCGGAGAAGGTGAGGTGGGTGTGGCCATGGCATATACTGGGAACTGTCCCGGCATTCGCCTTAGTGCAAGAGATGCAAAACCATGGAAAACCACTCTCAGGACAGCCGACGGTGGAGACCAGCGCCTCCATCTCCCGAATGTAGCCCTGCAAGGCTAGCAGCTATACAGCTACCGGTTTAAATGACGTGTAGCTACGCTGGGGTGCGCTGTCTTCCTGCTCGAAGGAGTCTGGAACCTCTTTGCTTCCCTTGAGCTATGCTTTCTGTTGGACTGGAGTTCCCGGTTCGATGTTGAAAATGCGCAAGGTCTTTTATACCTTCTGAGGAGCTGTTATTGCTTTTTTTTTCTCTCCCTGTGATACAGTAGGGGATCCTTTGGTTCAGAGTGATATTTCTGAGATATCGCTGGGTGATCTTTGAAGTGACAAGTTCTATGGAGGACTGTAGTTTAAGCTTCCTCTTGGTCTAGTAAGAGACGAAATTCTTCTACAGAGTCTCCTCTCTGGGTACAGGTATCTTGTTGTTTTCCCTCGGTGGAAGGTTATACATTTTATTATGATATTCGAGCTTGTAAGCTGCGAATGAGGGGTTGGGTTGTATAACCGGCATGATCAACTCTGGACGAGGCTACTCGACCTACCTCGTGTTGTTCTGGTGTGTGTCGTACTTTGACATGGCTCGCAGTGTCCGGCTCCATGACTAAATGGTTAGCGTGCTGGCCTATGGTCACAGGGGTCCCGGGTTCGATTCCCGGCAGGGTCGGGAATTTTAACCATAATTGCTTAATTCCGCTGACACTGGAGCATTTCATTCTCATCTCGACGCGCAGGTCGCCTACGGGGGTCACATCAAAAGATCTGCATCTGGGGAACCGAACTTGTCCTCGGACACTCCCGGCATTAAAAGCCATACGCCATTTCATTTCATTTCATGGCTGGCAGTGTGACTAAGTAGTGTGCAGCAGGCTTGTGTGAGCGTATGTCCCTACCTACTATAGTTGAACGCTCAAATATACACTGCCTGAGAAGAAAAAGTTATGCACCCAGAAAGAGTGGTTAAAAGTGAATGAAACTACATAAGCTGAAAGACCATGTGCCTTTATTGAACTGATTACAATATGGGACGATAGAGACAAGGCCGTTGGAAGTTACAGGTAGAATGTTGGCGCCAGGTCAGTTTAGTATCGCACCCCCAATGGCCGCAATGCATGCATGCCCTTATGCAGTTCGGAATGGTGTCAAACAGCCTTTGGATCATCTCCTGAGGCAAGTTCGTCCACAGTTGTTGCAGCTGTCCCTCCAGATCCCGCAATTTGGTACTGGACGGAATCCCTTTCAAAATCATCTCACACGTGTTCAATGATGGAGAGGTCCGGAGATCTTACTGGCCTCGGGGTGACCTCAGCATGCTCTAGGCAGTCCATAGACACACGTGCTGTGTTTGAACGTACATTATCTTGTTGGAACACTGTACGAGGATGCTGTTCTATACAGGGTAGGACGTCCGAACGCAGCATGTCTGTGACGTATAGCTGTACTGTCAAAGTTAGCCGAAGCACTATTAGAGGTGACTGAACGCATATCCTATGGCTCCCCCCACCATGATGCCAGGGATTACTCCTGTGTGTCTTTCCACAATATGAACAGGATCTGCCCTCAGGTCTAGACGCCGCCAAACCCGCACACGATGGTCATCAGTGGTTTTGGAGAAGCGGGACTCATCACTGAACATGATGCAACGCTAGTCGTCCTCTGCCCATGCCTCCCGAGCAAGGTACCACCCCAAACGCAGGCGTTGGTGTTCTGGGGTCAATGGCAACTGACGCAGGTGGTGGTAAGACCCTAATCCGGCTGATGCGAATCGTCGAGGCACTATGCGGGCAGTCACAGGATGTTTTAGAGTCTCAAGCACATGCTCGCGGATGGCGGGTGCCGAAGTTATGGGATCCCGCAATACTTGGCGCACTATACGACGGTCCTCCCTCGGGGTGAAGTTTCTTGGTCGACTTGAACTTACACGACTTGATTGGGTGCCCTCATGTACCCATTGAGTCCAGCATCGGACCATTGTAACATCTGAATGGCCCACATGCCTGGCAATTGCACGATACGACAACTAGCCTCATGCAGTCCCACAATGCTGTCAGTTGGTGGATAGGCTGTCTAACGCGCCTGCGAGGCATCGCGGGTATTTCGTACTGTTTATAGTCCTCTCTGCACGTCTTGCTTAACTGTCTGACTCACAGCAGTTGACTGGTAACCACTTATCAACAATACGACGGTGCCATCACGAATGCACTCTGGTGGGCGTTCTACATATTACAGATCCCTGTAAATCTAATAATAATTTACTCACACATCATTGGCATGCATGTATACCGAAATGGAATAATATTGGACAACTCCTTCTGGGTCCTTAACTTTTTTTGTCAGACAGTGCTTTAGACCAAGAGCCTGAGGACCGGTCCGATAGCAGGGGGAGGACGAGTCAAATGCTGTAGGGCAGACCCACACACGAGGCCTGTGCGAGGCTGTTGTTTTAGGTAACAGTTATTAAGGGTGTCTCCCTGGCAAGACACAATTCACCGGGCGAGTTGGCCGTGCGGTTAGGAGCTCACATCCGGGAGATAGTGAGTTCGAACCCCACTGTCGGCAGCCCTGAAAATGGTTTTCCGTGGTTTCCCATTTTCATACCAGGCAAATGCTGGGGCTGTACCGTAATTAAGGCCACGGACGCTTCCTTCCCATTCCTAGGCCTTTCCTCTCCCATCGTCGCCATTAGACCTATCTGTGTCGGTGCGACGTAATGCAAATAGCACACAAAAAACAATTCTTATTTGCTAAGATGGTGGGTCTGTGCAGTCAGTGTGGATGGCAGACGTTCGACCGAGAGAGAGAGAGAAGGAGAGAGAAGGAGAGAGAGAGAGAGAGAGAGAGAGAGAGAGAGAGAGGAGGAGGAGAGAGAGCGGACAACACTCACAGAGTCCCTGATCGCCTCTGCTGAGCTTTACGGGGACTGGCAAGCCATCACCGGCCGTGAAAGCCTTCATTGGCAATAATAATAATAATAATAATAATAATAATAATAATAATAATAATAATAATAATAATAATAATAATAATAATAATAATAATAATAATAATAATAATAATAATAATTGTACCGGTTGGTACACCTATACGCCCCACATTTGAATTTTCCGCCTTAAAGTACTCCTCTACAGCTGAAACTCTGAACTTTAAAACTGAATTAATTCAACCGTTTATCAGAAGATAAGTGTGTTAATTTCGAATTGTTTTGTTTACTAATTATCAAGAAGTGTGGACATTCTCTCAAAGATGTCTCTACCAAAAACTATGATCATGCACCCTGGTGCGAAGTGAAGGAACTTTTCTTGAAGATATTTTGTATTCATAAGTTGTTGTCTTTACTAAATTTCGTTCTTTCGTTGGTGGGTTGGCAATATTAATCCTTTCTTTCCGCCTGTTTTGAATTTACCCAATCAGTAATTTCTGTAATTAATTTCCCTCCAATCACAGGTTTCTTCTTCATTTTTGACTTGTAACTGTTAGCCGACCAATAAACGCATGTGGGTGTGTCTTAATTATTCATGAAAGGTCTCGAATCTTCCGCAAGAGTATAAAAGCTGCTGATTTTCTGGTCTCTCGGCCACTCGTACAACATCTAGCTTAGTGTATGGAAGAATAGCAGGAGGCGGGAAGCGCCTCTTTCATCAGTCAGCAGCCCTTCAGAAGGTAATGGCCGTTTAACATCTTTAATTTCTTGCTAGCTCAGCAGCTTAATCCTCGGGGAAGGTCCGAAACCGTTTTGATGTAACCTATACCATTTCGATGTACAATTTTCATGTTACTTTAACTGTAAATCGGGGATAGAGAGTGCCTTACCCTCTCGAGCTCCCCTTCATTTTGATCTGAGGTGACTACGTTTTCATAACCGATTTTCTTCTCTTTCCTAATGTATTAAAATTTTCTTATACGAGTCACCTCCCTAGTGTGGGAATAGCCCCTGTTGAATCGACCTAGCGCCACTTAGGTTTTAACAAGCTTTCATGTAGGAGTGGAAGTACTCGCCTCCATTCAGCTTTGTATTTTTTGCCATTAACTTAACCCGTTTTGTTTTCCTTCCTGCGGAGGCCCAGTAGATTGGGTACGAGATACCCCTGTTTATATTTGTAAGTTCTGCCTTGATGGCAGTTAATTGTAAAGTCGGGTATTGCCTTTAATAGGCTTGAAAGATTGAGAGCGGGTCAGCTCTTTCTGGTATTTTGAAAGGTGCCTCTAGGAGGCTTGACATTACTAGGTGGGAGCAAGTGCTCCGTGGAATTAGGGGCTTTCTGCCCTTTGGTATTTTGTGGTTATGAGCTGAGAGCTCAAGGATTGTGACATTGCGGCTCGAAGCCCAGGATTTGTAAGGACCCCTTAACTTGTGCTTTCGTTTCTAAAGTTATAATTGTACCTGATTTTCTTCATTGTTATTTCACCTAGTGAAAATTTGTTAAATCTTGTTGTCTATTGAAAATATAACCTTTATTTAAATTTTTAATTCATCTTTCGGACTTGTAGTTAGACCCATTCCAGCCCGCACCTTCTTTCACCTCTGATGTTCCACAGATACCTTGGAACAATACTACTACTACTACTACTACTACTACTACTACTACTACTACTACTAATATAGAATTTTACTGCTTAGTATCTTTGCTTGTGAGACCTAGTGTTTACATTGCCTACGTCTTGTGGTATGGGCTTGATCAAATTTGTTACTTTCAATGGTTTATCTCAGTTTCATCCTTGGCTTTGACGATATGAAAGTGACTGAGGTGTGAGTGGTGGTGGTGATTATTATTTTTAAAGGAAGTACAACTAGGCAACCATTCGCTATTAGCATTAATCAGAGGAAGAATTGAAGTGGTCCTACCCTTCGAAAAATGAGGGTATCGGCCAAAGAAAGGCAAGGGCCACGAAGGGCGTGACAATGAAAGACTCCCTAGGCCTCATCATTAATACCGTTGGGGTCAGAAAACAAAAAGAGTTGACCATGAGAGGTCGGATAGGATATACGAAAGTGATGAATCTGACACAAGTAAGTGGAAGCAATGCGAGGACTCATCTAAGAGCCCCGTGGTCAACATCCCACGCTCCCAACTTAAGAGCCCCTGAGGCCCCTTTTAGTCATCTCTTACGACAAGCCGGGGATACCGTGGATGTTATTCTCCCACCCCCACCCACAGGGGGAACTGAGGAATGAGCGATGCAGCCAGTTCCTGCTATGAATGGAGTGGAAACGTTATTCATAGGATCGGTTGGTGCGAGCATTTCAGTAGTCTTGGCAAACTGATAAGTAAGGCTCGGTGATGGGAGCGACAGGAGACTTCTTCACTTCTCATTTCCCTAGTAGGCCTCTTCAGTAACGCCTAGGCCATCTATAACAGCCGATGGCAGAGTTGTTTGCCATCAAAGCAGCCTTCAGGCTAAATACTCAACTTACACAATTACTTACCTTTACGAAATAGTTTCGGTATAAGTCCTCCGAAGTCCGCGAATGCTCAGCTGTTCAGGTGTTAGTAATAGAACAAATAATACCTAAATTTTCTTTCTAGACTGCTAAATTTGTTTACTAATATATTAAAGCGTGAATATCTTGTACTGGATTTATCTCGAGATAGGATTATTCTATGCCCCCTGCATAGTTTCTCTGTTGTATGTTTATTTAGAAAGATAAATTCTAACTGTAGACATCCGGGTGAGTTGAAGGCAGTCATCTCGTGTGCCGTTACTTAATATTTTGTGTTCATCGAATGGCTAGGTAGGTAGGTAGGAACCTTCGCGAGTATTTACTCAACATTCGTGAGTTACTTCACTTTATACTAATAATAATAATAATAATAATAATAATAATAATAATAATAATAATAATAATAATAATAATAATAATAATAATAATAATAATAATAATAAAATAATAATAATAAGGCTTATTTAGCAGTGGTACTTACCCTGGCTTACCTCCAGACTCCATGTGGTTAGCTAGTGTGACGTCATCACTCCACACATCAAACTGCCACTTCCGCAGCCCTAGCACCCCGCACAGGACGTTTCCTGTGTGGATGCCTATTCTCATGTCAACATTGAAGCCGGTGGCTTCGCGGACGAACCTGTAAACATAAAAGTATTGATAAGAAACGAAGATGATTATTTCCGAAATGTGTAATAATAAGTAATGTTATTGGCTTTACGTTCCACTACTTTTACGGTTTTCGGAGAGGCTGAGGTGCCGGAATTTAGTTCCGTAGGAGTTCTTTTATGTGCCAGTAAATCTACCAACACCTTCAAATATCACTGGAATGACAAGGAAACCCTTCCATTTGCTATATTTAGCACCTGTTTTGGGGTGTCAAAGGTTGCTCATTTAAGCACCGCATAGACAGGAGTAGTGGCGGGAAGCAGTTACAGACGGGGTGGCTGGCCAGTTCATGTGTCACGCTCACCCTCTTTCTCTCTCGCACACACAGGGTACTTCCCTAGCCTCGGCTATCACTGGCACTATCGTAACGACCGTGTGTCTGTACATTGACTATTTGGGCGAAATTTTCGTACAGTTTTCCATTTCAATGTAATAATGACCATCTGCATATTTTTTAGCTTTGGTGTCTCTGTCTGCTTGTTTGTCTGTTTGTCTGAGTTCTTATAACTTGAAAACTACTGGATATATTTCCACCAACCTTGATATTTAAGATCCACCTGCCCTTGCACTCGCACAAAATATGCACATCCAAAATTAATGGAAAACTACCATCCTCAATATAAATCAATTTATATTTTTTTCTCATATTCATCATTTCGATAGGAGAATTAATAAGGGAGATATCATTACCGGACAGTTTTTCATCACAAGTTCCAATGGACTTAATTCAAAAGCGTGTAAAACGTATTTCTTATAACTTGAAAACTACTGAAGATATTTCAACCAAGATTAATATTTAGCATCCACCTGTCCAAAGGTAGGTTTCAAGGTCCATACCACTTAAAATTCCCGGAATGGACTGGGGGTTTATAGGGACCAACCTGACTGGAAGTCGACCAACCCTGATGGAAATTCATTTCTAAAACATTTTCTTATGCGCAGTTCTTAGACAGGAAGATTAATAAGGGAGATGTCATGTACGGTCGATTTTTCAGACTAAGTCCAACGGACATAGCCCAAAATGTGTTGTACTGTGGAGCAGATTCCTTATCTGTCCATATAAATCAAATCGTAACGACTGTGTACCTGTACATTGACTATTTTGGCGACATTTTCGTACAGTTATCCGTTTAAGGGGTAATAATGACCTTCTGCATATCTTTTACCTTTAGTTTCCTGAAAGTCCTAATTTTTACCCTCTTCTCTAAAATCAAGTTTCCGGCACGATCTGTCAGACGAGATAGAAAATTGAAATTTGGTAAAATTATACCTTTTAGCCTGTAACCGACGGGAAACTCCCAATATATTTACATTTTTCACTTTTTATCCCCTAGGAATATCGAAATATAGAAGCAATTTTGATTACGGTGCAGATCTTCGTTTCTAGGCGCTTCGTGGCCAAACGGTATGTTCTAACATAAAACGGAAGGCGCAGCCTCGGTTCAATTTGGAGTGATCTACAACTTTAGTCTTATGACTTTTTGTCGTATATTTATCCCTTATACGTTAGATCTGTCTCTATTTCTCGATTGTAAGTATATTTTGCACGTTTTACACGCATAATTCATACATTGAATCACTTATAGGAACGATAGAAGCATCAAATTTTACACGAACTTTGGCCCACCCAGGAGCCATATATGAGCCAAATGTTATGTTTGTAGCTGTCACATAATTATCCGAAAAGTAACGCACTGTGAGACAATCTCACCCAAATTTCACCCTATTCAACGTTTTTATCTCAATATGACCCATGAATAGATGAGATACGAGAAAATATCATAGGACCAGCTATTTAGAACCATAATAACGGCGTCTTATGGTATAATACGTTTGTCGTTATGACGTACCGTTTAGCAGCAGTTAATCTGTAAATGAAGGTCTGCAATATTGTAAATATGCATATACTTTCGTATGTTGATCTACATATATTAATTGATGTCCATTTGTATCGATCGAGAAAAGGTGTATCTGCTATTGTAATCAGTACTCCCCACATAGACTTTGACAGGCAGTAAGAATGGGGTCCTTCTCCAACTCCTGTGTAACTGGCATTAGTAGGGAAGCCTACCCTTGTAATGAGTACTTCTCTTCTCGATTTGTCTTTCAGAAGGCAAGGGAGCATGCAGTTTTGTTCAAAACTTCCTTACCCGATTGTGTTTGGCTGTAGGCAAGGGTGTCCGCCATTATAAACCAAATTTTCCATCTAAAATGTGACTGGCATTAGGCATAGTGGCCTGCTATTTTAATGGAAACTTACCAACTCGGTGTGACTGGCAGTAGGAAAATGGATCTGTCATCACAACTCAAATTTTACGGGCAGTAGGGAAGTTGCCTGCCATTATAATAAAAACTTCTCAACTGTAATCTATCCGGAAGTAGGAAAGGGGGCCTGCAATTGTAACGAAAACGCCCCAAATCGATTGTGATCGCGCAGTAGGCAATGGGGCCTGCCATTATAAAGTAAACTTCCCAGCTCAATTGTGAATGGCAGTAGGCAAGTGAGCCCGCCGTTATCATCACAACTCCGCAACTCGCTTTTTACGTTGAACACAACGTATAGGGACCTGCCCATGCTGTTTCTCGGATAACGCTAAGAGACATGAAATTAAAAAGCAATCTTATTCACTGCATGTACAGTAATTTACTTCGATAGTCGTGTACAACGTAGAATACCGTAGCGAAGCACGGGTGCATTTGCTAGTGCATACATATAGGCCATACATAGTATGTAAACACCGACACACTACCGTGTAAGGAAAACAACAATTATTGCCATAGAAAACTATTTTGTTTTTGATGGTGGATTAATGTCGCATTAACATATCGAAGAGAGCCTCCGTGGCTCAGGCGGCAGCGCGCCGGCCTCTCGCCGCTGGATACCTTGGTTCAAAGTCCGGTCACTCCATGTGAGATTTGTGCTGGACAAATGGAGGCGGGACAGGTTTTTCTCCGAGTGATCCGGTTTGTCCCGTCATCTTTTATTCCAGCAACACTCTCCACTATCATTTCATTCATCTGTCAGTCATTCATCACTGACCCAGAGGAATGTGACAGTTCTCGGCAGCCGGCACAATTCCTGTCCTCGCCGCTAGTTAGGGGCTTCATTCATCCCATCCCTGACCCGATCATTGACTGGAAAACAGGTTGTAGGTTTTCATAACACATGAACCGGCCAGCCACCCCGCCTGTAACTGCTTCTCCCCGCTACTCCTGTCTAATGCGGTGCTTAAATGAGCAAATTTTGACACCCCAAAACAGGTGCTAAGTATACGACTCGGCATATTTTTTGATACGGCTGAATAAAACATTCCTACTGTAGTCGTTATATCAAATCTCAATCAGATCGGAGATTAGCAGATGGAAGGGTTTCCTTGTGAGCCAAGATTGAACCTGCCAAGTTGGGCTCAGAAGGTCAGGGCCTCAACCGTCTGAGCCATTCAGCGCGGTTTCCGCAATGTTTAGTCCAGATAATAGTGACCTTCACACGCAGATACTTTCTTACGCGATTTTTTGGTATGCGTGTGTTTAAAGGCATAGCACGGTGAATCTGTGGTCAGTTAAATTTGTGATTGTCAACGCTACTTCGTAGTACACCTTTAGTTGAGTGCAGTATGGAATGACAAGTTGTAAGCAAATTTTGATTTTTGTCGTCGTAAATAAAGGTACAAAATATTAGATTTTAAACATTCTAAATAACCGATAATCTACCTTCATACTCCGTTATGAGAACGTCGTATAAAGGCTTCACAGTTCGTTGCAATGTTTCCTCAAAGATGTTGAGGATGTTTCCTTAGTGAACGTCAAATGCTCAAACGATCTTCCGCTAGCAAACAATCTAGGCATTGTTGTAAACGTTCCTCTTCTTGTTTCGTGATTTGTATTTTGTTTAATTTAATAATGTGTCTAAGGTAGCGCTGTCCAGACACAGTGATTGCGAAAGCCTTCAGGATATTTTTCACGCAGTTCATAATCAAGAGCAGGTGACTAAAGTAACTCCTGTATTCTTTGACTCAAATTGTTTGTCATCTCCGTCTTTTTCCACTGAAGCTTACATTCTGACCGAACAATGTCACATCTAATGCTATGTTTCTCCTTTTAGTATGCATTGTGTAGAATACTCAATTTGTTCACTAATGAACAAATCGAGATGTCCAACTAACAGTCGAGTACATTTTATACTGAGCTCAGTGGCGTACTCTCCTAGGTTAAGGTCCCTGTTAGCTAAAGTTGCCCCTCGACTACTGTACACCCGTACTCACTGACCTTAAAGCAGCTGGAGTGTCCCGCCCAATTCTCCACTCGCCTCCCTCCACACTAAAGTCCTGCAAAAGTGAGGGGAGTATTTTTAAAAAACTCTAACACATCGAAGTTTTTCAGCGACGAGAGTATGGGAAAGGGGTGGGTAGATACAGCCCCATCATCGCAGTCACGTGACAACTCGCGCAATTGAGTTACTTACAAATTGTCTAGCAGGCAATGCCTGCTAAACCTTCTGCACTCAACCGCCCCTCCGGCTCAAAATTGTCTTGTGGGCTATATACAGTACTGGAAATACAATGCCCGCCATCAGAATTGTGCCATCGCTGGTCTAGTATCAGAAAATACATTTCGTGGGTTAAAAAACAAACAGACAAAAACATTGTCAAAAATGTTACTTCTGAAAAATGGCTTGAATGTTTTCCTTCTTTCACTGCCAATGTCTGCTTACAGAATAAGAATAATATTATTTTTCTTTAAAATTATGCAATGGACTTTCTACAGCAAGGATGGTGAACGTATGACACGCGTGCTACCAAGTGACACGCGAACACGACTTCTGTGGCTCGTCAGACAAAATACTAACATATTTTAATGTTTTTAACATGTAATAAATAGGTGGAAAATATAGTAACACAGCATATTTTAACATAACGTTTTAATAAAGAAGTATGTCTCAGTTAATTATATGGCCATATTTTTTACATATTTCATTAGACTAAAGCAAAAATATATCTTATTCCTAAAATTTATCTAAAAAATAATTTTCATTGATGTTTGCAAAATAAAACCATAAAACATTCAGTCGAATGGATTTATATGTAATGCAATCTAATACCTAAATGAAGTCAAATGAGGGGGTTTCATGATGATTTTAAAGGAAAATAACCGATGGCACACTAGAGCGTAAAAAGTAGTAATTAAGACCTTAATTGGCACGCTAGTCAGTGAAGGTTTGCCATCCGTGCTCTAGAGTATTTACAATGTAGCTCAAATTGTATTAATGTATTTTACCTGAATGAAAATCAGTGCAAATTAGAAAATTATGCCCTCGTATGACTTAATGGATATCGCCAGTGAACAGAGCGGAAAAGAATGACGCAGGGCAGGGTGAAAAGTCAAAAACTTACTTCATGTGTTTGCTTGTAAACCACCGATATAAAGTTGACATTCGTCCCTAAATGCAGAGACTGGATGTGGTCAAAGTGTTTTTTCTAACAGTAGAAAACTGCGGCCCAAACACGGTTCTCCATCTGGATTTCCTTTCATTATTGTGTAGCGTCATATTTGTTACCTTCGTGCATAGGAACAGACATATATGTGAGGCAGAGAAACTTCATGGTTCACATTTTCTCCTGTACGATGAAGTAACGATCGTCGCCAAGCGTTCTTCCTCAAGGAACGTAATATAGGCCTACTCGTATAAACATCATACCGTCGCTGCGCCTCGAAATACTGACCCGCAGCGCATGTATCACTTGGAACGAAAATTCGTTGATAGTTCATGCAGTACGGAACCTTAGATGACAGAACCTTTCTGGTCAGAGTTCTAAGCTGGAATATTATCACTTAGCGGTTTTTCTAGGCTACACGACGATATGTTATAACTAGAGCACGGATTATATGTAATTTAAATATGAGAAATATGTACATAAATATGTAGCTGAAATTGACAAAATATGTAGTTAAATATGTAATAAATAAAAAATATTTAACTTAATATCTAAGCTTGATTTGATGTATTCTTGTACACAAAAAAGGAAACAAAACTGAAAAAAGTTAAAACTGCAGATATTATTCAACCTCTAATTTTCATTTGGAGGCGCAATTAATAACTAAATATTTTTCCAAATTTTTTGCGGTCATTGAATGCCGTTTGTCTGTTAGGATATTCTTATAGAAAAAGACCTTTCACCTTCACATGAAGTCACTGGTGCGTATTTCAAATTGCCCGGCAAAGAAATATTTAATTGCAGACTTGCTCAAGCAAGGAAGGCCCTTATTAAGAGAGAAGAGATACTATATCATCAAACACAAATATGTTTATTAGAAAAATGTTTTTGAAGACTTTTGTATGGAATGTAGCTCTTTATGGAAGTGGAACATGGGCAATAACCGAAGAGGAAAGAAAGAAAGAAAGAAAGAAAGAAAGAAAGAAAGAAAGAAAGAAAGAAAGAGAAAGGGCGCTTTTGATATATAACATTAAACCGAGGATTGGCGAAGGGATCACAAAATAATAGTCACTAAATCTGAGAGGAGAACAATGTGACGAAGCTTGTGCAAGGGAAGATTGACAGGCAGCTCGAGATAACCAAGACTTGCACCGTCAACATAGCTACGGGATGCGATTCTTTGACAAAAAACCTCACTTTAAATTAGTAAATTATTTTTAGATGTTAGAGACGTACAGACTTTTAAAACTATTTTCAAGTGTTTAATTAAAAAACTAAAATCGATGTAAATTTAGTGAAAAAATAATTGTTTTTTCGAATATGTAATGTTTATCAAAATATTTATTATGTATCGAAATATATAAAAATATGTAACTTTAAACTCCTGGAATAATGGTCTTTTTAATGTTATTCACCGACATTTTAGATTTTCTTGTAGCTACATATATGGGAACAGAATGTAATCCGGGCTCTAGTTATAACTTAAAATCGGAAAACGTTTTGATCATTGCAGTGCATTTCTTGCTCGTGTGAAGAAGTTCGTGTTGGTGTGAAATTTGATAACCACAGAAAATCATCTTCAGGGATGCCAGCAGTGGGCGTTCAAACCCAGCTCCTCCGGAATGCAGCTAACAGCTACATGGCCAGTACTACGCGGCCACGTCATTTGGTAAACAGTGTTTCAGACAGGAAACAAGGCATATGGCATTATTTTCTCATGTGACTGCGTCACAAATTTCTAACTTAACTGTCGTCTCTTTAACACAATCTAAGATGACAACCCAATAAACTTAGAGACAAGACAGGTACTACAGGAAAAAACAACCAAAACCCCATGGCACTACAACCCTTGAAGGGCCTTGGCCTACCAAGCGACCGCTGCTCAGCCCGAGGGCCTGCAGATTACGAGGTGTCGTGTGGTCAGCATGATGAATCCTCTCAGCCGTTATTCTTGGCTCTCTAGACCGGGCCGCTATCTCACTGTCAGGTAGCTCGTCAATTCTAATCACGTAGGCTGAGTGGACTTCGAAGCAGCCCTTAGGTCCAGGTAAAAATCCCAGACCTGGCCGGGAATCGAACCCGGGGCCTCCGGCTAAGAGGCAGGCACGCTACCCCTACACCATGGGACCGGCACTACAGGAAATGCTGCGTATATTGTTGGATGCAACGACTGGACAAGTCTCGCATCAGAGGCATAGGATCGGGAAAATTTCTTCCATAGAGGCTTGTTTGAATGCAGTGCCTTTTCTTGCGCAATTTCCAATTGAGACTTGTTCTGATTTTTCTTGTTTCCTTTTTACAGCAGTGTTACAACAATTTCCTGATTTTCTTTGACTGATAGCAAAGGTATGCACTTCAAAATGAAGTGGAGAAGGAGATGTTTCAATTGATGGATAATTTTATTATTCATAAAGTAGCAGTCGGAGAGTATTCAGCTACGGGACTCGTGCGCATGACATAAGACAGGGCTTATGCGCTGGAGGCCCAAAGTTATAATGCAAGTCTGCCTTGTTGCTAGGGGTTCACTGTGAGTTTGAGTGCTGACTCATTTCGAACCCAAGATATTCCGAATACAGGCTTTCTAGCCATAGCGCATATTTATTATTATTATTATTAT